>NC_072386.2:49662752-50287752 GCF_028885625.2 Pongo pygmaeus | reverse complement strand
TGTTTCTGGTGCTCTCTTGATCTTACCAGAAATTGCCAACAGAAGTTAGAACCAACTCTCCTATTCCTTCTTCTAATGGTCTTCAAATAATTTGTGACTAAAATGTTGAAAGCTTACAGCTGTCTTTTCTTATTCTCAAGCATAACAACTAAGCTACTATACACACCAAGTTGTTGTTTAACCAAGTTTTTAGTCAATGACAACTATATGATGGCCACCTGGTCAACAGCAATTTTAAGGTGCATTTGTTGGAAAGCCTCCCAATTTAAGACGTGCTAACTTGTTAAGAAATAAATGCAGTTATAAAATATCAGAGTTACAAAGGAACTTTAGGATACATTCACTGCAATCTACCTTTTGCAGTTGAAACACTGGCGCCAGAGAGATTGATTTATTTCCTAAATTTATACAGGTACTCATAGAGCATTGCGACTGCAACTCAGACTCTTCATCTGTCCTACTCTTTATCTCACATAAGCGTGCTTTTATCCATAAGTTCTCATGTGAGTCAGCCATTTTTTGGTGTTTTTTTTTTTTGTTTTAAACATGGATTATGTTCTGTGGCGGGCAATAGTGTTTGCGGACAATCCTGAATTGTTGGAATCCATCACTTGTTTTCTACCATAAATCTTTGTACTGGCTCTATCAGTTTAGAAGTATTATATAAATATCATTTGTAATTATGGAATGTTTTGTATAAAAATTATAAAGTGTGGGCCGGGCGTGGTGACTCACGCCTGTAATCCCAACACTTTGGGAGGCCAAGGTGGGTGGATCACAAGGTCAGGATGTTGAGATCATCCTGGCTAACACGGTGAAACCCCATCTCAACTAAAAAAAAATAAAAAAAAATTAGCCAGGCGTGGTGGCAGGAGCCTGTAGTCCCAGCTACTCAGGAGGCTGAGGCAGGAGAAAGGTATGAACCCAGGAGGTGGAGCTTGCAGTGAGGCGAGATCGCACCACTGCACTCCAGCCTGGGCGACAGAGCGAGACTCCATCTCAAAAAAAAAATTATAAATTGTGAAATTATCTGTATTATTGAATCTCTCTCTCTCTCTCTCTCTTTTGTGGGTGTGTATGAAGATAAAGAAGTTAAGTATAAGTTAGGTGTTGAAAGAGAGCCCAGAGAAAAATCATCTGTAAAAGTCAATGAGAATCATTTATCTGGGCAGGGACTCTTTATGAAAAGTTAAGGGCAGACAGGACCTCCTTCCCACACAGAGTTCAACACCTGGAACTCATTGTATCAGGTTCATAGGTCAGGACCATACCCAGAAGAGGGGATAAAAACTTGGAACAAGTTTTCTCAAGGTGAACTATTTCAACTTCAGAAATGTTTATTTTACAAGCCCAGTAAAACCGTTAGGACCTGCCCAGTAAACCTTAGAAGGATTGAGCATTGAGAATATGGGACTCCTTTCTTCACCAAGGGTAATCAAAAACATAGAGAAGTTCTCTGTTCTTTCCCTGGTTGTTTTACTGTTTTCCAGATAGCTAGAAGAAAGGGAGGAGAAAAATAAAATTCATTTTATAGAAGCCACGTCTGCCTTTGAGTTACATTAATCCTTAATAACACAGGGACAAAATTATCTCTTGGTTTAAAAACAAAAACACGCTTGTATCTTTAATAAAAGTTTTAGAATTCAAATTAAATTCAGTGGGCTTTCTGACTCTACCAGAGTATTTTGAAAAATCTCTCCAGATAATTGCACTGTATGAATAACTGTAACATCTTTTTATCTACTCATAACTTAATTCATCTGCAGGTTTAAAAGAAGTCAATTTTTGAATCCAGAGTGCAGACCATGCCATCCTTTTCTTAGTCTATTACTAATGATGGGTTTTTACTTTGCCTGTGGAGAGCAAATACTGGCCAGGAGACAGGTGAGTTTGGTTCTTCTTGGATTCACTGTTCATTTGTTTGCTTCATTTTCTTTCAATGCCTTCAAGATGTCCCAGCTTTAGTTAGCTTTGCACAGAGCTCTGGGCTTAGAAAACAGCCTTCCCTTGGCTATACCTCCAAGTGGGTGATGAAGGCTGCTTCTGCCTTTGGATTTGGGAGACTGGGCTTAAATCTCCTCATGGACCAGTTAAGTCCCTTCAAAAGAGAACTACTCTGGCAGGCTTATTCATGTTCACGATAAAGAGATTTCATTTCATTAAACTCAAGACTTGACTTTCTCTCAGCAAGGTCGAAGAAAATGTTACTTGCAGCACTATTCCTTGACTTCACCAGTGTCACCAGTGTTTGATTTATGGCAGCTGTGCCTTTGTGAACCTCGAAAGGGCCTTGCTGAGGAATACCTGCTTCTTCTGAAATTAAGGGGTACAGACAAAGAGCTGGCTGACTGAGAAATGGAAACCTCTATCCATCATTTGAATAGTGTCTGGGACTTCTGGGCCAAGGGAGGCTGCTTTTTTAAAAGACCAAGGAGATTTTTATAACTGTGGTCTCTTCTGTGTGTGTGTGTATGTGTGCACACATGTACATATTGTAATGGTGTCTAAGTCTGAAGCCTGAGTTTAAAAAAAACTTTAACAAGCTGGTTCTGAATTCTAACTCTAACTGGTCAAGAGAGAAATGAGAACAGTTGTGGGATATAGTATATTGTTCCAGGGACTTTGGATCCCAAATTGCAAGCCTGTAATATATCTTTGAGGAACATGCCATTTAGGTTCCTTAGAAGTTGAGCTATATTTTGGCCAAGGACCATGCCTATATTTAGCATTTCCAAATTCCAGAAATAAATATATATATATATATTTGACACGGAGTTTCTCTCTTGTTGCCCAGGTTGGAGTGCAATGGCATGACCTCGGCTCACTGCAGCCTCCGCCTTCCGGGTTCAAGTGATTCTGCTGACTTAGCCTCCCAAGTAGCTGGGATTACAGGCACCCACCACCACGACCAGCTAATTTATTTTTTGTATTTTTAGTAAAGATGGGGTTTCGCCATGTTGGCCAAGCTGTTCTCAAACTTCTGGCCTCAGAGTGATCCGCCCACCTCGGCCTCCCAAGGTGCTGGGATTACAGATGTCAGCCACCATGCCTGGCCCCAGAAAGATACTAATCTTTGGAAATGAGAAACTGCAATTCTTTGGCATTTTCAGGGATGCCCCAAATCATAAGTTATTTAAAAAATATATCCAACATCCTTTATACTCTTTACTTATTGTTAAAGATATTTAATGGACAGCTTAAAAAATAAGTAATATTGGCTGGGCGCGGTGGCTCATGCCTGTAATCCCAGCACTTTGGGAGGCTGAGGCAGGCAGATCCTGAGGTCAGGAGTTCAAGACCAGCATGGCCAACATAGTGAAACCCTGTGTCTACTAAAAATACAAAAAATTAGCTGGGCGTGGTGGCAGGCACCTGTAATCCCAGCTACTCGGGAGGCTGAGACTTAATCCCTTGAACCCGGGAGGCAGAGGTTGCAGTGAGCGGAGATCGCGCCACTGAACTCCAGCCTGGGTGACAGCGGAGGCTCCGTCTCAGAAAAAAAAAAAAAAAAAAGTAATATTTTAGTAGCATTTACCAAAAAATGAAGCCTATAACGAATGTTTGAACACTGGAAAACACCAGCAACATCACTGAGCAGTATTCAAATAATATAATGTTTGTATCTCTTAGCAAGGTAAATAGTGTTACAGAGAATCAAGTATCAAAATTGCCGATTAAGAACTTATTTTTCTTTGAAAATTTATTTCTCTAAAAACCACTCATGAGATTCATATAATACTCTTCATATAAACTTGTTAATATTTATTTTAATGCGAGCGTGACTCACCATTAGCAGCTAGATCGGCTGCACATACATCCCAACAACATGGTCAATAGCTACATGCAAGACCAACAGGTTAGATCTTGACCTCTTCTCTCCTATGCATTTCTCTTCTGGTTCTTACAAATGCTGACATTGGCTTTTGATAGCATGTGTGAGAATTTCCTGGTTTTGTTTTCCACCTGAAGTTAGTGGGTTCCTTACAGCCAATAATGTCTAACTTCTTTAATCCCATTACTCGTTATTAGTCTGTTCAAGTTTCCTATTTCTTCATGGTTCAATCTTGGTAGATTGGGTGTGTCCAGGAATTTGTTCATTTCTTCTAGGTTTTCTAATTTGTTGATGTATAGTTGTTCCTAATAGTCCCTAATGATTCTTTGTATTTTTATGGTGTCAGTTTTAATGTTTCCTTTTTTGTGTCTATTTATTTGGGTCTCTTTTCTTCTTTTCTTAGTCTAGCTAAAGATTTTCTTAGTCTAGCTAAACCAACTTTTTGTTTTGTTGTTCCAATTTTTTTTCATCTCAATTGAGTTTATTTCTGCACTGCTTTTTATTATTTCTTTCCTTATTCTAATTTTGGGTTTGGTTTGCTCTTGCTTTCCTAGTTCCTTGAGGTGTATCATTAGGTTGTTTATTTGGGGTGTTTATTTTTTTTTATGTAAATGTTTATTGCTATAAACTTCCATCTTAGTACTGCTTGTATTTATCCCGTAGGTTCTGGTATGTTGTGTTTCCATTTTTACTTGTTTTAACAAATTTTTAGATTTTCTTCCTAATTTCTTCACTGACCCATTGTTTGTTCAGAAGCACATTGTTTAATTTTCCTCCTGTTATTAATTTCTGGCTTTATTCCATTTTAATAAAAAAAGTTTGATATAATTTCTACTTTTTTGAATTTGTGAGATTTGTTTTGTGACCTAACATATGGCCTATGTGGAGAATGTTCTGTGTACTAATGAGAGAAATGTGTATTCTGCGGTAGTTGAATGAAATTTTCTGTAAATGTTTGTTAGTTCCATTTGATATAGAGTATAGTTTAACTACGATGTTTCTTTCTTGATTTTTTTTTACCTGGATGATCTGTCTATTGCCAAAAGTACAGTGTTGAAGTTCTCTACTATTAATGTTTTCCATCATATTTCTCTCTTTAGACCTATTAATATTTGTTTTATATATTTGAATGCTCTGGTATTGGGTGCATATATATATTTATTATTGTTACATCTTCTTGTGGAATTGACCCATTTATTACTATACAGTTACCTTCTTTGTTTTTGTATAGTTCTGACTTAAAGTCTATTTTATCTAAGTATAGCTACTCCTGATCTTTTCTGATGTCCATTTTTGTGGAATAACTTTTTCCATTTCTTCACTTTTAATCTATGTATGTCTTTATAGGTGAAGGCAGCATATAGTTGAGTCTTTTTTTTAAATTCAGCTACTCTATGTCTTTTAATTGAAGAATTTAGTCCATTTACATTCAATGTTGTTATTGATAGGTAAGGCCTTACTATTGCCATTTTGTTTCTTGTTTACTAGTTGTTTAACTCTTCTCTTCCTTTCTTACTGCCTTCCTTTGTGGCTGAGTGATTTTCTCTAGTAGTGTGTTTTAATTTACTGCTTTTTATTTTTAGCATATCTATTAAAGGTTTTTGCTTTGTGGTTACCATGAGGCTTATAGAGCCAGTAATGTCTTCATAGTAATTGTTAAACTTTAATTCTCACAGGAGGATTATACTTTCTCCCATTTTCCCAGTCTCTAAACTAATTTTCCTTGAGGTTTCAGATTTAGGAAAGCATAAATTTCCCCTAAAATTCTGGAAAGGAGTTATTGCATGGACACACTGCCTGGGTTATACCTGATTTTTTTCACTATGCCAAGAGCAGAACTTTGTATAGGTCAGCTCTTTAATGTGTGTCACATTATGTGTTCTAAAAATCGCTGTGCTGATCAAAATCACACAAGAAAAACTATAGGGCTTGTGCAGAAAAATGGGGTTAGAAGTAAAACAATCAAGAGCTTTATCAGTGACACATAAAAAACAGAGAATAATGAATAAAAATTGTAGCACAGTTCTATACACAGTTAAACAGTAGAGACATAGACAAATAAAAAAATAAATAGGGCACTTTGTCTTGAAAATGATATGAGGTTTGCCTATGACAGTGGGCGTCAGAAGGTGGATTCTTGTGAATAACTGAAAAGCTGGAAGGAGGGTCAGCTGAAATCAGATGGGAAATTGTAATACCAGATGTCGATGGGTGTGGCTCATAACAGATGCAGTGAACTGAGGTAGCTGAGTGCTGTTGAGATGTGCATGTGTGCCTGTATGTGTGTGTTTTGTGTATTCCTTTGCTGTGTTTAACTAGATTCAGTTTTCACATTGGAACACATTCCTGTTTTCAAAACAAGTGTTCTAGTGGAATTGATTGTATGGGTAGAGTTAATCAAAGCTGCCAAGCAAAAGAATGGCTTTTTCAGGTTCTTCTCCACTTTCTCCCAATCTTTGCTTTAGTCAGTTAGAGATGCATTCTCTCAGTGGAGATATTTATCCTGTGGATGCCTCATTGGATTGTGCGTGTGCTGATATTATGCCCTTTCTTTCTTTTTTTCCCCCTTCTTCCTCAGTCTACAATGTCAGAGATACTCCAGTGACCCAAAAGAAGGTGTACATGTAACAAAAGGAGATGACTGCCCGTGGGTATACTTTGAGGAAAGCCAAACATCCTGCTTATTTAAGAATAGCAGTCCTGCTAGCCATCCACAGTAGCCTGAGTCACCACTATTGGGAAACAAGGGACTGTATTTTTTTGTTAAAAGAGATGTGTGACACTGGAATTGAGAACATCAGTACTGCCCATAACGCTTTGCAGAAATATCTACCGTAGTGTATTTAGCAGTGGCAGCAGACCTTAATGACTAAGATAAGGAATGGTAAATGTTCCTCTTCTTCTGTTTTTATAGTATACTCTATATTTTATTGGCTATAAAAATAACATATATCCAAAAGGTAACATTTTAGACAGGTAGATAGAAGGGACAAAGTAAAATCATATCCATCCCGTCTGAAAACGTTTTCACGCATTTCCTTCCAGTCTAGGAGTAGTAGGTTTTGGTGGTAGAAGAGAAGAAAATGGAGCTGGTTGTGTTATAACATTCCTTGCTGGTGTCTTTACTCTAGTATTGTCTTCACTCATGAATGTAATGTAAAGGTCAAATGACAGCTTGGGACAGCTAAACACATGGCAACTTCAAAATGACTCCTCCTACTCTCTTGGCTGGTCTTCCTAGGAGAGCTTCACTGCCCATGATGACCCAAACTTTTCAACCAGCCATTGGCCTCAACTGGCTTTGAACATACTATTGTTTTAGCAACTAAACTCCTGGATTATCTTCTTGGCTCTTAAATTCTGCTTATGCATTGTACTCAGCTAGTTGTTGAATTTCCCTCTTGGCTTTAGGGACATGGCTTATACCAGCTTCCTGGCTTCTGGATTTAGTGTATGTGTAGACTTGGTTTTGGATCATGCCTTTGACCTGGGTGAGCTATCCGGCACCACAACCAGACTTATGAGCTACTTGATTGACTAGGCATGCCCAACATCCAGTCCCATTGTTAAGGGAGCAAGATTAGCTAATGGAATCCAGTTACCAGGGAGAATATGCCTGCTTTGTGTACCGTAGCAAAGGTCCCTGAGCCACCCCCCAGATGACTTACACAGCCTCGTAAGATTGTCACTACAGGGCTACTGACCTTCAACATTCCATGAAGACTTCTTCAGTTTCTGAATTTCATCTTAGCATCTTGGCTGACAACAGGAAAATATAGGGCAAATTTTTTTATTTTGCTGTTTGGTGACTCCATCACTTTTGCAACAGTACTTTTAGTGCCCATTAACCAAATTACTTTGATTTCTTTGTGTAAATATTATGAAGACCAGAACCTTTTGAGAGACCTGAGCCACAGAACACCTCCAAAGATGGACCAAATCAACTGGGAGCTCTGCGGATTCCTCTGCCATCTCAGCAGCCTCCTAGTCCCTAGATAGTGGCTGCCACTCTCTCCCCATCATTATGTCTTGTCTATATGCCATGTCTAGACAAGGCTGAGATAGACAGAGCTTTGCCTACTGTGTCAGGGCTTAGTTCAAATGGGAGGGTATTGGGGGTATTTTATCATCCAAACTTGGTGAGAACATTGTAGAGTGCTGTGGTAAGTAGGCCACAATGGAAATAATGGTAATGGTGATTATGAAATCTTGTGTTTGTTTACAGCTTTACAGAATACAAAATGCATTCACTTTGATGATTGATTTTATGACTACCAAAACTCTGTACAGTAGGCAAAAAGGGATATGATGCTTGGAGAGGTTAGTTGATTTGCCAGAGGGTGCACAGCTCAAGGGAGGGATCGATCCAGGATTCTGAGTCAGGTCTTTTGATTCCTAGTGCAGGATACATTCTAATTTATCATCACTGTATATTGCCATAGGCTGTCTAATCAGCCCTTAATGTCAGGTCAAAATCATAAACTGAGGACCAGGGCAATATTTCTTTTAAATTAAACACTCTGATACAGCACAGAGAATCCTGTGGGGTCTACATAGTTATTTATAAACTGGCTTATTCTTTTGTTTTTAAAAAATCTCATTTTTTTCTAAGACAGATTTTTAGAAGTAGAAGGAATTATAGAGATGTAGCTTCGTCAACCCATGTTGTAGATGAAAAGATTGAGGCTCAAGAAATTTGAGTTATCCAGTAAATGGAAAGGCTGGTGAATTAACTCATTTTCTGAATTCCATTCTGGCACTTTCTCTCACCTTAATCTGTCGAGGAGACAGCAACCACCATCACTGCTTCATATTCTCCTGCCTCCTCTACTCCGTCCATGCCACAGGCTTTAGTGTCATCTTAAAATACCTGAGATTTCTCCAGGGCTGCTTCCTGGATTTATGCCCTAGACAAGCCTAGACATTTGGATGAAAGCCAAGTAGGTGGTAAGTAACATTCTCATTTTGGATGTGCCTTGGCTTCACCTGACAGCTAAGCCATGAGTTGGCAGCAAATGGAGGCACCCTGTGGAGCTGAGTAAAGCCCAGGTCTCTGGAGCAGAGAAGGGAGGGCTTGCACACTTGCCCCAGGCAGTTTCTAAGTGTGCATCATTCCATTCCTGTCTCTCTGGCCTGCTTCTTTGGACTAAAGTGGGTTATGGAGCTCTGGATTCTTTGGAACCAGAAATTATCAGAGAATGAAAGAGCATGGAGAGGCCTTTCCATCTTTATTACCTCTCTTCATCTCCTTCAGACAGTGCAGCACTTAAACTTTTAGGAAATTTCAGAATCAGCAGAGAAATAGCAATTGCCAATAGTACAATAGTTGATACCATTCATTGAGCAGGTAGGTGTATTGGCTTACTTACGTTGTCTAACTTAATTCTCCTAGAAACCTCTTCTTTTCTCAGGTGAGGCAACTAAAATTCAGCGAGGTAAGGTACTAGCTTAAGCCTTCATTCCTTGTGAAAGTCCATATTGTCAAGATTTGTGTTGAAGCTCTACCACTCCAAGTTCTGTTTTCTTGCCACTACAGAGGGTAGTGCATGGCAGCACTGAAATTGGCAGCGGTGGCTTCCTAGGTGCCCTGATGCACCTAGGATAGAGGAGATGTAGAGTAGATACCTGCAGTAAGGCTGGAAAATGGGTGGGATACAGAGGTGCAGATTTAAAGGCTGTCATTCTCCTTCAGACTGAATTATTCCTCATCAAAGATGTTAGGCTTTTTATTTTGGTCTATCCTAGGGCTGTTTTATGCAAGCAAGGGAACTTCCTTAGGGTACTGTAGGCATGGTTTTGTTTCCTCCCACAGTCTACAGGGTGAGTTGCCTTGTACAAAATTTACATTTTGTAGATTCTCCCAGGAGGGTAATAGTAGTTTATAATTTTTTGATGGTGCCTTTACAGTTGTCTTTTCTGCAACAGCAGTTTCCCCTTATCCCAGGACCAAGCTCTTCTCCATCTCCTGTTCTCAATGATCATGTCCCCAATGTGAGTTGAGACAGGTTCTCCACACTAACACATGCACATCCATTCATGATGCCGTAATGATGTCTCTGATTATCAAGCAATGGCATTCAAAGGGTTCAGCCAAAATGCCTGCACAAAATGCCTGCACACAAAATGACCTGCTCTGGTGGCACATGCCTCACAGCAATAGGAAGGATCTTTGACAACCTGCATTGCTTGAGCAGTGGGGTAAGGTGAAAGAGGGCACATTTACTGTATAACTTTGGGCAAGTTTGTTTTTAACCCGTATGAATTCCAAATAAAATATGGGTAACATGTATCACTAACTTCAGAGTTGTTGAAAGGACTAAATGAACAATGTATAGAAAGCTGGTACAAGTCAGTTTGCACACGCTAGTTAACCGATAAACACAGTTCCCTTCTTATTCTCTTCTTCTCCTTGATTCTTAAGGCCCTAAAAGGACAGTAATTTTAGGAGATTCTAACACATTCAGGAAAAGTCTTGGGCTGACTAAGTAGGCATAACATAGACTTGAGTGGCAGTCCATCCTCTTCCTGCCACCCTCAAGAGATCCAGCCCCAGTGGGAAATCCTTTAAGCAGCCTTTGGGTTCTCACACTCCTGCCTTGAGCTGTGGCTGTTCCTCCATTGAATATGGAGGACTTCTTTTCCACAGGGACTCACAGATGCATGGAGGTGGAAGGCCACCAATAGCTCTGCCCCACCATTCCCCACAGTTCCTCCCCTGCCTCCCTGACCATCATGAGAACAGGGAAGCTAGGACTGCTAAGACTGCTTTCTTTCAGATGAGGTCAGACATCCAAGGGGGAGGAGTGGGAGGCAGAGCATCACTGATATCATCTGCAAATAATATTTATGGAGGCCCTGTAAGACCCTGATGTGAAGTAGAATTATGAGGAAGGAAAAAAGAGAAGGCCTATCTCTGTGCCCCAGGAGTGCACCTTCCCAGACTGACAATGTACAGGCACGGACTTGACACAACACTCCCCCTTCCGCCTTATGCTCACATTCATCTCTACTTAGTATCTGATCAGCCACTCAGATCTGCTTTCTCATCACCTGCTCCCTTGGAAACGGGAAACACTTTAGTCTGTGGGGAAGGTGGAGCACGCAGAGGGGAAGCAGTCACTCCACTTAATGCGGTGAAGTTT
This sequence comes from Pongo pygmaeus, assembly GCF_028885625.2. Taxonomy (NCBI): domain Eukaryota; kingdom Metazoa; phylum Chordata; class Mammalia; order Primates; family Hominidae; genus Pongo; species Pongo pygmaeus. The sequence goes on along the minus strand of NC_072386.2, from coordinate 50,276,778 downwards.
GGAGCAGCACTGAGGAGTATTTCAGCATTTTAGCAAATGTGTATTGAGTGCTAAGATGTGCCAGAATGTTTCTCTCATGATTTTATCTAATTCTGACAACTTTGTGAGATAGAGCATGTTCGCCTCGAGTTCTGAATTTCGAAGGTGAGATTTGGTTATGTGAAGGGAGTTGTCCAGGGTCGTACCATCTGTCAGTGTCATCCAGTGCTGGTAGCCAAACTCAGCTCTAATACTCCATTCCTCTACCCAGAACCTCATGGCTTTCACTGGAGAGGCTGCTCTGGAATCTCCAGGAAAGAGAATTGCTGCCATTTTCATTCAATTGTGTGTTTGAAATTGAAGTTGCATTCATGGGGCCTGTAGACCTCAAGGAGTCTGTTGTAATGGGGTCATCCGTTGTTTTCCTGGTGAAGATTTCTGCCTCTGGAACATCCTAATGAACATTTCTCTTTGTTACTTGGTGGGGTCCTTCTTATGTGTTTGAAATGATGGATTTATCCCAAATAAAGAGGTGCTCACTGAAGTCAAGAACAAATACATCCACGAACTCCTCACCTTTCCTCTCAGCTGGTGACCAGAAGAGCAGGGCTGCCGTTCAAAGAAGCCCTTGTGTTTCAGATGCAGATGAAAGGACAGTGACCAGAGAGAGAAAGCACTGGAAGGGGATAAGGTCTTGTCCACAACTCCTTCCCTACCTGGTCCTCCTGCTGTGCTCCAGTGAGTGTGAGAGCCTTATGATGAAGCTGAGTTCATGACCCACCCCATTACCACCCCCACTTCTGGTTTGGGCACTGTTTATCAGAAGCTTGCTCCTGTGACCTTGAAAGACATGTGAGAAAGAATATGCATTTTTTCCTTCTTTTTCTCCCAACTTTTACAATCTTGCTTTCCTTCTTCCATTCTGTCTTCTCTGTCAAGTCAGTAGCACAGACCTTCCAACCCATGATGCGATAGCCGAGTGGCAAGAAATCAAATGCAAACGCAGATCAAGTTCATTCACGTTCATTCAACAAAATAATTGAGTGCTTCCTATGTGCCAAGAACATAGAAGCTGAGGTAGAACTGGGAATGAAACAACTTGACTATTGTGGAGTTTTCCCTGTGGTGAGGGATATAGATGATAAACAAATAAACATGTAAAATGTTTCATTTTGAGTTCCCCCAAAAGCAGACCTTAGGAAAAGGATTTGGCTGCAAGTAGTTTATTTAGGAGATAACCTCATGAAGCACAGTGAGGGAGTAGAGGTGTGAGCTGCAGAAAGGAGAAAATTCAATAAAGGGCACATTAATCAGGGGGTTCCTGTGGGGCAACTGGGGCTGAATGCTCCTGAGGACCTGCTGAAAGTCGGTGCAGAAAACTAGTCAGAGACTTCCTCTTGTGGGATAAAAAGCTGGGGTGTTTATTCACAAACTTCTTTGCTTCCTAGAGTGCTAACTTAGCATTTCTGGCCGGCCTTGTCCACAGACTGAATATGTTTCCATGGCCAGAGGAAATTAATAACACCTTCTATTATAGAGACAAATAAAGCCATAGGCTGTAAGGAAGGTGTCTGGTGAACTCCAGGGAAGGCCATGGGTATGGTCAAGGAGACATAAGTAGGATGACATCAGCGGCTGCTGAATTAGGTGGAAATAAGTACTAGAAAGAAGGTTAAAAAAGGCTGTTGGGTGATCATTGGGGGATGGACCTACTAACATAATGTGGTCAGGAAATGTCTTCCTGAGGAGGTGACTTTGGAGTAAAGACCTGAAAGAAGTGAGAAAATAAGCCCGGCAGACACATAGGGGAAGATGACTCCAGACTGAGGGAGCAGTGAATGTAAAGACCTTCAAGCAGAAGTGGGCTTGGATCTGTTTTGAAGGTAGATCTATTAGGATTTGCTGATATATTGGACATGGGGTTTGGGAGAGTGGAATCATAAATGATTCTAGGAGTGTTGGCCAGAACATCTGGTAAAATGGAGCTGGCATTTATTGAGATTATGAAGTTCTGGGAGCATATTTTGGGGGTATTAAAAGTATTATTTCAGACATGTTAAGTTTGAGATAACTTTAGACATCCAAGTGAAGATGTTGAGCCGACAGTTACACATATTTGCTTGGAGTTCAAGGTAGAGGTTAGTTCCAGAGGTGTGAAATCAGTGGTCATCAGTGTGGAGATTGTATTTAGGACCACAGTAATGAATGAGATTACCTAGGAGATGAATGCAGATACAAAGAGAAGAGGTTTGAAGTCTAAGTCTGAAAGTACATTGTTGAGGTATCTGTGAAGAATTGGTTTTAGGACCTCCCGAAGATACCAAAATCTGCAAATACTCCAGGGGAAAATTTTGCTTCAGAGACTTTCCCTGGAGTCATTGTATGTGCAAATTGGTGCTGAGAAGATGTCTACCTTAACAGGAGATTCAAATTTTAACTTCAGATTTAGATTAAAAAATTCAACAGAAAATAAATCTAAATGTTCAGATTTTTGTAAATGAATAAATCTAAGCTAAGAAAGACTCTACATTTTAAATGACCCCAGGGAAAGGCACTGAAGCAAAATATTCCCCTGGAATATCTGCAGATTTTAGTATCTGCAGGTAGTCCTCAAAATATCACCCAAATTCTCTCAGTGGTAAGGTTACTTCAAACGTCTCTCCACAGATTTGGTCTGTACCCATCTGGACTGAACTATGCATTGCAGGTAGCCAAAGATCTGATCTGAATGGATTTCCATCATTATTAAGATGAGTTTTTCATCACAATGGCCTTAGAACAGAAAATGATTTCTTCTACCTCTGTATTTCCTTATTCCAATCCATTATATAGACTGTTGTCAGCATAATCAAATAAGATCTTGGTCAAGAATTGACAATAGTTTCCTAATTCCTAAAGAAAACTCTTGCTTTCCTTCCAAAAATCTTCATTTGGCCTAACTATCCACATTATCTTCACAAAGTAAATATCTTTATTTAAATTCATCTAATTCTGTTGTGTAACAAACATGGCTCTCTTAGTCCCACTTCGTAGATTTTCTGAAACCTTCCCCCAAAATACATATTTTTTTTCTTTAATATCTAAAAATTCCACGCCTCTCCGAGTTTATGAAACAGAATTTGGTCTTTGGAATTGGAGAGACCTTGGTTTCGATTCTATGTTTGCCTTAGTTTCCCCTTCTATAAAATGAAGGTAATAATGCCACTCTGACAGAGTTGGGTCTACGTTGATTAGCTATAGGTCCTGGAATGTGACCTGTTACTGACCTCCTCCAATTTCATTCCAGAGAGATCTCCAAATAGGATAGAGCTTAAAAAAATAAGTATCCTCCTCAGGTCCCACTTCAGTACTGTTTGATCTTATCCAGCAGATCTCTACAGTAATTATTATCTGTAAGAAAAATTTAACAGTTATATTCTATCTTATTCTGTTGATAGTAGTTTCTTATACCAATGTGTAAAATTCAAGTATTAACTTAAATACTATTCTACTATATACAGGATATTTATTAATTTCTTCAGAAAAATTATGTGTTTTTTGAAGGCAGGGATCATCTCATATTTTTTTTCTTAGTATAGTACACATTACTAAGTACGTGGCAGCTCTAGAGATTTTCAATGACTGACTAAATAAATGTTATCAGGCTGGCTCTGTTTTATTCAGACACTCCAAAGACGGTCTAATGTTAGCATGGATGGCCTCCAAGAAGATTCCAAATATAGATGTCTTGTGTATATTTAAAAAATATGTACACGTATATACATATGATGATTTTATGTCACTACATTATATTCTGGAATATGAGTGCTATAGTGAAGGTCTTTTGCTTTTTTTTGTCTTGGGTAAATTTAAAGCGTTGATTATGGTAGCAACATGGTCTAATAAAGCATGGCTTTAGGAAGAGAGTTGGATTCAAATTCCAATCCAGTTTTATAATTCCACTCACTGGCTGGGTGACTTCAGGTAAATTAGCCTCTCTGAGACCAATATTTTCCTCATTTAAAAAGGAGGTACAAATACACATGCCCTTATTTGTATAGTCCCAATAAGATGCCATGAGAAAGTACTTAGCAAGGTGTCTGGAAAGTAATAGGCATAGAGTCCAGGTTTGATTATGTTCTTCCTTCCATTTTCTTTAAACTACACCTAGTGAAGTGCAAGGATCAAAAGAAGTCATCTGTATGAAAGCACTGTGAAAACGACAGGGTTCTGAACACCTGTGAGGCATTAGCATGTTATGGTTGTAAGCAAGGATGATGAACTTGGATAGGAACACTGTGTTCTTCAGAGGGTCAGCCTCCCTACAAGGCTATCAGTAAAATTGCAGATCATCTTTCGGAAGACCCCTAGAATCAGAGCTTGCAATGTTCCTGGGTAAGTCGTGACCCATGGCTGACTGCCCATAATCTTACTCCAGAGGCCTCTTCTACCCCTAGAAAAAAATTCCAGAAGATAAATCACAAATGTCATAGTCATCCTGTTATTCTTCAATATAAAGACAATACTGCCCTTTATTTCCCCCATTTTTTGCTTGCTCCTACTCCCTTATTTCCCCCTATTCCCCCTTGTCTTTGACTAGAATTCAAGAAAATATTGGTAAATGTTGATTTTCCTCTTCAATCCTTGGGGATGCTGGTCTACCAGAAGGGAGTCTAAAGACAAAATTCTCACTAAGCGACACTGTTATGCTTTCTGCTGTTGTCCTCAACTTCTCCCTCTTCCAAATTGTTATAATTAAGAGAGTGCCCATTAAATAATTTCCTTTTGTCAGATGGATTATGTTTCATAATGGAGCCAAGTTCTGTACTCATTATGAGTCCTGAGGCCAGTGCCAACAAAATGTTGCCACGTCTTCCCCCACAGCAGTAGAAAGAGCAAAGGAAGGTCACTTAATGACAATTTGGGAGGAAACCAGTGTAGCTTTCAGCCAATGGTCTCCCATTTTTGAATGTCAAGAAGGTGTTCGTTTTCATCTCAGAACCTCCATGGGTTCTTTATGCAGTAGGGATTTAAAAATGTGCTGGCATCAAAGTGTCTCGGAGCAACAAACAGCCAACAAATCTCAAACTAAAGTGATGTTGAATTGACCCACACAGACCTGAAAAATGTCCCACTCTGGGGATCCTGGTGGGTCAAGCTTTCTGTCATTCTCATGCTGTGTTCTCATGCTGTGATTGCACCTCTGGGTTGCTGTGGCCAAGCTCCCTAATGAAAAGGAAATGATCCCATCAGTCGCCCAGATGTTTGGCAGGGGGTAGACTAAACATCTGGTTGATTGACTGAATGGTTTTCTCCCCAGCCAGATGTTTGATATCAACAAAGCACAGTATGTGAGTAGATCCTTTCAAAGGTCATTCTCTTGAGGCCCCCATCACTTCCAGTTTATAGGAAATTCTTCTCATCTATTAATATAATTTTTGATTCTATGATGGGATCCTGCTTACTTTGCTTACTATATAATTTATTTTCATTTTTATCAACTACTCATCAACAACTTTCCAGTTCTGTTTGATTCCCTTTTCTACAAAGACACCCTTGGCAGATTTGCTAATGGAGGTTGTAGTCATGCAAAAATGTATGAGCATGGGTAAAATGTTGAGATATATTTTCATAGCATAAAATATTTTACAAATTATTCCTGCATTAGGTGTTCTTTGGATCACTGTTCAGGTAGCATATACCGCTTATCAATACCACTAGGCATTCTGGAGGTAGATTTTGTCTTAACATCACATTGCCCTTTCTACCATCTTCTCCTATTTAGCCAGGGAATTCTATGCCTGAAAGAGTCTCTTAGTAGCATTGAGTGAAGCACTTGGGATCTGAGACAGTACAAGATGGAATTGGTTATGTGCTGTGGTGGAAAGAACACTGAATTAGGAGTCAGGATTTGAGCCCTAGACCCACTTCATTCATTGACTCTCTAAGTGACCTGGGCATCATTTCAATTTTCTAGGCTTCCATTTTCTAATTTGAAAAATGATAAATACAACTTAGCCTTTTAAGACTTATTCCAGCTCTAAGAATCTCTGATTTGCTGAAACCCAGAAGGGTGATGGATGAGATATAATCAATGTCATGACACAAAGTTTGAAGTGTTGCTTAAGAACAAAATTTTATATAGGTACAATGAATTAGTAGTTCTATTTACTTCCAAATGTTCCTAGGGTGAGCAACATATTAAATATGATATTACCATTAATAGTTTATGATTATAAAATTCACTAGAGTGAAATTGTTTGGAAGTTTAATTCTTACAAAGAAACACAAAGAAATGTGATTTGAGAATGGATCTAAGGAAACAACTGAAAGGCTTACGATAGAAAAGATGGTTTTTATCTGTTGCCATAGAAGGGGGTATCTTAGTGATGGGCATTAAATGGAGAAGGGTAAAAAGGAAGAGAATATAAAAAGTGGATAGAAGAGGCAGAGCAAAAGCTAATATAACAATAGTGTCAAGAACAGGCTCTCTGTCTCTGTCTTAAATTCTGCTGGATGGTAGCATCTCAGGGTCAGGAAAGTCAAAGACCATAAAAGATATGAGCATTAATTAGGCATAAAAATAGCTTAAATTAGCCACTGTTACATCTTCTGAAACAGAGGATGACTGTGCATATCTCTGAACCAATAAAATGTATATTTTAAAAGGCCATATTTGTCAGACTAGAAGGTTTTAGAGAAAGTGAATAAATCTGTGGGTCTTGGTTTGTGATGTTTTCCACGTGAAATTTTTTGTATTTCTTAGTTTTTGTTAAGCATTGTGAAAGCATTTTTACATTTGTGAAATGCTCAACAAATCATTCAGAAAGTAGGTAGTTATTGTAAGCATTAGTTTATTCTTAAGCCGCCAGAGATAAGAAAAAAAGTAAACCGGTTTTCCCGAAAATCAGATTGCAAAACTTAACCTCTATGGCACTAACATATACTTAATAAAAATCACACTGCGAGCACTGGCCATGTTTTCCTTATACAAAACGAGTCTGCTTTCTTTTGTCTTTGTAGGAAGGTCTGGAGATTTTTCTTCAATGAGCCTAGAATATTCTACTCAGTAGTCTTCTGGGATTTTACACCTCTCTTCATCTAACCCTTATTTCTCTTATTTCCTCCAGAAGTGGTAAGGGTCAGGGAGAAGGGAAAATAGCTAAAGTAAAACCCCCATTTCTTCATCCAAACACTCTTTTTTTCTCTCGGATATAATACCTTAGCTAAAGACCCAAACTTTTAAAAAGAGCTTCCAAGAGCACATTTCACGAAGGCAGCCAGTGAGCGGGAAAGGATGGAGGGAGGATGTGGACGCTGTTCTCCATACCATCTCCTCTACGTGCAAGATGTGTTCTGAGCTGCCTGGGCTAGGTTAAGGGCAGTTTTGCCTAAAGATGTGGAGTCAAAATGACTTCTCAGAGGTCCCCCTGGTCTTCTGGTTCCACAGCAGTGCCCAAGAACTGTCCTAACATATGTGGCATAAAAGTCCATATGGTTTCAATTTCCTTCACTGCATTACTGTTTTCGCTTTGTTTGTTCACAGACCTGTCTTACTCAAAATTCCTGCTCTGCTGGCTCCTTCTGCCACAGAGTTAGGGGTGGGGTGAGGTTAAAAAAACACTGAAGTGGAAGAGAGCTCAACCAGTTCATTTTGTATAATAAAATCCATTCCGTTGTCGTCCTGATTTCATCAAGCAATCCAAGTCAACATCGGACATTAATGAGAGAAGGTTTCCAATTAGATACAGTCTGACACTGGCCCTGCTTCTCAGTCACCTTCAATTGTCAGTGATAAAAAAGGACAGTTCAATAAGATATGGATCATTCACTCCAAGTCTCCACAACTCATTTATGACAACTACAACTAACAGAGCATGGGGAAACTGCAGAATTGTTTTTCATTATCCTGGCACATTGGCTTCTGACTACAGCTGTAATGATCTTCAGTGGTTTTCCATACTGCAAATTTTTAATGAGTGATCTAAGATGTGATGGCAACCAGAATTCCTACTGAGAATCTCAGTTACCCTTTTGTTTTTGAAAGAACAAACGGGTCTCCAAAGGGAAGAGACAGAGAAAAAAGATTTAAAATGAAAAAGTGATTTGTTTTCGTAAATGGAATGGGTTCTGGTGGGAGATAAGGTGCCATTCCAGCAGTATTTGGGGAGGAAGAAATTGGAGGGACCGGGCTCTGGAGTGTTAACCAACTGAGAACCTTGGAGGTGGCCATATACCCAAATGGTCTAGAGTCATGGGATAAACTGGAGTTTCAGGATGGCTAGTGCCAAAGTCTATATTATTCTCCTATGGTAAGCAGGGCCCTACCACTACAATTTCTGGAAAGTAATGATATTTCAAAACAGGTTTATGTCCATATTCCAGGTTCAGGTTCAGTCAGACTCCCTCTGGTGGGTAAAGATATGGGGCCAAAAAATAAATCCCTAAGATCTGGAGACGCAAAGATTAGGATAATTAAGCCTCGGCCAATCGAGCGGGCTGGGGTTCCTTTAACACATTTATTTATTGAATGAATAAATTAATGGAGTTTCACAGAAAGGGTTCATTTATTCATTTAATCAATATTTATTGAACACTCTATGCCAGACATGGTGTTCATAGGTGCTGGTGATGAGCTGTAGACACCATCCCTGGGAAGGGAATAGTGTGTAGGACAGCCAGAATCTGAGCTCTAGGCAAGTCAGAGAGGTGCCTTTGAAGCTGAGGGCATGCAGAGGCTTCAGTAGACTTAACCATTTTTTTCTCATCACTTAGCAGGTATCTTGTCTTTTCTCAGGGCTGTTATTTTTATTACCACAATTATTACATCAGCTACATCTCAATATCAAACCTCATGGGGACTAGGATGCAGGGCAGGGCAATAGCTGACCAAGAAAACATAATTCAGAAGGGCATGGGTGTTGAGAATAAGACAAGGTAGGCCCAGCCCAGAAAGGCATCTCAGATAATGAGAGGCATGGCAAAGCTATAAACCTGGAACCCAGGCTAACAACCTAGGCCACATATGTAAAATACCAGCAACAAGGAGAAAAGCATAGGATCCAACCTTTGCATCAGCCAGCGTGCTTCTTGTATGTCCTTTGCTGGTGCAAGAGATAGTCCTGCCTAATTCTTCATGTGGGAACAGGCAGGTGGGTGAAGCCAGGTCAATACACATCTATTCTGCTATGCTATTATGCTATGTCTCGTTTATTTGCGAGGCAGTTTTGTAAAGTCAATTCTGATTTGCTCCATTTGGTTGAGTTTGTAAGCTCATCTCTAGTGCTCTGCATTGAACAGAGGAGTTCACACTACTCTTACTACACAAAGCTCCACAGCCTCAGTCTTCAAAATGAATGATAATCCAAACAATGTTGTATGGTTCCAGGATTATAAAAATAAGAGATAAAAACCACTTTTGAGGGCATGTGCTCAGCCCCTGTGTATCCTTGGGACATGGCTTCCATGTTATTGGCTTACAGATTTTGGTCCAATCAGAGTTTAAATGTCCCAAATGCCAGACTCCACCTCTGGACTTGGAAGACAAATCTGGAAAAGAAATCTCATTTTAACTATTTCCTTATGTTCAACTTTTATTTTTCCCTTTCTTCATTGGGTTTCATTAATCCTAATGGTATTGGCTTTCCCTTCTTGCTTTTAAAATATTTTTGCATCCTCTACAGCATTTGTACCCTTCAGATATTTATAGACTTCCTTGTCTTTCCTTAGTTATTAGCCAAGTCATGCGTATTTAGCACTTTTAATCTTCCAGTCTCTCTTCATAAATCAATGCCCATATTGCTGGTGTCACTTTTGCCCCTCTGCCTATTTGATCTATATCTTTCTGATTCCGAGTGTTCACTACGTTCATTTATTCCATTGCAAGTGTCATTATTATTGCAAATACCTTCGTGAAAATCTTTCTCATCTAACTCTAAAAGCAGCTCTGGACTCTTCCTACCAGATTTCATAACCTGGCCTATTTTAATCATCCTCTCCTTTCAAGAACATTTAGAAGGCAACAGTTTGTTGAAAAGATTGATGGACTAGGCTTTGGGTTCGAGTGCTTACTTTATCACTAATTAAGTTCTCGGGAGAAAGTCACTTTCTCTCTCTAAGCCTCAGTTTCCTAATATGTAACAGAGGGAATTGGACTAGATATTGCTAAAGAATCATTGAGTTCTGAAATTGTATGATGGTCCTGGATTCATGAATTGAATAGTTTTGTAGAAATTACTTTCCTGTTGAACTTCTAATTTTCTCTTCTAATGGGAATTACGATTCCTTTCTTGTTCTCCTCACTGAGTCCTTTTGAGGATCAAATGAAACTATATGTGTGAAAGAGCTTTCAAAATTTTAAAGTGCTATGCAGACAGAAGGCTTTACTATTATTACAATGATAATTACAAGTGTCACTTCTATTTCTACCATCCCAAGCTCTCTGATATCCAGTTCTTGGCTCTTAGGCTGAAAGTCATTCTTTGTGTTACTGGTGGCTCTTTCCAGGCTCCTGCTTCATGGGGTAGCTTTATATAATATTAAATTCTTCCAGACATGGAACAGTTTTGTGACTTGTTTATTTATTGTTGATAGCAAATATGCTTTCATTTTCCCAGCCTGTATATCTTGATTTTATGACCAAGTTTATTTCACTTTATCTGATTGCTAGTATTTTAGATTATTGGTTCCTAGGGAAATATCTTGCACTTCCTTCCTAACTTAGACCTCCACATATCTTTGTCAGTCTGCCTTATTTATGTATCCTCAGTGGTGTTTCTACATCCTCCTGAAAATATCAGCTGAAAATTTCATTAATGTGCTATTCACTCCTTCTTCAAGATCACTAATAGAATTGATTAACTGGTTAGGAAAAAATGAAAATTCTGAAGGTTAAAAAATCCAGGAATACTAGTCGGAATGAGAGTGCACTAAGTAGTGCTTTTAAAAAAAATCAGTTCATTAAGCTGAGAAGGTAGCATACTAAAGTAGAAAAATCAAAGTAGGATTAAATTTTAGATCTTCCAACTCCAAATCTGATAATGTTGCTTTGAGGCACATCAGATTCTTAATTATGCTTCCAATTTGCACCTCTGTGACATTATTCTTAATTGTCTTTGGCAGCCTTTAAACAGCTGACTATTCCACGGAATTTTGCATGTGAAAACTAAGCTTCCTTGGGTCAGCACTGTTTTAATTGAAAAGGAATAATGGCAGATTCTCTGGCAAGGCAGTAAGTGTAGAGAAGGATCTCTCTTGGGTGGGAAGTTTTTCTCAATCCCTCAAATAATGTTCACAAGACAATCCCCATTACATTTATCCATGCATAAGACTGGACTTGACAGTGGTGCTTATTAAATGAGGGCTTCTCCAGAGGTGACACTGCCTGAAGTTATTAGCAGCAATCACTAGAAGAGTATTACATGCATTTATTGACACCTCTTCTGCACTATTATCACGTGTTTAATGTATTTTGTAGAAAAAAAGTATTACCCCATTTATATGTGTCTTTAGTGAGAATCCAGGTTTAGGGAAAAAAAGGAAAAAAGAAAATGCATTATACTACTAAGGGATTAGAACTTTGAAAAATTTATTCCATGTAAATCTCAAGTCTTAGAAATTCTGGTTTCTTCTATTTCCTTATTTACTTACTGGGTTACCTTGGACAAGCCATTCAACTACCTTGAAGTTCAGCTCTTTGTGCAAAATGGAATAATGACACTTGCTTGAACTACAGTATAGCATTATGATTAAGATTAGATGAAATTGTAGTAAAATACTAAACCAGTGTGATTACCATTATAGTTATTTGTGCTTAGAAAGTTATGAGCAAGTGAGTTAGCTTAGTAGGCTGCCAATTAAACAGGAAAATATACCAAAATATCATGGCTAGTATGTACATTTAGACCACAAAGATAGGTGAATTTTTAGTTTGGGTGATTAATAACTCAGAGTTGAAGAGACTTATTAGGAAAGCTCGGAACCCCAAAGTAACTCTTGGGGCCAGCAACTCGATTTAAATTATTTGATACAATGAAGTATATCAATGATAAGTTTATTCCAGGAAGTTTCACTCAAGATCTGTTTTCATACTATTAATAGATCTGAGTGAAAACAGTTCTTTAAATGGTGATTGGTAATAGATAATATGGCACTCTAGCTGGCAAAATAGAAGTTGTGTGTAAGTATTGAAGCTCATTAAATTTTGCTCAAATAGGTTGTCAGTATCCACATATGCTATTAGAGTAATAAATAATATAATAGTTTTACCTTTGATCACTTTATGGGCTTTTTGCCAATTGCTTTGCTGCAATAAATCATTTTATTCACACAATAATCCTATGATCGATCCTCTATCATAACCCCATGTTTTAAAAAGGAGAATGGAGGCACAGAGAGGCTAAGTAATGCACTCAAGGTCACACAGGTATTAAGTTGTACAGCCAGGATTTGCTTCCAAGGCAGACCAACCATACAGCCTGTACTCTTTACTACTACAGTGATACCTTTGAGTTTTGTGGATCCTTAAGCTTACACAATTGGAGGACCTTCTTTGAAAAAAATAATACAAAAATTATTAATACAGAAATGCTAAGACCCTTCCCATGGCCTTGGAAACATAAGCTTCATTAGATTCAGAGTAAATCTACCTGTTTCTACAATACGTATCACTTTGAGTTAAACTTTTGGAGAAATAATAATGACATCATTTGCTTTACTGAACCACATACTTTTCTACAGGTGGGTGGTTAATAATTGAGATTCCATGTCATAATAGTTAGTATCTGAGATTTCATGTTATAATGCAGAAAGCTGCTACTATCTAATTAGTGGCAGTTACTGAAATCACAGCTTGCTCCTAGAAGGAAGTAAATAACTTTAAAAGTGTGTGTTTTGTAGATCACAGAAGAATTAAGTAGAAACCTTATAGAGTGATTTGGGGATGAAAAATATGAAACCTAAAGAGCAGACAGTATAGGGAATTAGTACAACCATGGATCTTTGACTCCCATCTATCTAGATTGTGGAATCATAGGGCTAAAGTTCTACCACTTTTTCTGTGACTTTGTGCAGGTTTTCTGACCTCTCTCCTAATTTTCTTATTTGTAAAATGGTAATGATAAATGCCCATTTTAAAAGGAAGTAAGGATGAAATGAGATAATGAATAAAGAATTCTTACCATAACAATCTGGCAGATGATAACAGGTATATACATAGAAGTAGTAATAATTGTTAATATAATTTAATTTGTTATCAGATTTGATTCCTGATCAAATAGCTTTTTGAATCCTTTAAACTGTTTCTTTCCCAAAAGGAATGCAATGATGGAAATGACACAGTCATGATTTCCGGAAATTCAGGCATTTCCAGGAGACCGGTGGTAAGTGGGAACACAATGTCCGCTCTTGGAGTTCCCTAAGTGAATAGCTAAGCTCTTTAAGAGTGGGCCTATATGGCTTAATGAGGTGTTACCTTTAACTAGCAAGGCTTTTGGTAAAAATTTAGTCCCCATACAGTCCCAGCACTTCTTGGGAACTGGAACTTATTGGTCCCAGAGGGAGAAACTTCTGTGGGAAATTCTATATTCAGAGTCCTGGACCTCCCTCTGTTTTTCTTTCATTCTCACTACTGAATACACATGTCAGTAAAGCCTGATTAGAAAGCAAATAGAGTATTTCTTGCAAGTTTTGCTGGACTGGTCTTTTTTTTTGTCATTTTTGTCATTTTCATAGATGACATCCCTAAAAGAACTGAAATACATGGTCTCTCATTTTTCTCAGTGACTCAAATAAATTACATTTTAATAGTGGAACTTTTACACTTAACCTCTTTGAGCCTAATTTTCTTCTCTTAAAGGGAGAAATGATTCCTACCTCACAGGGTGGTGGCATTTAACTAGATAGCATGGTATCTAACACATAAGAGGTTTCAATATATGCTAATTCTTATTATTATGTTTCTGTCTTCTATAGCATTTTGTGATTCACAGATATCCTTCATAACATAAACTTAGTGGTTAAGTAAGTTTGAGGAGTGTTTGTTTTGTATTTGTAACATACGCTAATATGCATTGTTACACTTCAAGAGCGAAGTATAACATGATGAGTTTCCCAAATTTAATTGCTAGGAAACGTTTCCACAGAAGAGAGAAATGTTTTGCAGAACACAATCTGAGAAATGCCGTATCTTATGCAGAACATTCTTCAAGGAAAGAGAAAGATCTCTGAACTCAAAGCTCTGACTCTTTATGGAGATTCTTAGAAATTAGGCAGTAATCCTAGCAAAAGAAGTGGGATATATAGAAATGACGGATGAGTCAGAAGTTTGTATTTTATGATCACAGCTTCATTTTTGGAGAAATTTGATTAATTTTATAGAAGTATATCTCTTTATTACCACTTCCTAAACAAAGAATTTCTGTGTCAGGAAAGAGGAGCTGAACACCAAAATTGGGGTTCCCTTTTCCAGGGCAGAGTTGTTACTAGGAAGAGGCTGCTCAGCTAGGCCTGCACTTCCCAGCTGCTTGCTTCTGGGTGTGGCCATGTGACTAGTACTAACCCACGGAATTGGAACAGAAATTATGTGTGCCATTCTGGGCTAAGGTTTTCAAGCAGCAAGTGTGCTGCCTTCAGGTTTTCTTTCCCTCCCAACTAGATAGACGAAGAAGATGCTCTAGCCTCTGTTGGTGGTGCCACAAGATGGAAGCTTCTAAACCGTCTCTAAACCATCACCCAGAGCAAAGCAATGTCTTGGAAGTACATTTGCAATGGGCTATTACACGGCGAGAGAGAAAACTCTGCTGTGGACACTTACTTGGGATATACTTGTTAGAGCAGCTGGGGTTCACTAACTAATGCAGTCTCATCCTCCTTTTCTTTTTTTTCCAGGAATATATTCTTCCTTGAAAGAGCACTTTTTTTTTTTTTTGAGTCGGAGTCTCACTCTGTCACCATGCTGGAGTGCAATGGTCCTGATCTCGGCTCACTGCGAACTCCGCCTCCCGGGTTCAAGCGATTCTCCTGCCTCAGCCTCCCAAGTAGCTGGGACTACAGGCTCGTGCCACCCCACGCCCAGCTAATTTTTGTATTTTTAGTAGAGATGGGGTTTCATCATATTGGCCAGGCTGGTCTCAAACTCCTGACCTCGTGATCCACCCTCCTTGGCCTCCCAAAGTGCTGGGATTACAGGCATGAGCCACCACACCTGTTCGAAAGAGTATTATTAAGCATATGTTGCATTCAGTTCTGTGCAATGCAAAGGGTTGGGGAAAGGGGAAATAAAGAGGTTACATGTAACATCTTTCCTTGGAGAAAATTACAATGTGGTTAGACAATTACCCTATTTCTGACAGTCAGGTATGTACTCAGGGCAGGCGGATCTCCCTGAGCTCCCAAGGCTTATCTCCTGTCTTTGAGGATGTGCTGCTCTGCCGAGCAGCTTCCCAAAAGACATAGCAACTCTGCTGTGCTGTGTTGGGGATGGGGCAGATGTAGAACAAGTAATGTGCATGCCAGGGTTTGCAATCCCCTAGCGGATCAGCCTCCCACCTGGTGCTGAAAAGTTTCTGAATAACTGATGGTCTCAATGATGGCTTTTAGTTCCAGCTGAGTAATTCGTAATTGTGGGTGAGAAAATTTCTTCTCAGGGTTTCAACTAGTAACTTTGTTCTCTACTGGTTAGGTTTGTATTCATTTAGCAAATCTTCGGGCATGTACACCATGCTAGGTCCCTAGGATCAACAAAATTCCAACTTTTCTCACATGGAACTCAGATTGAGGGAGAGATAGGAATGCCTACAATCTCAGCCAACGTCATGAAAAAACTATAGTGAAGGGAGTTGAAGATTCTCACAGAAAGTGTTGCTTAGGAAAGTGAAGAAGAGAAGTAGAAATTTTCAGGAAAATGGGGGAGGGCTGATTAGAAGTGTGCTCTGGGCTGCAACATGGGCAAGATCAGGGTCTAGAAAGGGGAGAATGTGGGAGAGAGCCAAGCGCCTCAGTGTGGTTGATATTTAAAATACTTTTTGCATCTGTAACAGTGCCTGTGATAGGACGCTCAATAAATATTTGTGGAATGCATAAATATAGTATCAAGGAGGTTGGCATTTATCCTGAAAGAGACTAGATGCCATCAAAAGATTTTTAAGCAGAAGATTTAGATGAAAAGAAGAAAAAAGCAGTAGCCGGATTTCCAAAAAGCATACTATTTAATTATGAGACAGTCCTTTGGAAAACTATGGTTGCAATACGGTTTTTCATTATGGGTAATAGAGATAAGAAGGCTATAATATTGTGCCTTTGAAATCTTAACTATGGAATTATTTGCTACTATCTTGCAATATTAAGAAAAAGAAGAGGCCCTAAGGAGAGCATTAAGGATCACACAAAGTAAGACTTGGTTGATGAGTTACTTATTGAGAACATGTGCGAATGGAAAATGTGATATTGAAAACATTCCTACATAAGCTGAAGGTTGTTTATCCTATAGTACAATCAATCCCTATTATGATAGTATAAATAGAACCCTCAGAGAATTAGAGATGCCAAGGAGGACTTGAAATTTTGTTTGCATTCTCATCCACTGATGATGCTAAGAAAATAATGGCGAAAAAAATCATTTGGAGATTGCAGGAAGGATGGAAGACTTACAGAGATCCAAAAGAAAAGCCTCATTTTGAATTGGAAAGCAACTATGTATGTATGCAGGCTAGCGCATTTTGCAAGCAAGAAACTGAAAATGCCAAAATACCACTTTCTCTTCAGAGCTCTGTTGAACCCAAACCAGTATTTTATAGTATGGAAGATGATTGCTATTTCTATTATAAGTGGTACCATCATCCACAATTATGTTGACGGGAAGTATAGGGTCCCACTGGAAACTGTGAACTTTAATTTCCACCAGGAGAGTCTAAGAGTAAAGATTTAGTACAATAGAGTCATGAAAAATATCCTGTGCCAACTATTTTAACTAGCATGAAAATATTCCAGTTTGATGATGTTTAAAATTTTACATAGCAGCCTAGCTAAAAAAATAATCTCTTATCATCTCCGTTCTCTTTCTTTTATGGGGTGTTTTGGCAGAATCTTTTCTGACCATAAACAAGCAAGACTAAAGTGGAGATAATTCAGAGGGCCATTTACCTGTGTTCTTCCCCTGGAGGAAAGATATGGAAAGAGCCCAGAATTCCTCATTTATAGTTTAAGTTCCAGCCTACTATAATCTCATCCAAGGCTCATCTTTTCTAATGCCCTCTGGATTTGTAGGAGAGTTTCCCAGGGACTGTTCTAACATGATTCAAATTCCAAATGCCTGGCAGAGTCCAGGTGGAGTAACTTTTCACTGACAGTGGCTACCATTGTACTCACAAGTATGTCTCTATCAATACGCTAAGAAAGTATTTTGGGTGTTGGTTCCTGTGACCTAGCATGTTAGATAGAACACTATGCTTGCTCTTACTTAGATATAGTATATGCTCGAGGGATCCTCTCTCGACCTTGCTTTCTGTCCTGGGAGGCTGACAAGTATGGATTACATCAACAAGCTCCCTTGCCCTTTGCCTGGCTGGATTCCTCCATCAAATCACAGTTCCTGTCAGATGGTCCTCTCCACACAGCCCTCTGGCTCCTGGATTTGGTAAATGCTTTCTTCGCTTACCCCTTCAGGCTTGAGGTGGTGATAGTGCTCCACTGTTACTACCCCTGCAGTACTGCGTTCTCTTTGCCATCTCCATATGCTCTGCTCTCCTCTGTGCACACAGTGCTTTTGTTAGTCTCTCCTTAAATTATGCCAATTCAAGTATTCCACCTATTTTCTACCTCGTTTTCTACGCTAGTTAATGTCAGCTTCACTCATAATTGACTCAGCACATGCCATGCTGGGTGGTGGTTACTATGTCAATGCACCAACTTCCCATCGTTTTGATTTCATAATTTGCCAGGGAGAAGGAATTATCTTATGCCCCCTTAATCTCATGCACCACCTAGCTTGGAGTGGTGTATTGTAGGTGATCCCTGAACATTGGTTCAGTGAATGCCTAAAATGTTAATGGATCATTTGAGTCTCAAATTTTCAGGCTAATCAGACTAAAACATCTCCAAAGAGATGAGAACATTTTGTGGGTAATTTAAGAATTCTCTAAACTTCAGAATTACTTAGAAGAGATAGCAAAAAAACAAACAAACAAAAAAAACCCCCATATTTTCAAAGGAATTTTTTCTAGTCACGTGTTAAGTATTTATTTAAAAGTTGGTATTACTTGGTAACTATTTTTGCCTTAACTATCTGTAAATGATCTTATCCGGAAAATATTTTCTCTGGGTTTCAGCCACTCATTAAAAAGAGAATGATTTTCAAGGGTCAGAATATAGTGGTTATTGGTTTTTGAGTTCTATGTTCCTATTATAACTAGGTAGTTTACATGTATTATCTCACTTAATATAACAATAATGAAAACTTATTATAGTTAGCCCCACTTACCAAATAAGAAACTAAGGCTTAGAGAAAGTAAGCAAGGTGTCAAATACATGTACGGGAAAATCTAACTCATCAGGGAGTTAAGTTTGAGTTGCAGTATGGGTAAAGAGAAGGCGAGATTCTCATGTTTGATCTGGAGGAAGGGGAACGGCCTCACTGGGAGATGGTAGGGGGTAGAAAGAGAGGCATAGGGATTTCTAAGATTGACAGAAACCTATTTCCTATTTGTATGCAGTAGCCCAAAGTAGTATTTGCTATAAGAATCTTGTGGAGGCTGATACTAGAGTGCTATTACAACAAGAATGCTGCAGAACAGATCTCTGCAAAAGACAGAGCTTGAAACAACAATCCCTTGGAATCATTCACATATCAGCAGTTCTCCTGGGTTTTCACAGATCTGGTCTGGGTTCAGCTGAGTGGCTTTAATGACCACCGGTCTCCAGATTGGCCGGAGATGCTCTGCTTCACTCTGTGGTGACTGGCGCAGCTCTGCTCCACATGGCTCAGCACACGCTTAGGGCCTGTGAGCAAGCTGGAGAATGTTCTGCTCATGCCAATGCTGGAGGAATAAAAGGACAAGTGGAAGTACACAGGCTTCTTAAGGTGCAGACTTGGAACTTGCACATGGTCATTTCTGCTTCATTGTATTGGCCAAAGCTTCTCACATGTCCTAATCCAAAGTCAGGGGTAGGGGAAAAACACTCTGTCCCTTCAGTGGTAGCAACTGGAAAGTCAAGTGGCAAAGGATGTAGATCTTGGGGAAGTGAAGAATTGGGAGAAATAATGCAATCCACTATAACTGAACATTGACTCTCATTTCCTGATTTCAAATGATGTTGGTCATATTTTGGTTTGTTTATATATTCTTTGTTCCATTCTCTATGGCATTAATTTTTCATGGCCTTGAGAGAAAGAGGGAGCGTCTGTGGAAAAAAAACAGCACCTTGTGTTTTCCAGCATTGGGCACCACTACTGCTTTAGAGGAGGGGAATGATAAAACTCTATACTTTTTTGTTTGCATGTAATATAACTTGTGAGATTTAAAATGTTCATTTGATACCAAATCGTGAGATTCTTTTGGTTTACTTTTGGAACTGAAATATCCATACAAACTCATCAGAGAGCTAATCACTTTAGATGTGGGGCACAGAGAAAACCATTTTGAGGGGAGACTATATGGGAATAGACTTGAATCTGGAAATAAACCGGCTTAATACCACCTGCCTAGGATTTGTGGTACAAAGAAACAAGCATTTCATGTTGTCTTACCTCTATGAGGCTCCATTGGTCTCTATCCCCTTTCTTACTCCTTGCAAGTTCATGTGGGAGCGTGTGCTCATTAACGGAGTGCCCCCATTGGATCTCTTCTTTCAATGTAACATGCTCACTGTCTGTGAGAATTGCAGGTGTCATCCAAGACTATGAGGCTACATCTTCAGCCTTCTCTATGTCGCAGCAACTGACCTTTCTCACCTTCTCATGAAAAGCCTCCTGTTTCATGCCCTCTTACATGTTGTTTGCATAACGTTATAGGCATAGCTCTGTACATACATAGTCAAGACTAACATGGGCATGCTTTCAAAAACAACTAAAAATTTTGTTTGATCTGTGATTTTCTACCCCTTTTTGGTCACCCTTTGTGGAGATTTAAATATTTTTAGGTGTAATAATGCCTAAACAACATGGAAATGTCTGGCAAGTTTTTATGGGAACAAGAGAATAAACTATTTGGAATCGAATTTATCTGAACACACAGGAAGAAGTTTTCTATGCCTCTTTTACAAAACACTCCGCATTATTTCATGATCAGAAGAGAGGCTGAGCACATTCCCTTGCCCATCCCAAGCCAATTATTTATGGCATTTTCCTAGCAGTGATAAAATAGAGCCAAGGCATAAAATGTCATAAGGAATTATAGAAAGGAATTAGAAGTAATCCTTAAATATTGCATATTGCCTATTCTTAGCAGCATTGACGGATGTTGACCTTTGATAGGGACATGTGTGTGCTTGTGCATGCCCATTACTCTAAATGGACTAGAAGTTCAACTTGGAAAGACTGATACCAAAATTATAACTGTCCAGTAGAAATGATCTGAAATTCATGCAGCTAGATCAAAAGCCTACCCCAGCTCCAAATGAGCAGTAACTGGAATTAATTACATTATGGAGCCTTCCCAACTGCAGCTTAAATCATTTAAGACTTGTTTGGTATGGCACCTGCTGCTCACTTATTTTTAGGAGAGAAAATATACATTCTTGAGCATAAGGGTCTGAAGGATTTTTATACCCAAGGAAAAGCCTAAATGTGCCAAAATGTTGGGAGCTGAATTTTTAGACTGGTAGCTTAATTTGCTTCTCTCCCATGGGGTTCAAGGAGCTGAGATCACAGTGAAAAGAGCTCCCAGCCTTATGATGCGTCCATGTCCTTCCTGTAGGAGCCTTAGTGGGAGGTCATTGTGAAGACTGCTTCAAGCTTTTGAACACTTGAGCTGCAGACTTCATTACAGCAAGCAAAAGGGTGAGCTTAAGAAAAGAAGGAAAAAAGCTGGAATTCCAAACATTTGCTTAGTTTTCAACAGTGCTTCAACCTTCGTGATCCCTCAGAGTGACCTCTACATTTCAGAAATGAGAAACCCTGACCTAATTATTTTCTAAGGTTTCCGATACTGTCATACCTTATGTAATATTCTGCTACCTTTACAAAAATAAAGGTTGGAGGAGAGTGCTGAAAGTATGGCTACATGTGAGAGGTCAGATGGGAAAGGAGGGCACACATCTATATGTCTATATCACTCATACCTGCTGTGAGAGTGCTTTGGTACAGGTATGTCTACATGTGAGAGGTCAAATGGGAAAGGAGGGCATACATCTATATGTCTATATCACTCATACCTGCTGTGAGAGTGCTTTGGTACAGAACTGTGGTGTCCAGTTATGGTGGCCAGTGGCCACCTGTTGCTATTTAAATTTGTTAGTTAACTTTAAGTGTAGTTATACGTTCAGTTCAATTCCTCAGCCACACTGGCTACATGAGGCCACTACATTAGATAGTGTAGATTTAGAATGTTTCCGTCATCACAGAAGGTTTTATGGACAGCAGTAGATAGAGGTCTCCTTCGTAAGACAGGACTTACTCTTAGGAAAAAATCATTTGTGCAAAATATTTAAAGCTTCCCAAGTTAAAAAAAAAATTAACCCACGTTTGTACAACCTAATTTCTTCTAACCAAACTGAGGTGTATTTGAAATTTGTGGTGCTTCCCATTTACATATAGAATGACTTTCCCATCGTTCCCCATCACTGACTCTCTACCCCAAATCTCTCACACTTTATGAGCTGTATTTATTCTCACCTCCTGGCCTTAGCTTACACTGGTAGCACGTCTACAAAGGATAGCCTGTCCTTTCTTCGCTGCTTACCTCAAACCAACCCCTCCTTCCAGGTAGCGTTAATATGTCATATCTTCTGTGAAGACTTCTTAAATCACTGGTTCAGTTAATCACTTTCTGTTGTCATAATTTGCCACCAATTTTTGTATTATTCTTTGATTGTTACATGTGGTAGTTTCCATTTCTCAATTAGAATAGAGAGTCTTTGAGAATAGGGATCCGGTCTTACATTCTACTCCTCAGAAGTGACCTTTGCCGTTACAATCAGGAAATTTAACTTCGATTACTTTGATCTACAATCCTATTCCACTTTTGTTGATTATCCCATTACTTTTTTTATAGGAAGCAATTTTGGTTTTTCTCTTGTGTGATCCGGTTTAGGATCAGGTATTGCTTTTAGATATGACTTTTAGTCTTTAATCTGAGACAGTTTCTTGGCTTTTCATTGTCTTTCCTGCCATTGGCATTAAAAAATACAGGCTGTTTATTTAATAATATGTATCTAAATGTGATTTTTCCAACATTTCCTCATGTTTAGAATCAGGGTTATAACTTTTGAAAGCACTACTAGATAAATTATATTATGTTATTGTCAAGATATTATGAAGTGACATCATGTCTGTTTCTCCTTTATAGATGATGTTAATTTTGATCATTTGATTTAGGCATTGTTCAGTTTCTCCACCATATAATTATTATTTTTCCTTTGGTACTTAATAATTTCATGTGGGCAGATACTTTGGGATGTACTCTCTTCCCATCAAACTCTTCTGTTCCTCAGATTTAACATCTATGATGATTCTAGCCTGGATCAGTTCTTACTATGATGATTACAAAAAGGTGGTTTTCAAAATTCATACTTTTTCCCTATATTTTTATAAGTCAGAATTCTATTATAGGAATGAGTTTTCTCTTTTCTTAATGTATTTATTTGCTTGCTTGTTTATTTACAGTGTGGATTAATGAGTTCAATTTTATTAATAGGTTGTAATCTGTTGCTATCCTTATTTATTTCAATGATCAAATCCCCCACATTTGGCCAGTTAGAGCTTTTTCCAGGTGACTCATGTGTCCTTATAACATATTTCTGCTTTTATATTTTTTAGTGTTCCTTTACTTTCTGGCATAACAATATATTTTAGGCTCATCTTTACTTTGTTTGTTCCAGCCCAGAAATCAGCCATTTCTCCTGATGGGGAATGGTATTTAGAAATCAAGATCTGAGTACAAATCTGCAATTTGGGCAGGGCTTTGTGGGAAGGGTACTTCTATTCCATGTGCCATCAGCTGGGATTGCTCAACTGAGATACTATCTTAGTTTGGGCTGCTATAACAAATTGACATAGAATGGCTTAAACAACAACCATTTATTCCTCATGTTTTGGAGGCTGGAAGTTCAAGATATGGGTGCCAGCATGGTCAGGTTCTTAGGGAGGGCATGCTTCTTAGTTATTTTCTCACATGGCCTTTTCCTCATGCAAGGATGGAGGGAGATCTTAAGTCTCTTTCTCTTTAAGGACCTACTCATCAGAGGACTCCTGACCTCCTCTAAACCTAACCACCTCCCAAAGGCCTCTCCTCCACATTGGTAATTAGGGTGTCAACATACAGTTTGAGGGGGACACCACACAAACACTCAGTCCAAAGCAGTTTTCCTATAGCCAAATAAATAACATTTTCCCATTTGTTCAAATGTACTTTTTGCCTTTTTTTTAAAAAAGTTTTCTTTGTATAGGTTTTCTATATTTCTTACTAAGTTTATTTCATTTTATACATTTGCTATTATAAATAGGATTTCTTTTCCATTATATAATACCTGCTTGATTATTATTTGTGCATATGCAGGCTATTAATTTTTAGATGTTAATTTTATAGCATATTAGTTTACTGATTTAAAAAAAATTGTTAGTTTATTATATTCTCTAAGGGTTTTGAGGCATATCATAATTTTATCTGCAAATAGCAATAGTTTTACTTCTTTTCCAATTTTTATGACTTTAACTTTTTGCTCTTCTCTAATTTTATGGGCTAATATCCCCAATATGTATTGTCAAATGTAATAGGGGTAAGGATCATGCTAGCCTTGTTCCTCACTCTTGTTAGAACATCTCTAATGTTTCTCCATTAAGTAAGATGTTAGCTTTAGGACTGAGGTATCTGTATATATTTTACCAAGATTAGAAAATGATATCCATTCCTATAATCTTAACTATTTTCATTAAGATAGGTGTTTGACTCTGTTAAATGTCTTTTCAACATATTTGAAGATAATTATAAAGTTTTTCTTTTTAAACCTATTAATCTGTTGAATTCTTTTAATCAATTTCTTAATAATGCACAATTCCTGCATTTCTAACATAAATTCTGCATGGTCATGGTGTGTTCATAATGTGCTGTTGAAGTTTACTTGAAGATATTTTATTTAGGATTTGTGCATCAATAATCCTATGTTATATTAGTCTGTAATTATCTTTTTTTGGTGCTATTTTTATCAGGTTTAGATATAAATATTACAATTGCTTTATTAAAGGGATCTGAAAGTTCTCTTCCATTTTCAATTCTCTGAGACAATTGATGTACCATCAGGCTTATCTGGTGACTGCTAAAGTTTTAGTAACATTTCCCTTGTGAAACCACCTGGACTTGTGCTTTTTTGTTAGATGGATCTTTCATAGTTTTTGCCATTTCTTCCTCAGAAATGGATCATTTAATCTTTCTATTTCTACTCAAGTAAATTTGGTAAATTAAATATTAATAGAAAATTATGCATTTCATCTAGCTCTCTAATTTTTTACATACATGTATGCAAATTAATTTCATGATTTAAAATCTTCCTCTGTATTAATATTTATCCCTTGTCATTTCTCATTCTGTATTTCTGTATTTTTTCCCTTTTTTTCATTAAATTGGCTAGCAATTTGTCTATTTTGTTTATATATTTAAAAAAACTAGAATTTTTATTTATGAATTTGCTTTTTTCTCTCTACCTCATAATAACTTTCATTTTAAACATTATTATTTCTTTCTTGTGCTTTCCTTTAGTTTTCTTTGTTGTCCTTTCCTAATTTCTTAGCTGGGTATTTAATTTATTTCCATTTTTAGATGTTATTGATATAAGTTTTCAAAGCTAAGAATTTTACTCTAATCATCATTTATAAATATATCTCATTGATTCTGATATATAGTATTTTTATTAGCATTATTTTTATAGAAATTCTATAATTCCTGTTTGCATTTTTCCACTTACTCAAAAAGTGTTCATTTGAAATTTCTTTTTTCTGCTGATAGCATATTTTGTTTTTTGGTGTCAATTTAAATTTCTGGTTATATTGCATTGTGATCAGAGAGTATTTTTGTAATTTTTCTACTTTATGGAAGTTACCAACATTGTCTTTGCAAAAGAATGTATGATCAATTATTATGAGTGCTTCCTGTTCTTGAGAAGTTATATTCTTTATTATCAGGGTGAGTTGTTATATATGTATTATTAAGATCTACACTATTGATTGCATTCTTTCAGCCTGCTAAAACTACCTAAATATTGTAAACTCAAACATGTACTGAGAACATGTTGAAGTCTCTGATGATTTTGCATTTTTTTCTACCTCTTTTGTGTCTCCTGTAGTTTTGCTTTATATAGGTACTTGTTGGGAGATATACATATATATATATATGTCTGTGATTATATATATGTATATATATAAAATTGTAAATTTTGGCTTTTAATGTTATAAAATATGCTTTGTCTCATTTATGCTTTTTTATTGAATTCTACTTTGATATTAGGATTGCCACTCTGCTCTCTTTTTTACTTGTTACCTTTTAATTTCTTTTTCTATCAATTTATTTTAAACCTCTTTGAGTTACATTATTTTAGATGTTCTCTTGTACGGCACAGAGTTGGGCTTTACTTTTGAGTCAATTTGAAATCATTTTCTTTTATTGGTAAACAGGCCAGGTGCAGTGGCTCACACTTGTAATCCCAGCACTTTGGTAGGCTGAGGCGAGAGAATAGCTTGAGCCCAGGAATTTGAGAGCAGCCTGGGCAACATAGCGAAATCCTGTGTCTACAAAAACAAAAATAAAACTAGCCAGGCATGATGATGTGTAATCCCAGCTACTTAGGAGGCTGAGGTGGGAGGATTGCTTGAGCCTGGGAGGTCAAGGCTGCAGTGAGTAGTGATGGTGCCACTGCACTCCAGCCTGGGAGATATTGTGAGACCTGGTCTGAAAAAAAGAAAAGAAAAGTCAAATTAAGCCTAGTTACATTTGTTGATGTGACTAATATGTTTGGTCTCAACACTGTCATATTTCTTTATGCAACAGAGTCTTTGTATAGCACTCTGTTCTTTTAGTAAATGTCTTTTAGTATTTAGAAATGTTTGTATTTTTAATGTAATGATTAGTTTTGTGTCTATACATTTTATGGTGCCCTTTTTTTTTCCTAGTTAACTTTTCACTGTCTTGTATGTTGGTTTTAAATGATACCATTTGATTCCTACTTCCTATTAAATGATCAATTATTCCATTTTAATGTTGTCTTTCTCATATTCAGTTGCACTTTTACACTTTATCAAAACATAGAATGTTTACATGCTATTCTCTCATCCATGCCCCACCCTTATTTTAGTCTTGAATCTTTGATTAAATGTATTAACCTCTCATTATTAGTCCCTTGGCTGAATTTTCCTAGTCATCTCTTGATTGCATGGAGCTTGTGCTCTAGTAGATTCTTTAGGAAATGCTTCTAAGAAGAGCATTTCTAAGAAGAGCATTTCCTTAATTCTTGCACATTTATAGTTATCTTTCTGTAGGTTTGCTGCTTGCAGGAGAGCTTAGTTTCATATACAATCCTTGGCTCCTGCTTTCTCTCCTTGAGTTTGTTGAAATTACTATTAACTCTTGTTTTCCTTTGTAGGTTTCTGCTTGAGAAATTTGATACCTGTGCAATTTGTTACCTTTATCATAATTAGTTAAGTCTTCAGTTTTATTAGACTCCGTCTCAGAGTTGATCATTCCAGGTCAGTTTTTCCAGATACAAGGTGAACCCTTTTTGTATGTAGATTTTCTTTTATTCTTAATTCTGGAAAAGTTTCTGATATTACACACACACACACACACACACACACACACACACACACACTATATATATGTATTATATATATGTATATAATACATATACAATTTATACATAGAGAGAAGAATGTCCTTTCAGTGACTTCAATTATACATTTGTTGGATTTTCTTTGCTTTCCTTTTCAACCATTTTCTCTCTCTTTTTACTCCATTTTCTCATGTTCATTCTTTGTTCTTTCATCTTTATTCAATGACTCTTGATTTTATTTTTCTTAGACACTTTGTAATTTTTTTCTTCATTTTTGAGATTTTTTCTTTTTCTTTAATTTCTTTCTGAAGTTCAATCACTATTTACTGTTTTTTTCCAGTTTTGCTTTTATTCTTCATTTTTAAATTTCTGACTTTAGATATTTTAATATCTACAAATGATTGAGGAAATTACATTTTCAATATTGGATTCCAGTTTTATTTCATGATTGCTTTTCTTGAGGGAGTTTATCATCAACTGAAATGTATGCATTAGAATTCTCCCCTTTTTTTTTTTTTTTTACAGTTGCTCTATATAGACTTTGAGTTCTTGTTTTTTTATATTCTGAGGCAATTCAGTGACAGGGCTCATTACTGAAGATGACTTTCTCGTGCTAGAATAGTTAAGGCAGTTTCTTTAATGAATAATCATTTTGTTGGTGAAGATATTAGAGTAGGAGTTCATGTAACTTGTATTTCCCTTTTTTTCTGCAGGACCCTTAACTTTTTTCTTCCCATTTTCTTATGTTGCTTTAATGCCACATCTTTGAGCAGGTAGCTGTCTTTTTCTATCTTCTTCGCCCAAAATGCTTTTTAGAGTTATCAGTAGAACTTCTCGTTTCACTCACTTACAAGCTTCTTCTGTGTTTCCAGTAGTATAAACCACCAAGTCCTAGACTTTGCATGTTCTCTTTCTGGTAGTTACTTTTACCTGGGTTTTATGTTAAGTCTTATACACCCCTCTCTTGGAGATCCCAAAGGCAACTCGTCACCCTCTAAACCTACAAGGTTTCAGTGGCCATGAGAGCTTCATTGGAATTTGGTGGTTTTCTTCCCCTACTTACAGGTTTGTGGTGTTATCTATCTTCTAGTAATTTTGAAGAGGTGGTTTATGTTGGTTTTGTTTGAGCTTCTTGTTGAGCTCAAGACATTTTGGTCAAATGTATAGAGTTTAGGATTCAGGAAGCTGCTTTTATGCTAGGGTTAACTAAAACCTCTCCAATAACTTCTAAGGTTTTCTTTTTACTCTTGATGATCTGTCTTTTACTATAATGGGCTCAGATATAGATTTATTTTATTCTTCTTGTCACTTAAAGTGTACTTTAAATCTGAGAACTTAGGATTCTTCAATTTTGGAAAATTCTCTCATATATATATGTATGTGTGTATATGTATAAAACTGTGTGTGTGTGTGTATGTGTGTGTGTGTGCGTGTAAAAATAATTCTTTCCTGCTAGGACTCTGGTGGATATATGTTAGAGCCTCCCGAACTCTCCTTCCTATCTTTTAATTACTCTTTTACACTTTATTTCCTTATATCTTTGTACTGTCTCTGGATGAATTTCTCAGTGTTATTTTCTATTTCATGAATTCTTTGACCATGTCAATCTGTAATTTATTGCATTTGTTGACTTTTTAAGTATCATTGAGTACATGCATTATTTCTAAGATTTCTGATTGATTTTCTTTTATATCCACTTGTACTTCTTAAATTTGTAAATGTTAAAAGTTTTTATTTCTTCATCTCTTTGAGCATCTTAAGCATATTTATTATAATTCTTTGTCAAATGTCTTTAAAATATATATTTCCAGAGTAAATTCAGGATTATGTAGTTCATTTTTGGGGGGCAGAGAGACTTCTCCCTTTAATATTGTCTAACTTCATATTCCTTTTGAATTCTGTATTTTGGATTCATTTAAATTGAACATTATGTGGGCTTTGATTTGTTATTTCTCTATGTCATCACTCTTCCCCATGTATCATGTTTATGTTATCCTCCATTCTGTTTCTTATGCACCAGACTAAAACCAAGATTTATAATGGTGGCCTGGGACTTTCAGCCCATGATGGTATTGGAGATACTGGAAATTCTACGACTAAGCTGGAAGACAGTTTAACTCAGTTCCTGGTATGTGGAGACTCTGTGTGTGTTCTCCAGCCTCCTTGAACCCCCAGATTCTTACAATACATAGCATCAGGCTATGATGAGCTCAGCTTGGTGAGCTGGTTTATCAGCTTATTTTCATGAGTGGAGAGCCCTATTCCATCTCTCAAATTCTTGATTAGTTTGTTATTCAGCAAATGACAAGAACATGGGGCAATTGGAAGGAAGCTATCCAGTATACCTGACTAATGTGAACTTATCCTTCATATCTCAGTTTAAATGTCATCCTAAGAGATTGTGACATTGACCAAGTTCTATGTCTGAGATGTTTCCTTTTCTCTCATAGCGCCCTCCACGAATCTGTCTTGACCCTCGATCCGCTATATTTTAATTAACAGTTAACTAAATGGTTTGTATTTTCTTTTCTTTTCTTTTCTTTTTTTTTTTTTTGAGATGGAGTCTTGCTCTATTGCCAGGCTGGAGTGCAGTGGCACGTAATCTCGGCTCACTGCAATGTTCGCCTCCAGGTTTCAAGCAATTCTCCTGTCTCAGCCTCCCAAGTAGCTGGGACTACAGGTACATGCCACCATGCCCAGCTAATTTTTATATTTTTAGTAGAGACGGAGTTTCACCATGTTGTCCAGGATGGTCTTGATCTCTTGGCCTTGTGATCCGCCCACCTTGGCCTCCCAAAGTGCTGAGATTACAGGCGTGAGCCACCACGCCCCGCCACTTGTTTGTATTTTCACACTAGATTGTATGCGCCATGAGGGCAGACATCAAGGCTTGATTACCATTTTATCCCCCGTGCCTAGTACAGAGTCTCAAGGATAGTTCAAGTTTAATATACATTGGTTAAATAAGTGAATGTGAATCTAGACCTCTTTTTCCCTCCTCACTTTAACTTTCTAAGAACTTTTACAGGTTGTCATTCATAGCCCCAGGGTAGCAGATTAAGAAGTAGTTGTGAACAGCACCACAGCATGAAGCTGCAGTTTGAGCAGTTTTCCTCTATAATATGCCAGCCTTTCAGAGTGCCTGGTGTGACACCACTATCATTTTTGCAGAGCGCCAATAAAAATGATTTGATATTGTTAAAGATGATTTCTCAAATGTGTTTCTTAGGAAGAAAGGGAAACGGAAAAAATGAGGTTTTAAAACATTTTAGTTTTTTGAGGAAAGAAAT
The DNA here is from genome assembly GCF_028885625.2 of Pongo pygmaeus. Classification (NCBI taxonomy): domain Eukaryota; kingdom Metazoa; phylum Chordata; class Mammalia; order Primates; family Hominidae; genus Pongo; species Pongo pygmaeus. The sequence goes on along the minus strand of NC_072386.2, from coordinate 50,246,563 downwards.
AAGAGTGAAGAAATAAAGGAGTAAGGGAGGGCAAATGAAGCAGAAGAAAGATGTAGTAAGCCTACATCTAAGAGGCAGTATTACAGAGAGGAAAGACCATGGATTTTAGAGTCAGAACTGAATTTGGATCCCGGCTCAGCTACTTCTGAGCTGTTGGGCAAGTCAACCCCAGTGCCCTCTTATGAAATGAACATCATAGCCATTATATAGAGTTGTAGAGGATTAAGACTCCCTCTGTAATGGGCAAATAGAATATGTGATATATAACAGAAACTTAACAAATGGTTGCCACACCATCCTCACCATGACACCACCATTAGTATAACCAAGGAACTCACCACATGTGAAAGGGGAGAATACAGGGGCCATGTCTTCTGACTATCCTGAGTCTTGGTATCACCTATGGGCTACTGTTGATGCCTAGCATTGATGATTTTATTTCATTTTTTGCCTTGTGTAAATCTAAGACTGATGAAATCTATCATATGTCATTTTGTAGACAGTGCACCTGCTGGTTTATGAGTAAATCCTCCCTCCTAAAATTAAAAAAAAAAAAAAAAAAAAGAAACCCAGGAAGTGAAAAGAGACAGACAGGTAAGGAGGTAGAAACACTAGGGAGATGACACAGAACCCTCCCAGTCACTGACCCAGCCCTGAGAACTGAAATGGATTAGACGTAGTCAGAAGGCAGATATGCCCGAAGAAAGAGGAGGATGATGCATGGCTCCTTCACCATCAGACAAATGATTCATTCTGGTATTTTGAGCAGAAGACATATTATTGAGCAACCAGAAGACACCATACAACACAATTTACATACCCCATCTCATTGTGACGTAGATATTTTATTGCCCATCTTTTAGATTAAGAAATAGCCATTTGGAGGAGCTAAATATATTGTTCAAGCTGACATGACATAACCATTAAAGATAATGGCTGGGATTAAAATTAAGATCTAATTAGCTACAAAAGCTGTAACTGTTGCACTACTATAAGGAAGAGACAAGATGCAGGATGGAGGACAGCTTGGCTTACACATGTTGGAGCTGTTTCTATGGTAGGGTAACAGAGAATTACAGGTCCCTATTATTACAGATGCATAGTGAGTGAAAAGATGCTTAACCTAGCTGTCAGAGCCACCTCATAGAGAAAAATGCTAAGTGCCTTGAAAGTAATTTACTTTCTAACTCCTGGAGGGGGTGGTGGTGGTGTAATTCTCATTGTTCCAGTTGACTGATACAGAAGTTAAAGCTTTTTAGCTTTGCCAGCTTGCGAGTACAAATATGGTTTGATTAAAATTCAAAAACCTAGTTTCAATGGCACTGAGCCTCAGTTGCTAAGTCTTAAAGAGCTAGAAGTGTAAGTTTTCATAGTTTCCCTATTCAAAGTATTTCTGATAATTCCTAAAGCGTACTCTTACATTATCCTTGTGTCTTCTTGCTGCTTCACTAGCTGTGCAGGAAGTGCTCAGCCTCAGTTCCAGGAAATTCCACAGAGATGCTGTTTCTAGCTATGAATCTGTTCCAACTTCTCTGAGAAACTCCCTTTAGATGTGAGTGGAGCAAGAAATCTACTAGTTCTCCATCACGTTTTCAGTGCTGGTGGATCTGGAGACCCTGGAATAGCACTGATCCAGGAACCCAGAGCTCTGCTGAATTCTCAGTGCTGCTGGAAAACCCAGGATCCATGAGACTCTTATGAAATGGGCAGGAGTGCCCCACTGTGTTTCGCTCAGTGAAGTTCAGTCCTACAGCAAAGTTGCTTGAGCCCAAACATGTCACAGTACTTAGTGATACAGTCCTTTAAATTTAGAACCTCCTCTTTGCCAGTTGTACAGATGAGAAGTTTTGAAATTAATCTCCCAGAACCCTCAATTCCTTCCAAGCTCTAAACCCTATTACTATTTAAGGTATTCAGAAATTATGATGCAGATGTATAATTCTGCTTCAATGCCTCAAATTTGATAGGGTCCTAGGGTGATATTGATCTCAAAGGAGTAGAAGTAAAATTTTAGGCACTATTATGAAAAAGTTTAAAGTTAGGGCTTTTCTTTGTGCCTCAAATCACATATGCCTAAAGCAGAGTTTGGCAAACCTTCTGTAAAAGGCCACAGGGTAAATATTTTAGGCTTTGGGGGCCGTAGAGTCTCTGTTACAACTATGCTACTCTACTGTTGTGGTATTAAAAACAGGCATAGACAATTACATAAACAAATTGGCATGGCAGTGTTGTAGCAAAACATTAGTACAAAATCAGGTGGTAAGCTGCATTTGACCCATTGGCCATAGTTTGCTAACCTCTAGCCTAAAGCATGGCCTTTGGAATTATTTTTCTGTTTGAATTCTCATTGTTATTCATATCTATGCTGTACCCAGACATGTTCTTTAATCTCCCTGAACTTCAGTTTTATCATCTGTAAAATGGGATTGTGCCATTGACTTCATTGGCCTCCTGTAAAGATTAAGAAGATATATGTTCAAAACCATCACCCCGACCAAAGTAACCTGCGTAACATATAGCTAGCATCCTGTTAAGTTCATTCATTCTCTTCTGCTATTGTTTGAATGTTTATGTTCCTTCCAAATTCAAATGTTGAAATCTTAACTCCCCAAAGTGATGGTATCTGGAGGTGAGATCTTTGAGAGGTCATTGGAGTCCTCATAAAACAAAACTCAGAGAGACCACTTTCCCTCTTCTACCATGTGAGGATGCAGCAATAAGTCACCTTCTTTGAGTCAGAGAGCAGGTCCTCATCATACATGACTCTTCCTTAATATTGGATTTCCCGGCTTCCAGATCTGTGAGGATTACATTTCTTTGTTTATAAGCCACTCAGTTTATTATATTGTGTTATAACAGCCTCAATGAAATAAAACTTTTTTTTTTTTTTTTAACCTCTAGTCACTTTTTCTAATTAGCAGTCCTGATTAGAGGACTATGGCCAGGGCAATAAGTAGCCAGGGAGGTTTTATCTGAGGATAGACGTCAAGACTGGGAAAAATAGGACTCTCCATTTCAGGATCAAAATATGGAGCCCTGAGGTGAGTTTTCACCACAGGCAGTTGTTTCTGTCATCCCCTTATAGGGAATTGAGATTCAGGCAAAAATTTGACATGACAGTTGGGGAGAAAAACATTTATTTCTTGTACTTAGCAAGAAGTCCTGTCTGCTATATCATCCTGTACCCTACTAGAAAATATAAATCGGGGTGATCTGCATTGGGACTGAGTAAAGATCTTGTGTGTGGACAACACAATCCCCAACCTCAGGGCCCAGGCACACACATTTGTCTGCTAGAAGGCAGAGTGCCCTCTAGTGTTGGCGATGTGGATAACTTGGCTGATCGAGGAGGGTGGCAGCAGGAGGCTCAGCGGCCCAACATACACTTTATGAGGCTTGCTGTCTTACTTCCCTTCACTTTATGATGTGGGGATAGTTTGCACAATTTTTGGGAGCCAGGTGTTCTCCTTCCTTTGCACAGCAGGAGCCAAAAGAGAACTTCAGGGGAACTTCTAACACAACCATTTTTTACTTGTTTCTGGCTGCCCAGTTTTGAGTCTGATGAACCTTCCATCCCTTCATTTAAGCTACAAGGCTCAGGCTATATGATTGGCTACTCACTTGTTTGTTTTCTGATGATGATTAGCTAACGCTTCTTTGGGATTGGAGTTCCTGATTATTTGAGTTGAGTGCAGCCAGGTGGCCAAGTGCACTGGCCCTCCCTAATCAAGTCAGCTGCAACTCAATAGTCCTCTCTCCACCCCTCACTCCTACCACCACCTTTTGTAAATGTCCTAAGGTATGCTGAGGAGCATTTCCCAGGTACACGCACAGCAATATTGTCAAGCGGCACGTTTGCAACCCAGAAAATAACTCTAAGATTTATTTGTATGCTGTTACATGTATTTATTGATTGAATAGGAAAAAGCGTGTGAATTTGGAACCTATTTTTTCTTTATTCTTTAAAAAATGGGAAACATGTGCAGAACATGCAGGTTTGTTACATAGGTATACATGTGCCATGGTGGCTTGCTGCACCTATTGACTCATCCTTTAAGTTCCTTTCCCTCACCCCCACCCCCAACTGGCCCTGGTGTGTGTTGTTCCCCTCTCTGTATCCATGTGTTCTCAATCTTCAGCTCCCACTTATGAGTGAGGACATGCAGTGTTTGGTTTTTTTGTTCCTGTGTTAGTTTGCTGAGGATAATGACTTCCAGCTTCATCCATGTCCCTGCAAAGGACATGATCTTATTCCTTTTTATGGCTACATAGTATTGCACATTGTATATGTGCCACATTTTCCTTTTCCAGTCTATCATTGATGGGCATTTGGGTTGGTTCTGTGTTTTTGTTATTGTAGATAGTGCTGCAATAAACAAACATGTGCATGCCTTTATAGTAGAATGATTTATATTCCTTTGCGTATATACCCAGTAATAAGATTGCTGGGTCAAGTGGTATTTCTAGTTCTAGATCCTTGAGGAATCTCCATACTGTTTTCCACAATGGTTGAACTAATTTACACTCCCACCAACAGTGTAAAAGTGTTCAGAACTTACATTCAAATCCTAACTCAACCACTCGCTTCCAAAGAGGCCTTAGATTAGTTTTAATTTTTCAGAGTGCAAGTTTCCTCATTGGCAAAAAGAAGATATGACAAATACTTACATTGTAGAGTTGTTATGATAATGAGTGAGAATATATAAAGTGCCTATTACAAAGACTGATATATCCTAGACACTCAGTACTTTGATGCTAGCATAATTATTATTAGATTAAGGGAAGGCCAGAGGAGGGATGGGGCAGAGGCAAGGTGTTTGGAAAAAGAGTAGCAGGACATGAGGTTGGGGTTGAGTCGGGGATGTATTCTGAAGGGCCTCAGAGGTTCTGGAAGCTTTGGATTTTAATTAGTAGATATCAGATCTACTTAAGTCAGATTAGATTAGAGATAATAGAAAAGAGGTTGGTGATTTAGAAAGAAAAGTCTGCTGTGCAGGAGGAAAATAAAGAGATGGCTGTTAATTGAAAGACAATGACTTGACCAGGCAGTGGAATTGGATATATATGGGCAGCAGAGAACAGGGTTCAAGAATGGAGATGCTGAACCCAGCCACCTGGGTTTTCCCAGCTCTGTCATTTTTAAACTGTGTGACCTTTAGCAAGTTACTTAACCCCTCAATATCTCCATTTCTTTCTCTCTAAAATGGAGACAGTTGTAGTACCTTCCTCACAGAGTTGCAAAGCTCTTAAGGCAGGATCTGGAATATGATGAGCATTTTTTAGACAAAAACATAATTCATAGTAGAAAATCAGTTTCACTTGGCCACAGATTACGAGTGAAGATGGAGGCAGGAAGAATGGAAGACAGATCTGAGGCCCCATCTTGAGAAACTTGAGTGTATGCTGGTGCCATCAGCTGGCATAGAAACAAGAGAAGAAATGAACTTGAGAGCTTACATAATCAGTCTGGAGCCTGGAAGAAGGTCGGGACTGGAGATATAATTTGGGAATTGCATCTTGGAATATAATGGGGGTGAATATGAGCTCATCCAATGAAATTAGGTAGTTAGACAAGAAGAGTGCTATAGAAATTTGGGATACATTCATATTCTTCAGATGAGTTGAGATCTATAATTTGAATAAGAAGGGAGCTGAATGATAAGAAGAGAACCAACAAGCATTGGGGTGGTAAAAAGCCCAAAGTAGAGACAATTATGTCTAAGAGGGTGGTCATCAGGGTCAAAGGCCAAATAATTCTATGAATTGAACATTAAACAATTTACCTCCCCATAGGCCATGTCTCTAATGTTCCTGGTAATGAGCTCTGCCTTTTTGTCCCATGAATTTCCAGCTGCTTACATTTTCAGTCATGTAATGAGTCCCAGACACATGCACACATCAACCATGCAGCAGAAAAAAGAATGACTCCCACACATCTCAGTGCACGTGCACTCAGACACACACAGGAAAGCCTGACCTGGAAAATGAATTAGTTGAGCCAAGAGAGAACTTTTTGTCCATAAGTTGAACACTAATGGTTTTCTGTAAGTTAATGAAAATGGTGCTAATCAGCTCCCCCGCCCCACTTTCCAGACCTCACTCTTCCCCACTAAACCTCAGAGTCTCGTGAATGGCCTTGTTTTTGTATTTCGGCCCCATGATGCATATAAGTCATCACTGAGGCATAGGCTCCATTAATTTAGCTTGCAGGGTTATCACTTATATTCTTAAAACCCAGACGAATGGATTGCAGAGTTGGCTTTCCCTCACCCTTGACTCACTAATGATGGGGTGAGCAGAATCTTGGGAACCTCTAGAGGGAAGGATCAGTCCACAGTCATTGAGGCCATCTCTCTGTTTCTGGGAAAGACCATCTCAAATGCCCCAAATAGAGAAATAGTCTAGGTTTCCAGAGAACAAACAACGTTTGATTCCATTCAGAAATAAAAAGCTTTCATTAAGCACTCACTATGAACATGCTCCTGAGCAAGTAGCTGAGGATGCTACCAGGTAGGATCCCTGTCTTCCAACTCACAGTGAATTGGGGAAAAGAAAACTGATAACAAGCAGCATTGGAGAGAAAGAAAAAAGTGCTTTGGGGGTTTGAAGAGGTGGAACAAATACTAAGTAATTGCCCTATTTTCAGAATGCTAATGATATGAAAAGATTGAACATGGGAAAGTGATTACTATTGACTCTATAACATATTTCAGAGTTGCTTTTATTTTGGGTGGAAAAAAGGGAAAGTTGCAATATACAATGAGAAATAATGGCAAAGAGACTTTTTATCAGAGCAATTAGAAGAGGTGAGTTTGGTCATTAATTAACTTAACACATACTTATTATATGTGTGTGATGCAGCAGGAACTCTACTAGGTGTTGGGAAGCAGCTGGCCTTGTTGGGAATGCCAGGCACTTGTCCACATTTCCCGGAAGTCCTTCTGTTCTGCAAAGTGAATGTAGGGGTGGTGAGGGGGACTGTGGAGAAAGGGATACATCCAACTCTCTGTTGTTATCCCATCCTTACAGAACTTTTCTGAACCTTGATGGAATGGTTATTTTGCTGATACGTCAAGCATTTTCCTCTTCTCACTTCCACCATTAGTGTTGAAAACCCAAAGGGTGGTAATAAATTGTCCATTCCACAAGCCGTTTGTAGAGATGTTTAGTTAATAGACAGAAAATGCACAGTAGTTAAATGTTAATTAATTTTTTTGAGAAGCATATTCATTTTATGCTATTTATGAGGGTTGTCTTGTAAGCAGATTCCTATTACTTTGGTTCAACCATTGAATTTTCTTTAGTCACTGATCCTAAGTGTTCATTAATTCCACTAGCTCTAGAGACTAAATTCTCACTGAACATTACTGCAAAATGCAAGTCAAAAGCAAGGGCTGTGTCTGTTTTGTCCTCTAAAAAATGCCTTCTAAGGAAGGCGAAGTGCTTGAGGGAGCTCCAAAGACAGAATTTGATGAAGATAATGATGATAATGATGATAATGATAATGTTAGGATAATGGAGATGGCAATGATGGTGATGGCAATATTGGATTTATTCCCTGTTTGGATGCTGAATGAAGATGAGAACTGTGGTGTAACTTGTCTTTCCAGGTGTATTGAAGGCATTTTGCATTTTTTAACAGGTGCACAAAAATATGTTCGCTGGGGAGAGAGTTTGCTAGACATTCTAGCTTGGAAGGGCAGCTGAGGAATGAATGGACCGGACAGATTTATCCGTCTGTCGGGAAAATGAAGTAAACCTGCAGCCAGTGCAGGGAAAGTATTTGAAGGTAACCTGGCCTAACTACAAATCCAAGGCCAGTTACGTGATTTTGGGTGATCATGTAAATACTGTCTCCATCTCCTCATTTGTAAATGGGACATAATTTCCTACCTTTCAGGGCTGATTGTGAAGATTTAGCTAAGTTATGGGGTAAAGCTTCCACATAGCTTCTAATGCATAAATTAGTCTCAAAAAATATTGTTATCCTCCTTACCTTCCCCACGATCATCAGTTTGCTTACCTAGAAAATGGGATAATCATATGTGTATCACATGTGATAATATATGCAAGAGCACTTTGTAAAACAGAATCTTATAATCTTGCAAGTATTAATTATACCGTGGTAAAACATGGGCTTTTAGGAGTAAGCAGAGTCTTTCAAAAGTCCTTAGAAATCTTTGGAATTTTTCAAGTTTCTCCAACTTTGAATACAGATTCAATGTCAACGTCATCCTCCAGTGGAGAGCTATAGTCATTCTTTTGAATGGTGGGTCATGGGGAGGCTGGAAGGTGGAAGCAGAGGGTGAGATAATGAAATTGCCTCTTTGGGACTTGGTTCTGCTGTCCTAGCTGTGGAGGAAATGCCGATCCATCTGTAGCCAGCTGGGGAGAAAGAGCGAGATGGAAGCACTGCAGAAGAGCTGCGAGGAATTCATGAGGCTTTGCAAAGTTCATCTGTTTGATGGTTGCCACAAATGGCAAAGAGAGCTGGGCCTCAGCTACAGAGAGGGAGGCTGATGGGAGATTGTCATTGCTAAGCCCTGGAATGTCTTTTGAGAATGGTTCTGAACTGGTCACTTCTCTTAATGGCTCGAGCGGGCCAACTGTGCAATGCCCACAGCTTCTACCAGCTCCTACGCTGCCTGCCCATTTGTCCCTTGGCTAGAGCTGCATCATGACAGCTCCCTCTGCAACCAGCAGACAGAAGGAGAGAGGTGAGGCCCTTCAGTGTGGCTTCAGGAAGATCTGTCTACATTTGGTTTCCCCCTCAACCTGATCAGCATGCTAATAACTCCCTTCCTTCCTGCCAAACTTCTTTATTGAAAAATTAAACCATCTTGTCTTTATTTTAAATTTTAAACAGGCAAATTAATTTTATTGGTTGAACCCCTCTGGAGGAAGAAGGGGGCTTTTTACCTTCCATGTCATGACATCATCTCATCTGTCACCTTTTAAAAGCCCCGTGTTTGGAATCAACCCTCTTGGCAGCCTCGGCACTGGGCGGTAGCAGCATTACAAAGAGAAGGGGAAAAAAGGCCATAAAGTGAACTGACTGTTGGAAATTTAGTGATATGGCTACAAAGAATCAGGCAGGAGAGCCAGAGCTGTAACAGCTGCTCCAGTCTTAAGAGTCTCAGCTCTGGAGGCAGCCAGCTCCCAACACATCACACACTATGGCAGATGCCAACTGCAGCAGGAGCATTAGTGGTTATTAGAATGGGGATAAGGTTTGAAATTGTGTTTGGGCCAGTGTGTGAAGGAATAACTGTTGTCTTCCATTCAACCACTAGGGAAGTTGGAAGCATCTAATCTAGGAAGGGGTGAGTTTCTTTCCTTGACTCTGCAAATGATCTCTTCTCTCATATGATTCTCAGGTCCTTGGGCCTTGAAAAGTTTAATCAGCACACTTCTCTCCCCAGTATCCACTTCTACCATAGTCGAGGCTACTCTCTTTTCATTGCTAGCTCCTATAGTCTTCTGATTGTCATGCTGTCTTGGGTCGAGATTCCTGAGGAAAAAAACATTGAGATGGAGATTTGTATGCAGAAAGATTACTGAGGACTGTTTCAGGAGTCACTAATGATGAGGAGTGAGGGTAGAGGATTGGGCAGGAGGAGAACTGAAACTGTGATGCAGTTGCCATGAGACCTCAGCTGATCCCACAGGGAGCTCTGGAGCTCAGATAGCCCTTTAGAGCCACTGCAAATAAAGCCTTTGTAGCAATGCTGATTAGTCATCTGATGCCAGCTGTCTCCAGGGAGGGACATAGCCTCCCTGTGTCAGCTTCCTTACGCCAAGGGCTAGTCTCAAAAAGGGATTTAACTGTGAGTTGTCAGCAACCAACAGTTCTGTTGATTGCTGTTCTGTTGACAGCCTCAGTCCTGAAGTGGGGACCTGGGATACACATCACGGTGTCTACTAACTACACACCACGGTATCTACAAATGTGGACTGCTCCCCATTTGCTCTTGTGTCCCTACTGTCTGTTCTCTCTCCTGTATTCTGAATTATCTTTCCAAAATGCAGTTGAATATGCTTTTCTTCTGCTGATAAAGTCATCAATGGTTTCTTATTGCCTCAAGGTAAAGACCAAATCTTATGAGCTTTGCAAGAACTGAATCAATATGACTCTGCCTGGATTTCAGCCTCTTCTATCTCTATCTCTCTAAGTGTCTCTACACTTAGGCAAGGGCTACTGTGCATGCAGTTCTCACTCTCTGCCATGCCTTTCTCCCCCTTTCCCCCATGGTAGAAGTTTTCTTTTTATTTTTTTTTGTCATTCAGCGTTCCACTCCTCTTCCTGGTTTTGGGAACTCCTATTATGTGACTCAAAAGGAGGGGAGCCTATCTCTTGGGCACCTGACCTAGGTTTGTACAGCTGGGAGTTTCCACTCCAGGATTTGTATCTTGACTTAGTGACAAAAAGACAAAGGACAGTGAGACTTAATTACTGACCTCAGCAGCCACATCATGGAGCAAGAGTGGCTATGTGCTTGGGAGCAAGTCCAGGAGAGTTTCTGCTGCCAGCTTCTCTTGATTCCTGACATTTTCTGAGTTTATTCCTCCCTCCGGTCTTCCTGTAATTTGGTGCATCACCCAATATCTTCCTTATTCATTCCTATTTTGGTACACTTTTGCTTTATTATTCATATTTTTGACATCAACTCATGAGTAACTTACTTAGGGAAACTTTCAATGGTGCCCCTATCCAGTGTGGGTCAATTTCCCTCTCATATTACCAAGTTCTCTTCCTCCCGAACACTTATGTATCAGTTTGTAATCAAACATTAATGAAAGTGATTATTTGATTAATGTCTATCTTCCCAATTAAATTTTGAATCTTCTGAGAGCAAGACTGTGTTTATTTTTGTTCACCTTTTTTCCCACCTGTCTAGCACAGGGTCTAAAACTAATATCCAAGCACACATTTTGAATAAATAAAAGAATAATGACAGTCAATAGGAATTGGCTGGCTATAACTTTTTTTAAAATGAGGAAGATGTGAATATTGAGGAGAAAAGATATGGTATTTTCCTGGAGGACTGAGAAAGCACCATCTTTGTTAGGCACTGTCTTCATGCACTTGTCAATAATTTTCTGTGTTTCTTCTCTTTCTCCCTTTTGTGACCTGTCCTAATGACATATTTGATTGCCTCTCTTACACTCTGATCCTCATCACATTTTAGAAGGGCTGAAAAATTCCAGCTTCACATTTTTTGGATCCAGGTTTTCCCACTCTTTAGACACAACTTTGCTTTGCTTTCCTTCTTACCCTGAATTGAACCCTTTAAAGAATTACTGATGAAATCAATAGGCAGCCTATGCGTGGAGCCAGATTCTTTTACAGAGACTTTATTAGATTTCCCTGGAGAACTGTAGTGACAAAGATATTCCTTCAGTAGAAAGAGCATTAAATGAGAGTAGCTCCTGATTGTTCCTTTTTTTGGGTTTCTACCAAGCCTCACATTTCCAACTTCTGGGCTCAAACTTATTGTCCTTTCCATTTGATCCTTGCCAGGAGTTTGGTTTTCAGATGGCCTTGGGAGGTCTGAGGCCAGAGATGGATTAATGTTAAAATGATAGCTGTCCACAACCACACAGCCACCAGGATGTTTGTGGGGAGGATGAACAGAGTTGAGTTTCACTATCTGGAGGCCACTTCAAATAGCATGACCCAGCTTTATCCCACATCAGAGCACATGGGCTTCCAATGTGTTCTGTTTGCACAGAACTCCTTGTTATCTCTGGTCCACGGGTCCAAAGCCAACTTGGAAAAGAGATCCACTGACTTCCTCTGTCAACCTCCCCACCTCTTCCCAGGGCCCAGATACCAACACCCAGAGCTAGTCCCTATGGTGGCGTCAATGAACAGGGAGATTATTCATAGGGAAAGGTAGTTTTTGCTCAAGAAGACAGCTTTCTCTTATCAGAAACCACTGGTCAAAGAGAAGGGAACAGAGGGAGTATCCGATGGGCTCCAGAGCTGTGTTAGGCAGTTTTACACAGGTTCTCACACTATCCTTGACAAATAGGTAGAATTATGCCTACTTTATAGATAAAAATATTGAGGTTCAGAAAGGGCAAGTGACCAGGCCACAATCACACAACATTAAAGTAGCAGAGCCATGATTAAAATTGAAGATTGATTCAAAGTCTGGGCTTTTCCCATCCTTCCAAGTTGTCATGCTGAAAGGGCACTATGGAACACAGAATTCCTATGCCTGCTAAGAACTCATCCTGGAGGAGACTTCTGCTTGCATGCAGTGCTAATCTCTCTTATCTATGGATGCTGCTTGGCATTGGTCTGCTGGCACTGCTGCACCCCATATGTCTTGAGATGTCTATATTCAGAACTTTTTTCTGGGTATCCTATTTTTGATTGGCATGGTATCTAAAGCAGACAGGATGGTGTTGTGAAAATTGAAGGGAGCTTGCTTAAGAGTTAGAAAGTCCAAGATTTAGATTCCAGCTCTGTCATTTACTAGTTGTGCGATTATGGGAAAGTTGCTTTACTTCTCTAAGCTGCATCCTCAAAATGGAAATCCTATTACCTTTGTGGCAGAATTTACTTTGTAGTAAAGTCATGCTTCCTTATTTTCTTTAAGTTAATTTATAATATATCAGATTCTAGCTCCCTTTTACCTGGCGCATGAAAAGTTTTCCTCAGACATCATAAGGGCTTCCCCTGTTAGGGATGCGTAAGACTTATGTGTGGAAGACATGCATTCGTGGTATGTGCAAAATGGAGGATGGGATTGGAGGGTTAAGTGAGGATTCCTATACCGGCTAGGTATTCATAAAACCACCAGTATGTTCTGTTCTGTGATAAATTGTGGCGGGGGCGGGGGGAGCGGAGAAGAGAGAGAGAAAAACACAGAGTCAGTCCCTAAGGCTGAAGAGGCAGATAATGTTACAATCAAGTGTGATGAATATTATTATAGGGGAAGCACATGGGGTAACTATACTAGTCCGGTGGGGAGGTGGTATCAAGAAAACTTCTTAGAGGAAGTATCATTTCAGCTGAAAGCCTGATTACGTCAAAGCAAAGCAGTAGTGAAGAAGAGTGTTTCAGGCAGAGGGAACAGCATGTGCAAAAGACAAAGTATAGCCCTGTTTTAAGAACTGAAAGAGGTTCATTGGGACTGGCACAGACAGCCAGAGGGAGGGAGGCATGAGATGGAGCTGGGCAGTTGGAACCAAATAGTTTGTCTGGTGTGGTCTTGTTATCAAGGCTCATGGGCTTCCCTCGAAGGATTTACACAACAACCTTATCTAAAGGAAATATTTCCAAAGCAGAAGGAAAAATGCCCCACATGAGATTAATTGGTATAATTCATGTATATATTTGTTTCTTTAAAATGTTTTCGAACACTTTGTGTCAGACACATTTCTATAGGAATCATCTCATTTAAACATCACAGTGACTTAATGAAATAAGCACCATTATCATGCTTAATTTATAGAGCAGAAAGTTAAGGCTTAGTGAGGTCAAGTAACTTGCCCAAGATCATACTGCTCATAAATTATGAAACCCTAATTTAAATCTAGGTATTCTCATTCCAGAGCTCTCATTTTTACCTTCAAATTTTCAACTAGTTGATTAGATAAGTTGTCTGTTAGCAGAAAGCAGGATCCTAGGAATGTATACAGAAGATAAACATGTTTTGATGGTGAGAGGAAGCTAGTTTTGGAGAGCTGTATTAGAGAAAAGTCAGTGCCTCCAAAAGGAGCAATTATGATACTGATATGTGTGTGTGTGTGTGCACGCACATATGTGTGCCAGAATGAGGTGGGTGATATGGTAGGTTGAGATCCTCAACCAACATTTTTCAAAGCGCTCTGCAAAGATTTCTAATCTCACATCTATTAAGACATATTTTTATGAAAAAAAGAGATCTGTAGTCAAGTAAGTCTAGAAGAATCTTGGAGAATAAGATTAAATTTCTTTACTGAAGAATTTCTCAGTTCATTTAATATACTATGTAATATATGACACTTTAAGAGGGGATTAGCATTTTTCAAAGGTAATTAATACCAGCATCTATTATTATTTGAATATTTATTAAGTAATAATGCCATGGATAACACAGGTTGAGCATACTGTTCTAAACAATCTTTGTAAATTTTATGATTTCACATTAGTGAAATTGATTATGGTAGTTAGTACAGTTGACCTTACATATCTTTGGGTTCCATATCCACAGATTCAACTAACAATGGATTGAAAATATAAAACAATGTATATACATTACATATATATACACATAAGTATATATAACAATGTAACAATAAAAATAGTATTACAACAATTTACATAGTATTTACATTGTATTAGGTATTATAAGTAATCTTGAGATGGTTTAAAGTATACAGGAGGATGTGCATAGGTTATATGCAGATACTATAAGATTTAAATCAGAGACTTGAATATCTACAGATTTTGCTATGAGGGCAGTGGGTCCTGGAACAAATTCCATGCAGATACAGAGGGATGACCGTATAATTCTATGAATAACTTTTGATAAACATCTGCTAGAGGGATATTTTCTTTGAAACACAGGGATATTTTTGTTGACTTGTTCATTTTAATAGGAAAGGATCTTTATTACTGCTTTAGGACAATATTTGTGCCCTTATGCCAATCTGAGCCTAAGGGAAAAGCACTTGCTTCTCCAGATACATTTGAACACTTGTAGATTAATCAGACAGTCACTATTTTATTACAATGTATTTGCAGAGGTGAATGAATTTGACACAGGAGGGCTCCAAATTAGACTTTAAATCCAGGATCCAGAACCTCTTGTCCCACAACATAAAGTCTTTTGTGTCAGAAAGACTTATCCAGGTTGCAAAGTTGAACAGAATGAGGAGTGGAGTGAAAATCTGGCTTTTCGAATTAGCAACAGCACAGAATGGAAATACAAACAGAACAAGAGAGGAAGGAGAATTTACTGAATTGTAATTTCCTTTTAAAATGTGTTCGGAGGGGCCTTCACTTTTACCACAATGTTCATCCATTAAGCTTTCTCTTTTTAGCAGTAAGCATTGATTTGTGAAAAGAATGGCTCCCTCTGGAAGATGAGAATTTCATTTAAAAAAGAAAACTCTATATCTTCTAGTTTATGGTTTCTTTTTAAAAAAAATCAAAAAGAAGAAATTGCCAACTTAATTTTGTGTGTTTTCGCTGGGATTTGTTTTTCAAATTCTTGGACTGTTTCCATTGATAGAAACAATTCCAATGCATATGGTTTGGCAGGGAAATAACATTTTTTTGATCCCCAATAATTGTTTTCTTTAATGTTTCAAATTCAAAAAACAAAACAAAACAAAAATTCCAAAAGATAAAAACTTGCTAAAGTTTGAATGTTTAACTCTTCTAAATTCATCCTTAAGAATCATGCCAATGATACGGAAACCACCTTCATATGATTTTCAAATGGATCAGAAGGAAGAACCTTCACCAAGTGGAGCAGAGTGCACCTGGTTCCATTTTTTGAGATAGGGGCACAGGTACAGCTGTAGATACTTGTTCCCAGCGACTCAGGGTGGCTGTGGTAGGAAGGAGGAAATGCCTTAAAAGACACATAGTTCTTGTAAAATACAGGTAAAGAGAGCTACTCAGTCTACCTTGCCTCAATCAAACAGTAATCTTGTGACATAAGTGTTTCCATAATCTCCATTTTATAGGTGGGAAAACAGAGGCTCAGAGAGTTAAACTGACTTGTCCAAGTTCACAGATTGGGCAATAGAACTAACACTTAAATCGAGCTGTATTAAGGTTCTCTAGAGAAACAGGACCAATAGAGAGTATATGTATAGAAAGAGATTTAGCACAAGAAATTGGCGAGGTGGCTGGCATGATCCGTGGAGAGGAAGGAAGAGCAGTGTGGTGTGACAGCCCACCTGCGAGCCACATGGGGCAGGGAAGCCCCCACTCCCCAGCCAAGGGAGACGGTGAGTGAATGTGCCACCCAGCCTGGGAAATGGTGCTTTTTCCATGGAACCGTGCAACCCATGAATCAGAAGATCCCACTTGCGAGCCCACATCACCAGGGCCTAGGGTTTCAACCCTGGAGCTGAGCAGATTCTCAACAGCCTCTCAGCTTCCTGCTTAAGCCTGCTGAGCTCCTAGGGGGAGGGGTGACCAGCACCACAGCTGTGGCTGCCTGCTGTCTAAGCCATTTGAGCTCCTTGAGGGAGGGACAGCAGCCAGCTCTGGGACTTCTAACTGCCTAACACAGCTCCCTGGGTGGGGGAAGGGTGGCATCCATCTCCAAAGCTCCAGGCTGTGCTTTTCCCCTGCTGGAGCCAGGGAGGCTGGACGGCTTGGCCCCTAGAGGTGTCCCCCGCCATTCAAACACACTGGCTGTGGCAGACTGCAGGCAGAACATCTCTTCAGGCCTGACCCTGACCCATCCTTCCTCACTGGGTGGGGCTTCCCTGCAGGAACTCCAACAACTCCAGCCAGAGGCTCAGGGACCCAACCCAGATCTTCCTGAGCCTGAGCCCCTAGCGAGAGGGGTGGCCGCAGTCTCTGCGGACCAGCAGACTTACCCTTTCTCTGGTAGTTCTGAGGAATCCAGGCAGCCCAGATGAGTGGGTTCCCCCGAGCAAAGCACACCCCTTCCACCAAGGGGCCATCAAAGTGCTTTGTTAAATGGGTCCTCTTTTCTGTGCCACCCAACTGGGTGAGACCCTCCAACAGGGGTTGTGAGACACCTTGTACAGGAGCAATCCTACTGGCATCAGTTTGGTGCCCCTCAAATTCAGAGATCCCAAAAGAAGAAGCAGGCACCCATCTTTCTTGTTCTCCAGCCTCCTGAAGTGACATCTCCAGGCACAGGAGCGAACCCCCTGCAAACCATGGCAGCCTTACAGAAGAGGGACCTGACGCATTGAAAGAAAAACAAACAAAGTGACAACAATAGCGTCAACAACAAAAAAAGTCCCCACAAAAACTCCATCCAAGGGTCAGCAGCTTCAATGATTGAAACGAGACAAACTCAAGACGAGAACAAATCAATGAAAAAAAGCTGAAAACCCAAAAGGCCAGAGTGCCTCTTCCCCTCCAAATGATTGCAAAGCCTCTCCAGCAAGGACACAGAACCGGACGGAGGATGAGATGAATGAATTGACAGAAGTAGGCTTCAGAAGGTGGGTAATAAAAAACTCTGCTGAGCTAAAGGAGCATGTTCTAACCCAATGCAAAGAAACTAAGACCTTAATAAAAGGTTAGAGGAGCTGCTAACTAGAATAACCAGTTTGGAGAGGAACATAAATGACGTGATGGAGCTGAAAAACACGGCATGAGAACTTTGTGAAGTATACACAAGTATCAACAGCCAAATCCACCAAGCAGAAGAAAGGATATCAGAGTTTGAAGACCACCTTGCTGAATTAAGGCATGCAGACAAGATTAGAGGAAAAAGAATAAAAGAAATGAACAAAGCCTCCAAGCAATACAGGACTTCATAAAAAGACCGAACCTATAATTGATTGGAGTACCTGATGGAGACGAGGAGAATGGAAACAAGCTGGAAAACGCACTTCAGGAGAACTTCCTCAACCTAGCAAGACAGGCCAACATTCAAATTCAGGAAATACAGAAAACACCACTAAGATACTTCACGAGAGGATCAACCCCAAGACACATAATCATCAGATTCTCCAAGTTCAAAATGAAGGAAAAAAATGTTAAGGGCAGTCAGAAAGAAAGGCCAAGTCACCTACAATGGGAAGCCCATCAGACGAACAGTGGACCTCTCAGCAGAAAGCGAAAAACAAAAACCAAAACAAAACAAAACCAAAAAAACAGGGTTGCAATCCTAGTCTCTGACAAAATGGAATTTAAACGAACAAAGATGAAAAAAGACAAAGAAGGGCTTACATGATGGTAAAGGGAACAATTCAACAAGAACTAACTATCCTAAATATATATGCACACAATATAGGAGCACGCAGATTCATAAAACAAGTTCTTAGAGACATACAAAGAGACTTAGACTCCCACACAATAATAGTGGGAGACTTTAACACCCCAATGTCAATATGAGATCAATGAGACAAAAAATTAACAAGGATATTCAGGACTTGAACTCAGCTTTGGATCAGGTAGACTTGGTAGACAACTACAGAACTCTCTACCCCAAATCACCAAAATATACATTCTTCTCAGTGCCACATGGCACTTATTCTAAAATTGACCACATACTTGGAAGTAAAACACTCCTCAGCAAATGCAAAAAACTGAAATCATAACAGTCTGTCAGACCACAGTGCAATCAAATTAGAACTCAGGATTAAGAAACTAACTCAAACCACACAATTACATGGAAATTGAACAACTTGCTTCTGAATGATTCCTTGGTAAATAATGAAAGTAAGGCAGAAATCAATAAGTTATTTGAAACCAATGAGAACAAAGAGACAATGTACCAGAATCTCTGGGACAGAGCTAAAGCAGTGTTAAGAGGGAAATTTACAGCACTAAAATACCCACATCAGAAAGTAGAGAGATCTTAAACTGACACCCTAACATCACAATTAAAAGAGCTAGAAAGGCAAGAGCAAACTAATGCAAAAGCTGGCAGAAGATTAGAAATAACTCAGATGAGAACATAATTGAAGGAGATAGAGACACAAAAAACTCTCCAAAAAAAATCAATGAATCCAGGAGCTAGTTTATTGAAAAAAATTAACAAAACAGACCACCAGCTAGACTAATAAAAGAATCAAATAGATACAATAAAAATGATAAAGGGGATATCACAACTGACCCCACAGAAATACAAACTATCATCAGAGAACACTATAAATACTTCTATGCAAATAAACTAGAAAATCTAGAAGAAATGAATAAATTCCGGGACGCACACACCCTCTCAAGACTAAATCAGGAAGAAGCCGAATCCCTGAAGAGACCAATAACAAGTTCTGAAATTGAGGCAGTAATTAATAGCCTACTAACCAAAAAAAAGCCCAGGACCAGACAGATTCACAGCCAAATTCTACCAGAAATACAAAGAGGAGCTAGTACCATTCCTCCTGAAACTATTTGAAACAATTGAAAATGAGGGCCTCCTTTCTAACGCAGTTTATGAAGCCATCATCATCCTGATACCAAAAATGGGCAGAGATAAAAAAAAAATTTGGGCCAATATCCCTGATGAACATTGATGTGAAAATCCTCAATAAAATACTGGCAAACCAAATCCAGCAGCACATCAAAAAACTTATCTACCATGATCAAGTTGGCTTCATCCCTGGATACAAGGCTGGTTCAACATAGCAAATCAGTAAACGTAATGCATCACGTAAACAGAACTAAAGACAAAAACCACATGATCATCTCAATAGATGCTGTAAAGGCCTTTGATAAAATTCAAAATCTTTCCATGTTAAAAACTCTCAGTAAACTAGGTATTGATGGAACATATCTCAAAATAACAAGAGCTATTTATGACAAACCCACGATGGGCAAAAGCTGGAAGCATTCCCTTTGAAAACTGGTACAACACAAGGATGCCCTCTTTCACCACTCCTATTTAACATAGTATTGGAGGTTCTGGCCAGGACAATTAGGCAAGAGAAAGAAAAAAAGGTATTCAAATAGGAAGAGAGGAAGTCAAATTATCTCTATTTGCAGATGACATGACTTTGCATTTAGAAAACCCTGACATCTCAGCCCCAAAACTTCTTAAGCTGATAAGCAACTTCAGCAAAGTTTCAGGATACAGAGTCAATGTGCAAAAATCACAAGCATTCCTTTACACTGACAATAGACAAGCAGAGAGTCAAATCATGAATAAACTCCCATTCACAATTGCTACAAAGAGAATAAAATACCTAGGAATAGAGTTATGAAGGGAAGTGGAGGACCTCTTCAAGAAGGACTACAAACCACTGCTCAAGGAAATAAGAGAGAACACAAACAAATGGAAAAAAATTCCATCCTCATGGATAGGAAGAATCAATATCGTGAAAATGGCCATATTGCCCAAAATAGTGTAAAGATTCACTGCTATTCCCATCAAACTACCACTGACATTCTTCACAGAATTAGCAAAAACTACTTTAAATTTCATATGGAATCACAGAAGACACAGTATAGCCAAGACAATTTTAAGCAAAAGACAAAACAAACAAAAAACAAAGCTGGAGGCATCACTCTCCCTGACTTCAAACTATACTACAAGGCTACAGCAAGCAAAGCAGCATGATACTGGTACCAGAACAGACATATAGACCAATGGAACAGAACAGAGACCTCAGAAACAACACCACACATCTACAACCATCTAATCTTCGGCAAACCTGACAAAAATGAGCAATGGGGAAAGGATCTCCTATTTAATAAATGGTGCTAGGAAAACTGGCTAGCCATATGCACAAAACTGAAACTGGACCCCCTTCCTTATACCTTATACAAATATTATTAACTCAAGATGGATTAAAGACTTAAATGTAAAACCCCAAACCACAAAAACCCTAGAAGAAAACCTAGACAATACAATTCAGGACATAGGCATGGGCAAAGATTTCATGACAAAACCACCAAAAGCAATTGCAACAAACGCAAAAGTTGATAAATGGGATCTAACTAAACTAAAGAGCTTCTGCACAGCAAAAGATACTATCATTAGAATGAACAGGCAACCTACAGAATGAGAAAATTTTTGCAATCTACCCATCTGACAAAGGTCTAATATCCAGAGTCTACAAGGAACTTAAATTTACAAGAGAAAAACAACCCCATCAAAAAGTGGGCAAAGGATATGACAGACTCTTCTCCAAAGAAGACATTTATGTGGCCAAAAAACATGTGAAAAAAGCTCAATATAATGGATTATTAGAGAAATGCAAAGAAAAACCACAATAAGATACCATGTCACACCAGTCAGAATGGCAATTTTTAAAAAGTCAAGAGACTAATAGATACTGGCAAGGCTGTGGAGAAATAGGAATGCTTTTACCTCATTGGTGGGAATGTAAACTAGTTCAACGATTGTGAGAAACTGTATGGCGATTCCTCAAAGATCTAGAACTAGAAATACCATTTGACCCAGCAATTCCATTACTGGGTACATACCCAAAGGAATATAAATCTTTATAAAGACACATGCACATGTATGTCTATTGCAGCACTATTTACAATAGCAAAGACATGGAATCAATCCAAATGCCCATTAATGATAGACTGGATAAAGAAAATGTGGTACATATACACCATGAAATACTATGCAGCCATAAAAAGGAATGAGATCATGTTTTTTGCAGGGACATGGATGAAGCTGGAAGCCATCATCCTCAGCAAAGTAACACAGGAACAGAAAATCAAACACTGAATGTTCTCACTCATAAGTGGGATATGAACAATGAGAACACATGGACACAGGGAGGGGAACAACACACACCCAGGCATGTTAGTGGGTGGGGGGACAAGGGGAAAGAACTTAGAGGATGGGTTAATAGGTGCAGCAAACCACCAAGGTACACGTATGCCTTTGTAAAAAACCTACATGTTCTGCACATGTATCCCAGAACTTAAAAAAAAAACAAACAAAAAAAGAAATTGGGTCACGTGGTTGTAGAAACTGACAAGGGTCAGGATTTGCAATTGGCAAGCTGAAGACCCAGGAGAGCCAATGTTTAGTTCCCATCTGAATCCAAAGGCCTAAGACCCAGGAGAGCTGATGATGTAAGTTCCAGCAGGCTTGAGATCCAGGAAAAGCCAATGTTTTAGTCCAAGTTCTAAAGTCCAGAAAAAACCAATGTCCTAGCACAACAGCCAGGCAGTGGGAATTTCCTCTGACAAAACCGTTTTGTTCTCTTTTGGTCTTTAGTTGATTGGATGAGGCCCATTCACATTAGAAAGAGCAATCTGCTTTATTGAGTCTACTGATTCACAAGTTAATCTCATTCAGCAACACCCTGACAGACAAACCCACAATTCTATTTTGCTAAATATCTGGGTATCCTACGGCCCAGTTAAGTTGATACATAAAATTAACCACTACACAGGTCTTCTGAGTCTAAATTCCAGGTTTTGTTTGTTTAATTACAATGTTAAATCCCCTTTCTGAATCCATTTTTGAAGCTGCTCTTGTCCATGCTCTTGTTATGTACATTTTTCTTCAACAGTTTTACCTATTGTAGTTCATGATGTTTGTATGCATGACTGTCGATTAAGTCTTTCTCTTCACAAAGTTTTATGTTCATATTGATCCTTTACAGATAAATAAAACTAAAGGGCTTGCTTCCCCCGGCACCCCCCCCACCCTCCGCCGAGTCTTGCTCTGTCGCCTAGGCTGGAGTGCAGTGGCGCAATTTCGGCTCACTGCAACCTCCACCTCCCAGGTTCAAGTGATTCTCCTGCCACAGCCTCCCGAGTAGCTGGGATTACAGTTGCACATCACCATGGCTGGCTAATTTTTTTTTGTATTTTTAGTAGAGACGGGGTTTCACCATATTGGCCAGGCTGGTCTTGAACTCCTGACCTTGGGTGATCCACCCATCTTGGCCTCCCGAAGTACTGGGATTACAGGCTTGAGCCACAGAGCCTGGCCAGACTTAAGGACTTTTTGTTTGGTTGTTTTGGTCTTTTTTTACCTCCCGCCCCTCAATGGGACACTTGGCCATGTTTGCAAAACATTTTTGGCTGTAAGAACTAAAGTGGGAGGGTACTTCTGGCATGTAGTGGGAAGAGGTTAAGGATGTGGCTAAACATCTTGCAATGCATAGAATTGCTTCCCACAGCAAAGAATTATATAACCTCCAATGTCAATTATGTCAAGGTTCAGAAACTCTGCTCTAGTGTAAGTGTTCTTAGGGTCTACTGTGGATTTTGGGACATCTGTACATACCATGAAAACATATGCAAACTTATATATATTTAGCGTGTACCTTTTTTTTTTTTCTGTGGAGAGTCATGGCTTTCTTCAGATTATGACAGCTTCATGCCCTCCATGGTAGGTATGGTAGCTTGATACCTAATATCAAGCTTCTTCTCTTGTCCCTTCCTGCACTGTAGAAACTTGACGGTTAGAAACTATCTGTATAGTTATTGCAATGGATATAAATTTAGATCTCCCAAGTATATGCTTTAGGTTTATAAAGCTGAAGTGAGGCGGGGACCATATTTCTTCTGTTTTGGTTGTTTTCTGCTGGTACAACATTGGATTTTCAATATTACCTTTCCAGGGACCACTCAAGAGCATCATGGGTGGTAAGAGGCAGTGCGGTGGCAGTGGCAATGAAGGCCATGGTATTGTAATATTAGATCACCATTGCAAGAATATGTTCATGAAGACCACAGTTCCGGAAGCAGCCTTCTTATTCCCTACCTTCCTGTTAGAGATAGGGATAACAGCTCCCTTGATGAATCATTGAATATTTTTCTAGGAGTCATTTCTGGAGGCTCAGCCTAGAACCTGTTCCTCCAAACCCTCTAAAGTTTTGAAAGGACCTAGTTCCCCATATTGAATCTCATTCTACTTAAAATACTAAATCAGGTGTCTGTTTCTCATAACTGGATCCTGCCAATGCACTTCTGAAAAGTTGAGAATTGCTAATTTGCTGGACTGCTGGCCTAACGGGGTTGTTGATTCTTTTTTCATCTACCTAGATGGCAAGTTTTCCTGGCTTTCTAAGTCAGTGAGCTGTTCAGAAATGTTTGACCTGGAATATTATAGTAAGCTTGTCATTACAGAGAATAAGGAAACACCCAGTGCAAAACAGACATTACTTACATAGAGCTGTTTACTGGATATGCAAGAAATATTAAAAGGTTAACAGTGGAAAGGGCCTTAGAGACTGTCTAGTCCATTTGTTTTGCAACAGTAGAAATTCATGGAACATTTCAGGTTAGCACAATCACTGGGCAGTGCTAGTGGCATTTAGCGTCCAGAGGCCATGGGTACTAAATACCCTGCCATGTGCTGGACAGACTTACATCATAAACAACTGTTCCTTGCCTGCCAATGTCCATAGCACTCACGTTGAAAAATGTCAGCCCAATCTCCTAATCTCCTTGTTTTCCCAAAGAAGCAAGTTGAGCACAGAACAATGAAACAACTTCCCTAAGGTCATAAAATGCGTAGAGCTAAGACCGAAACCTAGATTCTCTGACTCCCAGGGCACAGGTTTGCACTCACCACAGTAGGAGAGTCTGTCTGATGTCACCAAGTCACCTAGGGAGATAAGAGATAAACCCAGAAATCAAATTAAGAAGAGTTGCTGGGAGCAGGTTGGATAGTCGATTAAGTCTTTCTCTTCACAAAGTTTTATGTTCATATTGATCCTTTACAGATAAATAAAACTAAAGGGCTTGCTTCCCCCGGCACCCCCCCGCCCCCGCCGAGTCTTGCTCTGTCACCTAGGCTGGAGTGCAGTGGCGCAATTTCGGCTCACTGCAACCTCCACCTCCCAGGTTCAAGTGATTCTCCTGCCACAGCCTCCCGAGTAGCTGGGAGTCAGTCAATGTGTTGACTATTTTGTTGTTTTGTACATGGGCAGAGTCAGTTTTGATAGCTCAGTGCCTATGCTGTACAAATTATTAAATATTTTATGTATTACCTTGAATTAGATAATCTTGTTGAGAAAAGTAAACAGAGAGACACTGGCTTAGCATTTGACTTTGTTTCCAACATAGTTACTCCATCTTGAGATGTTTATTCCTCAATGCACACAGGATATTTTAAATTATTCCTCCTCACTGTGTTTAAATTGCCAAACAGCAATCCACTAGTTACCACATCCCAAAAGGAGACCTCACTTCCAGACTTTTGTAACTCTGCTATGATATGTTCCTTTCTGAGGTGTTAATAGATTAAACTGGAAAGTTTTGCAAATGTTTCTGGGGCTGTTGAACTGTCCCCATTCTCCTGGTGCAGAACTAATTGTGCAAGGATCAGTGATTAGTTCTTACTTTGGAAAAGAATATTTCTTGGCTGAGCAGAAAGCAGACTTAATGAGTAAGTTACTTCTTTCCAGTGTAACATTCAGTCATAATCACCTTTCTCTAATAATTACATTTCTGACTTTTTTTTGAATTTCATTCTAATCTTGCTATTTACTCATATGAGAAAGAATTAAGATGGAAATTAGAACATATTAAATTAAATGTTGACTTGCCTGTGTACCTATGGCCCATAATCATCTATACCTCCTGTAACAATGTACTGTTTCTTAGCAAGGGCAATGTCTTACTGCTATTGCAGCTGCACAAAGTAGGCATTCATTCACTTTTTCATACTGTTGACCAATATTTATTGAGCATTTATAATGTGTCAGACACTGTGAAGTACAAGGGATTTATCTAAGGTAATTTTTACAAGGCTATATTCCCCAGCCAAAGTGTCAGTCTATGCAGGGGCATTGTAATTTTATTCTTGGTATTTAACAGTGGCCCATTTGTCTTTATTCCACTCCGCATTTTGTACAATAGGTTCGAGGTAAAGCTGTTGATAATGACCTAGAACAGAGGAGTCTCTAAAATGGTAAATAAAACCAGATGGTCCTAGCCTACAGGGAGCTTATATTCTGGTACTATAACAATTGTATACTTTAGTATTATAGGGGCTGGCAGATAAGAAAACAAAGAGTTCAGCACAATGTCTGACTCAAGTGAGCACACAATAATTTATAACACTTACTATATTGATTTTAGTTATTAGGTGAGTTTTTTGGCAGCTCTTTTCCAGTTGCCTGTCCATCTCATGCCAGTCTCCTTTTACTCCAGAACCTTGCCATTTTCACCCCCAGATTCCTGTACAAAATGGGAAATAGAATAAAGAAATCTAGGCCATTGTAAAATACCAAGAATAAACTGACAGACACCTTGGCTGGAAACATTGCCTTAGATAAATTAGCTAAAATTTCTGTATTTGTTTCTCCATTCAGGAAATGGAAATCATAATGCATGTCACCTCCTCCTCCTCCTGGAGCTGGGAGGATTAATGTGGGGGCTAGATTAAAGTTTATTATGCATGTAGGATGTAGACTTTTCTCAGTGGATAACACACTATGATGATAAGCTGCTGTCCCCAACAATAACACCCCAGAAGCAGAACAACAGATAAAATGATGCTGACTTTATACTCTACTTGAAATTTGATAGGAGGGATAGTGGGAAGAGTTCATGTACATTAAATGGAAAAAAGAAAATTAACTGAAAAAGACTGAGGACCACTGAAGAGTTAGAATTAATAAGAAAAATAATGGGGTACATAGAAGGCACTTGAAGTGAAAAGTAAAGGATAACATAGGCAATTTTTTAGAGTATAGTGTAATCATGGCAGCAGAAATTTACTCCCACAACGTGAGAGAGATGGCATTGTTTGAGAAAGTCAGGGCTGGGCCTGGACTAGCAACAACTTAGTGAGTTTGGACATCAGTCAGTCTTTCTGGGTTTCGTTTTTCTCATGTCAATACTAACACCTGTCCTGGTCCACAGAAATTTTCTTAAAGACCTCTGAGAACAAAAAATGGTAACAAACACGAAGAGCCTTAATACCAGCTGATTCGTGTCTCTCCTTCCAAAATTCATATATTAAAGTTCTAACCCCTAGTACTTCAGAATGTGACTTTATTTGACATGGAGTTTTTAAGGAGTAATTCTGCTTAAATGAGGTCATTATGGTGGATTCAATATGACTGGTGCCCTTATAAAAGAAAATTAGGATACAGACACACTCAGAGGGATGACCATGTGAAGACCCAAGGAGGAGGCCACCTACAAGCCAAGGGGATTGGCCTCAGAGGAACCACCCCAGCTGACACCTTGATCTTGGACTTCCAGCCTCCAGAATTGTGAGAAAATAAGCTGCTGTTATTTAAGTTGCCCAACTTGGCACTTTGTTATGGTAGCCCTAGCAAACAAATTGCATTTGACAAGATAAAGGCACTATCCACTTTTTGTAGCTTTCCATATAGCATTGAACACATAGTAAATACTCAATAACTTGAACAGAGTTATCAATGACACATAGCAGCACTGTTATGCAAGCATAAATTCACCCATGTGGGATGACACAGAAGTAACACAGTTGTGACTTTTAGGAGGTAGAATCTGTTCTACTGAATAGAAAGTGAGTGAGAAAGATAAAATGAGGAGGACTAGCAAGTTGATGACTTGGGCAGCTGGGCAGGTGATGGTTCCATTTGCAGAGATGAGAAGCCTGTGGGTAGAGGAGCAGGACTTGGGATAATGGTTCGTTCAGTTTTATTTATCCTGAATATAAGGTGTGCTCCTCTTTTTAGACTGATGTTAGTACCTCTTTAAATCTATAATCATTTCATGTTTTTCATTTACTAAAGCAAAACAATAGATCCAGTAGGACTCCTTTTCATGAGTGATCTTAGCCAGGTCCTGGCAAGTACATAGTCCCTGACTTGAGGGTACTGCAAAGTCAATGTTCTTACCCTCTAGAAAGACATTGTCCAAGAAAGTTGGGGAGGCAAACAGGCAGGAAAGGGAAACAAATATATAAAAAGAGAGTTGGGGACAAATAAATACACTTCCCTAAACGTGCTTTAATTTCAAAGAGAAAGCAAGAGGCCACAGATGGCAAGGTTAATGTATTTGAAAGTGGGGAGATGGTGATTTTTGCTAAAAATATATATGGTGAGAGGAAGAAAAGATCCCTGCTTCGATCACTCTAGATTAATTCATAGTCTTTTTATGTCCTTTGGTGGAGTATTCCCATATAAATTGACAGACACCTGTTCTAATGACTTCCCTTGGGAGATAAGTGTTTTCTGGGTCCTCGGTGCCCTTGTAGGAATGACAAACTAGAGGCACGTTTACCAAATACTCTTCAAATCACTGAAGCCTGTTCCAAGGGCTGTGGGAAGAAAATAGTTAAAGGCTGCTGCCAGGTCCTAGGGGTCCTTCTGGAGATCCCAGTTTTCAGCGAGGTGGAGTTGGCTGCCTTGTTAAGCAAGGGAGCTGTCTTACCACTGCTTTCCTGTTTGTTTCTGGAAGTAACATTAAGGCTTTCAGTGCCAGTTAACAATTACTATTTAATCTGGTCTTCTAGCTAAAATATTTGTCAGCAGCAACTGAGAAGGATCAGCTGGTTTTGGAGAAACATTTCCACACCCCCTTCTGAGCCTAGAGAATGTGGATCAGGAGGTCATTAGCATGCAGAAGCCATGCGAGAATGCCTTTTATTGCAGACAGCATTTTATCACACAGAATCATTGGTGTATATACAAAGGGGCCTTTCAAAAATCTTCCCTGAACATAAGTCCTGGCCTACCCCAGCCTCTTTGCCCCTCCTTCGCCCCCAGCTGTTGTTTTTCGGATTATTGACTTTGCTGCTTGCTTGTGGTTGCTATTTCAAAAGCACCAAGACTGCTCTGTGTTTTGTTTTTTTGTTTTAAGCTGATGGGAACTTTTGAAGTCAATCAGTCTTTGGAGAACTTGGTGGCTCCACTGTGAGATAAAAAGAATGTATCAGAAAGAAAGCAAGATTTAAAAATGTGTATTATCTTCTACTGGCTGTGTTTTCTGCTAAACAAAAGGCATCATATAGGCTTCTCTGAGTTTTCAGGGTGGAGAAGGAATAGGGAAATAATATAAAAACTGAGAAAGGGCAGGAAAACCTGCACAGTTCCCCACCTGCCCCCTACCCCACTCCAGGAGAACATGTGCCTCCAACACACTCAGATACAGACACACACACACTCATGTCCCTGCCAAGCCCATGAGAGAAAAGAGCCACTTCAAGGGTGAGGGCTGAAGGAGCCTTGCCAATGAGGACAGGAAGGTGTTTCCCAGGCTCTCCCGTTTTCTGTGTTTGAGCCATTAACGGTGTTAACCAAGTAAAGCAACCACCAGGCACAGCTGTTTTATTCCAAATACTTGCTGATCCACTCAATTTCTACAGAGCTTTGACAGTTGTTCTGGGCTCATAAAGGACATTAGAATAGATTGTTCTAATTCTGACTGGCACTGGAGTGTGGAATTCTGACCTCCCCGGAAATGACATTTTTCCAAGAGGAAAGATGGTAAATAGAATATTTCCCTCCTCTTCCCTCCCCTTTATGGCCCACGTTGGCTGGGCTGAATTGTTTGGAGACCCGTTTCATACTCTGTCTTCCTTTTAAAGAGGCTGCAACGTTACAACTCAATTAGCATATGGCAATATTTAGAAATGATCTGAATAAATGAAAGCAAACAAACACATTAACACACATGCACGTGCACACACACACATACACGCACACATACTTTCCAGCTAAAAAGCGAATCTGCTGAAAATGGAATTCTAAATTGATAGTTCCTGATTGCCATCCAGGAAAAACATGAGGTCAGTAAATCATTATACATTTCTTGGTGCCATTGAAATCTGTCTTAATGGAATCAGGAATAAATATAAGATATGAAAGATATCATCTTTATTGAACATGCTGAGGGATTAGAATGCTTTATTTTGGGAAAAATGCATTGTCTTCCAAAGTTGTAAAAACTTAATTTCTTTCTGTAATGGCTCTTGATTTCCTCTTTTTAGTTTGGGACCACAAAACCAAGAACTAGAATTTGCTTCTGCCTGCTGCTTCAACATATCTGTTGACAGAGATTTTCCCCTTGTCTAAACTTTAGTTAGGCTCTTCTAAGCTTTATTCTCAACAAGCCTTGACCTGGGCTTCGGTCCTGCCTCACCCAGTGGTAGCAAGAATCCTGCAAAGTCATTTTAGGGAGAATCTTGTGCCCTTGATGTATAGTCATGCTTAATATCTGGTCAAGTCCCTTATCTTCCATCATTGATTGGAAAAATCTTTGGGGGCCTTTAGCAAGAATCCGGTTAGGTCAGTTTTGCAAGAATCCCCCATCCTTTGATGTCTCCTCATAGTTATTTCCCTCCCAATGACATCCTCACTCTGCCTATAAATTCTCAGCTGCCTTTGCTGTATTGAGAATTGAGTTTAATCTCTCTCCCTATTGCAATACCCCTAGTGTAATAATCTTGAATAAAGCCTTACTTACCATTCAACAGTATCAGAATAATTATTTCTTTAAGACTGAAAGGTCTGTGAGTCTTGGGAAGAAGCCCCTGGGAAACTGGGGAAAGGTCTGAGTAGCTTGCACTTCTCTCCCTTGACCCTGAGCGTAAGGCTTATAGAGTTCATGTTGCCTCCTAGAATAGGTAGGCCAAGGCGGTCGCTAGGGTGGCCGCAAAATGCCTCTATTTCAGGCTTTGGATTGGGGAATATCGTGGTTATGGGGTGGAAGTATTTCTCTTTTTTTTTTAAGCACTGATTTTGTAAATAGCTCAGGCAAACTGTAACCTCAAGATTAAAAGTATTGAAGTTTGAAAGGTGTTTTTCTATATACTGTTTGTATGTAGACATCCATATCATTTATGGAGATGCAAGCTCTTCGCAAGTGAAATACTAGATTTTCTGAGCTTTTATTAAGAGGAGTAACAATGGTCTGTAGTTAGAAAACGATTGAACCTTTGACCCAGAAATTACCCTAAGCATTACTGCAATGCAATCATTGAACTGGATCAAGGTGATATTCTTGATCCACAGTCTTCCCCACCTGTCCTCTGAATGGATCTTGTGTTATTTTATTTATTTATTTTTTTGGTGAGGAGCAATGAAAGACATTATTTTGTCCCTTTCTAACAACTGTCACGTATATAAAATGTGATGGGACTAACATATTCTCCATTATTTGCTTCATCTAAACAGGAGTGGGATTAGGACAAAGCAACAGAGGCACCTAGGGCACAACATTTAAGGAGATACTTACTCTTAGGGTCAGGCATGTCCCAGCGCTGCTCCTAAACAAAAGGATTTGGCCTTCAAGAAGCAACATAGAACATCTCTATTCCCAGCCTTGGACAGAGTAAAATCTTTATTGCTCTGCTATTTGATCCTTAGCAAAGCCCTGCTAAGAGATGTAATATTTTATGAAGGACCATTCAAAGGATCTGCTGTTCACCTACTGCTCTAGATACTATAGCTTCTATTCTTGGATCAAGTTGGGTATTCTCAGGACAATACACAGTTGAACAATTTTTACCTTAGCTGCTTTCAAAATTATATCTTAACTGAGTTTTCTTTTAATGGCATTCACTTAATTTCTATCAGAGAATGGTATTATTTTAAAAGCCACATCAAATTTGTAACTACATCTCTTGTAGCAATCTTGACAGAATATTTTTCTTTAGAATATTCATTGCTTCCTAAATTAATTCTTATAAGATTTAGTACTAGGAAAACTTTTACCTCCTTTGAGAAATAGGGACGAATCTCCATTTTCTGATAATTAATTTTATGTACTTGTCTACATCGTCTTTTTACTTTGGAGTTCAAAATGCCGACTGCCAGATTCAAATTTAATGCATATGTCTGACATCTTTGTTAATGCCACTTGATGGGACTTCTAGTCTTCTTTACCTTGGAATTGATTTTCTACTTTTATTCTTATCTTTTTTAGCCACTGTTGGATTTAGCCATAGTCTACTTTACATTTTAAAGTAGGAGTACTGCACATTTATCAAATGCTTACCATGAGCCAGGTGGATTCTAAGCACTTAGTGGGGATTATTCCATTAAACCTTTATAACAACGCTGACAGTTTCTTATCTTTTACAGATGGGGAAACTGAGGCATGGAGTAGTTAAATAATTTGTCCAAGATTATGCAACTAAAAAGAGCCACAGTTTGAACCAAGACAGTTTTACTTGTAATACTCAATATTTTTAGCCAATATCTGTGTGACCTATGTTTGAATGCATTTATATAACCGTTATTTTTTCTGTCTTTGTAGAAAAAACCTATCTCTTCAAGGAGAGAGAGAAATCTATGTATGTATGTATTTTGGTTTTTCTTCTGGCCCCAGTGTGTATTTAAAAATACAAGGGCTACTGAACTCCTTAGTGCCTCTGTGCTATAGGCTTTTTCAATTAACTTTTTATTTTGAACAAATTCAAGATTATGAAGAGTTGCAAGAATAATGCAATGAACCCCTGGATATACTTTCCACCCAGAATCATCAATTGTTTACAGTTTTACTATGTTTTCTTCATCACATTCATTTATATTTATTTCATTATTATTCTTTTATTACTGTTTTCTAACTATTAGCAAGTAAGTTATAGACATCATGACCCTTCACTTGTGAATGAGTCAACACGTATCTCTGAAGAACATAAACATTATTTTCCATGATATAGTTGTCAAATTCAAAGAATTTGACATTGATACTGTGCTATAATCTAATATACATTCTACATTCAAATCGTACCAATTGTTCCAAATATCCTTTATAGCAATCTTCTCTCTCTTTATTCCTTCCCTCCTCTTTCTTTCTCCCTCTATCCTTCCCTTTTCTTCTTTCTTACGTTTCTCACCTTTCTCATCTCCTTCTGTCTTTCTCTTTTTTCCTCCTGTCTAGGATTTAGTCCAAGATCAGGTGTTATATTTGGTTGCTGTTATGGTTTGGCTCAGTGTCTCCACCCAAATCTCACCACAAATAGTAATCCCCATAATCTCCACATGTCAAGGGTGAGACCAGGTGGCAATAATTGGATCATGGGAGCAGTTTTCCCTGTGCTATTCTTGTGTTAGTGTGTTCTCATGAGATCTGATGGTTTTATATGTGTCTGGCATTTCCCCTGTTTGCACTCATTCTCTCTCCTGCTGCCCTGTGAAGAAGTATCTTCTGCCATGATTGTAAGTTTCCTGAGGTCTCCCCAGCCATGCAGAACTGTGAGTCAATTAAACCTCTTTTCTTTGTGAATTACCCAGTCTCAGGTATTTCTTCACAGCAGTGTGAAAATGGACTAATACAGTTGCCATACCTTGTTATGTACTTTTAGCATTAACTGTCCCCAAACATCTACAGTTTCTGCTGGCTAGGCCAGGATCCCTCAAATTTGGAGCTCCAAGTCTCTTCTCCTTTCCTTGTCACCAAGTGCTTTTGAACTATTTACCATGAACCATGGGCTACAGATATTCCTAAACTTCAGAGTCCCTCCTTACTGGAGAGGGATCCACTTTTTAAAATCTGATTTCTTAAAGTGGCTGCATACTATTCCTTCCAAGCACTTAAAACCCATCAGAAAAAAAATTCATCAAAAAGTCAAAGTTAGTTTTTATTGCCTTCACCTTTTCAATGGAAAACTTTATAAACTGTGGAATAATTTAGATGACTTTTGGATCAGTTTAGATGACTTTTAGATGGTCAATACTCTGGATCAATTTAGGTGACTTTTGCCCCAAAGCTTTGTAAGATCAACAAAGCCAAAAACAGAGGAGTATGATTTTGAGATCAAGTATGTGACTTGAGTCTCATACTCTGGAGGAGTATGAGTGTTTCAGTGTGGTTTCTGAGAGTGAATACATGTTACACATTAGAGGGAATCTCAAGAAAAAAATAATCAGATCAGAACATCCCTGTGTTGAATATAACTGTAGTTAAAATAACATTATTTTCTAATTTTGAAGCAGTCAGGACAAAAGCGTAAAGTCTTCCAAAAGTGAAATACATGACCATTTTAGTAAGTTCCTGGGACACATATCCCAGAGCTCCTTCAATGCATATGTTTACATTTAACTCACTGAATTAGAGATGGAAATAATGCAAGAATCAGACAATAAAATGTCCATCATTCTCTCCTGAGAAACAGCATTTTCAATTCATATAAGATTATTTTGATGCTTAAGATTATATTTTGCATTGTTTTGCAATGTATTTTAAGTTTTTTTTTTGAAAAAATGTCTTCTCCATCAGTTAGATGAATATTTTAATGCTCTAATTTTAAGGCTGTCTTCCTCCACCCCCAATCTTCATGTCAATTACTTAATGATCTATAAATATTTAGAAAGTTCTAATGGAGCAAGCTATTTAAAGCGAACCTATAAGAAAGTCTGCATTATTTGAATAATTTCCTCTAATTTGTCTCTTTGTAGGTTTGGATACATGAATATTGAATTTTCTTAAATGAAGTCTTATTCTCGTCCATTATTGTTACATTTCTTTGACCCTCTTTCAAATTGATAGGGAGATAAAAGGAAAAATCTTGTTACCCTGTGAGTAAGCTATTAGACACTCAAGTGTTGGCAAAGGGTACTGGTAGGATAATAGGAAGATCAAAGATGTTCTCTTGTTAAAACACTATTGTCATTTAAAAAATTATGAGTGTGACTGGTAATAATTGCACTCAATCCAGTATGTTGACTTCTCTTGCATTTCATATCTGTCATCCAGTTAGTGTTCCAGGGTACGTGTGTTTGTGGAGTCAGTGTAGTCCACAGGTAAGAGCAATGGTCTGGGAATTAGGAGGCACTTGTTTCTACCTAACCTCTGTCACTAATAAGCTTTGTGACCTCGAGCCAAAAGCTTTGCCACCCTGGGACTCAACATCCTCATCCTCATCTTCAAATGATGGTCCAGGTGATCTCTTGTTTTCTTTCTAGAACCAAAGGACACTCCTATGAGATATAAGACCATCAGATGGAAGCGTGCAACTTTTAAGTTTTAGTTGTCGATTGATACTTATATACCCAAACAACACCTTTTTATTTAATGTCGATTTATCTTTATTTCTCCATTGGTTTGCCAATGCTGTCCTGGATATGAACTCAGGTAATATTCTTAAATTATAGGCCTAAAAAAATGGTAGAGTATAACACAGACATGTAGAATTTTGTTTAAATGTTTTCATTAAAATTTTAAATTAAAACAGTAATTTAAGGATATGCATTTATTCAAAATGCCTTTTCTGTAGAGCTGGATTTTTAAAATTGGATCTTTTTTTTTTTTACCTTCTAAAGGAGGGGTTTCTATCTGATCTGAGATGACAGATTGATCTTAGCTGAAGCATGATTCTAAGTCACAGCAGGATAGAATGCTTACTGTGGTTAACAATCAGTTTCTACTGGGGGTAAGAGAAGTATTTGGTGCCTTCCATTTACTGGCCCTAGATCAGATCATCACTAAGAGTCTTTTCTAGACATAGTCCTCCTCCACTTCTCTGTCTCACTGAATGACATTATACAGCCAGTTGCCCAGCCCACAGCCCAAGGAGTCATTCTTGACTCCTTCCCTTCTTTTCCTATTAGCAGTTCATCACCAAGCTCTGTTTACCTCCTAATAAATTTATTGCTACCATCCTCATCCAAGCCACCAGCATTTCTCACTTCAACCACTGCCTCTGTCTGATTAATAATGAGTTACCCAACAGGTGAACTAAACCTGTGCTTAGGGTACCAAGAAATCAGACATAAATGTCTTCAGGGGAAGACACCCATATAAACATACAAAAGGGAATGGGAAAAAAAGTAGAAAAAAGCTCTTTAAATATCAGCACCCATGTACATTTGGGTGACTTAAAGATTAAATACAGTTTTATATATTATATGATTGCTTTTACTTTGCATCACAGAATGGTATGTGTGTGTGTGTGTGTGTGTCTGGTTGGGGGGGTGTTGTAATTGAGGAACATAATCATGTTTTAGGCAACATTGGCTCAAAAGGTCTGATTCTAGCCCTGCCTCTAATTCATTCTCCATATTGTAGCACAATAATCTTTTAAAAGTAGGACTTGATCTTGCCATTTCCTGTTTCCCACTGCCTTTAGGGTAAAGCCAAAACTCTTTATTATGTTCCGTTCTCTCCTATTTCTCCTGCCTCCTGTCCCACCACATTTTCCCTTTCTCTGTTGGGTCCAGTCATATTGGTCTCCGTCAATTCCCCCCAAAAGACATGTGCAGTAACCTATTTCTCTGCTTATATAGAGGGATTCTCTCTCTGCAACTTTTTAAACTGTGGCTCTTGCTTCTGATTTCAGCACAAACATCTCCTCGAAAAATACTGTTGAGATAAATGCATGCTTCTACACTTCCATGTGATTAGGATTCCCAGGTAAAGCAGTAGAGTAACAGTAATATAAGGAAGTTTAAGACTGGTTTTTAACATTCAGTTTTTGGTCATGACACAAATTCAGCAGTTAGCTGCTGAGAAATATCCTAGGTTTTTAGAAGTTGTTGATTATAGTAATTACCTCAAGATGTAATGATCACACAACTATGAAACTAAAATCTGTGAAAAAAATGTGGTGGCATCTGATCTCCTCTGGAAGGCTAGGAATCCTTCAATCTTTGCATGTCAAACAGGACTCTTGGTACCCTCTTCCTTTCTCCCCCCCACTTAAATAATATACTCATCCCCAGAAGTCTCTTTTAATGCCTCAAATCCTTGATGTCAACATTGGCTTCTTTTCTTCTCCTGATTCCATCCTATCAGCAAGGCATATTGACTCTATCTTAAAAATACACCCAGAATCTCACTCTTCTCAATCCCTCCTCTGCTATTGCCTCACTTCCAGCCATAACTATCTCTCATCTGTACAACTTTAATAAGATCCTTACCTGTGCTGGTCTCTGATTTTGGCTCCCTCAGTCTGATCATTAAATGATGGCAAAAATAATTTTTCAAAAAATATATATTAGGCTATATTATTGTTCCTTCTCAAATTGTCCTTTGACTTCCTGGTTTTGTTTCATGTTTAAAGTAGCATTCCTTAGCGTGCTTTTGATGCTCTAAATATGATGGTTCCTGCCTACATCCTTACTTTCATCTCTTACCATTTACCTCCTCTCTTTTGATAATTTTGAACCAAGTAATGGCCCTCTAGCAATTCTTCAATCAGAAAACATTCAGTGTAACTTTAAGGCAGTCATGTGTGCTGTCCCCTTTGCCTGGAATTCTGTGCCGTCTCAACATATGGTGGCTCCTTTTCAACGTTCAAGTCACAGATCAAAGGAAGAATCCCCTCAACTCCCACCATCATTCTGTATCCTATTGCACTCAGCTATACTGTCTTAATAGCACTTATCACCATCTAAAATCATTTCGTGATTTTTATGATCTACTTATTGTTTAACTGTCTCTGCACTAACATATCATGTTCGTGAGGGAAAACTCTTAGTTGCCTTGTTTCTTGCTTTATCTTAGCTCCTGGAAGAATGCCTGTCAAAGTATAGTTGCTGAATGAATGAATGGAAACTCACTTTGAAATGGATTGGTACTGGGTAAGGACTAAAAATCACTAAAAATGTTTCTGAAAAACTGTTCAGAAGAACTTTGGCTTTGTAATTCTTTTTATGCTTCCCCAACCTCAGGTGTCTGTACTATAGAGAGTTTGCCCACAGCTTTACCTTGGAGCATAATCGTGTGGCTATGTTTGAGGAGTAAAATTTTATGGTGAACTACATAATTTTAATAATTGTGACCTTTAGTATTTGGATTTTTTTTTCAATAACGCATTTTTGTTAAAATAAGTAACTAGTCATTGGCTCTCCTGGCACTAGTCAATCGCTGATTACTTAAAGCACATTGATTTTTTTTTCTGAGTTGATTTTCCAATACTCTCAGTCTAAAATTCACACTTTTATGCCATTGTATCACACAGGGAGCCCCCATTGTCACCAAGTGCTGGATTTCTAGACACTAAAGATACCTGGGTGGCAGCATCCACAGTTTACATCTTAACCATCTTTTGACCTTTAAGTCAGCTGGTCTCATTCTGACCACTAGGTGGAACACATGAGATGGTAAGGCAAAATACTGACGTCGACTCTGGGGCTCTGAATTTGTGAGGGAGTCACGGGACAAATCTTGAAATGAGGTTGTAAAATTTAAGGGCTGGTGAAATGTAGCTAATTTTCAAAAAAGGTTATATGAGAAATATGAATCACCAAAATGTAATAGGGAATGTCCACTTGCATTTCCTAAGGGTAATCAATGCAAAAACCATGATACAGTAATTTAGTAATGGATGTAAATTGTCATTGCTGACCATTCTCTGGATATTAGTTTTGTTCAAGTTTTCAAATGAATAGCTTTTTATATTTTTATTTGCCTCTTTAGTGCTGAGGAAAAAAGTTAGTTAAGTGAGAGTTACACTTAGTTGAATTAAGATAAAATAAGAAATTTTTATTTTATTTTGTTAGAGTAATAAATGTACATGATAAAATGCCAAATAGTTTTTTACAAAAAGTTACAAAGTCATTATTTGTTGTTTGCTTTTTATAATTTTAATGTTTTGTAGAGATGGGGTCTTGCTGTGTTGCCCAGCCTAGTCTTGAACTCCTGGGCTCAAGTGATTCTCCCACCTTGAACTTCCAAATTGTTGGGATTACAGGCGTGGGCCGCCATGCCTGGCTGCAAAGTCATTATTTAAATAGCAAAATTATGAAATAGTTTTGAGTAGAAAATTGATATGATTTTTCTTGGGAGAAGAATATGCAATGACAACGTAGTGTGCATATAATTTTGTACACTTGTTTCAACCTAATGCCATTGGGTTCTTTGTAATGAACTCATAGATGTCTGTTGAAAATCTTTAAATTATGTACAAAAGATTTACAGCGTTGGAAGCCTTTTCTTGTAAACAATTCTATTACTGTAGAAGTGGTGTGAAGAGAGAGAGAGAAAATGATGATGGCAGAGCCAGAAAATGGCAAATGATGGGCATACGGACAGAGACAGCCATGTTTCTGGTCCTCAGACTTCACAAGCTAGAATCTGGTTGGTTAATTCCTTATTGAGAGAGACTCAAGGCCAACATTCAAGTCACTCTTCTCAACCCCTCCTCTGAGCAAACTAAACAATCAAATCCCACAACTTAATCTCCTGCACCAAGATCAGCTCATCCAAAAAGCTTCTGGTGGTTTATCTAGCTTGCCAATTAGATCGCACAGGCACTGCATTGCCTGGATAACTGGAAGGTCTGGGTTTCTTTCCAGTTATAATTGCCATTGCGGATCATTTCTTAGGCATTTCATTTTTACCATTGGCCACTTGTGAGCCACATTATCCTAAATGAATGGAGATGTCTTTATTTGTGGGTAAAATCATATCTGTGAGGATATAAAACCTGCTATGAAGTCTTAATAAACTTTCTGGACAAGAATCTTGACAGGACTTCCCAGAGAAGGTTCTATTATAAAAGCCTGTATAATAGAAGGTTTCCGGAAGACAGCCTCTATTTATTTCAAATCCTCAAACACCCATTTTCTATAATCCAGAGTTTGAGGGAGGCTCACAGCATGGGGACAGCATCAGGCCACATCTTCCCGGTAGCCACTTACTGACACTTCCATTTCTACAGTTGACCAGCCTCAATCATGGCATATTTATCCTCTGTAATTTCACCCTCCTAGGTCATATTTTTAAAGTTCTGGGAGTGCCTGACACTACCCATCACCTATTTATTCTCTGCTTAGATCCAAACTGCAGAATGTGAATAATTGACTAGAAATTATATTCTCATCAGTTCTACAGTGATCACTTGAGCACTAAGAAATCCTCTTGAGGACCTGGTAAGACTTTCCACAATTCCTCCTGTATGTATGCCAGGATTCTCCCCATGAATTTCTTGCAGCTGCTGGAGGGTTGGCTCAACTCAAGAGGGCTGATTTTCTGAGGCTTCCCTTTCTATGCTCTGGTCCTCTGCCTTTTTCTACTCCTTGATATTGGGACAATTCAGCATCTTCTTTCAGCTGTTACCTTTTTCTTTGTCATTTTGATCATGGCAGTGGAGTTTTAGGATTAGCTTTCATTTGAACTGACCAGCAACTTGGTGCAGGTGATCATGAGCGTATCAGCCTGAGTCTTTCTGTAGCCTGGTCCCAGTGAGCAAATAAGGCAGTACCATAACCACACAAATACAATGTTTCACAAACATCAGGACCCACATATAAAAGAAAAGTATACTTCGTATTACAACCCAGTAGGCAGATAGACAGACACATACACAAGATATGTAAGTGAAAAAATTATAAAGTAATACTTAATTTTAGA
This sequence comes from Pongo pygmaeus, assembly GCF_028885625.2. Lineage (NCBI taxonomy): Eukaryota > Metazoa > Chordata > Mammalia > Primates > Hominidae > Pongo > Pongo pygmaeus. Next base: position 50,206,737 of record NC_072386.2, on the reverse strand, counting down.
TTTCTGTTAAAAAGCGAAAACATAATTAAGTTAATTTAAACATAAGCATTTGTTAACAGAAACATTCTTAAAATACAAAACTAAAGGAATAAATGATAACAAAATCCTGGCTGTAACCCTGCAAATTGGTTTCATGACCTACTCATAGGGTATGAGCCTCAGTTTGACATATGCTGATCTTGAATAGATTAAAGGAATGCTTCCTTGTTACTTTGGTGGGTGAAGCCTCTCCTTTATAGTCAGAGACTGCCATCTTGTTTGAGTGCCCTTTTACTTCTGCTGTATTAAAGTGCAAATATGCTGCATACCCCTTGACTAAGCTCTTCGTCTGGGGAGAGATGCCCTGAGAGATGATGATAATGTCTAAGACCCTCCAGAGTTTGCTCCAATTTCTCCCAGGACCCGCAGGACTTGAGGCTGAGTCAGGTCACTAACAACATTTTCCAGAATAATCAGGGAATCAAAGATGTGTACTGTGTTATCCTGGGCCGTGATGATGAGGCAGGAGAACATGACAAAGCCAACAAGGAGCTGGCACTCCAAGGGGAATTTATCCAAGACATAGAGCTAGCTAAAAATTGAGCGGGGCCCACCTGGTTTAGAAAGTAGGTTATGTTGAACAGCCAGTGCGGGAAGTGTGGTTCACCTGCCACTTGGTTTAGATAAGCTCTCACCAGTACAAATGTGATGCCATCGACATCCAGGGTATGAAGGAAGGTCCATATATTTATAAAATTCTCCTGAAGATATTCTTGTTTCATCTAGGATATCAAGGCTCACAGCTTATCATTGGTCAGCCTCACTCCAATAATCTCAAAAGAGCTATTTTTTCAACAAGGAAAGTACTTCCAAATGTAAGAAGTGAGTGGGAAAAAAAGTCTAATCTGCAGAAATTCAAAGATCTTTTTCACTAGGATGATACTGTATAGAAGAGTTTCCATGATGTTCACATTAAGTGTAAATCTTTGCTATCCTGAATTCCCCCTTTTTCCCAAAAGCTCTCCTCTAGTTTGTCAGCTCACCTCACCTGCACTTGGGTCTATATGCCCTCACAAACTCTGGATCTTAGGACTTCTTCATGTTTGTGAAGAAAGTGTTTTGTAGACTGAGATCACCTTTTGTCATCCCTGGTTCTATCTCAGAGCTGCCTACTCTTCAGAGATATATACGTACTCTAATCTAAATGCTCCTGTCTTAATTTTGTGTATACCTTATCAGGAGCTGAGAACGTGGAGGGAGAATTTTGGGTTTGTTCTACCATTGGCTTCTGCAGCTTCTTTGTGAAACAAGGCAGCTATATGGAACTGTTGGTATTTTTAGTTCTAGAAGTAATCTCCATAACTTTAAACAACATGTTTATACATACCTCTGCATTATTTCAAATGATAATTTGCATTATATTTGAACCATCACTATCTTGTTCAGTTTAATTTTTTCTTAGTTTTTCCTCTTCAGTCTGTCTCAAACCAAAAGACTAGCTGTAAATGCAAACCAAAGTACACTTAGGGTATTTACTTGAAAAGTTCAGAAATACTCCTCTTCATATGCCTTGGGAAACTGCTTTAATTACCATGCATCCCTCTGGCAGTATATCCTATAAGAAGCCATGAACACTCAGAAGCATCATGGAGACTGTAAGTGGAACTAGCAGATGCACCTCCAAGGCCCACACCTTGCCCCTAACACCCCATTCCTGTCCTTTAAGTTCAATTTGAGATATAGCTTTGCTTTTTTTTTCTTTTTTTTCTTATTTTACTTTAAGTTCTGAGATACATGTGCAGAATGTGCAGGTTTGTTACATACGTGTACATGTGCCATGGTGGTTTTCTGTACCTATCAACCCATCATCTAGGTTTTAAGTCCCACATGCATTAGATATTTGTCCTAATGCTCTTCCTCCCCTTGGCCCCCATCCCTGACAGGTCCCGATATGTGATGTTCCCCTCCCCGTGTCCATGTGTTCTCATTGTTCAACTCCCTCTTATGAGTGAGAACATGTGGTGTTTGGTTTTCTGTTCCTGTGTTAGTTTGCTGAACATAATGGTTTCCAGATTCAACCATGTTTCTGCAAAGGACATGAACTCATTCTTTTCTTTTTTTATGGCTGCATAGTATTCCATGGTGTATATGTGCCACATTTTTTTTAATCCAGTCTATATTGATAGGCATTTGGGTTGGTTCCAAGTCTTTGCTATTGTAAATAGTGCTGCAGTAAACATGTGTGTGCATGTGTCTTTATAGTAGAATGATTTATATTCCTTTGAGTATATACCCAGTAATGGGATTGCTGGGTCAAATGGTATTTCTGGTTCTAGATCCTTGAGAAATCTCCACACTGTCTTCCACCATGGTTGAACTAATTTACACTCCCACTAACAGTGTAAAAGCATTCCTATTTCTCCACAGCCTCACCAGCATCTGTTGTTTCTTGACTCTTTAATGATCAACATTCTAACTGGCATGAAATGTTATCTCATTGTGGCTTTGATTTGCATTTCTCTAATGACCAGTGATGAGCTTTTTTTCATGTGTTTGTTGTCTATATAAATATCTTCTTTTGAGAGGTGTCTGTTCATATCCTTTGCTCAGTTTTTGATGGGGTTTGTTTTTTCTTATAAAATTGTTTAAGTTTTTTGTAGATTCTGGATGTTAGACCTTTGTCAGATGGATATATTACAAAAATTTTCTCCCATTCTTTAGGTTGCCTGTTCACTCTGATGATAGTTTCTTTTGCTGTGCAGAAGCTCTTTAGTTTAATTAGATGCCATTTGTCAGTTTTGGCTTTTGTTGCAATTGCTTTTGGTGTTTTAGTCATGAACTGTTTGCCCATGCCTATGTCTGAATGGTATTGGCTAGGTTTTCTTCTAGGGTTTTTATGGTTTAGGGTTTTACATTTAAGGCTTTAACCAATATTGAGTTAATTTTTGTATAAGGTGTAAGGAAGGGATCCAGTTTCAGCTTTCTGCATATGGCTAGCCAGTTTTTCCAGCACCATTTATTAAATAGAGAATCCTTTCCCCATTGCTTGTTTTTGTCAGGTTTGTCAAAGATCAGATGGTTGCAGATATGTGGTGTTATTTCTGAGGTCTCTGTTCTGTTCCATTGGTCTATATCTCTGTTTTGGTACCAGTACCATGCTCTTTTGGTTACAAAAATCAAAGTAGTATAAATAAAGTAGTATAGTTTGAAGTCAGGTAGCATGATGCCTCCAGTTTTGTTCTTTTTGCTTAGGAATGTCTTGGCTATACAGGCTTTTTTGGTTCTATATGAAATTTAGAGTAGTTTTTCTAGTGCTGTGAAGAAAGTCAATGGTAGCTTGATGGGAATAACACTGAATCTATAAATTACTTTGGGCCGTATGGCCATTTTTACAATATTGATTCTTCCTCTCCATGAGCATGGAATGTTTTTCCATTTGCTTGTGTCCTCTCTTATTTTCTTGAGCAGTGGTTTATAGCTCTCCTTGAAGAGATCCTTCATGTCACTTGTAAGTTGTATTCCTAGGTATTTTATTCTCTTTGTAGTACTTGTGAATGAGAGTTCACTCATGATTGGGCTCTCTGCTTATCTATTATTGGTGTATAGGAATGCTTGTGATTTTTGCACAATGATTCTGTATCCTGAGACTTTGCTGAAGTTGCTTGTCAGCTTAAGGAGTTTTGGGGCTGAGACAATGGGGTTTTCTAAATATACAATCATGTCATTTGCAAACAGAGACAATTTGACTTCCTCTCTTCTTATTTGAATACCTTTATTTCTTTCTCTTGCCTGATTGCCCTGGCCAGAACTTCCAACACTATGTTGAATAGGAGTGGTGAGAGAGGGCATCCTCGTCTTGTGCCAGTTTACAAAAGGAATGCTTCCAGCTTTTGTCCATTCAGTATGATATTGGCTGTGGGTTTGTCACAAATAGCTCTTATTATTTTTGAGATATGTTCCATCAATACCTGGTTTATTGAGAGTTTTAGCATGAAGGGATGTTGAATTTTATCAAAGGCCTTTTCTGCATCTATTGAGTCAATCATGTGGTTTTTGTCTTTGGTTCTCTTTATGTGACGGATTATCTTTATTGATTTGCATATGTTGAAACAGCCTTGCATCCCAGGGAAGAAGCCAACTTGATCATGGTGGATAAGCTTTTTGATGTGCTGCTGGATTTAGTTTGCCAGTATTCTACTGAGGATTTTCACATTGATGTTCATCAGGGATATTGGCCTGAAATTTTCTTTTTTCATATTGTATCTCTGCCAGGTTTTGGTATCAGGATAATGCTGGACTCATAAATGAATTAGGGAGGAGTTCCTCTTTTTCTGTTTGGAATAGTTTCAGAAGGAATGGTACCAGCTCCTCTTTGTACCTTTGGTAGAATTCAGCTGTGAATCCGTCTGGTCCTGGACTTTTTTTGGTTGGTGGGCTATTAATTACTGCCTCAATTTCAGAACTTGTTATTGGTCTATTCAGGGATTCGACTTCTTCCTGGTTTAGTCTTGGGAGGGTGTATGTGTCCAGGAATTCATCCATTTCTTCTAGATTTTCTAGGTTATTTACGTAGAAGTGTTTATAGTATTCTCCGATGGTAGTTTGCATTTCCATGGGATTAGTGGTGATATCCCCTTTATCATTTTTTATTGTGTCTATTTGATTCTTCTTTCTTTTTTTATTAGTCTAGCTAGATGTCTGTTTTGTTAATCTTTTCAAAAAAACCAGCTCCAGGATTCATTGATTTTTTGAAGGGTTTTTGTGTCTCTATAGAGATACAGCTTTGCTTTTAACTTGAGTTACTTGAGCAAGAGACTAACTGGAAGAAGAGACTAACTGGCCTTATATTGTAAAGGCCTCTTTTGGCTTGTAGATTGGGATCTAGTCTGAAATCTGTAAAGTATAATGTAATAATAGTGCCATCAATCATTGGTAATATTGCTCAAGTCCCTGACCAATGCAATGCCATCACTTTTCCATGCTTACCTCTCCAGTATTCTCTTTCTCACACTCAGGATATCATGCTTCCTTGCCAAAATATACACATGTTCACAACAGCCTCACTTTGTACAGTTCTACTCTCTGTAGGCAAAGTGACGGGAGGGAAGTGAGATCTGAGTTTTCTTTGTGACTGTTTCTTTGTGTTCCCTTGCCTCTTTCAAGCATCTCTTTCCTGAGGAAAGATGAATCCATTCACCCATTTAACAAATAATTACTCAGCACTTTTTACTTTCCAAGAACTCTGATGATAAACCAGATAGATAAGATACCTGCCTTCAAGGGATTTACATGTCGCTGAGAAGACAGGCAATTAACAAGTGTTAACACTAAGTTATGATAAGTGCTGTAGCAGAGGAAAATACAGTCACAAATAGGAGGATCAAAGATATAGTCCAGATGTGAGACAAGGCATTCTCAAAGGAGCGCCTCTTTTTCTGGACCCTGAAGCATGATTCAGAGTGTTCTACAGAGAGCAGATTGGTCTAAGCCAAGAAATGGAGCACTAGAAATCTCAGGAGTGAGAGAGAGCCTGCACAAGGTTTTCAAGTGACTGACAGCAACCAGGCAGGCTGGTAGGAAAGTGACCTGAAGGCTTCACGTTGGAGACTGGCTTGGTCAAGACTTAGTGGTTGATTTTATTGAAGGTGAGGGAAAGGAAAGGGAGCAAGAATGAACCAATATTTTGATGTGCACAACTGGGCTGATGGTAATGACATCTTATATAGTGAACTCTGGGACAGCACATATCTGCAAGAAAGGTAATGACTTAAATTGAGAACACGTGGAGTTTACGATGGCTACAAGGCATCTACATTGAGACATCAGGAGGTATTCAGATAAAGGATTTAGCAAATTGCCAGATAGTAAATATTTTAGGTTTTAAGGACCAGGCAGTCTCTGTTGGTGGTCTCTGTTGCAACTACTCATCTCTGCCACTGTAGTGTTGAAAGCAGCCACAGCCAACATATAGACAAATAAGAATAGCTGTGTTGCAATAAAGCTTTATTTACAAAGCAAGTGGAGTGTCTGATTAGTGCCATATGGACCCCTGAGCTAGGAAAATGTAGCTGAGAGAATGGAGATGGAGGGTCAAGAACTATCAGTATATTCAGTGATCTTCGTTTGAAGAGATACATCTTTTGATAATTCTGTAGACTTCCAAATTTTTCTGAAGATCCCTTTCAGAGAATTAAAAGTTATAATTAAAGTTTCCAAGAAAATACATCTTGGTGTGAACCAATAAACTGTGCCCAGAGACAGTTGTATAATTTTAGTTATTAGTTTTTATTTTTAGTTATTTTAAATGTCACGCTGCCAAAATAATACCGTAAGTCCCAAGTCAGGAGGAAGGATGATATTGCTGGATGGAATATGTGCCAAGCAGAGAGAAGCAGGAGAGCCTTATTACACGGGGCAGGATGTCACCCAAGTGAAAAGAAAGGTCTGGGGTAAAAAGGCAGAGCTCACTCCTAGTGATGCTAATCTCCTCAGGCCCACGAAAGTATTGTCTTTGGCAAAGCTGGTTTGCCTTGTCAAGTCAATAAAGTTATGAACAATTAAATTGCCTTCCTCAGCTTGAGAAAGGACTGAGTGTACATGCCTGGGGATAAGTTGATCTTTTAAAAGGCATTTTTTCCAACTCTTTCTTTCTGCCTTCAAATAAATCACTATATTCTTGACTCTGAAATCATCCTTCTTATCTGAAAATGCTCTGCCTTGAACCAAAATGTTTAAACAACACCTCAGAATGTAAACCTGTATTCCAGAGGAGAACCATTGCCTCTGGTAATTGGGACAGCGTGTTTCACTCAGCATGCCTCTACTTGGGAATTGCCAAAGCCTCGCTATTCATAAGGCCTTAAGTAGCTCCCTATCCCTACCACTCCCTTCTTTTTTTCTTGGATGCTCAAGGAACTTAGCAGGTGGTACCTAATTTATCCTCCCAGGATTGCTGGGAGTTAAGCCAGCATGGGTCTATCAGCCTCCTCTTCTTCCTGTTGAGTACACTAAAGCATAGGTTGGTCAAGCAATGTTTGGGTTTTTACCTAGCAAGTTAGCCACAGGACTTGGGAAAGGACCCGGGAAGCATCTCCTCTAATGTTTCTTCCTGGACAGTAGTGATTTTCACATCGTGAAGCCCCACATTGAGCACAGGGATCTTGGAAATACATAGGGACCCAGGGGATGCCAAGTGGGAGATTCTGGCTTGTCATTCCCCCGAAACTGCCATACGCTTCAACCAGAAGTAGCACCACTTTTTTTTTCTTTTTTCTTCCTAAAGTTAAGAATTCTATACCTTGAAAAAGAAAACGTGAAGTGCTTCTTTTGAAAATTATGTTTTGTTTAGAAATCTGTGTTTATGTCTCTCCAAGTCTCTTGTTGACTCCTGTTATAGCCTGGTTCCTATTCTCGATGCCCACTGATATTTATGAAAACATTTATTAGTACCTACCATATTGTACACCGTACTTCCCTGTGATTATGATGGTGAACTTCTCCAGTAAAAGCAACATATTTTCTTCATCTGTGTGAGCTCCCAGTCAGGTGGCAGTCAATACCTACTGGCTGAATTGTTAATGAATGCCTAGCTGGATGAACCGATGAATTAGAAAGTTTCTGCTTGGATTTTTATACAAAGCCAGCCATAACAGCAACTCATTTAACTTTATATAACCTTCTTTATATAACTTAGACCCATGAGACTGTGAGCTTTGTGGATCATTCCTCATTCATCTTTGTGTATTTTCAGTGCCTAGAAAAGAGGCTGGCTCATAGTAAGTATTCAATAAATACATGATTGAATAATCAAGGAAATGACTTTATAGTTAAGGTGATTCTTCTAGCTGAATCACTCCCAGGAAACATATTGAGGATTTGTTGTATTCCAGGCAGTAATCTTAGGGTGGGGTTACAGGTACTGGTAAAATCTGGTCCCGGCATTGGAGGAATTTTTCTCTCCAGGGGAAGCAATCTTTTGGGATTAAAGACAGTTGTATCTTCCAATCCTAGGGGAGATAGGAAGACGGCAGAATCACACCACCTGAAAAAAAAGCAGGGGCTGTGCTCCAGACTTGCAGCGATACTCACTTAGCGTTGGGGGTGGGAATGCAGCAGTGAAAAGGAGGCCGAGCACATCAATCTCCATTACGCTCCTAAGCACTCCTCCACGATGACATCTTTTAGGTTAGCCACTTTTGCTTATCTCTGCACACAGGCCAAGCTAACTATGGGAGGAATTTAATTTATAGTTTAACCTTAAAGCAAGGATAATAATAATCCATCCCCAAAACTAACCGCCAAGAAGGAGGGTATAGACAAAATTAACAATGTTACGTTAAAAATGTATAAGAGGATTTTAACCTGACCAAAGACAGTTTATCCTTGCTGCCTCCCAGATGTCTGTGGTCATCAAGTAACTTTTTAACCTCATCTCCTTTCCTCTTTCCCCTTCCCCTAACCTAAAAGCAGCCCCAAATTCATATTAGCTTAATATAGTTCTTTAGGACACTAGTCCAGCATCTTCTCTGTTGCTGGCTCTCCCAAATAAAGTCACTTTCCTTGCCCAGACACATTGTCTTTCAACTCAGTGGCTGTGCTGTGGCAGATGGTATGAGCTTTGGACTCAACACACCCATGGGCATCTCAGAAGTCTGCAAAGCTTCATTAACCCATGTATCTTGCTCTTTCCCTGCCAAGTAGTTTTGTTGTATACTAATAATCCACTACTATTAAAGACAGTGTGTATTTTTCCTTGGGTCTCTTGGTGCCTAACATAGTTTGGGGTATGGCTGGTGGCATATGCCTGGATACACAGGCTGCTTTTGTCTGCCTCACCTTTCCTCTCTTCCTACAAGGGGAGGACATTTCCACATGGACTGTCTTCCTATATATCGTGAACTGAATGTGCTCCTCCGAAACCTATATGATGAAGCCCTAACCCCCAATGTGATGGTATTAGGAGGCTGAGTTTTTGGGATGAAATAAGGTTTATGTGAGGTCATGAGGGTAGAGCCCTCACAATAAGATTAGTGCCCTTATAACCACTGAAAGAGACACCAGAGCTTCCTCTCGCCATTATATGAGTAAACAGTGGGAAGGCCATTATCTGCAAACCAGGAAAAGGACCCTCAGCAGACATTGGTGAGTGTTCAACACCCTGATCTTGGTCTTTCCAGCCTCCAGTACTGTGAGAAATAAATATCTTTTGTTTAAGCCACCCAGTGCATGGTATTTTCTTGTAACAGCTTGTGACATAGTAAGAAATATATATTTCATCTCTGCCCCTGGATTGTGACGTAGAGCTCTTAAAACTTTTGTAATTTCCTTAGTGGTAGGGATAAGAAGAGCATCTTTGTTATTTATAATACACCTTTTTCAACCATACCTGAGTTGATGCTAATGAGGTGACTCATGATGGGCCCCTAGATAGCTTCATGGATCCTTCTCTGTAGCACTCACACCATATCTCTCTGGATCTTGCTGGGTCATTTGGAACCTCCTGAGAGAGCTCATCAGTACCTTCTCCTTCCAGGCCAGTCATGCCCTTCTCATGTTCTCTCTAGCCATCTTCATCTTTGAAGTTCTCCCTGGTATCCGAAGTCTAACACAGATGCTGTTCCTTGCAGAAGCCTGTCTAGTTTCTCACAAACAAATGATATTGTAACTGTAATAGGATCATTTCCCAAGGCGCATATAGCACGTCAATAAGTTAAGACACTGGGTTTCAGCAGAAAAAGCATTTTAGTCATAGGGTCACTGAATAAGTAGATGGGATGAAACTGTAAATCCATTTCCCCAAGTGGTTTGGTGCTAGGGTTATTAAGGGTTTTGAAGTGGGGCAAAGTGTGGATTGTTGATCATTTGAAGAGTGCAGGGTGAAGTCTGGGACAGGGTGATGAAAAAACTGTATACTTATGCTAATCCCATTTCTTTGTGGGGGTCTTCAAACTGGTTGCTGAAATTCAGGGTCTGAAAAAATGTGATCCTTAAACGTCTTATGATTCGAACACCAGAGATCCTGTCTTATGACCCTCATGTCAGAAATTCTATCTACAGGAACAATGGGGATGCAAATGGTCAGTATGTAGTGCTATCTGACTTTTAGCAACAAGGAAGTGGGCTAAAGTGCAGCTTGATTAATGCTTAATTTTAACTTTATTTCTGTCCAGAACCCATTATGCAATTCTTGTCAGCCTGTCAGGATGGCTTCAATATCTGTGGCTCCTTGAACCTGTATTACTTTTTTTGGGGAGGGGGTGGACAGAGTCTCACTCTGTTGCCCAGGCTGGAGTGCAGTGGTGTGATCTCGGCTCACTGTAAGCTCTGCCTCCTGAGTTCGCTCCATTCTCCTGCCTCAGCCTCCCGAGTAGCTGGGACTACAGGTGCCTGCCACCACGCCTGGCTAATTTTTTGTATTTTTAGTAGAGATGGGGTTTCACCATGTTAGCCAGGATGGTCTTGATCTCCTGACCTCATGATCCACCCGTCTCGGCCTCCCAAAGTGCTGGGATTACAGGTGTGAGCCACCGCACCCAGCCAAACCTGTATTACTTACTTTTTTGTTCTTATGAAGCACCTTTCCCCTTCTGCCTGTTATGAGCAGTAATTCTTTATCAGTTCTTGTTTTTTAAATTACAAGCATTTTGGAGATAGGGCAAGGAATTTCCTTTTTTTTTTTTTTTTTTTTTTAATCCTCCACAGCATCTATCTCACTGCCTACCTAGTGAGTGATAGATATTCGATTAATATTTGTGCCACTTTCCGTTATATCTAGGATGACATATAGGTTTCCCTGACTGCGCCATCTGCAGTAGACTGCTAGTGGGTGCTTTGGGTTCTGGATTGAGAGGAAGTATTTGGGCTCAACTGGAAAACCATCCCAAGCAATTGGCAATATCTGCCACTGGTGAGGGGTAAACAGCAGGGGAAGGGGTGCTCATATCCTATTTATTTGCCAATCTTGTTCTACCTTTCGTCATTACTTTGTTTTCACTTATTTAATTTATTTATTCATTTATTTTTTTCATACCTTGATTCTGTTCATTTCTTGCCCATGGACGTTTTATTTTCATCAAATGCATAGAGTACTTTTTTTCCCATTAAGTCATAGAATTTGTTTCCTTTAAATTACAATTCAAATCTCCCCATCCTAGAAAGCTCTTTCGTAGCAAATCCTAAGTACCAGTACAATGTCTCATTCTAAAATATCCTTAATAGTCAAGGGGAACAGTTTTCTCTTTTCTCCATAGAGTATAAAATGAAAAAATGGTAAAGTATGAAGAGGGATTGTTGGAGATGGGGGTGGTTGCAAAGTTGCTTGCATTCTAAATACATTGAGTCTGGAAAAGAGCCAAACTTTTAAGTGGTTTATTACCATTAACTGAGAGCTAAGGAGACAGAACTTAAAGCTTAAGGTAACTCAGTCAATTGAAATAAACCATAAATGAAGACATAGCGTCTCTGAAATTACATTCTAACCAGGGCTCACTTTGGTCAAGACAGGGAAATGGGAACAAGGTTGCTATCTGCTAATCAAGCCAGTGAGAAATGGCTCAAGTAAATAGTCCACCAGTTGGTGAGTCGGCAATCCACTCCTGTACTCATTGACATAGAAATTAAAAATCAGAAGAGAAATTATATATCATTTATTCAAATACTCTTATTTTAAGATGAAAACTTAAACCCATAGTAGTTGGTTTATAGATTTCCCAAGGTTATTCCATTCTGAATTGTAGCAGAGCAAGCACTAGAACCCAGTACTTTTCATTGCTTGTTGAGTTCTTTTTCCATATGTGTATTGTGCTTGAGACTGTATTAGACCTACCTTGACCTTGTTGTTTGACCCCAAAGATTGACTAATTGTGAGGATTCCATGTTAGGTAGTGCAGGAGGACAAGCACTAACTGGCCCATGAGTAAGCATGGTGGGGTGGGGGTGGGGCATCAGGAGAAAGAAGAGAGTAAAACAGAACCAACAGGATATATATATAGTACATAATATATATAAAATACCGAGTTAGCTCATGCAACTTTAGAGGGTAGCAAGTCCAATTTGCATGGTGGTTTGGCAGGCTGGGGACCCAGGGAGAGCCAGTGTTCCAGCTCAAAAGCCATCAGGGAGGAAGAGCCAATATTGCAGATGAAATCCAAAGGCTGTCTGTTGGAGGATTCTCTTACTCAGTGGAAGGTCAGTCTTTTTGCTCTGTTGAAGTCTTCAACTAATTGGATTGGGCCTACTCACATTATAGAAGGAAAACTGCTTTATTCTACCAATTAAACGCTACTCTCATCCAAAACACCCTTCCAGAAACACCCAGAATAATGTTTGATCAAATATCTGGGCATCCTGTGACCCAGTCAAGAAGACACATAAAATTAACCATCACAACATCCTTCACGTTATGTACAAAAAACAGGAGGTATCTTGATTATCCTTCAAATTATAACATACAGATAGTACCTTAAACATCCTCAATTTAGGCACAACACACAGATAATATCTTGACTCTGCTTTCCACTTAGAAATGACTAGAAATAAAAGCCATTCATTTGCATCCAGTTTTCAAAAGCATATATAATGAAAAAGTAAGACATAACTGAATTTGTCTTCATTAGTTGATATTATTGCTTAAATTAATTATTAGGAACCAAGCCACTTGAGGGCAGGAACCATGTCTTCTTATCACATATACACTGTGCATACGGAGTAAACAGTGACTTCATCTGGCTTGATCAGTAGTTTCTTTGCCAAGAGAGATCTTGTACCTGAGATTTTTGAAGTCATTGTCTCCCTAACTTGTTTGACTTGCTGAAAAATTATCCTTAGGGTTTTAAATTTTCATAGTTGATTTCACCCCAAAGGTGAATTATTTGGTTGTTGAATGTTGACAGAAACATCTGTTCAGCTGTTTCTGGAACTTGGGCCAATGAAGAAGAAGAAAAAAGCCTATGCCATAAACACCATTTAAGATTATTTTTGCATGTGAATAACTCCAATAGGAAATAAATTTGAAATTTGAAGGTTTCCATGCATTTTTTTTTTTTTTTTTTTTTGCAGAGGAAGAAACAGGGTCATTTTGAAATTTTTAAAATGCATATCCAGAGCAATTTCTAGTGGCCAAAATTTACTTTCTATATGCAGTGCCTGGATTTAAGGAACTGTTTCCATGATTCCACATTTGGGAAATACATAATAGCTCTATTTAATATGTAGTGTGTGGATTTTTGTATATCTCATTATAAATTTGTTTGAGGTTGGTGATACTATATCACAGGAGGGAAGGAATTAAGTTTTGGTGTTGGGGTTTTTCTTGGGATTGCTTTTACTTCCTTTCAAACCTACGTTCTTATTGCTATACTTAAGAAAAGTTAAGCTTCGCTTTTCCTTATTGTTTCTTGGGTCTCTGGAGCCTATTGTACTTAGTATTCTCCATCTCCTATTGTTACATATCGTAAATACATTGTCTGCCTTTAACATTAGATTCTAAGTTGCTGCTGCCGCTTCTTTTTTTTAGGTCAGAGATCTTTTTTTTTTTTTTTTTTTTGAGATGGAGTCTCGTTCTGTCGCCCAGGCTGGAGTGCGGTGGTGCAATCTCAGCTTACTGCAAACTCCACCTTCATGCCATTCTCCTTCCTCAGCCTCCCGAGTAGCTGGGACTACGGGCACCCGCCACCACGCCCAGCTAATTTTTTGTATTTTTAGTAGAGACGGGGTTTCACCATGGTCTCGATCTCCTGACCTCATGATCTGCCCGCCTCGGCCTCCCAAAGTGCTGGGATTACAGGTGTGAGACACCGCAGCCCACCGAGATCTTACTTTTTTAAAAAGTACCTGACTCTGGGTCTGGCATATGTTCAGCATTCATTAAATGTTGGATAACTGAACGATAGATGTCAGGTGTTTGTTCAAGCTTGTAGCAGGACCCCTGACATGGAACTCTGGACCTCTTGTCTGGTCTTCTGCCTCCAAGCTGATAGTAGCTCAGTCATTGCAACATGATGTAAATGTGTATCAAAGGTTTTTTTTTTTTTTTAAAAAAAAAACAACCTGTTTGCTGAGACCAGCTCAGTTGTGGAGAGGAATTAAAGGAATTAATTCCAGTGGCACTAGAGGAATTAAAGACACACACACACAGAAAAATATAAAGTGTAGAGTGGGAAATCAGGGGACTCACAGCCTTCAGAGCTGAGAGCCCCAAACAGAGATTTACCCACGTATTTGTTGACAGCAAGCCAGTGATAAGCATTGTATGTATAAATTACAGATTAACTAAAATGGGAAACAAAGGGGTGGGTCTGGCTAGTTATTTGCAGCAAGAACATGTCCTTAAGGCACAGATGGCTCATGCTATTGTTTGTGGTTTAGGAACACCTTTAAGCGGTTTTCCGCCCTGGGTGGGCCACGTGTTCTTGCCCTCATTCTGGTAAACCCACAACCTTCCAGCGTGGGTGTCATAGCCATCATGAACATGTCACAGTGCCGCAGAGATTTTGTTTATGGCCAGTTTTGGGGCCAGCAGATTTGGGGGCCTGTTCCCAACACCTGTTCACTCCTGCCCTCATTTTATAAACATAAAATATTCCCATAACTCTTACTCTGATTCCTTTAAGAACCTTCCTGGCTTGAGTATAAGACTTTCTTACACTTGACTTTTTTAGCTTATGTTATGAAAATAATAAAGCCCTTTGAATTTTATAAATGCATATTATAATATTAAATATGCTTGAAAAAATATCATCTCCCACTTCTTTTACTCCAAAATGCTGATATGTCCCCAAAGTGCTGGTACTTTATGCCTGTGAATCACTCACGTCACCTTTTTTCTCATCCATGAGAATGCTGCTTTTAACATCATCAGGAATAGTGACTACATAAGAAGCTTGCCTTTTGAGTTTGTTGCCGTGTTTAATCATTCTGTAAGTCAGGAAGCTCTGGCTTCAATTCCTATGGTTGCATCTCTATCCTGGAATATTTAGTTCTGAGAACAATAGATCTATGTCCCTTGTCCTAATCTTTGATGTAGAGAAAGTAAGTTAATGAGGTTGCTGTTTGGGCTTCTTTTTATTTTTCTAGATTAAAAGCCAGCCACTTAAACTTTTCGTCTATGGGACTAATTGAAAGTCTCTGTAATTAATTTCAGTTGATATTCTATATGTTATTTTAGACTTTCTCAATTTCTCTGCCCTATTCTTTATGCACTGCCCTGAAAGACCTGACTAAGGCCATCTTAGCTTTCTTTTAAAAGGAGAAAAGTAAAACCTCAGGAATGAAATAACTGCCCAGTGATTCAAAATGATTGGTAAAATAGGATAGAGTCACAGAACTCAGAGCATACTCAGTGGAGAGAATACTTAGAATCAAGAAATGAGCTTGAGTCCATTGTATTCCTGTTGTGTCACTCCTCTGTCTTCTGTTAAGTGGGAATAACAACATATTCTGTCCCTTTCCTGTAGACATCAAGTTCATAAGAGGCCATTAAAAATAACGGTAAATTATAAAGCTCTATACAGAAGTATCATCAGAACCTAAGGCAAACAGTAAAATGCCTTCAGAATGTCAAGAGAAAATTAACCCCTAGAAGTGCAATAAAGGAGAGCTTAAATTTAGCAGTGAGATTAGTGATTTGTTGCTGTAAATCAGTGGTGGAGATAGTGTGTGAGAAAATCAAGGCCAATCAAGAGGATCAGGTGAAAGAATAAGGAAAAGTGTATTAATAAATTACTCAATCTCCACTGTGTGATGGGTAAATTACTGTATGATTTTTCATGAAAATAAATATATGAAAAAGGCATATAGTAACATTTTTCTCTTTCTTTTGCAAAAAAGTGTACTCCCTGCTCAGAAAGATTAAGTTATTTGTCCAAGGCAGCATGGCGATTGGAGGCAGAGCCTGGACAAGGACCATTTCCTCATGTTCTCAGTTCTATTATATGACTGGAGGTGTAACACAATGAAGTGTAAACTAATACTTTAGAGTGAAATAGCTGAAGCTGACTAATGAAAAGCTGAAATAGTAATTGTATTATAGAAAGACAATATTAATATAAGTGTATAGTATTGATGAAATGTAGTAAAAGAAACCTCAAAGAGAAAAAAATGTAGTGTTTACCTGCTCACTTCTTGATAATCTGCACTGCACCTGAAGGGGAAAAGAAGTAAATGCTAATATCATGGGGACCAGGAAGAAAATTCCTTATCACCATTTCTTCCCCCAGACCTAATTTATACACCCAAGCTATCTTGGGCTTAAACAAAGTTAATAGAAAAAATTCTTTCTTTGTACAGAAATGCTTTGAAAGCATGGTTTACACATTAAAGATTTGAAATTGAGTTATCATGTGTCAGTCCCTTAGAAACAAATCAATGTCCAGTAGATTTTTGGATCTGCAAAGTCAAGGGCTTCCTGAAAACTATAGCAGCATCAGTCAGATTCTAATACCCTTAAAGGCCAGACTGTTGGCTAGCCCTCCCTCTGTGACACAGGTCATGTCTCTTTAATTTTAATTACCATGCTATAATTGCTTTTGTGTCAGCTGTACCTTTGCTGAAATTATAAAATTTTATATTTAACCCTATTGTTCTCATTCGGGTAATTCCAACAGGTTAAATGAGTGGCCCAAATGATATAATTAGTGACAGTATGGTGTTTAGAGATGAACCCAGGTCTCCTGAGTTCAAGTTTTCTCTTTTTTTCATATATATATGTATGTGTGTGTGTGTGTGTGTGTGTGTGTGTATAATATATATACATTTATATGTTTTTCTATGTTTTTCCTTTCATGTTTTTAAAAACTCCTTCATAGTAGGGACTGTGTTTCTGTCATCCATGACTTAATTTCCTCTTCTTTCAACTGTGGATAACAATGTACCTCACAGTGATATCGTGAGAATAAAATGAGACAACAAATTTAAACAATAACACCTTACTTAGTATGCAGTAGATGCTGAATTGAAGTTAATTCCCATTCATTCCTTTACTCTAGGTAACCTACCGACATTTGTTCAGTGAACTTTGTTTGATTACTTTTCTCCACTCCACTAGAAGCCAGTGGTTCTCAACGTTGACTGTAGTTGGAACCACTTGGGAAGTTTTAAAAGCTACTCATGCCTGGATGGGTCCCAACCCCAGAGGTTCTGATTTAATGGCTCTGGGGAAAAGAATAGCTGGACAAAGTATCTAAAAATGTCTTCAGGTAATTTAAATGTGCAGCTAAAGATTGAGAACCATCCCTGAAATTATTGTAAGTGATGGGGTTTTTCCTCAGCTTTGTAATCCCAGAATCAATCTCAGCATTTCATTGTAGGCACTAAATTTTGGATTGATTAGAAGGACTTCAATGGCTGTGGACTCACTCCCTTTTTACTGTATTTGTTCATTCATTCTTTAACTCATTCAAGTAATGAAGTGACAGCTTATTATAGGTTGATTTTCCCTCAGATTTAATATAAGCTATACCATATATTTACCAAGTCATTTTTTCTTTCATCACAACACATCATTTCTTTCTTTGTAATGTGTGTTTTTGTCTTTCTGTTTTCAATCTCAGGCTTCCAGTAAAGTTGGAGATTAAGTCTCAATTAAAAATTAATAAGCTCATGCATTTCTTCATGGATGCAACAAACATTTATTGAGTCCCTACTATATGCTGGCCACTGTTCTGGGCAAAAGAAATACAAAGATGAAAAAGATAAAAGGTGTTTTCAAGGAGTAGCAAGTCTGTTGAGATGATCATATAAATAAATAATTGTGATTATCACTTGATAAGGGTTTTGGGAGGAGTGTAGCCCTTTTAATTGCCCAGTACCAGCTATTTCTTTTTTCCTTTATCTCTTTGATTTACTCTCTATATTATTTAGTATAAAGGTAGAATTTCACTTTGAATCTGGATGGAGTCTTTTATGGAAGTAGTTGGAGAGAAACATCCAAACTGATAAATAAATAAATAAGAGGGCATTCTCATATGTCTGACATTCTCTAGATAAAATCCTAAAAACTATCTGTCTTTGTTTCTATCAGAGGGAAATTTTTGCCATGGCATTTTGATAACATTGATTATTTATAGGAAAGATTTATGTCTGTTCTCAGTCCTTTTCCATTAGCACATAAAGTGTATTTTAAATTATGTAGAGTTTCAGAATGTACTTTCCTAATTATAAGGGAAACATTCTTGGCAATTTGTGGAGATTAAACTTCTTTCCTTATCTTGTGTCTGAATTATATCCACCCATCCAACCTGCTACCCTGGAGGGTCCCATGGGATGCATTTATTTTAGATGATAAGGCTAGGATATGGGTTTCATTTGACCAGCGAAAATAAAATATTATACCCTGAGATAGGGGAGGAATAATAGAAAACTTGTTATTCTAATATTTTCTACTCCTATTTATTCGATGGGTATTTGGCCATTATGACTCATTACAAACTAGAAACCAAGTTACAGGTTCTTAGTATATGGTGTTAGTCGATCATTTTACAAATCTCTCTGAGAATAGGATCAAAAAGGAAAAAATAATTTGAATGGGTCACAAAGATCCAGATAATCAGTTGTGGTTAGATAAAGGCATCTCAGAGGAGAGCTGAGCATGAAGGTCCTGGAACCATGTGCATCTGTGCCTACATAAGAGTTATGGTAGAGAGATAAAGGTGATGCTGAAAGATAGATAAAGAAGGTGAACCTCTTCTGCATCATTTTTAGTTTGTCTAGGGCAGAGTTTCTCAACCTCTGTGTAAAAGAAATTTCAGGCTGGATAATCCTTTATTGCGGAGACTGTTTTATGCATTGCAGGATGCACAGCAGCATCTCTAGCCTCTACTAACTAGATGGTAATAGCACCTCCAGTTGTGAAAACCAAAAATGTTTCTAGGCATTGCCCAAATCCCCTTCTTGGCAAAATTGCCTGGTGGAGAACCTACTAGCCTAGGGCAAGCTAAGGAATATTAAAGCCAACCAATTTAAAAAATTAAAATCTGTAACGTAGTGCCAAGTGACACCCTGCTGGGTAGTAAAGTCAGAGACCCTGTATATATTATTCACTGTTATTGCTAAGTAAGCAAATTAAGACCAAATTGTGAATGAAAACAGTTAACAAATGGCTTGGGTATGGAAAGATTAGAGCTTGAATATTGTTTATGTGGGAACTATCATTTTTCTAAGGACTCGGGGATAGGAGTACAGATTTTAAATGCAAATATTCTGGGTTTGATTTTGTTTGTCTATATATATATACACACATACACACACACACACACACACCCCTACCCCTATAATATTTATTTGGTACCTGGCACTTCAGGTCCTTGGGATGCATTTGTGAGCAAAATAATCACTTCTTTGCTGAGTAACTTTGGACAAGTCATTAGTTTCTGGGACTCTCAGTTTTCTCATCTATGAAATCATCATCATCATCATCATCACCATCATCATCTGCCTACTCCATTATCAGTCAAGGATCAAAAGATGCCACATAGGAGAGTGATGGCAGCAAGATGACAGAATAGGAAGCCTCTGACTCTGTTCCTCACAAAAACACTGACAACAAATATATGAAGTCCAAAACCTTTATGAGAACCCCGGAAGCCAGTTAGAAAGTCTCGGTACACAAGGAAAGCTCAAAGCCAAGAAGAGCTGCATTAAAATGGGTAAGAAAAGCTGTTTAATTTCAACCACATCAGTCCCTCCCCAAAGCTGACATAGCTTGTGGTCTGAAGGAAAAGCCTAGCTCTCAACTTATTTCTGAGGAGGGTAAGAAAAGAATGGAATGTACCTATCATGTTCTGGCTCTTTGGTGGGCTGCCCAAAGGACTGATTTCTGTCTTGCCTGACTCAGAACTCTGCCATGGGAAATGGGCATAGTTTGGATGTGGGGGCTGCTGAGAACAAGAGTGCTCAGTGGCTTGTGACAGTGCCAGAGAACTTATAATATCTCAGTTAGAAGCTGGCACCACTCACCATAATCCAGAGAAAGCACTCAGCTGTGCCTTCTTCCTTAGGAGGGAAAGAGAAGAGTGAAACATGAGTGTTATATTCTGGCTTTGGGGGAGGCTGCCTGAGGAACTGGTTTCTGTCTCATCTGGAGCACTAATGGAACAAGCCTGTCCTGGATGCCTGGGATTGCAAACAACAAAAGACAACTCAGTGGCTTCTTGCAGATCCAGAGAACCTGCAGTACTTCAGACAGACACTAGAGAGAACAAAAGACTGCAGGCTCCCGAAAAACAAAAAATGAAACACAGTAAACCTCTTTAATTGGGAAATTACATGCACAAGCATCAAGAAAATTTATCCTCATTAAAGTTTTTGGAGGCCCTCTGAAATTCCAGTTTGCTGATTGATGAAGGCGTTTCCCTGTATAAAGCCATTCTATAAATACAGGGTGACATGGTTTGGCGGTGCACCCTCCCAAATCTTATCTTGAATGGTAGTTCCCATAATCCCCGCCTGTCATAGGAGGGATCTGGTGGGAGGTAATTGAATCTTGGGGGCGGTTACCTCCGTTCTGTTCTCATGATAGTGAGTTGAGATCTCATGAAACCCGATAATTTTATAAGGGGCTTTTATCCACCTTCACTCTGCATTTCTCTTTGCTGCCGCCATGTGAAGAAGGATGTGGTTGCCTCCCCTTCCGCCATGATTTTGAATTTCCTGAGGCCTCCCCAGCCATGCTGAACTGTGAGTCAATTAAACCTCTTTCCTTTATAAATTATCTAGTCTTGGGTATGTCTTTAGTAGGAGCATGAGAATGAACAAATAGACTGGGAGAGTTGGCTATTTTTGTCAAATGCAAAAATTAACAAAAAATAACAAGGCACACAAACTGAGAAACATGACTCAATGAGAGAACCAATATAAACCTCCAGAAGCTGACAATAATGACATAAAGATTTATAAATTACCTAACAAAGAATTTGAAATATTTATCTTAAAGAAGCTCAGTATGCTGCAAGACAGCACAGAGAGACAACTAAACAAAATCAGGAAAATGATGCATGAATAAAATAGGTACAAACAAAGAGAAACTATAAAAAAGAACCCAAATAGAAATTATGAAGCTAAAAAATACTATAACTGAATTTAGAAATTCGCTAGAAGGTATCAACAACAGATTTGATCAAGCAGAAGAAAGAATTAGCAAACTTGAAAATGGGCCATTTGAAATTAGTCAGAAATAAAAAGAGAAAATAAAAATGAAGAAATTCTAAATGACTAAATGAAGAAAAGTGAAGAAACCTAAAGGAGATAATTAAGCAGACTAACACACACATTATGGGAATTGAAGAAGAAGAGAATGAAGTAGAGACCTTGTTTGAAGAAATAATGGAAGAAAACTTCTTAAATCAAAAGAAGTAAATGAACATCCAAATTCAAGAGGATCAAAGGAATTCGATTAGGATAAATCCCCAAAGGCCCATACTGAGACATATCATAAACTGTCAAAAGTTATAAACAATAAGAGAATATTGAGAGCAGCAAGAAAATATTTGCTTATCATGTACAAGGAAGACTCCATCAGATTGGCATTTGATCTCTCAGCAGAATCATTACAGGTCAGAATAGAGTGGGATGATAAATTCAAGGCGCTGCTGGATTCGGTTTGCAAGTAAATTGCTGAGAATTTTTGCATCAGTGTTCATCGAAGATATTGGCCTGAAGTTTTTCTTTCATGTTTTTGTCTCTGCCATGTTTTGGTATCAGGATGATGCTGATCTCATAGAATGAGTTAGGGAGGAGTATCTCCTCCTTAGTTTTTTGGAATAATTTCAATACGATTAGCACAAGCTCTTCTTGTACTAATGTCTAGTAGAATTCAGCTATGAATCCACCTGGTCCAGGGCATTTCTTGGTTGCTAGGTTCTTTATTGCTGATTCTGTTTCAGAAGTTGATATTGGCCTATTCAGGATTTCAATCTCTTTCTGATTCAATCTTGGGAGATTGTGTGCTTCTAGGAATTTATACATTTCTTCTAGATTTTCTAATTGTGCAAAGAGTTGTTCATAGTAGTCCCTGAGGATCTTTTGTATTTCTGTGAGATCAGTTGGAATATTGCTTTTGTCATTTCTGATTGTGCTTATTTGGTTCTTCTCTTTTTTTCTTTGTTAATGTAGCCAGAGGTTGATCAATTTTGCTTATTCTTTTAAAGAACCAACACTTGGTTTCATTGATCTTTTGTATGGATTTTTGCATCTCAGTTCTTCTCTAATTCTAGTCATTTATTTTCTTCTGGAAGCTTTGGGGTTGATTTGTTGTTTTTCTAGTTTCTATAGGTGTGAAGTTAAACTGTTAACTTGAGATCTTATTTCTTGATGAAGGAATTTAGCACCATAAACTTTCCTCTTAACACTAGCTGCATCTCAGAGATTTTGGCAAGTTGTGTCCCTATTTTCAGAATTTTAAAATTTCTTCCTTAACTTTGATGTTAACCCAAGAGTTATTCAGGAGTAAGTTGTTTAATTTCCTTGTAGTTGTGTAATTTTGAGAGATCTTGGTATTGATTTCTATTTGTATTGCACCGTGGTCCAAAAATATGCTTGGAATAATTTTGACACCTTTTACATTCAACAGAGTACCGGAAGTCCTATTCACAGCCATAAGGCAAGTTAAATAAATAAAAGGCATCTAAATAGACAAAGAAGAAGTCAAATGTCTCTCTTCAAGGATGAAATGATTCTATACTTAGGAAATCCTAATCACTCTGCCAAAAGGCTTCTAAAACTAATAAATGACTTTAGTAAAGTTTCAGGATACAAAATCAATGTACAAAAATTAATAGCATTTCTATACACAAACAAGGTTCAGGCAGAGAGTGAAATCAAGAACACAATCCCACTTCTGACAGCCACAAGGAAAATGAAATACCTAGGAGTACAACTAACCAAGGAGATCTTTACAAGGAGAACTACGAAACATTGTTGAAAGATTTCAGAGATGACACAGATAAATGGAAAAACAATACATACTGATGGATTGGAAGAATCAATATTGTAAAAATGGCCATACTGCCCAAAGCAATTTATAGATTCAATGCTATTCCTATCAAGCTACCAATGTCATTCTTCACAGAATTAGAAAAAACGATTCTAAAATTCATAGAAAACCGAAAAAAAAGCAAATGGCCAAAGCAATCCTAAGCCAAAAGAACAAAGCTGGTGGTATCATACTACCCAACTTCAAGCCATACGATAAGGCTACAGTAACCAAAACAGCATGGTACTTGTACAAAAGTAGACACATGGACCATTGGAACAGAATAGAAAACTCAGAAATAAAGCCACACACCTACAATCATCTGATCTTTTACAAGGCTGACAAAAGCAAGCAATGGGGAAAGCACTTACTGTTCAATAAATGTTGCTGGGATAACTGGCTAGCCATATGAAGAAGATTGAAGCTGGATCCCTACCTTTCACTATATTAAAAAATAAACTCAAAATAGATCAGGATTTAAATGTAAGACCTCAAACTATAAAAATCCTAGAGGACAACCAAGGAATTGTTCTTCTCCACATCAGCCTTGAAAAATAATTTTTGGCTAAGTCCCCAAAAGCAATTGCAACAAAAATAGACAAGTGGGACTTCATTATACTAAAGAACTTCTGCACAGCAAAAGAAACTATCAACAGAGTAAGCAGATAACCACAAAATGGGAGAAGATATTCACAAACTACACATCTGACAAAGGCCTAATACACAGCATCTATAAGGAACTTAAATCAACAAGAATAAAACAGCCCCATTAAAAATGGCAAAGGACATGAACACTTCTCAAAAGAAGACATACAAATGGCAGCCAAGAAACATGAAAAAGTGCTCAGCATCACTAATCGTCACAGATATGCAAATCAAAACCACAAGGAGATACCATCTCACACCAGTCAGAACGGCTATTATAAAAAGTCAAAAAAACAACAGATGCTGGAAAGGCTGTGGAGAAAAGGGAACACTTACACACTGTTGGTAGGAATGTAAATTAGTTAAATCACTGTGGAAAAGCAGTCTTAAGATTTCTCAGAGAACTTAAAACAGAGCTACCATTCATCCCAGTAATCCCATTACTGGGTTTATACTCAAAGCAAAATAAATTATTCTGCCAAAGGATACATGAATGCTCTTATGTTCATTGCTGTGCTATTCACAATAGCAAATATATGGAATCTACCAAGGTGCCCATCAATGGTAGATTAAATAAAGAAAATGTGCATATACACCATGGAATACTACACAGTCATAAAAAAGAACAAAATCACTTGGGGCATGCTGGCTCACGCCTGTAGTTTCAGCACTATGGGAGGCCAAGGCGGGCGGATTACGAGGTCAGGAGTTCAAGGCCAGCCTGACCAACATGGTGAAACTCTGTCTCTACTAAAAATACAAAAATTAGCTGGGTGCAGTGGCTCACGTCTGTAATCCTAGCACCTTGGGAGTCCAAGGTGGGTGGATTACGAGGTCAGGAGTTCGAGACCAGCCTGATCAACATGGTAAAACTCTGGTTCTACTAAAAATACAAAAATTAGCCTGGCGTGGTGGCACGCACCTGTAATCCCAGCTACTCAGGGAGCTGAGGCAGGAGAATCGCCTGAACCCAGGAGGCAGAGGTTGCAGTGAGCTGAGATCACATCACTGCACTCCAGCCTGGGTGACAGAGTGAGACTCCATCTCAAAAAAAAAAAAAAAAAAAAAAAGAATGAAATCATGTCCTTTGCACAAACATGGATACATCTGGAGGCTATAATTCTAAGCAAAGTAACACAGAAACAGAAAACCAAATACCACATGTTTTCACTTACAATTGAACTAATCATTGAGCACACATAAACATGATATAGGAATAATAGACAAAGCAGGCTACTAGAGGGAGGAGAGAGAAAGGGTCGTGTGTTAAAAACACACACACACACACACACACCTATTAGGTACTATGCTCACTATCTGGGTGATTGGAATCAGACCCCTAATCTCAGCATCATGCAAAATTTCCATGTGACAAACCTGCCAACGTACCCCGTGTCTAAAATAAAAGTTGAAATTTAAAACCAAAAAGACACACATCAAGAATCCAGAAAGACAAAGTAAATGCCCATGACTGAATGACATCACTGGAGAGTCCTATTAGACTTTTAAAGAACTACACCAGCTTTGCAGATGCCTTTGCCATCGGGTGCCCTGTACTGTCAGCCATCGTCAACCCCACTGTGTTCTTCAACATCGCCGTGGATGGTGGGCCCTTGGGCTGCGTCTCCTTCGAGCTGTTTGCAGACAAGTTTCCAAAGACAGCAGGAAACTTTCATGCTCTGAGCACTGGAGAGAAAGGATTTGGTTATAAGGGTTCCTGCTTTCACAGAATTATTCCAGGGTTTATGTGTCAGGGTGGTGAATTCACACATCATAATGGCACTGGCAGCAAGTCAATCTATGGGGAGAAATTTGATGATGAGAACTTCATCCTAAAGCATACAGGTCCTGGCATCTTGTCCATGGCAAATGCTGAACCCAACACAAACAGTTCCCAGTTTTGCATCTGCACTGCCAAGACTGAGTGGTTGGATGGCAAGCATGTGGTCTTTGGCAAGGTGAAAGAAGGCATGAATTTTGTGGAGGCCATGGAGTGCTTTGGTTCAGGAATGGCAAGACCAGCAAGAAGATCGGCATTACTGACTGTGGGCAACTCTAATAAGTTTGACTTGTGTTTTATCTTAACCACCAGACCATTCCTTCTGTAGCTCAGGAGAGCACCCCTCCACCCCATTTGCTCTCAATATCCTAGAATGTTTGTGCTCTCGCTGCAGTTCCCTTTGGGTTCCATGTTTTCCTTGTTCCCTTCCATGCCTAGCTGGATTGCAGAGTTGAGTTAAGTTTATGATTATGAAATAAAAACTAAATAACAACAAAAAAAGAACTACCACCAATTCTTCTTAAACTCTTCCAAAATATTGAAAAGTAGGGAACATTTTCAAACTCATTCTATGAGAGCAGCACCAGCCCGATGCCAAAGTCAGAAAAAGATACGAGAAAGAAAACTACTACAGGCCAATATCTCTGATGAATATTAACATAAAAATCTTCAACAAAACATTAGCAAATGAAATTCAACAATATATTAAAAGGATTATATATTATGACTAAGTGGGATTTAGTTTGAACATGAAAATTCATCAATGTAATACATTAGTAGATTAATACAGAAAATCATGACAAAATGTAATATTCTTTTATGATAAAAACAACAAACTAAAAATAGACAGATTTTACTTCAACTTAATAGATGCCATAGGTAAAAGGCCCACTGCTAACATCATACTCAAAATGGCAAAAAGCTAAAACCATTTTCTCAAAATCAGGAACAAAGTAAGGATCCCTGTTCTCACCACTTCTACTCAATATAATACACAAAATCCTATTCAGAACAATAAGGCAAGAAAAAGAAATAAAAGCACCCAATAGGAGAAGAAGAAGTAAAATGTTCTTTGTTTGTAGACAGCATGATCTTGTATGTAGAAAACCCTAAAGGTGTCACACATATTACACACAAAACCTGTCAAAAGTAATAAATTTAGCAAAGTTGCAGGATTAAAATTTAACACACAAAAAACAGTAAAATTCTATAAACTAACAATGAACAATCTAAAAGGAAACTTTTTTAAAAATTACATTTAAAATAGCATCAAAAAATTAAAATACCTAAAAATAGTCTTAACCAAACTGAAAAATTTACATCCAAAACTGAAATATTGATAAGTTGGAAAAAGATAAATAAATGGAAAGATATTTTGTGTTCCTGCTTGGAAAGAATTCATGTTGTTAAAATGTTTATACTACCCAAAGTAATCTATAGATTTAATACAATCCCTATTAAAATCTCAACAACTTTTTTTTTTTTTGCAGAAATTGCAAAAAATTTCAAAAATTAATCTGGGATTACTAAAGGCCCCAAATAGTCAAAACAATCTTGAGATAGAAAAAGCTGGATGCCTCACACTTTCTGATTTCAAAACATTTAAAATCTGCAATATTTAAAACAGCATGATAATGACATCAAGACACATAAAGACCAATGGAACAGCATAGAGAGCCCAGAAATAAATCCTCATGTACACGATCAAATGATCCTCAATAAAACTGTCAAGGCTACACAATGGGGAAAGGGTAGTCTCTTCAACAAATGGTGCTGGGACGACTGGATGTTTACATGCAGACAAATGAAACTGGACCCTTATCTTACACTATATACAAAAATGAATTCAAAGTGGATTAAAGATCTAAAAATGAGAACTGAAGCTATAAGACTTCTAGAAGAGAACATAGGGGGAAAAGTTTGAGCTATTGAATTTGGCAATGATTTCTTGGCTATGACACCAACAGTACAGACAACAAAAGTGAAAATAGACAAATGGGACTACAGCAAGTGGAACAACCTCTGCACAGCAAAGGAAACAAACAACTGAGTGAAAAGACATGGGAGAAAATACTTGCAAACCATAAGTCTGATGGGGGATATTATCCAGAATATATAAAGGACTCCTATATCTCCACAAAAACAGAAACAATCCATTAAAAAAAAAAAAAGGAAAAGAATTGGGCAAGCAGTTCTCCAAAGAAAATATAAAAATTGTCAATAAGTTTATTGAAAGATACCCAACATCAGTAATAATTAGGGAAATGCAAGTTAAAACCACAATGAGATATGGCTTCACACCTGTTAGAATGGCCGCCATCACTAAAACAAAAAATAACAAGTGGTAGTGAGAATGTGGAGAAATTAGAACACTTGTACACTGTTGGTGGGAATATAAAATGGTGTAGCTACTATAGGAAACTGTGGAGGTTATTTTAAAAGTTAGAAATAATATGTGATCCAGCAATATTACTTCTGGGTATCTAAAATATTTGAAAAAGGATCTCCAAGAGATACTTGCGCATTGGCGTTCATTGCAGCACTATTCACAATAGCCAAGAGATGGAAACAACCTAAATGTTCATCAACAGATGAATAAAGAAAATGTATCATATACATGTAATGAAATATTTTCAGTCTCACAGGAAGAAGGAAATAATGTCACATGCTTCTACACGGATGAACCTTGAAGAAATTCTGGTAATTGAAATAAGCCAGTCACAAAAGACAAACAGTACATAATTCCACATATATGAAGTATCTAAAATAGTCAAACTCTTAGAAACATAAAGTAAAATGGTGGTTGCTAGGGGTTGGGGCAAGAGGTAAATGGGAGTTGCTTAATGGATATATAGTTTCAATTTTGCAGGATGAAAAAGTTCCAGAGTTCTGTTATACAATGTGTTTATATTAATACCACTGTATTGTGCACTTAAAAATCATTAAGATGGTAACTTTTATGTTATGTGTTTTTGACCACAATAAAAAAGTAATTCATATAAGATGTCTAGTACAATGCCTGTATAGAGTAATAACAATGTAATTACTATAAAACTGATGATAATAATGATTTACCAATCAGAGTAAAAGTCACCAACTTAACCTTTCAGAAGGGGAAAGTGAGTTCCAGAACATTCAAGAAACTTCAATAATAGAGCTCAGACAGCACTTAAGCCACCTGCCTTCCTACTCTATCCCTCTCATTGTGAGGAAGATTTAAGCAGTATAGATGTTAATAAAAAAGATTGAAAGTTCTGAAGATCCATCCTTTTAATGAAACATTTATAGTTATTAGGAGCTTAACAAAGATTACCCACATGCCATAGATAGTTGAATTAACAAAAGACGCATATCAATGTGGCATTCATAAGTACCATAGTCCATATGATTATCTGGGTGGGGTAAAGAGTTTTAAAGCATGAAAGAAACACCAAAACAGTAGGAGCATTCTTCAAAGAGGTCTTTAATTCACAGATTTTTAAAAGTCTTTTCTCCAACAAATCATAAGGCAGAAATTTCACACTAGGGTGAAGAGAGAACATGGAGAAGCAGCTGATAGCCTTAAAAAGAGACATTTTAATAAACTCTACAGATGTTATTAGAATTTTTAATTTAAGTGAAATAAAGAAAAAAAAAATATAAAAAGTGCCTGAAAATGTATGACAGAAAAAAATCAGTTAAATTCACCCACAAGCTCCTGTTAAAATGCCCTCTTGTTAGACTCCATACTTCTGTCTGTAAGCCAAAAAGACAATCAGAAAAGCCAACTGTTTCCTGGCCTCCTTATTAGTATTTGCAGGAGTGGAAAGGGAACTCCCAAACTCTTCATGAGCTGGCAAGACTCTGATCTCTTCCTCTTTTCACATCCGATACTCACAGCCTCACCACTGCCATCTTTCTTGAGACCATCAAAGCTCATCTTATTATACCTTGTTTCCTTGTTTATGTCTCCACAAGAAGCACAGGTCTTCCTGGTCAGCTCTTCTCCCTGTTTGGCTCCACACAGTCATTATCTGCCCAAACCCCTGCCACATACATATTTAGTAACCCCTTTTGTTGCTTTATTTTTCTCCATAGCACTTATCAACAGCCACCTAATCATACATTTTGTCTACTTTTTTCGTTTGTTTTCCTTTCACACTAAAATCTAAGTTTTATGAGCTTGGAGATAGGTGTACATTTTGTTCAGGGCCTTATCTTCATCACCTAGAACAGTGCCAGGCATGTGGGAAGCATTCAATAACTATTTAGTAAATTTAAAAAATGTACTTGATAAATACACTTGGATAGTGTGCTAGAGATTTTGCTAGTGAGGCATTGAGGGAGCGGGGAGTGGAACTAGAGAGCAATCAGTTAGGATCTCTGCCCTCAGAGAGTTTGCAGTCCAGGAGGAGAGAAGATTGTCATACAAGCTAGAGTTGAACAAGTGTTTTAAGAAGTGTAGTAAAGACCTCCAGTGCTCCCCTCAATCTGGTTCTACTCTCTTTCCAGGCCAATGCAATGATACCAATTTTCCATGCCCTTTGCCATTAAGCAGGGACATGTGACTCTTGTTCTGACCATGGGGTTGTTAAGCAGAAGTGATGTGTGTCATGTTTGGACCCAGGACTTAATTGTTAGTGCAAGACTCTCCAGCGTTGTCTTCTTGTACTGTTTACAACTGAAGAGATGGCATCTTCTAGACAGTGCAGCTTGAGGATGGAGAATCTTGCATCAGCCTGGATTGATAAGGGGCTATGTGGAGTTGGTTTCCCTGAACCTTCAGCAGATTGTTTCACTAAAGAAAAATGAACTTTTATTATGTTATCTTAGCTTTTAAGTGATTGAGATTTGGGATAATTTGTTCCTTTAGCGTAATCTAGACTGTCTTGATTAATATAAGGAGTATAGAAGATGTCATTTTTCGTGAAGTCAGAATTATAGCACATGTCCTGACAAATGGTCTATTACAGCAGAACATGTAAAATTAGAAACACCCTCCGTGGTTTGGAAAACTGTGAGACACCTCTCTAACTTTAAAAGAGGAGGAAGGGTCTATGTTTTCTTGTACAGATGGACATTGTATTACTTTCTCCTCTGACTTCAGAATGGCAAATAGAGCCAGGAAAAGCTGGAAGAAATGCTGAGAAAATATACGCTTCATGATGGCAATCCATCTGGAAGGTCATGAATTGATAAATACTTCCTGAGCGTCCATTCTATGCCCACCATTAGGTTAGGCACAGAAGGAGACGCCAACAAAGACACAGTTCTCACTCTGAAGGAGACTATGGTCATTACTGTAAATAGCTGCCAAATTGTCTACTGCATTATCTACAAGGATTGTAAGAATTTAAAAGAAAGGAAGATCTCTGAAGTTTGGAGGGATCTAGGAAGAGTTCTTGGAGGTAAGGATTTTAACTTGGCCTTAAAGAATTGGCAGGATTTAATACTACTAGTTAATTGTAATAATATATTGTTATGTATGTAATGTATACTTATTAGACACAATGTGAATATGTATATAGCCTATTCAATCTTTCAGCAATCCTGTAGACACTATCTCCATTTTACAGATAAGAAGACTGAGACTTGGAGATGTTAAATAATTTATCCAAGCCATGGAGCTGGGATTCAAACCCAGGTTTATTTCCTGCCAAAGTAGATGCTCTTAATCCTTGAAGTTAATTGTGCTGAGATGGAAAGCTGAGGAGAGTGTCTTTGGGGGTGAAGAATGCGTTGGAGTGAACCTTACTTGCTTTGCTCTCAGACATTTCAGGGCCCTGACTTTATTGATTTTTCAGCAGAAATTTGAATATTTTTTTCTTCTGGTTGTGCAGGAGGAGCTAGTTGGTCTTTAAATAGTTCCCAAAGTAATGAAACTGCCCAGCTATTAGCTTTGCTGAGTGAGCCGCCTCTTCATATTTGCCAGGTACAAAAACCCATTTCAACTCTTTACCTACACAGTTATGACAAGGAAAGTAAGCGGTGGGTGAAACTGGTCCCAGTTCATCCAGACAGCTGGTTTCTCTAAGAGGATCATCAGTGACCTTCTAGCAGAAAACCTAATACTGTCTGCTGGGATTCCAGTAGGACTCCAGCTACACGGTTTTATCTGTGGTGGGTGATTGAGCATTGTGGGATCAGTCTGGGTCCTTGCAGGAGTCATACAGCATGCTCAGAGGGCTGACTAAAGAGAATTTAATGAAGAAACTGTGTGTAAAGCTGAGGGTATAGTAGAGGAACCAACACAGAATAACGAGGCCCCAGGGATTAACAACGTCAAGAAGCCATTGGCACATCTAGGCAAATAAAGGGAACAGTAAGCTAAACCCAAGTGTGATAGACAGAAGAATGGCTCCTCGAAGATGTCTGTGCCCTAATCCCCAGGGTCTGTGAATATGCTGCCTTACATGGCAAAAGACACTTTGCACATGTGATTAAGGTTGAGGACTTTCAGATAAGGACATTATCCTGAATTATGCAGATGGGGCCTAATTTAATCACTTAAGTCATTAAAGGAAAAGAACGTTTCCCTGCTATGGCCAGAGATGTGATGAAGAAAGAAAGGCCAGAGAGAGGCAACGTTGTTGGCTTTGAAGATGGAAGAAAGGGGCCACGAGCCAAGGAATGTGGGCAGACCCAGCAAGCTGGGAATGGTAAAGCAGAATTCTCAAGAGCCTCCAGTTCGGAGTGCAGCCTTGCCAACCGTTTGATTTCAGTCCGTCAAGACTTCCGTTAGACATCTGACCTACAGAACTGTAAGATAATACATTTATATTGTTTTAAGCCACCAAGTTTGTGGTAATTTGTTCCAGTAGCAACAGAAAACTAAAACAACAAGTAAGAGAGGCTACTTATAGGAGCTGTGGGCCTACGTAAGGAAATGCAGCCACTTCCCAGCTATATTCCAGCAGTTAGGGAGGGAAATAAATGCTCTGACCTCTCTTTTTTCCCCTGCCCTTTGTGGTCCTGGCAGTGTCTCCCATTAGCTGAACCCATTAGCCAAAATCTATAGGGCAAAACAGCCTGGATGATGCAATTCCTAAGGTTTAGTCTTCTAGAGTACAGAGCAGGGTAGAAAAGGGCAGAGATGGATTTATAGGGGCAAATAAAAAACAACCAGCATAGATGCTGAACTTGAGGATGGAGGTTTTAAATGGTTGTGTTTCATTTGATTTCACTCATTATCATAGAAGAGAGGAAGTGAAAGGAAGCATTGCCATAACTGCTTTCAGGCAGGGGATTGGATTCGTTCAATATATTTTCATTGTTACAGCTAGGGAGTAAATATGTAAATTTATTAATACAAATCAATCTGTCCAATCAATCATTCAACAAGTCTGCTTGAAAGACTTGCTATTTATTAGGTGTCAAGAAATAAGTGGGGGTGAATGAAGTAGGTTACAAGAATGTATACACAGCCTTTGCTCTGTAGGAATTTTAAATATGCAGAATAGGGATGGAGCTGCAGTAGCATGGAGAGGCAGGCATGGAGAGGCAGACATATACAGCCAGCCATAGTTCATCCGTCAGGGCCATATGCTTGTATCTGTGAGGAAAGATGGAATGAGGTAAAGCACAAGGGAGATGGGGGTCGGGGGAAGCATTCATAGAGAAGTGGTACTTAAGTTGGGCTTTGAAATACGGGTAGGATTTTCTGGCTTCTAAAAGGGAAGGGGCATCCAAAGTGACCAAAATGGCATGAGCAGAGGAAAGGCCAAAACCTTGGCATTCAGGGAACACTGAGAAGTTTTGTCTTGCTGGAATATAGGATGCTTGGGGCATGTGTTACAGGGGCGGCATGATAGGATTGGTTATCTTATAAAGGGTTTTGAATGTTGTGTGTATGTGTGTGTGTCTGTGTGTGGTGTTAGCACAGAAAAAAATGTGGTTTAGTACAGGAAAATAGTTGGCATGACCTGTAGAAGTAATGTGTTTATTACAAATACACTTTTAAACAAAAATCAGCAAAATGTGTGAAACAGGTCATTGCTTCTGTAATATAAACATTTCTATCTCTCAAAGACAATTCTTGTTTCCTGCCCTCACATACCCCGCTCCATCCATTTATTTATAGAATTTTATACACCAAAATAAAATTCTAGACAAAAATGCTGAGAGAACCACAAACTCTGAATTCCCTGAAGGCAAACACATGGCAGAGATGACTTCTTTGCCTCAGATGGTTCTTGTCCTCTCTCTCTCTATACCCCCTTTTCTCCTGGACTGTGCCTGCACGAAGACAGACAGACAGACAGACACACACACACACACAAACACATGCGAAGCTCAACTCTGAAAGTGCTCTCCTGATTGCAGGAAAATGACCCATGTCTCTCTCTGCACCTCTCAGAAAATACTATGCTGCCTATGGGGCCATTTGGCTGGCTGACTACATCAATGATTTCCAGCGTCCTGTTCAACATCATTCAGATGTGGCCAATGGCCTCAAAAAATGTACCTTGTCTTATTCAAGAAAAACAACACTTCTATTTCAGAAGGTATTTAGGAGGAAGAAATGGAAATGCTTTCTTCCTCCAAGACCATCAGAAAAACTGGCCGGGCCTTCCTTGACATGAATCACCCAGTTGCATATGTTTTTTTTCCTGGGATCAAACCCTTTCTGTATTGCAAGTGGGCTGGATAGTGCATGAAAAGAGATGGCTTTTATTATTATAGACATTCTATTTAATTACACTTCAACTGTCTTCAGTAGCATACACTGGAATGCTGTGGTAACAACATACATCTTTTCCAAGAACCTCAGTGGTTAAGCAAACATGAGAAAAGCAATACTAAATCAGAAAGAAAGATCCAGCCTGGGATTCAAGAAGCCTCGGGCTCTTGTGAAAGTTGGTTTCACTTTTTTGTACTCAAGTCTTTCATCCATAAAATAAGAGGCTGAGGAAAAGATTTTAAAGAGACGATTAGGAGAGTGTGCTGGTTAAAAACAGCTAAAAATAATGGCTTAAATCCAGCTCTGCCACTTGCTAGCCATGTGATCCTGGGTGTGGCACATTGGTTTATTGTTTCTTCTTTAAAGAGGATAAAAATGGTGCCTAGCTACTGGGAGGGGTGAACTAGAAAATGGACATAAAGTGCTCTGCATAGTGTGTATATGGTCATTTGTGTATGCAGGCTTGCATGGAGGCAAAGAAAGGTTAGGACTCTATGGGACGGTGATGGAGCCTCTTTGTGGTCACTTAGGAATCATTGAATTGGAAATTTAATGCTGTCCCTTGGAAGAGGGTAGTGGGCTACAGGTGCCACAGGTCTGTTGTATAGACTTTACCCAGTTACTTCTAGTAAAGAAATTCTTCAACAAATAGGATAGGAAATACATCCAAATCCAAAAATGGTGATAAAAAGTGACTTGGCAGGTGAAACCAATGAAGTATCAAATAATAGTGTTCACATCACCGTGAGCAAATGCTTGCTGAATGCAGGAATGAAATAGTTTCTGGTTGGAAAGGAACACTCATTCCCGCTGACTTGGCTTCACCTTGTATTAATTTGAGAAATCACTGGTGAATGATGTAACCTGTCATCCGTTTCTAACCTCTTTCCTTTGGAATTGGAGAATGAGATGAGCTTAACCAACCTCTCATCAAGAGGCTGTGAAATAAGCAATACAATGAAGAGGAATTAAAGTACTGCAGACCATATCTCCTCAGACTTGTAGGAAATGATTCATAGTTCTGATGGTGGAATTCTTACAGAACACATGGGTGGGGAGGGGAAGAAATAATCCATCCAACTGCATGCTGGCTTTTTTCAAGGTAAAGTCATTGATTATGCTGGGTTCATAACTTTCCCCCTAAAGAATGAGGCAGTCGGATAGAGTAGACATCAAGTCACGAGGTGACCGGGGGCTAAAGAGGGATATTTTTCCCTTATGGACTGAGAAAAATGAACTTGCCAAAAAAAAAAAATATCTAAACTGGGAAATAGATATCTCCATTTCCTCTTTTCTGTCAAATTATCTCACGACCAGAAATCATTTAAATACTTCCCCCATCCCTGAAATATAAGCCAATTACAAAGTTAGATGTTCATCTCCTTCATGCATATGAAATGTGGCTCTTTCATCAGGAAAGGCCCATTAGTATGTGTCTACAGCCCTGAGTTTTATCATTATCATCACTATAATGGCCTTCCTGCCTGTTCAGAGTTTAGTGACTATTGAAACAATTTTCAGTACCTTGAAATTCCCTGCCTTTAACCCAGTATTACAAAAGGTCTTCCTCAACTTGACAATGAATGGTAATTAAATTCACATGTATGGAGGTGGCCCAGAACATGGTTGGGCCATCACACAAGAATAATGATACTTTGGTTTGTGGTCACTGATTCAGCTTTATAATGCTAAAATCCTTTGAGGTTTTATTTCTATATGTACTTGAGATCATCATAAGGCTTGCCTATATTCATTTATCATATATTGGCTCACTTATGTCATCCTAACAAATGTTTATACTATTGCTTCATTTTTCTCCTGATCTTAGAGAAGACTGGGACATGCATTTAATGTTTCAGCACATTCCTCAGTTACCACTGTGATGGAGTGTTCTTGGAAGCCTCTCCATTTTTTTTTTTCCCCCATCTCAAGGCCTTGGCTGCCTTCCAAGGGATATACCTTTTGAGAAAACCGTTACCACTTCTGGGTTAGGTCCTCCTTATCTCTACCACCTTACAGGTCTAATTCCTTCTGCCTCTAATCCAAATAAGGTTGCTGGCCATATCTGTCTAAATAATATTAAGATTACTTCGGAATTGTGCTTTACATATTTCAGACCACTTTTCCTGAGAACTTTGATACCTAATAGTTTTACCAGCTTTGTCTTAAGGCAGGGGAAGGGCTGGTGAGTGAATGTTTTCTAACTGGAAGTTATTTCTTGGGGCAGACTGTGGAGCTGGTTTACCCTGGTTGTCTTCAATAATAGAAAAGATGCTGGGCAGACACAGTTTGGCATCTGTTTATAGCCAGGATGATGTATTAGTCTTTTCAGAGCACATATGGTCTGGTTTTCAAGTGTATCTTGAGGAATCATCTTTTTTTTTTTTTAATTTAAAAATGATATACTGATACATCTGCATTTATAAAAGGTAGTATAAACAGATACTTCTTTTAGTGTATTGGGATCCAATAACCATCTCCATCTCACATTTTTGGAGACCCTAAGGTATCTCCCTTGTTTATTCTTACATGCCTTAGAGAATCAGTATGGCTAGTTCATAAATCCATATCACACCTGCTAAAAGTCCTTCTGCCACTCTCACAGTACTGGACGAAGGTTCTTGTATTATTAGTACTATAATATTTGCAATAAAAAACATGATATTGAGCAAACAAAAATTCTTTGCATTTTTAAGAAAATTCTTCCTAAACACACAATGCTGTTCCATTGCTGTTAATCTAAATCAACTGCACGTGTTCTCCCAGTTTAAATTTACTGTTCATTCAGAAATGTCATTGTAAGCCCTGGATGCCTCAGCCCATCTTCTGGATTGTTTTTCTTATTGGAGACTCGTTGCTGGATGCAGCAACCCTCTGAATTAGGTTTGAGCAGGAGATGTAAGTACTGAGATCATAAAGCACACTACAAAAGTCCTTAGGGCATTTCTTACTGGGATTATTCATGCTCTGTGGACCATTTTCTCCAGGAGTTCCTTGAGATGGATTTTGGTGTTGGAGGAAATCCTAAAGATATGGTACT
Organism: Pongo pygmaeus; assembly: GCF_028885625.2. Taxonomy (NCBI): domain Eukaryota; kingdom Metazoa; phylum Chordata; class Mammalia; order Primates; family Hominidae; genus Pongo; species Pongo pygmaeus. Next base: position 50,169,671 of record NC_072386.2, on the reverse strand, counting down.
CTATGAAGGCTGCAAGATTAGAAAGGCCATTGGGATTCAGCGGAAAGCAGAAATCACTATTTTAATAGCCCTCTCGCTTCTAAAACTCAATTATCTAATTACATGAAATTTTATGAAATATAAATTTACTTCAGTATTCTATTTCTGCAGTGCTAAATATTTTAGATTGACCATAAATGTTCAGAATCATACCAGATTACTCTTGTTGAGGAATTCAGATCAATTAATTTATCTGCTCTGTGAAACTTTTCTCCTTAACGTTTGCTCTCCAAAATTCTGACCCAAGCTAAGCTAATCTGGTTTTTCTTTTTAGAAATTTGGAATTGGTACTGCTGGGCTTTGGAGCTGGAAGGTTATCCTGTGCAGGGACAACCACTTTCTGCCAATTATACAAAAAAGAACAAAAATCTGGTTGGCACAGAGAGAAAAAAATAAAGAATATATAATGTAAAAATCAGAGATGAGGATCAAATGGTCTTGAAGAGATGGAGATAGTTACTTAAGTCCTGACCTTCTACTCCTGGTTCACTTATCACATAAGATACATCTGTGCTTCCCCATAAATTTCCATTGAGATTTAATATGAGCAGTGTTATGTTCCTTGGAAAAAATTGAGCTGGCTTAGTGTAAGACAACAACCTATTTCCTCCTGCACTCACGCAGTAGATATAGCTGCAGAAGAACACACAAATAATGTGATTGATTGTTATCCATTTATATTTACAACCACAATTTTTTAAATTTCCATAGGTTATTGGGGAACAGGCAGTTTTTGGTTACATGAGTAAGTTCTTTAGTGGTGATTTGTGAGATTTTGGTGCACACATCACCTAAGCGGTGTACACTGCACCCGATTTGTAGTCTTTTATCCCTCACCCCTTTCCCACCCTTTCTCCCTGAGTCCCCAAAGTCCATTGCATCATTCTTATGCATTTGCATTCTCCTAGCTTAGCTCTCACTTATGAATGAGAGCATACAATGTTTGGTTTTCCATTGCTGAGTTATTGCACTTAGAGTAATAATTTCCAATCCCATCCAGGTCACTGTGAGCGCCATTCATTCCTTTTTATGGCTGAGTGGTATTCCATCATGTATATATATACACCACAGTTTCTTTATCCACTTGTTGATTGATGGGCATTTGGGTTGGTTCCATGTTTTTTCAATTGTGAATTGTGCTGCTATAAACATGCATGTCCAAGTATCCTTTTCATGTAATGACTTCTTTTCCTCTGAGTAATACCGAGTAGTGGGATTGCTTGATCAAATGGTAGTTCTACTTTTAGTTCTTTAAGGAATCTCCACACTGTTTTCCATAATGGTTGTACTAATTTACATTCTCACTAGAAGTGTAGGAGTATTTCCTCTTCACTGTATCTACGCCGACATCTATTTTTTGATTTTTTGATTATAGCCATTCTTGCAGGAGTAAAGTGGTATCGCATTGTGGTTTTGATTTGCATTTCCCATATCATTAGTGATGTTAAGCATTTTTGCATATGTTTGTTGGCCATTTGTATATCTTCTTTTGAGAATTGTCTATTCATGTCCTTAGCCCAGTTTTTGATGGGATTGTTTTTTCTTACTGATCTGCTTGAATTCATCGTAGATTCTGGATATTAGTTCTCTGTCAGATGTATTGATTGTAAAGATTTTCTCCCACTCTGTGGGTTGTCTGTTTACTGTGCTGATTGTTCCCTTTGCCATGCAAAAGTTCTTTAGTTTAATCAAGTCCCAGAAATTTATCTTTGTTTTAATTGCATTTGCTTTTGGGTTCTTGGTCATGAAATCCTTGCCTAAGCCAATGTCTAGAAGGGTTTTTCCAATGTTGTCTTCTAGAATTTTTGTAGTTTCAGGTCTTAGATTTAAATCCTTAATCCATCTTGAGTTGGTTTTTGTATAAGGTGAGAGATGGGGATCCAGTTTCATTCTCCTACATGTGGCTAGTCAATGATCCTAGCACCATTTGTTGAAAAGGATGTCCTTTCCTCACTTTATGTTTTTGTTTGCTTTGTTGAAGTTCAGTTGGCTGTAACTATTTGGGTTTATTTCTGGGTTCTCTATTCTTTTTCATTGATCTATGTGCCTATTTTTATAACAGGACCATGCTGTTTTGGTGACTATGGCCTTATAGTGTAGTTTGAAATCAGGTAAATTAATGCCTCCAGATTTGTTCTTTTCACTTTACTTAGTCTTACTTTGGCTATGTGGGTTCCTTTTTGTTTCTAAATTCTAAAAAATGAATTTTAGAATTTTTTTTTTCTAATTCTGTGAAGAATGATGGTGGTATTTTGATGGGAATTGTGCTGAATTTGCAGATTGCTTTTGGCAGTATGGTCATTTTCACAATATTGATTTTACCCATCCATGAGCATGGGAGGTGTGTCCATTTGTTTATTTTATCTATGATTTCTTTCAGCAGTGTTCTGTAGTTTTCCTTGTTCTGTAGTCTTTCACCTCCTTGTTTAGGTATATTCTTAAGTACTTTAATATTTTGCAGCTATTGTAAAAAAGTTTGAGTTCTTGATTTGATTCTCAGCTTTGTTGCTGTTGGTGTATAGAAGAGCTACTAATATGTGTACATTAATTTCGTATCTGGAAACTTTGGTGAATTTTTTTTTTTTGAGACAGAGTTTCACTCTTGTGGCCCAGGCTGGAGTGCAATGGCACGATCTAGACTCACTGCAACCTCTACCTCCCAGGTTCAAGCGATTCTCTTGTCTCAGCCTCCGAAGTGGCTCGGATTACAGGCATGCGCAACCATGCCCAACTAATTTTTTTGTATTTAGTAGAGACGGGGTTTTACCATGTTAGTCAGGCTGGTTGTGAACTCCTGACCTCAGGTGATCCACACACCTCGGCCTCCCAAAGTGCTGGGATTACAGGCGTGTGCCACTGCACCTGGCAGCTGAATTCTTTTTTCAGTTTTAGGAGCCTTCTGGAGGAGTCTTCAGAGTTTCCTAGGTAAATGATCATATCATCAGCAAACAGTGACAGTTTGACTTCCTCTTTACTGATTTGGATGCCCTTTATTTCTATCTATTGTTTGATTGCTCTGACTAGGACTTCCAGTACTATGTTGAAGAGGAGTGGTGAGAGTGGGCATCCTTGTTTCAATTCTGAGAGGAAATGCTTTCAACTTTTCCCCATTCAGTATCATGTTCGTGTGTACACTCACAAATCTTAAGTGAGGGTCTAGCACTACCAAGTATACAACTTTGCTTCTCTGAATTGATTTTTTATTTTCCAAGATACTCATTTCATAATTTCTCCCCTTTCCACAAATTTCCAAAACTCCTTTTGCTTGTCACTTTCATCTAATAACCCTAATTTTTAATTCACTGAAAATATAAAATAAATGAGAAAAGAATGACTTCATATGCCCCTGGACAACAAGTCCACTATTGTGACTGTATTTGTATTCATCTACTCTACCTTCTCCACTGGTAAAGTGAATTACATGCCTTGTAAGGTAAGCCCCTCTTTATGTATACTGGGTTCCACTTTCTTTTACCTACTTAAAGACTTCACTCCTTCAATTTGAAATGATCCAAACATAAATAAATGACAAATGTGTGTGGTGACAGAGATTCTAATTACCCTGATTTGATCATTATACATTTTAGGCGTGTATCAAAATGTCACATGTACCCTATAAATAGGTACAACTGTTATGTGTTAATAAAAAAGAATACATGAAAAAAGACTTTATTCCTTCACTTGTCCCATGCTTTCTCTTGCATCATTGATTCCTGCCTCTATACTTAATCAACATCCAAAGATACTTTAATAGTTCCCATCTTTATAAAAAACAAAACAAAATCTTCCTTGATCTAGAGCACCTCTCTACTACCACTCCATTTATCTATAACATTTTATAGAAAGTTTCCTTGCAATAATCGTTCATTCTTCTGTCTCCAGTTTTTTTCCCTTTACACCAGTACCTTCAAGCTTTCATTACCAGCTTCATTCCATTCACCTAAAGGTCAACAATAATGTCCATGTTCTTAAATGTTATGGTCACCTCCAAAATCTCATTTTCTTTAGCCTTTAGTCTGCATTTGGCAGAACCAATGACTCTTTTTCTTAAGGCATTTTCTGCATGTGGTGTCTAAGAAACCACACCCTCTTGGTTTTCCTGTTTTCTTCCTGTTCTCTTAGCCTCCTCTGTTGGCTCCCCCTCCAACTGCACTCCATATTTTATTCACCTTTGTATCACTATTTTGATGATGGATTGTTCTATTGTTAACTTAATTAAGTTGGTAGCTACATTTCTCCAGTACCCTCTTCCCACTATGGCTCCAGGTGAAAGTTTTCAAAAGAAGAACTTGTATGAGATTTGGGAGGTGGAACTCTGACGAACTTCAGGACAAGGTATGGTGATGAAAAGATAAAGAAGTGCCTGTCAGGTTCCAGCTTGTTTTTGTTTTCTTCCACTCCAAGTGCAGTTCTTTCTCCTGACTTCTGGTTTTGTTCACCAGCAGTAGTCCCAGGAATACTGATAGATGCACAGAAGTGGTAGCTACATAGATACAGCAGCTGCTATGCTCTTTGCAAGCAATTTGTCACTGGGGGTCCCCACTTCAGTGATTGAATGAGCCTAGTTTCTGAGATTTCCTTGGAAGCTGTGATTTGTCCACCTATGCCAGTGCTTAAAAAAGACTGGTTATTGATGTCTTCAAATCTTCTGCTTCCTCCCCCAGGCCTTCCCTGCTCTGGCTTCTCCCACAATCATGTAAATTCTATTTCCTACAGTAAATGCTTAATGTATATCATTTTAAATTGAACAGTCACTGAAACAATTATTGGCACCACTAGAAGTGATTCTAGAAGAATACATCATTAAGGATAACAACATAATATTCAGACTCTGATCTGCCTAGATTTAGAAGCACTGATTAATCTGTTGTCGGTGGTAAATGGGAGATTGGCAGTCTATGTCAAGCAATAGTTATTTTCTCACTTATAAAATGCATAGCTGAAATAGACAACTGGACAACTGATAGAATCCCCATATTGTTTCCCTGGTCTATGGAATGAGGCCATTTGTGATAGGAAGGACCAAATGGAAACGTGTAGAACTTCCTCATCCTTCCAAAAATTTGGTGTTAAGTAGTCAGAAAGTGATACATAAATAGACCTCTCCAAAAATCACTGAAGAGATAAATGCCATCATCTAGGACTTGAAAAAGCAGGGTCGTTGATTCTTACCACATCCCTATACAGCTTGCCTCTTTTACTGTGTAGACAACAGGTGAATCTTTGTTATATACTCAATCAGGTGGTGGGGGATGGCATTTGTAGCCTATTACAGATGTTGTTTCTCTACTGGATCTAGTCAACACATCCCCTGGCTCCTGGTATGCAGCTAGAGACCTGGCAAATGTTTTTATATCTGTTAGTAAAGACACCAAAACAAAATTGCTTTCAGTTGGCAGCTGGAAGTACATTGCTCTTCTCAGGAATTCATTAACTATTTACCCCTTTATTATAACCTTTTCCTTGGGAACCTCCCTGCTTGCCCATTCCAAAGGACTTAGGGTGACTCATCATGTTACTAACATAGCACTGAACAGGAAGTAGACACTCCTCAGGACATATGTGTGCCAAAATTTAGGAAATGTTTCTCATAAAAATGCAGTAGCATGCTGATATGGTGAAGCTTTTAGGCTTCCAGTGGCCTGGGGTATATCAAGATATTTGCAATGAAAGGGGCTGTATTTGTCAGGGTTCTGTGGAGCGACAGAATGAATAGGATGTATATATGTAGGGAGTTTATTAGTATTGACTCAGCTGGACACGATGGCTCATGCCTGTAATCCCAGCACTTTGGGAGGCTTAGGTGGGCTGATCACCTGAAGTCAGGAGTTTGAGACCAGCCTGGCCAACATGGGGAAACCCCGTCTCTATTAAAAATACAAAAATTAGCTGGGCATGATGGTGGGTGCCTGTAATCCCAGCTACTTGGGGGGCTGAGGCAGGAGAATTGCTTGAACCTGGGAGGCAGAAGTTGCAGTGAGCTGAGATGGCGCCATTGCACTCCAGCCTGGGCAACAAGAGTGAAACTCTATCCCAGAACAACAACAACAACAACAATAACAAAAAGTATTAACTCATACAATCACATGGTGAAGTCCCATAATAGGCCGTCTGCAAGCTGAGGAACAAAGAAGCCAGTCTGAGTCCCAAAACCTCAAAAGCAGGGAAGCTGACAGTGCAGTCTTCAGTCTGTGGCCAAAGGCCCAAGAGCCCCTGGCAAACCACAGGTTCAATTCCAAGAGTTCAAAAGCTGAAGAACTTGGAGTCTGATGTTGGAGAGCAGGAAGCATCCAGCATGGGAGATAGATGAAGGCTCAGCAAATCTCCTCATTCCACTTTCTTCTGCCCGCTTTATTCTAGCCACGCTGGCAGCTGATTAGATTGTGCCCACCCAGATTGAGGGTGGGTCTGTCTCTCCCAGTGCACTGGCTCAAATGTTAATCTCCTTTGGCAACACCCTCACAGACACACCCAGGAACAATACTTTGCACCCTTCAATCTAATCAACTTGACACTCAATAGCAATCATCACAGGGGCCATGGATACTCAGCATGGTGCCAGGGGTTGCAGTTATAACACAGAGTTTAATGGGTGGTGGTGGGGGATGGGAGTTTACAATCGGAGAAGTAGTACAGTTTACATAATCTCCCAAATTCTCATTGCTCTATCACAGAATGGACACCGATGACCTATATGTATTATGACAAAAAGTCCTACAGAGGCTTTCTTCATTCAGGAAGCTGGTTGTATAAAAAAAGCACTCCTATTCCCTTACCCAGTTATAAAGTTAATGTAAAAGAAGGAGGAAGTGCTTGGTTTCTTGTAGTTAAAAAATAAATAAATAAAATAAAATAAATAAATTAATTAATTAAAACAGATCTCTGGGTCCAAGAACATGCTAGGCAAGATGCATATCAGAGACAAAGGTCTGCATACCAAAGGCTCAGGGAACAAATTTGCCTGTTAGCGATGCTGAAATCAGCAAGAGGGCTTATCTTTTGCAGGCTGGCTCTGTGCAGCTAAGGCAGCTCTCTGCTAAGTTTTCATAAGGGGAAGGAGATGAGCCCCCAAGACTATTCAGATTTGTCTCCCATCAATATTTCTTCCAAGGAAAAGCAAAAGTTCCAGAATCAGTTCCTCCCCCTGTTTTAAAGTAGTACACTTTGTTGTTTATTTTGCCTAGGTAAAATGGCCAGATTATAGATCTGCACGATACATGGGTAGTGGCTAATGGTTTGAATGGAGTCAGAAACTTGGAAGGAACACAATGTGAAAATTTGATGATGAGTCAGGAAGTGGTATATGAACAGACATCTCCAAAATGGACACAAAATGTAAAGATATTTGTGTGCTATATGACTGTTTCCCAAAGAGCACCCTCAGCTCCCTTTGAGGTGGATATTAATAGTTAGGTAGATAAGATAACTCAGGCTGTGGGTGTTAGCCTCTTTCCCCAGCCATACCTGTACTTGTCTTATTATCAAGGTGGCTGTGGTGGGAGGAATGGGGGTTATACATGGATCAGCAACATGGGCCTCCACTTTGCTTACTTCTTGTAGGCAAAGACCAGTTAGGCATTAGTCACTAATGAGTATCCAGTCTGCCAGCAGCAGAGAGCATTAAACCATCAATATGTTACCACTCCCAAGCAATGGGAGAAGGCTAATTAAATTGTACTACTTTTATCATGGAATAAATAGCTCTTTGTTCTCAGTGGAAAAGATACATATTTTGGGTATGAATTTGTCTTTGAAGATTCTGTCAGAACTATTCATAGATTTCCAAAATGTCCTATTTAGTGTTTCAGTTAAACATTCAGTGTTAGTGTTGTCCATGAAAGTTATTTAACGTGGAATTTACTAGTCATATTATGATGCTCACCCTGAATAACTTGACTTGATAGGATAGTAGAATATTTTTCTGAAGACTACGTTATGGTACCAAATGTACAGAACTATTTTGCAGGGCTGGAGTAAAACACTTCATGATGCAGTATATGCTTTGAATCAGTGACCAATACATGGTCCTTTTTCTCTCACAGACAAGCTTTATAGGTCCAGGAACCAGGAGTAGAAATGGGAATAGCTGCTCTCTGTTACCCCTGTAAACCAAAAATAAATTCTAAGGCCCCACAACCATCAGAATGTCCTGTCGGCCAAGGACATTCCAGAGTTAACGTGAAAAACTAGTTTAGGCCATGATGGAAGAGGAGATCAAACATGCCTCATTGTACCCCCCTCCCTTTTGGAATTCAAGAAAAGTTGACCCGTGTTTAACATCAACACACACTTAAGTGTAATAAGAAATATTCACATTCTATTCACTCTGAAGCCTGCTATATGGAGGCTTCATCTGTGTGATAAAACTGTGGTCTTTACAACCCCTTACTGTAACCCAGAAATTCCTTTCTATAGATAATAACTCTCTCAACCAATTGCCAGTCAGAAAATTTTTAAATTTACCTATGCCCAGGAAGCCCCCTCCTTCAAGTTGTTCCACCCTTCCAGATGGAACCAATGTAAATCTTATATGTATTGATTGATGTATTATGTGTCCCTAAAATGTATAAAAACAAGCTGCAGCCAGACCACCTTGGGCACATGTTGTCAGAAACCCCTGAATCTGTGTAACAAATGCATCCTTAATGTTGACAAAATCAGCTTTCTAAATTGATGGAGACCTGTCTCAGATACTTTTGGGTTCATACCCTTAATAATCCTCTGGCAAAGTTTGTCCCCACCACTTTTAACTTACAGTTCTTACATGACAAAATAAGACATATCATAGGACACAAAAATGATTCACTAAACTGGAAGCTGACTCTATTAACTGGCCATTATGGGCTCTTCATGCCAATGAACCAACAGGCAAAGAAAAGGGTCATTTTTATAGAAGAGGATTAATCCTATCAAGGGAAAATTGGATTGTTCCTATACAAGGGCAGGAAGGAGTATGTCTGTAAAACAGGAGGCTTTTTGAGTGTCTCTTAGTATTTTCTCATGTCTTGTGTTAAAGGTAATGTGAAATTGTAACAATCTAAACAGGCAGGATCACTAATGCCACAGGCCTAAAAGGAATAAATATTTGGGTTATACTGCCTTTGCTACAGTAGGTAGATAGTCAGGCACCAGCAGGGCAGGAGAGAGTTCCCTCAGTCTCACCAGGAATGTCAGTTGACATCAGGTGATGGTCAGGCAGTTGTCACACTGCCTCTCTAAAATAATAATTGGTTGCAGCCAGGGCCAGGAAAAGACAGTTTGCCGATGGATAAAAATACCTGTAGCTGGTGATCAGCAGCTTCCCAATAAGATCTCAGGAATTGAGTGAGTGGCCTTGAGCATGCAAATTAAGAGGCAAAATGGTGGAGTTTAACTGGTATATGACCTTCCCGGGGCATTTCACTGGAAAAGGGAAAAATGCCTCAGATAAGCATGTGTACAACGTCAGTAAACACACTGTGCATGCTCAGCTCCCAAGTGCTAGCAGGCCACTGTACACACAGGCAGCCCACCCTAAGGGAAGAATGAAGGGAAAGGGGACTACAATGCTGGAAGTAGGCCAGCATATAAAAACTGAAGTCCAAGATCAAATGGGGCACTTGATCTGCAAGATGCCCACTTGGGCCTCTTCCAAGTATACTTTATTTTCTTTTCATTCCTGCTCTAAAGCTTTTTGATAAACTACTCCTGCTCTAAAACTTGCCTTGGTTTCTTCTGCCTTATGCCTCTCAAATTCTTTCTTCTGAGGAGGAAAGAATGGAGCTTTCTGCAGGCCTGTGTGGATTTGCCACAGGTATGTCGGTGAAAAGAGTCAAACTCTGTAAAATATTTGAAGAAATTTATTCTGAGCCAAATATGAGTAAACATGGTCCATGACACAGCCATCAGGAGGTCCTGAGAACATGCGCCCAAGATGGTCAGGGCACAGCTTGGTTTTTACATTTTATGGAAGCATGAGACATTAATCAAATACATTTAAGAAATACATTTGTTTGGTCCAGGAAGGTGGGGAAACTCAAAGTGGAGGTTTCCAGGCTGTGGGTAAATATAAACATTTTCTGACTGACAATTGGTTGAGTTTATCTAAAGACCTGGGATGATAGAAAGGAAATCTTCAGCTTAAGATAAAAGGTTGTGGAGACCAAGGTTCTTCTGAAGTTTTATAGTGGCTGCCCTAAGAGACAATAGATGACAAATGCTAGACTCTTAATCTCTTTAGGGTTGGAAGGGCCTGGAAGAAAAAGATCTAGCTAGGTTAACAGAGATTCTTTACAGACGCGCATTTTCCCCCACAGAGGACAGATTTGCAGGGCCATTTCAAGATACAGCAAAGAAATACATTTTGGGGTGAATTTTTTTTTTGACATGGAATCTTGCTCTTGTCACCCAGGCTGGAGTGCAATGGCACTCGGCTCACTGCAACCTCTGCCTCCTGGGTTCAAGTGATCCTCCTGCCTCAGCCTCCCAAGTAGCTGGGATTACAGGTGCGTGCCACCACACCCAGCTAATTTTTGTATTTTTAGTAGAGACGGGGTTTCACCATGTTGGCCAGGATGGTCTTGATCTCTTGACCTCATGATCTGCCTGCCTTAGCCTCCTGAAGTGCTGGGATTACAGGCATGAACGACTGCCCGACCGGGATAAAATATTTTGACTTTCTTCTTTATCACATAATGTTATGCCAGAGTCAAATTGGAAAGTAATTCATGATATATATGGTTCAATAAAACCCATCTGATGAGAATTTATGGTTTGTAGGGCATGACTCTCCAGACCTTTCAGATAGGAATTTGGGCAAGATAAAAATATCAGAGCTTAGTTCTCAGGTAACACCATCAAATAAGTGTGATGTTTTGTGTTTCGACTTGACTGGGCCGTGGAGTGAACAGATGTTTGGCCAAACATTATTCTGGGTGTGTTTGTGAGGGTGTTTCTAGACGAGATTACCATTTGAATTGGTAGGCTGAGTGAAGTTGATTGCCTTTTCTAGTGTCGGTGGGCATCATTCAATCAACTAAAGACCAGAATAGAACAAAAAACCTATTTAGGAGGAAACTCCTGCCTGACTTTTTGAGCTGGACATTGGTCTTTTCCAGCCTTTAGACTTGGACTGAAAACATTCGTTCTTCTTGGGTCTTGAGCATGTTATTGTTCAGCCTAGAACTTACAACATTTGCTCTCCTGGGTCTCCAGTGTGCCAACTGCAGATTGTAAGATTTGTCAGCCTCCATAATCATATAAACCAATTCTGTATAATTAATCTCTGTCACACTCTTCCTCTCCCCCTACACAAAGACACATGTGTATACACATATGTGTGTATGTGTTTGTATATATTTATATATAGAGAGAGTATTTATCTATCTATCTATCTATCTATCTATCTATCTATCTATCTATCTATCTATCCGTCAGTTCTACATTTTTGAAGAATACTTATAGAGCAAGAAACCATGACCAGTTAAGGTGCTTGCTGAAGGAAAATATAATAACTAATTAAACATCATTCTTTTACTTCAGAGCATCCTAGGAGAGGAAAAGGCTAACTTCTCATGGCTTTCCTTTGTTCCACATTGCCCACCAATAACATTCAAGGCTGCCTTCTCAGTTAATAAATTTATTTGTAAGGGACAGAATCCCACATGGAGAGGCCTAGGTGAAAAGGGATTTATTCCAGCAGTTTCCAATGGAAAACAATTATAAAAAGTATGGCTAGTCCTTGGAGGAACAGCAAAGCCACTTTGAATCATTTGTGCTTGGTTTGGGGTTACATGGTTTCTTATCCTTTTTCATCTTCACACATCTGCTTTATCCTCTCTGCAACCAAGATTTTCTCCTTTTCTCAGCCTTTTCCATGATGCTATCAGGGCCGACACAAAGGATTTCTTAGGATAAATGAACTTTTCTCTCATGCCTATGTGACCCAAGTCCCAATTCTCAGAAAAGAAAATATTATTGGTTGGATCCATTAGCTGTGGTGTGGTTTGGGGTCACTTGATTCCCAGGACTTCCCAGTTTGGTGGTGTGAATAGATCAGGGAATGTGAGTAGAAGTGAAATAGTGGTCATCTTTAACACTATATTACTCTGTTATGTTTTTTAAATCAGTAATTGAATAGCTGGCCTGCTTCTCTATGGCCCAATGTTCAAGCTCTTCCTCCTTAGAGCACCTTCCAATATGGCTGTGTATCCAGCCTCATTTTCCCTTTATACGCTTAGTGGCCCCCATCTTTTGGTGATGGGACTCCTTTACTCATCTACTTTGGGGGTTCATATTTAATAGAGCATTTCCCTCATGGTGCTGTATTAAACATAGTCCTTGGCACAAGTGAGATGAGCCCAGTGCATGCAACAGAATAATGGTTGCAATGATGAAATGGTGATGGTGGCACAGGTAGTGACGGACCAAGGCCAACACTCAGAAGTTTAGCCATGGAGCTACACCCCATCCCATCAAAGGAAGTTTTAGGGTACTGATGGGTGAGCACTTCAGAAAGAATGGCCCGTTGATAGCAAAAGTGAATGACCCTGATGCCATATTTATTATTATATTATTTTTATCCACAGATTCCAAGTGATTGTTTTTCTCTCCTAGGCTGCTCTTCCATATGTGTGTGTGTGAATATTCTTAATGTTAACAGCTGCTGAGTGTGTGTAGGCGGCATGCAGAGAAGGAGTCAGATGAGGCCAGCTTAGCTGGCAGTGCATCACCAGGGGGATTCTGATGAAGCCAGAGCCCTACTGTATGTCATATTGGAATCAAACCTCCTATTGCTGAAAATCACAGTGTCTCTGATCTCAGACTTATCAGATAAGCTGCCAGAGAGTAACATCTTAGATATTCGTTTAATAGGAGGCAGGGACGTTGACAGAGCTGTCTTGCTTTGAAAATTTCTACAAGAAGGCAGAGTTGAACACATGAATGACAAAACTATGGTAGGAGCACCAGAGAGATAGAAGCTAAAAGTATGGCAGAAACAAAGGATGAGAGGCTCTTTGAAGTGTATTCTCTTTTAAGAGCATTAAACAAACACCTGGCAGGACTGCAGACCCCTAATTATTTTCTGGCTCTGTGCTCACAAACAAGTACCATGTGAAAAGCAAAGCATCTTCAGCATGAGAAAACAGAAAAGAATGATTACAAGAAAGCACAGAAATATTCTAGAAATTATTCTGACTGCCACTTGCCCCAAGCACCAGGCACTGTGCTTGTTCTTGGGATACAAAGATGAATGATGTGCAGGCCTGCCCTCCAGAAGCTATGACAATACTAATCATGACAGTATTCCATCCTTAGTCTCAACAGTTATGGTTTCCCTCTTCACTCCCACTGCCATCATCCCAGGCCTGTTTCCATCATCTCATACATGAGTCACCGAAAAATCTTCAGGGGTCACCTTTCCATCCTTTACACTGAACACTATGCTAATGTTATCTCTTCCCATATTTATCACATTATTCTTCTGCTCAAGAACCACCACAGATCTTCCTACTACATATTGGATAAAATCTGAATACTTTAGCTTTATGTTCAAGACCCTGCTTAATAGAGCATTTCCCAACACATCCACATAAACAGCCTCACCTTCCTTCCATACCATCCTCCTGCTTCACTGAGGGGACCCTTTTATTGTCCTACCTGAATAATGCTGTTACCATTAAAAGTAAGACATTGACATCCATATCTTTAAATACTGAAGAATTTTTCTCCGGCCTTTCTTTGATTGAATTCCCTTTTTACTCGCCTATTCTCCTTGGCATGTGAAATGTACATTTGTAGTAATAAAGACACCTGAATGGCAGGATATTTACTTACTGGAATGAATGTTGGCCAATTTTAATATGACCTAAATGTGTTGATACGTTGTACAGGCAAACACTGTCTCAAAAATATATTGCTTCTATTTCTATGTGCACTTTCTAACTTCTATGCCTTTATATATAATATTACATTTGCTTAAAAATATTCCTGACATCTTTTTGGCCTATTCATCCCAATTCCACCAATTGACAATTGTATTCAGTCAATTGGCTAATATGTATTTGTAACCTGTGCCTACTTAGGTCACATTTGCCTAGAATTGAAATTAGATCAAACTGACATTAAACATGTGTGTTTTCATGGTGCCTTGTATCACCAGTTAATGCAGGACTTTCAGGTCCGTAGACAACCCCCTTTTTTTCTTTCAAAGGGGCCTTGTCTTTGTTTGGACCACTATAACAAAACGCTATCAACTAGATAGCTTATAAACAACAAAAATTAGGTTGGTGCAAATGTAATTGCAGTTTTCGACATTACTTTTAATGGCAAAAACCATAGTAACTTTTGTACCAACCTAACATTTCTGAACTGTGGTTCTAGAGCCTGGGAAGTCCAAGATCAAGGAGCAAGAAGATTCTGTGTCTGGTAAGAACCTGATTATGGCTTACGGATGGTACCTTCTCACTGCATTCTCACATGGTGGAAGAGGCTAACTAGCCCTCTAGGGTATCTTTTATAAGGGCTCTAAAATCCCATTCGTGAGGGCTCTATCCTCATGACCTAATCACCTCCCAAAGGTTCTTACTTCCTATTGCCATTGTATTTATGATTAGGTTTCAACATACGATTTTAAGGGGGACACAAGCATTTAGGCCACAGAAGTTCTCACTAATGTTCTCAAAAACAAGTTTTGTCAGTTATAATTCCCGTTTCCTGGTTCTGGACCCACTTTGCTAGATGCTGCCATTTCCTTCAGGCACTGCCCGCCTCCCCTGAAAATTTCTGCTCTAAATAGGCATTGCTGCCTAAAGTTGGAACATTGCTGCTTCCTTCAGGTTCTCCTGCTGACTCTGATCAGCATTGCCCTCCTTTTCTGGGCTCCACCCCCCTTGCCAGTGTCATTGCGCTGGAGATCTGGATGTGCCAGAGCCACAAGTTATCTTTCGGCACAGACGTAGAAAATGCCTCAGTCACTTGCCATGTTGTTATCTTCTCTTAGGATAATACCAAAGCAATGTGGCTTTTATTCCAAAGTCTTTCTGGTTGAACTAATTGCACAAACTGCCAGCAAAGTCAACCATACCTTAGGAGTCTGGATGCAGGGTAAATTTGGGTAAATAATCACACCATAACATGAGACAAGTCCTGCCTGTCTTTTAAGGAAGTTTTCAAATTCCTCATGAGAATGGTATCTCAGTGGCCTGCTCCACCAGTTCACCCCCATTAACCAGAGAGATCACGGTGCTATTTGGGGAACATCATATGCTAAAACATGAACCAAGTCATACATTTATTTAATGGCATCGATCACTGAGTAGCTGTGTGACTTTAGTCACAGCACTTAATCTCCCTGGGTCTATATTTGATCACTGAGATGACATCTAAAGTCTTTTTGAGTGCTAAAGTTCTATGCTTTAAACATTTGGCTGGTTTTCACTTCTGGATGTGATGGACTAAAACCCTATGAAATGATTGCTTCATGCAGAAAACGCTTACACAACTTGGTCATAAAAAGTGCCTACATGAAGACACTAAGTGAAGAATGAACAGAAGCAGACAGACTTTCATAGGGAGTGTACACTGTCTTGGAGAAAGAGAGATGGAGTCCTATACAATTGTCCCATCTCCATTTCTTTTAGACTACAGCTAAGTGTAACATTTGTGATGCCCAAAACTAGTAGGATACAAGTGGGAAAATCTGCCATCTTTCAAGTATGAAATACAAGAAAAGAAAAGCTGTGGAGATGAATGCTGAGGAGAGTGGGAGCAGGAAAGAGACAGCGAAGTCATTCTTACATTCTATTTACTCATGTCTTTGACCTTAAACTACACATGTATGGAATAAACTAAGAAGTTTAGCCAAAAACAAGAAAAATCTGAACTGAGACCAAGGCTGAAACTCTGAAGGTACTGAAGAGAGAACGGAAGCAGACAGGCCCTGGTGGAAAGTGTAAACTGATGTAGGGGAGAGAAGGTAGAAACTGTACAAGTAGGTTCCATCTCTGCAGCCCTTAGACCATGTCTAAATCCATTTCATGGTGGTGAACTCAACAGAGGCAAAAACATACATACAGTTGGACATGGTGGCTCACGCCTGTAATCCCAGCACTTTGGGAGGCTGAGGTGGATAGATCACCTGGGGTCGGGAGTTCAAGGCCAGACTGGCCAACATGGTGAAACCCCATCTCTACTCAAAATACAAAAATGAGTCGAGTGTGGATGTGCACGCCTGTAATCCCAGCTACTCAGGTGGCTGAGGCATGAGAATCGCTTGAACCCAGGAGGCGGAGGTTGCAGTGAGCCGAGATCATGGCACTGCACTCTAGCCTGGGAAACAGAGTGAGAACCTGTCTGAAAAAGAGAGAAAATACAAACATAGAATAACCTGCAACCTTGTGGCCTGGGAATGCTAAAAAGAGAAGCCAGGAAGCCATGAATGATGAAGAGATTTGGGGTATACCACAAAGCAAAGAGCCAGAAAAGGGATCCCCAAACTCTGTTTACTCACATCTTTACTTGACCCTTCAATTACTTATGTGTAAAACAGATTCAAAGCAGCCCATCTGAAGACACTGAGCTAGCTGCAGGAATTTTTTTTTTCCCCATACCCCAGTGGTGCCTGAAATGCCAGTGAGACAGAACCGTTCACTCCCCTGGAAGGGGGAGCTGAGCCAGGGAACCAAGTGGTTTTGCTCAGCGGATTCTACCCCTGTGGAGCCCAGCAAGCTAAGATCCACTGGCTTGAAATTCTCACTGCCAGCACAGCAGTCTGAAGTCGACCTGGGATGCTTGAGCTTGGTAGGGGGAGGGGCTTCTGCCATTACTGAGGCTTGAGTAGGTGGTTTTCCCCTCACAGTGTAAAAAAAGCTGCGAGGAAGTTCAAACTGGGAGGAGCCCACCGCAGCTCGGCAAAGCTGCTGCAGCCAGACTGCATCTCTAAATTCCTCCTCTCTGGGCAGGGCATCACTGAAAGAAAGGCAGCAGCCCCAGTCAGGAGCTTATAGATAAAACTCCCATCTCCCTGGGACAGAGCATCTGCGGGGGAAGGGTCAGCTGTGGGTGCAGCTTCAGCAGACTTAAAAGTTCCTGCCTGCCAGCTCTGAAGAGAGCAGCAGAACTCCCAGCACAGTGCTTGAGCTCTGCTAAGGGTCAGACTGCCTCCTCAAGTGGGTCCCTAACCCACGTGCCTCCTGACTGGGAGACACCTCATACAGGAGAGCTCCGGCTGGCATCTGGCAGGTGCCCCTCTGGGACAAAGCTTCCAGAGGAAGAAACAGGCAGCAATCTTTGCCATTCTGCAGCCTCTGCTGGTGATACCCAGGCAAACAGAATCTGGAGTGGACCTCCAGCAAACACCAGCAGACCTGTAGCAGAGGGGCCTGACTGTTAGAAGGAAAACTAACAAAGAGAAAGGAATAGCATCAACATCAACAAAAAGGACATCCACACGGAAACCCCAACTGAAGGTCACCAACCTCAAAGACCAAAGGTAGATAAATCCAGGAAGATGAGGAAAAACCATTGCAAAATGCTGAAAATTCCAAAAACCAGGACTCCTCTTCTCCTCCAAAGGATCACAACCCCTCGTCAGCAAGGGAACAAAACTGGATGGAGAATGAGTTTGACAAATTGACAGAAGTAGGCTTCAGAAAGTGGGTAATAACAAACTCCTCCAAGCTAAAGGAACATGTTCTAACCCAATGTGAGGAAGCCAAGAACCTTGAAAAAAGGTTAGAGGAATTGCTAACTAGAATAACCAGTTTAGAGAAGAAAATAAATGACCTGAGGGAGCTGAAAAGCATAGCACAAGAACTTCATGAAGCATACACAAGTATCAATAGCAAAATCGATCAAGTGGAAGAAAGGATACCAGAGATTGAAGATCAACTTAATGAAATAAAGCATGAAGACAAGATTAGAGAAAAAAGAATGAAAAAGAACAAACAAAGCCTCCAAGAAATATGGGACTATGTGAATAGGCCAAACCTAAGTTTGATTGGTGAACCTGAAAGGGATGGGGAGAATGGAACCAAGTTGGAAAACACTCTTCAGGATATTATCCAGGAGAACATCCCCAACCTAGCAAGACAGGCCAACACTCAAATTCAGGAAATACAAAGAACACCACAAAGATACTCCTCTAGAAGAGCAACCCCAAGACACATAATTGTCAGATTCACCAAAGTTGAAATGAAGGAAAAAATGTTAAGGGCAGCCAGAGAGAAAGGGCAGGTTACTTAGAAAGGAAAGCCCATCAGACTAACAGCAGGTCTCTCTGCAGAAATGCTGCAAGCCAGAAGAGAGTGAAGGCCAATATTCAGCATTCTTAAAGAATTTTCAACCCAGAATTTCATATCCAGCCAAACTAAGCTTCATAAATGAAGGAGAAATAAAATCCTTTACGGGCAAGCAAGCGCTGAGAGATTTTGTGACCACCAGGCCTGCCTTACAAGAGCTCCTGAAGGAAGCATTAAATATGGAAAGGAAAAACCAATACCAGCCACTGCAAAAAGATACCAAATTATAAAAGCTATTGACACTATGAAGAAGCTGCATCAACTAACGGGCAGAATAACCAGCTAGCCTCATAATGGCAGGATCAAATTCACATATAAAAATATTAACCTTAAATGTAAACGGGCTAAGTGCCCCAATTAAAAGGCACACATTGGCAAATTGGATGGAGTCAAGACTCATTGGTGTGCTGTATTCAGGAGACTGGTCTCATGTGCAAGGACACACATAGGCTCAAAATGAAGAAATGGAGGAAGATTCACCAAGCAAATGGAAAGCAAAAAAAAAAAAAAAAAAAAAAAAAAAAAAAAAAAAAAAAAGCAGGGCTTGCAATCTTAGTCTCTGATAAAACAGACTTTAAACCAACAAAGATCAAAAAAGACAAGGGCATTACATAGTGGTAAAGGGATTAATGCAACAAGAAGAGCTAACAATCCTAAATATATATGTACCCAATACAGGAGCACCCAGATTCATAAAGCAAGTTCTTAGAGACCTACAAAGAGACTTAGACTCCCACACAATAATAATGGGAGATTTTAACACCCCATTGTCAAAATTAAATCAATGAGACAAAAAATTAACAAAGATGTTTAGGACTTGAACTCAGCTCTGGACCAAGTGGACCAAATGGACGAAATAGACATCTACAGAACTCTCCACCCCAAATCAACAGAATATATTCTCAGCACCACATCACACTTACTCTAAAATTGGCCACATAATTGGAAGTAAAACACTGTTCAGCAAATGCCAAAAAACAGAAATCATAACAAATAGTTTCTCAGACCACAGTGCAATCAAGTTAGAACTCAGGATTAAGAAACTCACTCAAAAGCGCACAACTACATGGAAACTGAACAGCCTGATCCTGAATGACTACTGGGTGAATAATGAAATCAAGGCAGAAATAAATAAGTTATTTGAAACCTATGAGAACAAAGACACAATGTACCAGAATCTCTGGGACACAGCTAAAGCAGTGTTTAGAGAGAAATTTATAGCACTTAATGCCCACAAGAGAAACCAGGAAAGATCTAAAATTTACACCCTAACATCACAATTAAAAGAACTAGGGAACAAGAGCAAACAAATTCAAAAGCTAGTGGAAGGCAAGAAATAACTAAGATCAGGGCAGAACTGAAGAAGATAGAGACACGAAAATCCTGTCAAAAAATCCATGAATCCAGGAGCTGGTTTTTTGAAAAAATTAACAAAATAGACAGACTGCTAGCCAGACTAATAAAGAAGAAAAGAGAGAAGAATCAAATAGACACAATAAAAAATGATAAAAGGGATATCAACACCGATCCCACAGAAATACAAACTACCATCAGAGAATACTGTAAACACCTCTACGCAAATAACCAAGAAAATCTAGAAGAAATAGATAAATTCCTGGACACATACACCCTCCCAAAACTAAACCAGGAAGAAGTCGAATCCCTGAGTAGACCAATAACAAGTTCTGAAATTGAGGCAGTAATTAATAGCCTACCAACCCAAAAAAGCCCAGGATGAGAGGGATTCACAGCCAAATTGTAACGGAGGTACAAAGAGGAGCTGGTACCATTCCTTCTGAAACAATTCCAAACAATAGAAAAAGAGGGACTCCTCCCTAACTCATTTTATGAGGCCAGCATCATCCTGATACCAAAACCTGGCAGAGATGCAACAACAGCAAAATTATTTCAGGCCAATATCCCTGATGAACATCGATGCAAAAATCTTCAATAAAATACTGGCAAACCGAATCCAGCAGCACATCCAAAAGCTTATCCACCAGGATCAAGTAGGCTTCTTCCCTGGGATGCAAGGCTGGTTCAACATACTCAAATCAATAAAGGTAATCCATCACATAAACAGAACCAATGGCAAAAACCACATGATTATCTTAATAGATATGCAGAAAAGGCCTTTGATAAAATTCAACATTTCTTCATGCTAAAAACTATCAATAAACTAGGTATTGATGGAACGTATCTCAAAATAATAAGAGCTATTTATGACAAACCCATAGCCAATATCATACTGAACTGGCAAAAGCTGAAAGCATTCCCCTTGAAAACGGGCATAAGACAAGGATGCCCTCTCTCACCACTCCTATTCAACACAGTATTGGAAATCCTGGCCAGGGCAATCAGGCAAGAGAAAGAAATAAAGGGTATTCAAGTAGGAAGAGAGAAAGTCAAATTGTCTCTGTATGGAGATGACATGATTGTATACTTAAAAAACCCCATTGTTTCAGCCCCAAAACTCCTTAAGTTGATAAATAACTTCAGCAAAGTCTCAAGATACAAATCAATGTGCAGAAATTACAAGCATTCCTATACACCATAATAAACAAGCAGAGAGCCAAATCATGAGTGAACTCTCATTCACAAGTGTTACAAGGAGAATAAAACACCTAGGAATACAACTTACAAGTGACATGAAGGACCTCTTCAAGGAGAACTACAAACCAGTGCTCAAGGAAATAAGACAGGACACAAACAAATGGAAAAACATTCCATGCTCATTGTAGGAAGAATCAGTATCATGAAAATGGCCATACTGCCCAAAGTAATTTATGAATTCAATACTATTTCCATTGAGCTACCATTGACTTTCTTCACAGAACTAGAAAAAAACTATTTTAAATTTCATATGGAACCAAAAAAGAGCCCTTATAGCCAATACAATCCTAAGCAAAAAGAACAAAGCTGGAGGCATCATGCTACCTGACTTCAAACTATATTACAATGCTACAGTAACCAAAACAGCATGGTACTGGTACCAAAACAGAAACATAGACCAATGAAACAGAATAGAGGCCTCAGAAATAACACGACACATCTGCAACCATCTGATCTTTGACAAACCTCACGAAAATAAGCAATGGAGTAAAGAATTCCCTATTTAATAAATGGTCTTAGGAAAACTGGCTAGCCATATTCAGAAAACTGAAACTGGACCCCTTCCTTACACCTTACACAAAAATTAACTCAAGATGGATTAAACACTTAACTGTAAGACCTAAAATCATAAAAACCCTAGAAGAAAACCTAGGCAATATCATTCAGGACATAGACATGGGCAAAGACTTCATGACTAAAACACCAAAAGCAATGGCAACAAAAGCAAAAATTGACAAATGGCATCTAATTAAAGAGCTTCTGCACAGCAAAAGGAACTATCATCAGAGTGAACAGGCAACCTACAGAATGGAGAAAATTTTTGCAGTCTATCCATCTGACAAAGGGCTAATATCCAGAGTCTACAAGGAACTTAAACAACCTCACAAGAAAAAAAAAAAACCATCAAAAAGTGGGTGAAGGATATAAACAGACACTTCTCAAAGGAAGACATTTATGCAGCCAATAAACATATGAAAAAAAGCTCATTATCACTGGTCATTAGAGAAATGCAAATCAAAACCACAGTGAGATACCATCTCACACCAGTTAGAATGGCAATCATTAAAAAGTCAGGGAACAACAGATGCTGGAGAGGATGTGGAGAAATAGTAATGCTTTTACATTGTTGGTGAGAGTACAGATTAGTTCAACCACTGTGGAAGACAGTGTGGCAATTCCTCAAGGATCTAGAACCAGAAATATTGACCCAGCAATCCCATTACTGGTTACCTACCCAAAAGAATATAAATCATTCTACTATAAAGACACATGCACATGTATGTTTACTGTGGTAATGTTCACAAAAGCAAAGATTTGGAACCAACTCAAATGCCCATCAATGATGGATAAAGAAAATGTGGCACATATACACTATGGAATACTATGCAGCCATAAACAGGATGACTTCATGTCTTTTGTAGGGATATGGATGAAGCTGGAAACCATTATTCTCAGCAAACTAACATAGGAACAGAAAACCAAACACTGCATGTTCTCACTCAAGTGGGAGCCGAACAATGAGAACACATGGACACAGGGAGTGGAACATCACATGCCGGGGCCTGCTCGGGGATAGAGGGCTAGGGGAGGGTAGCATTAGGAGAAATACCTAATGTAGATGTCGGGTTGATGGGTGCAGCAAACCACCATGGCATGTGTATACCTATGTAACAAACTTGCATCTTCTGCATATGTATCCCAGAACTTAAAGTATAATAAGAAAAGAAAAAAAAAGTAAATAGCTGAAAAAAAAGATATACCATACAAATGTATGCATAGAAAAGATACAGTTGTTATATTAATATCAGATAAAATATATTCCAAAATAAAATGTGCTAACTGAGAATAAATGGAACACTTTATAATGACAAAAATCATTTCAAAGGGGTATATAACCAATTCTTATACACCGTTAATTTCAAAAGAAAAGAAGCAATACTTGATGGAATTAGAAGGGGAAACAGACTATTCTAAAATCACAGATGAAGAATTTAACACTACTCTTTCAGCAATTGATAGAATAACTAGAAAAAATCAAAAAGATCTAAACACCTCAATTAACCTTTTTGATGTTTGATATTTATGTAAGACTACACTCAACAATGACAGAATGTACATTTGTTTTCAGATGCACAAAGTACATTTACTAGGATAGACCATATAGTGAGCTTTAAACAAAAGTCTCAGATATAAAAATATTGAACTCATACATATTATGTTCTTTCATCACAGTAGAATTAAGCTAGAAATCAATAACATTGAGAGAGTAGAAAAATATAAATACCTGGAAATTAAACAGTACTCTTTTAAAGAATTTTTGAGTCAAAAATTACAGGAGGGGTTGAAAGTATTTTGAACTGAATTATAATGACAATCCAACAATAAAAGTTTGTGGGGTGCAGCTAATAGTACTAGAAAAACTCGGAACTTTAATGCTTGCAGTAGGAAAGAAAGGTCTTAAAACAATGGTCTAATCTTTTATCTAAGAATCTAGAAAAAGAAGCAAAAATTAAATCCAAAGAGCACAGAAGGGAAGAGTAGAAATCAATGAAATAAAAGTAGAAAAATATTAGATAATAATCAGTGAAACCAAAAGCTGGTTCTTTGGGGGAAAAAATAATAACATAGATACAATTTTAGCTGTACTGATCATGACAAAAATAAAAAAATGCAGACATTACAAATATCAAGATAAAAAGAGAGGACATTCCTGCAGCTCCTTCAGACATTGGAAGCAGAATAATGAAATATTACCATGTTATGTTAATGCATTTGGCAATCTAGATAATATAAACAAATTATTTGAAAGGCACAAATAACCAAACTGACTCTAGAATAAATAAAAAAATTGAACAATCTATATCAACTAAATAAAGTGATTTGTAATTGAAAAGCCTCCCTCACATAAAACTCCTGAGTTAGATGGCTTCATTGATGAATTACATTAAACATGTATGGAAAAAAATCCCAATCTTATACAAATTGCTTTCAGAAAACAAAGGAAGAGGCAACACTTCCCAACACAGTTTGTAAGTATAGTATTACTCTTATTTCAAAACCAAATAAAGACATCACAAAAAATAGACCTAAAACTAGTATCTCTCATAAACATAGAAGTATTTGCAAATAAAACCCAACAATATATAAAAAGATAATATATCATGACCAAGTGGAGCTGATCTTGCAAGTTTGATAAAACATCTGAAAATCAGTTATTATAATTTTACCATTCTAATAGAATGAAGGAGTGAAACTATATAATATTTCAATAGATGAAAAAAATTTTAAAAACTTGGACTAATTTTACACACTTTTGCAATGCAAACTTTCAACAAACTTGGAATAAAGGGAACATAGTCGGATTTATGACATCTGTGAAAAATCTACCACTAACATCACACTCACTGGTAAAAGCCTTAATGATTTCTATCAAAGATCAGGAAGATTACTTTTATTTAATATAGTATTGGAAGTCTTAGCCAGCTCGGTGAAGTAAGTAAAAGAGATAAAAGGCATACAATTTGGAAAAGAAGAAATAAAACTGTTTTAATTTGCAGATGACATAATCATGCATGTAGAAAGACATAGAGAATCCGCAAAAAACTACTAACATAAAAATACTTAGGTGTAAATTTTACAAATGATATGCAAGACTTGAATACTGAAACACTGTGAAGGGAAATTAGAGAGGACCTTAAAAATGGACACACGCAGACACACACACACACACACACGTATCTGTATATCCATGTATCGTGTTCATAGACTGAAAGACTCAATATATTAAGATAGCAGTCCTGCCAAAATTTACCAAGATATTTAATACAATCCCAAGAGACTTTTTAAAAACAAATAAATTGGGATGCTGATTTAAAAGTTTATATGCAAAGATAAAGAACTAGAATAGCTTAAAGTTTTTTGAAAAAGAACAAAATTGGAGAACTTACACTATTGAATTTCAAAATTTTCTATAAAGCTAAAGTAATCAAAAACTGGTATTGGCATACAAATTGATATGTAGATCATGGAACAATATAGAGTCTGAAAATAGATGCATACTTATATGGCAAATTGATTTTCAACAAATGTGCCAAGTTATTCTGAACACTTAAATTATTATACGTATTAAGCTAGAGTAGGTTAGACTGCAGTAACAAATGAACTGCCAACTTCAGTGGCTTAAACAAGAATTACATTTCTTGTCTGAGACGGGTATTTGGATTTGCAAGGTAGCTCTCCTCCACAGGAAAATTCAGGGACCCAGGCCAATGGTGGCTCTGAAATTTTCAACATACTGCTTCCAAGATCCCTCTGAACGTCACTATTGACTTCATAAGAAAGGGGAAAGACCAGGTATATGAGGAGCCAGAAGTATATGTTCTTTATAAGCCAGAGCTAGACCTCAATTACATAGTTACACTCAGCTCCAGTGGAGGCTAGGATATGTAGTTAAGCTGTATGCCCAGGATGAATAAAAAGCATATTTTGGTGAAGAGCTAATAGTCTTTGGTACAGTATTGAAGAGTATGCAATATAAGTAAATGGACAGTGTAAATTGAAGAAACATATAAATGATAAATGAATAACAGCTATGTCAATAATTGCAACAGTTTTCATTGGACATATGCCAATATAATTCTGGAGACACTGCTACCAAGGGATATGATTACCAACCTAGTGAAGATGAGAACGATAGAATACAGTATTACCCAATGAATCTGCATCTAATGCAATATTCCTTTTATTTTCTTCCTAGGTCCTAAACCTAGAAGGTGTATGTCATATGCAATACACGTAGGCAGCATAACTGATTATGAAAATGTGATCATGGTGTCTTGAAGGAAACTGTCAGGCTACAAGTTATATAGCCATCAGTTATGTAATTGACTCCTGAATAGATACTGTCTTTGATGACCTGTTTGTGGAGGGCCTAATATTACCATTTTTTCATGTATCTGAATGTATCAAGCACTACTTCTAAAGCATGGTTAGTGCTAATTTCAGTTAGTGCTTGTGAATGAGTAAATCAGACAGACATTGCTATTAGTACTCTTGTTATTTTTTTTCCCCAATTTGCAAAGTGAGAAATTACTTTATATGAGGAGAACCTAATTTCTGTTTTACTACTTCTGTTTGTAAGAGGAACAGAAATTAAGTTCTGAAAAATCCCAAAATATTATGAAAATACAAAGGCAAAATAAATCCTGGAGACCTGGTAATAATTAATGATGTCATGTATCTTCTGAGTGTGTGTGTGTGTGTGTGTGTGTGTGTGTGTGTGTGTGTATGTATAGATGGCCAAGTGAGAAAAAACAGAGAAATTCCAGGTTATGTCAAGGGAGACATTAGATCATAAATTCTTATTGTTGCAAAATGATATCATCAATTCTTAATGAAAAATGATAACAGAGCACCTTGTAATGCCTGACTGCTGTTCAAATCTCAGGTGTAATACTTGGGAAAAAATCTTGAAGAGCCTGCAAAAATCTAAGAAAGCACTGCCTGAGTTGTCCTAGTTTACAAATGGCATGGTTGAGATAAAGCAGTCTCTTTTCTAAAATCTTCAAAGGGCCATGGATATAAAGAAGGTAATACAGGAGTCTGCTGTGACTCACTTTCCTAATATGGGAAGTTCAAGAAAAAAATGTTATTTATCAAGCATCTATGTGTGTTAGAAAATGTGCTTGCAGCTTTGTGTGTATTTTCACTTAGTACCCTTCAAACCACCATGCAAATGAGAAATAACCTCTCATTTTAAAGTGCAAACATTAAGGCTCAGACAAGGCTAAATAATTTGATTGCTGGGATTCTATTTGCAGATTTGCCTGATTCCAAATCCCAGTTTATTCTATCAAAATCTCAATAGAATAAAAAATAGTTGGTTATTTGTATCTACTTTCCCATGGAAAAGGGACAAGCCTTCCTTTCCTATTAGGCTAGCTCCAACTAAAATAGAAAGCTTTTCCACTCCTGCCTAGCTGTTCCTTAACTTTCCCTTTGTTCTTAACCACGGCTGCTTTCACACAGGCTTTGCCTCCACAGAAGTTGACAAGAGTTGGGTAGAAGCTGTTCTCTTTAGCTGTGACAGAAACTCTTCAGATGCCAGAGTCTCCACTCCTCCCTATTACTTCTTGCCATGGTTGCTGAGTGCTTACGGCTCTTAATCAGCCTGCTTCTACCATTGCTTCTCTCGTAAAAGAGTTAAGAGAGCTCTGAGATATTTATTGTTCCCTTGTTCCTATCAAAAGTAGAAAATAAAATGCAGGCTGAGGGAGCCACCCATTCCACTGAGCTGGCCTCACTCATTTATGTTATCTGCCTGCCCTGGAGGCATTTGAGTTTTGGATTTCTGGGATAGAAATATTCTGTGAGCCTTTCAAAGTGACAACTAGCTTTGTCTGATAAACTTATCTCTATTAATATGATGAGGCGGGGAATCCTCTCTGCCATGTTTTATCTGAGTGTCTTCTTTTTCTCTATATTTCGTGTTTGTTTTCTAAAGTAGTAGTCTCCAAATAGTGGATCAGCTAGACTGACTGCATCCAGACATCTGGAAAACTGGTTAAAAATTTAGATGGATTCCCTAAGCCCTGGCTATAGAGATTCTGATTCAGTAGGTCTAAGATAGGGTCTGGGAAAACGTTTCTTAAAAAACTTTCCAGGCAAATCTGATGGGCAGTCATGTTTCTGAAGCACAGACAAAGGAACAACTCTTCACGGAAGTGTACTTCAGGACAGGTAGAAGGCGAGCGTGGAAGAACATTTAGGGGAGGCCAGGAGTCACAGTTGCCATAGGAATTCCATTTGGCCAAACTGCCAGACATGTGGAATGAACCCTAATGGTCAGTTCCATATGATAGACATCATGGTTAGTTATTCTACTTTGCCATCCCACACACACTCTGGGCTAGTTAAGCCTCTGTTTCTACAAACTCTAAGAAAAAACAGATTCTGGTGGCTTACAGAGAAATAACAGCTTCCAAAAGCACTCATCTTATAGACAGGGACTACTCTCTCTTTCTTTCTTTTCTTTTCTTTCTTTCTTTCTTTTTTTTTTTTGAAAGAGTCTCGCTCTGTTGTTCAGGCAATCTCAGCTCACTGCAACATTTGCCTCCCAGGTTCCAGTGATTCTCATACCTCAGCCTCCCAAGTAGCTAGGATTACAGGTGTGGGCCACTACACCCGGCTAATTTTTTGTATTTTTGTTATGTGGGCTAGGCTGGTCTCAAACTCCTGGCCTCAAGTGATCTGCCTGCCTTGGCCTCCCAAAGTGCTGGGATTACAGGAGTCAACCACTGCGCCTGGCCCTCTTTTTTTTATAATTATTTTTCTTTTCTACTATATTTGCTTTAACAAACTACACATATAGAGACATTAGATAGTAGATAAATTCATATTAATGCACAATTTCTGAAGATTTTGCTTTGTATTTTTGAACTGCAGTTGGCATTCATTTAGTACTGAATTTTAGATATGTAGGATCTTGGTAGTGTTCTAGATTAGTTATAGTAACTGTAAATAAAGCTTAACTGAGACTATAATTAAGACATTTAGTTAATATTTAGAGTTAATTATATCCACTTAAGACTTTCACATTCCCCCAGTTAATATGTTATATATAGCTAAAAATATAAAACACTCATTTGAACTTGTACTTCACTGCTGGATCCAGCAGCAACAATAAAAAATAAATTATATGAGCTACCTGGGAAAGGGATTTGGCTGAGGTTGAGTTGAAAAGGTAAAGCTTTAGGTATTAATTTTCACCCTGAGTGAATGCTTGACTGATGGTTGGCATGCAGGACATCTGTATGAGTAAAGCTTTTGAACAAAGAATTTCATTTGGTTAGGTTGAGATGCTCACGGTTTTGGTGTTGCCTCCTTTTTTTTTTTTTTTTTTTTTTTTTTTTGAGCCAATGGTACCCAGATAAAAGCACAGTAGTTAAAAGGAATGGAGGTTTTAAGTCTTCACTTTCAAGTGTGGACTATTCCATTCTGATCCAAGGTGTACCTCTCTTTCATCTTGGGGTAAATCCCAGTGAATTGAAAAGAAAGACAGCCACATCAGATCTAGGCCAGGTTCCCTCAAGAAGCAGTCATTCAAAGCTCACTTTCAGGTCCAAGGTTGTGAGTTTCCTGGCTTTTGCCCTGTAGCATTGCCTTTCTGTGTCTTGCAAAATGGCTTACCACAGAGTACATTTATCACATAAGAGAGACAAATTGCAGAGCCAGGGAAGTGAATTTCATTAAGCTGAAAAGCTTTCTCTATATTATGACTTTGACTACTGGTTTACAATAACTCATCCACCTAAAATAATTTGAGACTCAGAATTCACCCATGGAACGGCTTTACTTATTTCCTTATATACTCCCCCAACTCAATTTCTTACCCTACTTTCTGACACATTTTGAATCACCTCTGTCAACTGTATCACCAAATTTCTTAGCTAGTAGATATTTAAATCATTCTATTTTAGTAGCTCTCAGAATACAACTGAAGTGGATGATAAGGTAGAACCTCGTGGCCATACAGGGCACCAAATGCATAAGAAATGTGAGGAAAGTTGTCCCAGGGTCAAATCCTGGCCAGAGGTGAAAATGTGCTTAGCTTATACAAAGAATGGTACCAATTTATCATCCTTTGATGGGTGTCATGGGAAAAAACATGAATGAGTTTGTATTGTGCCGATGTGCATGGCCTCAGCCAGGAATGTTGTCCATTTGCAATAGGGATATTTACGGACTCATTCCAAGACACAGGAGTGTTGACAGGGAGCTCTGGGTGAAGTATAGCGTAAAAGACCATTGGGAAGTTTTCTGTCACCACAGTTAGGGGATTTCATCTACAACCCAAGAGTCTATTTCTTCAGATGACTATAAGCAATGAATGTTGCTTATACCCTCTGGCTCATTTCATTCTTCTTTGCTGTTTTTGTTGCCTGTTCAGGTATGCTTCCCCAGACATATGTGAGTATTACACAGACATATGTCTTGATACCAACATCCATCTAGAAAGTTATACCTTGATAACTCTAAAACTTTATCCTTTTGTCATTTAGACTTTGAATTTGAAGATAAAAAGGCTTGTCTTGTCAAAATAGTGCTGTCTCAATGAGAAAGGGTGTTAAATTAGAATTTTCAGTCATTCTGACATTCATCATCATTCCAATGCTATAGTGGTAGTTGCAAAACTACCAATTTTCCACAAGAAAAGTGAATTCCCTGACTAACCTCTAAACAGAATCTTATTTTCTATCTAAAATTACATAGCCACAGTGTTATACTTAAAGCATCAAGGGCCTCCAAAATCAGTAATCATCCTAACTCCTCACTTTGCCCTTCACTTAACGTAAGTCTCTGTTTCTTCCCCTGCCATTACTTAAATGCATTTCTATTCTCTTATTTTACTTTTATTAATTCAGTCCACCAGGATTTTGGCATAGGGTCAGAGATAGATGTATAAACAATTCCATTCAATTCCATTACCCAACAAGCATTCTCCAAGTGACTATTTTGTGCCAACCTTTGTGCTAAGCACTCTAGTCAGTATAAAAGTGAAGAATCATGTCCCAGATTTTATTTTACTAAGGAGTCTCAAGAGATGCTTTAAACTCTTAGTCAGATGATCAACAACATTTACTGGGCATTTGTGGCTTATAGGACCTGGCTAGTTGCAGTTGTGAAGCATAGATTCCAAATACTTCTTCTAATTTCTTGGATACTCATAAGATCTTTTTTATTCCATCAAATGTTTGCAAGCAAGTGAGACAGACTGAGGGGATTGAGAGAAGCTAAATAAAAGCAATTGTTTCAGAATTTCATGTGAATGCAGATATATAAAATATGTAGCTTTACTTGTTATAGGGACAACTCAGCCACGTAGCCATCATCAGCCATCAGCCTATTCTTTACATTCTTTTTGCATTGTTCTCCATGGTAGGGACAATATGTTTGCATGTGTTTATCCAGGCTCACTGACCTGGCCATGAAAAGGGCCATTTTTTAAGATATCTTGGTGACAGAGAGGGCACTAAAATCAGAGTTGAATTCGAGGACTAGGCTCCACACATGCCATTCTCTGTTTAATCAAGCCAAACAGTCACTTAGGGCACCAAAGAGATACCTAATTGTATGTCAAGATAGGATAATATAAAAGTATAATAGAATGATGAGAGATACTTACTCAGATTTTCTTATAGGATACTGAGGAGTGCAGAGATGACAGTAGAAGTGGGTAACCTGCAGGGAGCAAAGCTATTAAATTCCCCAAGCCTGAGTTAAAAAGAATGTCTGGTTCTTATCTGAGACTCCCACTCTAATTCCTGTTGTGAGTGGAATTAAACTAGTTTGCTGGTCTTTGACAATGGGAGCAATACGTAGGGGGCCATAGGAGCGTGAGGAAGGTATTCATGAAAAGGGGAAAGCATTAAACTGGTCTCCATCCTTCAATCAAATGAAATTTGGGGTTCGTAAGCAAGATAAAGTGTTCACAAAGTTTGTGGGTATCTGCGCTGAGAGGAGACTGCCAGTCATTCCTCCATTGGCTGGCCACCATGATATCACTCTTGCTGATGTGTCCTGATGCTATAGAGTGGGGAAGAAAACATTGCACAGAAACAGAATAGTGATGTGACCAGGCAGAGTATCAAGGCTCATTTTCTTGAGAGTTTAGTTCCTGAAAATGATGGAAAGTGGATCTTACCGCATTCTAGGTTTCCCAATTGGAGCAATAGAGGGAAAAAGAGAAGGGCCACTGCAACTTGGTGGGATCACTCTAGCAGTGGGCAGGGAGGAAAGGAGAGTCATGTCACTATCCAAAGTGAACTGGAAAATGCAGAATATCTCAAGAGATTATTAATATTGTGGTTTGCTGCATGGGATTGAGTCCCTTGTCAAAGGCTCTTTTGAGGCCTCTGGGTGCCACCTTAGAAGGACATAACAGGCTAGATAAGCAGTGGCAACCAACAGAAAGGGGAGAGCTACTTGTGCCTCTAAGCCATGGTGACTTAGGTGTATTGGATTTCTATTGCTGCTGTGACAAATTACCACAAACTCTGTTTAGGGCAAAACAAATTTATTCTCTTACAGTTTTAGAGGACGGAAGTCCAAAATGAGTCTTAGGGGCCTAAAATAAAGGTATCAACAGGGTTGGCTTCTTCTGGAAGATCCAGGAGAGAATTCCTCCCTTACTGCTTTCCACACCTAGGGACTGGCCCATGGCTGCATGACTCCAACCTTTGACATTGTTGCATGGTGTTCTCCTGACCTTGTAGTCTCCTGTATCTCTCTTATAAAGAACCCTTATGATTATATCGGGCCCATCTGAATAATCCAGGGTAGTCTCCTCATCTCAATCCTTTACTTAATCACATCTGCAAAGTGTCTTTGGCCATCTAAAGAAAAATGCACATATTTCAAATGTGGACGTCATTGGGAGGCCAATATACAAACTTCTCTGTCAAGTGAGGGAGCACATTAGTGGCAAACAAAGAAGCCTCCCAGTCACTCTGCTCTCCAGAACCCTCTCCCCTTTTCTCTTCTCTGCTCTAACAGGAGAAACAGAGGCAAAGTGTTGTAACAGTACTTTTTCTAGTTAAATTCTCTGGAGCCGCTAGCCTACAGTAGGTGTTGAAAGGCACTG
Source organism: Pongo pygmaeus (assembly GCF_028885625.2). Lineage (NCBI taxonomy): Eukaryota > Metazoa > Chordata > Mammalia > Primates > Hominidae > Pongo > Pongo pygmaeus. The sequence continues at coordinate 50,137,100 of NC_072386.2, read as the reverse complement.
AATCAAATAAGAGAGTGAAATATTAGTTGTTTTTTAATTTTAATTTTATTTTAGATTCATGAGACACATATACAGGTTTGTTACATAAGTATATTGCATGATGCTGAGGTTTGGGCTTCTAATTATCCTGTCGTCCATGTAGTGAACATAGTATTTGATAGGCAGCTTTTTGACCCCTGCCCTCCTCCCTCCCCTTTTTGGAATCCCCAGTATCTATTGTTTCCATCTTTGTGTCTGTGTGTACCAATGTTTAGCTCCTACTTATAACTGAGAACATGTGGTATTTTGTTTTGTTTTTTCTAGGTTAATTTGCCTAGGATAATGGCCTTCAGCTGTATCCATGTTGCTGCAAAGGATGTGATTTTATTCTTTTCGTAACTGCATAGTATTCCATGGTGCATATGTACCACATTTTCATTATCCAGTGCACCATTGATGAGCACCTGGGTTGATCCCATGTCTTTGCTGTTGTGAATAATTGCTGTGATAAACATATGAGTGCAGGTATCTTTTTGGAAGAATAATGTATTTTCCTTTGCAGACATACTGAGTAATGGGATTGTTGAGTTGAATGATAATTCTGTTTTTATTTATTTTTTTGGATGGAGACTTGCTCTGTCACCCAGACTGGAGTGCAGTGGTATGATCTTGGCTTACTGCAACCTCTGCTTCCTGGGTTCAAGCAATTCTCGTGCCTCAGCCTCCCAAGTAGCTGGGATTGCAGGTGCACGCCACCATGCCCAGCTAGTTTTTGTATTTTTCGTAGAGACAAGGTTTCCCCATGTTGGCTAGGCTTGTCTTGAACTCCTGACCTCAGGTGATCTGCTCACTTTGGCCTCCCAAAGTTTGGGATTACAAGCGTGAGCCATGATGCCCAGCCTAATTCTGTTTTCAGTTATTTGAGGAATCTCCAAACTGCTTTCCACAGTGGTTGAACTAATTTGCATTCCCACCAACAATTTTTAAGCATTCTTTTTTCTCCATAACCTGTCCAACATCTGTTATTTTTTGACCTTTTATTATTAGCCATTCTGACTAATGTGAGATGGTATCTCATTGTGGTTTTGATTTGCATCTCTGTGATGATTAGTGATGTTGACTATTTGTTCACATGCTATTGGCTTCTTGTATTTCTCCTTTTGAGAGTGTTCATGTTCTTTGTCCATTTTTTAATAGAATTATTTGTTTTATTCTTGTTGACTTGTTTAAGTTATTTGTAGGCTCTGGATATTAGTGATTTGTTGGATGCATAGTTTGCAAATATTTTATCCCACTCTGTAGGTTCTCTGTTTACTCTGTTCATAATTTATTTTGTTGTGCAGAAGCTCTTTTGTATAATTAGGTATGATTTGTCCATTTTTAGTTTTGTTGTAATTGCTTTTGAGGACTTTAGTCATAAATTCTTTGCATAGGCCAATGTCTAGTAGAATATTTCATAGGTTTTATTCTGGGATTCTAAGTCTTACCTTTAAACCTAATCCATCTTAAGTTTTGTATATGGTGAGAAGTAGGGGTCCAGTTTTATTCTTCTGCATTTGATTAGTCAGTTTTTCTAGCACCATTTATTGAATAGGGAGTTCTTTCCCTGTTGTTTATTTTTGTCTACTTTGTCAAGGATCAGATAGTTGTAGGTGTGAGTCTTTATTTGAGGTGTCTCTGTTCTGTTCTATCGTTCTATGTGTCTGTTCTGTATCAGTGCCATGCTGTTTTCATTACTATAATCTTATAGCATAATTTGAAGTCAGGTAATATTATTCCTCTCATTTTGTTATTTTGCTTAGGATTGCCTTGGCTATTTAAGCTCTTTTATGGTTCCATATAAATATTAGAATAGGTTTTTCCTAATTCTGTGAAAAATAACATTGGTAATTCGATGGCAATAGTGCTGAATCTAGATTATTTTTGGCAGTATGGATGTGATATTGATTCTTGTAATCCACCAGCATGGAATGCTTTTCCATTTGTGTCATCCATCATTTCTTTCAGCAATCTTTTGTAGTTCTTTTAGACATCTCTCACCTCTCTTGTTAGATTTATTCCTAGGTTTTTTTTTTGTGGCTATTGTAAATAGGATTGTATTCTTGATTTGGTTCTCAGGTTGAATGTTATGAGCGTACAGAAATGCAGCTTATTTTTGTACATGATTTTGTATCCTGAGACTTTGCTGAAGTTGTTTATCACCTCCAGGAGTTATCTGGCAGAATATTTAGGGTTTTCAAAGTTTAGAATCAGTAAAGAGAGATATTTTGACTTCCTCTTTTTCTATTTGGATGACTTGTATTTCTTTCTCTTGCCTGATTGCAATGGCTAGGACTTCTAGTACTAGGTTGAATGAGAGTGGTAAGAGTGGACATCCTTGTCTTGTTCCAATTCTTAGGGGGAGTGCTTCCAACTTTTGCCTGTTCAGTGTGATGTTGGCTATGGATTTGTCATAGATGGCTTTTACTATTTTGAGGTATTGTCCGTCAATATCTAGTTTGTTGAAGTTTTTTATTATAAAGGGATGTTGGATTTTATCAAATGCATTTTCTGCATCTATTGAGATAATTATATGGTTTTGTTTTTAATTCTATTTATGTGGTGAATTGCACTTATTGATTTGCCTATGTTAAACCATCTTTCCGTCTGATGACTAAAGCCTACTCAATAGTGGTGAATTGACTTTTTTATGGGCCACTGGTTTCTGTTTGCTAGTATTTTGTTGAGGATTTTGCACCTATATTAATCAGGGATATTGGCCTGTAGTTTTTGTTGTTGTTGTTGTTATGTGTTTTCCAGATTTTGGTATTAGGATGATACTAATTCATAGAATGAGTTAGGGAGGAATCGCTCGTCCTCTATTTTTTAGAATAATTTCAGTAAGATTGGTACCAGGTTTTCTTTGTATGTCTGATGTGGTGGTTAATGCTGAGTGTCAACTTGACTGGATTGAAGGATGCAAAGTATTGATCCTGGGTGTGTCTGTGAGGGTGTTGCCAAAGGAGATTAACATTTGAGTCAGTGGGCTGAGAAAGACAGACCCACCCTTAATCAGGGTGGGCACAATCTAATCAGCTGCCAGCACGCCCAGAATAAAAAGCAGGCAGAAGAATGTGAAAAGACTAGACTGGCTTAGCCTCACAGCCTACATCTTTCTCCTGTGCTGGATGCTCCCTGCCCTCAAACACTGGACTTCAAGTTCTTCAGCTTTGGGACTTGGACTAGCTCCCTTACTCCTCAGCTTGCAGATGGCTTATTGTGGGATCTTGTGATCATGTGAGTTAATACTTGTTAATAAACTCCCATATACATATTATATATATTATATATATATAAAATATATAAAATCTATTAGTTCTGTCCCTCTAGAGAACCCTGACTACTACATTTGGAATAATTTGGCTGTGAATTCTTCTGATTCAGGGCTTTTGTTGGTGACAGATTTTTAAAATTACTGATTCAATTTCATTACTCATTATTGGTCTGTTCAGAATTTTTATTTCTTCTTGGTTCAGTCTTGGGAGGTTGTGTGTTTCCAGGAATTCATCCATTTCCTCTAGATTTTCTACATTGTATGGATAAAAATTTTCACAGTAGTCTCTGAGGGATCTTTTGAATTTCTGTGGGATAGGTTGTAATGCCACCTTTGTCATTTCTGATTGTGCTTATTTGAATCTTTTCTCTTTTTTTCTGGTCTATTAATTTTGCTTATCCTTTCAAATAACCAACTTTTTGTCTTGTTGATCCTTTGTATGGTTTTTGGAGTCTCAATTTCATTTAGTTATGCTCTGATTTTAGGTATTTCTTTTCTTCTGCTCGCTTTGAGTTTAGTTTTTAACTTGTTTTTCTAGTTACCTTAGGTGTGAGATTAGGTTGTTATTTTGAGATTTTTCTATCTTCTCGATGTAGGCATTGAGCACTATAAACTTTCCTCTTAACACTGTTTTACCATATACCAAAGGTTTTGGTATGTTTTGTCTCTATTTTTATTTGTTTCAAATAATTTTTTAATTTCTGCTTTAATTTCATTGTCTAAACAAAAGTTATTTAGGAGCAAGTTGTTTAGTTTCCATGTATTTATGTGGTTTGGAGAATTCCTTGTGGTATTGCTTTTTATTTTTATTTCACTGTAGTCCAAGGGTATGGTTGGTATGATTTTGATGTTTTTGAATTTATGGAGACTTGCTTTATGACTGAGCATGTGGTCAATCTTGAGGTATGTTCCAGATGCAGATTAGAAGAATGTATATTCTGTGGTTGTTGGGTGGAATATTCTGTAGGTGTCTACATGGTCCAATTGGTCAAGTGTCAAGTTTAAGTCCAGTATTTTTGTTAGTTTTCTGCCTCAATGACCTGTATAAATGCTGTCCATGGGGCCTTGAAGTCCCCCTCTATTATCGTGTGGCCAGATAAGTATTTTCTTAGGTCTAGGAGTAATTGTTTTATAAATCTGGGTCCTCCAATGTTGGGTGCATATGTTTACAGTAGTTAAATCTTCTTGTTGAATGGAACCCTTTATCATTATTTAATGCCCTTCTTTGTCCTTTTTTTTTTTTTTTTTTTTTTTTTTTTTTTTTACTGTTGGTTTAAACTTCTTGGTTTAGAGTCTGTATTATCTGATACAGGAATAGTGACTTCTGCTCTTTTTTGTTTTCCATTTGCATGATAGGTCTTTTGCCATTCCTTTACTTTGAGCCTACCGATATCATTGCATGTAAGGTGAGTCTCTTGAAGACAGCAGAAGGTTGGGTCTTATTTATTTATTTTTTTTAATCTAATTTGCCACTCCATATCTTTAAAGTGGAGCATTTTGGCCATTTACTTTCAAGGCTGATATTGATATGTGAAGTTTTTTTCCTGTCATAGAGTTGTTGCCTATTGCTTTGTAGTTTGATTGTGCAGTTGCTTTATAGTGTTTGTGGGCTATGTGCTTGCATGTGTTTTTGTGGTAGCATTTTTCTTGTTTCCATATTTAGAACTCCCTTCAGCGTCACTTGTAGGGCTGATCTGGTGTTGATGAATTCCCTTAGCAATTGCATCTCTGGGAAAGACTATATTTCTCCTTTGTTCATGCAGCTAATTTTGGAAAGCTATGAAATTCTTGGCTGGCATTTATTTCCCTTAAGAATGCTAAAAATGGGCCCCCAATCTCTCCTGACTTGTAAGGTTTCCACTGAGAAATCCACTGTTAGTCTAATGAGTTTTTATTTTTGGTAATATGACCCTTTTCTCTAGCTGACGTTAAGATTTTTTTCTTTCACGTTGACCTTGGACAGTCTGATGACTATGTGCTTTGCAGTTGGTCATCTTGTATAGTATCTTGCAGAAATTCTCTAGATTTCTCGTATTTGCGTATTGATCTCTGTGGCAAGATTGGGGAAATTTTCCTGAACTATGTCCTCAAATCTGTTTTCCAAGTTGCTTACTTTCTCTTCTTTTCTCTCAGGAATGCCAATATGTCATAGATTTGGTCACTTTACATAATCCCATATTGAGAGTGAAATACTTATTGGACTGGATTGATTTGGTAACTGAAAGTGACTAAAAATATACAGGTCAGAAAGTTTATAGATCAAATTTATAGGTCAGCCCATTTAAGATACCTGCTAACCAAAGGGAAAGGAAGTTTGTTTGAGTGAATTTAGTAGCAGTTACTGGAAAAATAAAATTTCCAGGGTTGACATCATTACAGATTCTATATATGGTAATATGGGAATATTATAAATTACTTTATGTGAATAAATTTGACAATTTAGATGAAATGGTCAAATTCCTTGAAAGACACAAACTGTGGAAGCTCACTCAAGAGAAAAAGATAACCTGAATGATCCCCTATATCTATTAAGGTAATTATATTCATAGCTAATCATCTCACAAATACAGGAGTAGATGGTTTTACCAATGATTTCTACAAAACACTTAAGGAAGAAGTAATCCCAATTTTTTACAAACTTATCCAGGTTGTTCAATACTTCTCAACTCCTTTTCTGAGGCCAGCATTACCCATGTATCAAAACCTGACAAAGGCAATACAAAAAAGAAAGAAAGAGTCCAGCCTCATGAACACAGACACAAAAATTCTAAAAAATGTTAGTGAATGAAATCCAGAAATACACGAAAAGAGTAATATACTGTGATCAATGGGAATTTATTCCATGATACAAGGTATGTTTAACACTTAAAAATTATTCAATGTGTTTCATATTTAAAAAAACTAAGAAAGAGGAAGCATGATTATCTCGATAGATATGCAAAAACAAGATTTAACAAAATCCAACATCCATTCCTAATACAAATTCTCAGCAAACTAGAAACAGGAATTTCCTCAACCTGATAATGAGCATTGTTATGGGTTGAGTTGTATCCTGTCAAAATTCATATTTTGAAGTCCTAACTCCCAATTTTTCAGAATGTGACTGTATTTGGAGATACGCTTTTTGGCGAGGGAATTAAGTTAAAAGAAGGACATTAGTGTGGGTTCTAATCTAACATGACTGGTGTCCTTATAAGAAGAGAAAACTTGGACATGTACCTGCAAAGAACAAAGGCATAGGGAAACGGAGGCTATCTGCAAACCAAAAAGAGAGACCTCAGAATAAGGTCTTGTATTTCTAGCTTCTAGAACTGTGAGAAAATAAATTTCTGTGGTTTAAGCCATGCAATCTGTGGTATTTTGTTATAGGAACACCAGCAAACTAATTCAATGATCTATAAAAACCCTACAGGTAACAATTTTGAGACTGAACACTTTCCTTATAATATCAGGAATGAAATAAAATTGTCAATTCTTACCATGTCTATTCAACATTGTACTGGATTTTCTAGCCACTACAATAAAGCAAGAAAAATAAAAAAGAGATACCCGTATTTGCAAAGAAGAAGAAAACTATCTTTATTTCAAATAATATAATGAGATATATAGAAAACACAATGATCTACAGAAAACAATTGTAATCCATAAGTAAGTTTGGAAAATGCAGAATACAAGGTCAACACACAAAAGTATATTGTATTAGCAATAAACAATTAGAAATTAAAATTATAAAATAATAACATTTGCAATAGCATTCTATTCAATACATAGAGATAAATATGGCAACAGATGTGCAAGATTTGTACAGTGAAAAACTGTTAAAAAACTGAAATTTTTAAAGATCTAAATAAATGGAGATATATACTGTGTTTATATAAGACAATTCAAGATTGTTAATATGTTGATTTCTTCAAATTCATCCAGCGTCAATCCAATCACAATCAAAATCTTGTCACTTTTTTTTTGAGAAATCGACAACTTGATTCTAAAATTCGTAGGGAAATGTGAAGACCTAGAATAGCCAAAGCAACTTTAAAAATGGAAAATAAAGTTGGAGGACTAATACTATGATTTCAAGACTTATTACAAAGCTACAATAATAAAAACAATAATTGTACTAGTATAAGAATAGACAAGTCAATGGAACAGAACAGTGAGTCCAGAAATAGAACCTTATATATATGGACATCTTATCTTTGAGAAGGGTACAAAAGCAATTCTATCAAGATTAAACATTTCAACAAATTGTGCTGGAATAACTGGATAGCCACATGCAAAACAAAATGGGGGAGGGGTGAAGAATCTTGATCCATTTCTTCATACCATATACAGAATTAACCCAAACTGGAACATTTTCCTAAATGTAAAACGTAAACATAAATGTAAACTTCTATGACAAAACATAGGAGGAAATCTTTGTGACTGTGGGTCAGGCAAAGATTTCTTATATTTAACACCAAAAGCACAATCCATTAAAAAGTGTTGGCAAAGATGTGAAGAAACATTGCTGGTGGGATTATAAAATAGTGCAACCACCTTGGAAAACAGATTGACAGTCTTTGAAAAGTTAAATATACAACGACTATATGATCCTGCTATCCCATTCCTAGATAGTTACCCAACAGAAATCAACATGTGTATCCATACAATAATTGACATATGAATGTTTATATCAGCTTTATTTCTAGTAGACCCAAACTGGAAACAACCCAAATGTTCATCACCAATGAATATATATGCAATTTGTGGTGTCTATATACAATGGGATACTACTCAGAAAGAGGAAAGAACTATTGATACTGACGATAAATGCAACAATATGAAGGAATCTAAGTAACTATGCCGAGTGAAAGAAACTAGACCAAGAAATACATACGGTATGTTTTCATTTACCTAAAGCTCTAGGCTGGGTGTGGTGGCTCACACCTATAATCCCAGCACTTTGGAAGGCCAAGGCAGGTGGATCACCTGAGTTTAGGAGTTCAAGACCAGCCTGGTCAACATGGCAAAACCCCATCTCTACTAAAAATACAAAGAAATTAGCCAGGTGTGGTGGCATGCACTTGTAGTTCCAGCTACTCAGGCGACTGAGGCAAGAGAATCACTTGTACCCGGGAGGTGAGGTTGCAGTGAGTTGAGATTGCACCACTGCACTCCAGCCTCAGTGACAGAGTGAGACTGTATCTCAAAAAACAAACAAAAACTTTAGAAAATACAGGAAACTTTTGAAAGAATTGGATATATTCACTATCTTTATGGCCTGAATGTTTGTGTCCCCTCAAAATTGATTTTTTGAAGCCCTCACTCTCAGTGTGATGGTGTTTGGAGGTGGGACTTTTGGGAGGTGATTAGGTTTAAATCGGGTCATCAGGATAGCATCCTCATGATGGAATTAGTGCCCATATAAGAAAAAGAAGACAGAGATTTCTCTCGCTTCTCACACGCAAAGAGGTCATGTGAACACACAGTGAGATAGCAGCCTTCTGCAAGCCAGCAGGAGATCCCTCACCAAGAACAAAATCTGCTGGCACCTTGAACTGGGACTGCCCAGACTCCAGAACTGTCAGAAATAAGTGTCTGCTGTTTAAACCACCCCGTCCATGGTATTTTGTGATAGCGGCACAAGCCGACTAAGAAAACTATCTTAACTGTGATGATGCTTTCACAGGTTCCTAGATATGTAAAAACTTACCAAATATTATAATTTAAATATGTTCAGTTTATTGTAGTTCAATTAAACCTCAGTGACATGGTTAAAAAATAAAAATTTCCATGCTTTTGCTGCAGGGGCATTTGAATCTTCCAAAAACCTTACTGTGGGTTAGGCTACTACTAAAATACTTAGCAACTGCGGTTTGGCGGTTAGGAATGGGAAGCAGAATAGGCTCAGGAGACAAAGAAGAAGCCTGGAGTCTGTAAATATACTTGTCATACAGCTAGATTCACAAATTTATATTTTGATATGGCTATGATGATTGAGCCATTGCCACTTGGTCTCTTAAACTAAAAGCCAGTGGTTACATAAGCATCTCTCTTAATGAGGAAGAGATAATGTGGCTTTGAATCCCCAGCATACTCTTTAGGCCCTTGAAGCAGAGCTCAATTGAAAAGAATTTTAAACATCTGAAAATTATATTATAGGATCTGGGTAAGGCTGTGGCAGGAGGAATGAGCTTAGAGTAGAAAAGTTGAGTCCAATGACCTGCCTCAAGGCCATTTCTTAATTTCTGAACCCTCCTAAGGAAAAGGGTGGATTATTCTTATCTTAAAGACCTCCAGCTTCTTATAGTTTTTAACTGAGAGGGACACAACAAAGTAAATTGAAAGGGCCCTGGCCTGGGATTCCCATGTCTCTGAGCGTCTTTGGAGAAGTTCCTTGACCTAAGTTATTAGTTATTACATACATGAAAAGAGATTGCACTGAATGATCTCCCCTGTGCTTATCATTTCTAGAGGTCAATGATTCTATGGTGGAATGAGTTAGGAGCTTGGAGGTATTATAATAGACCCATGCCTGATGCCTGAAAGCTTCATGAGCAAATGTTTAACACATCTCCAGTCTCCTGTACACTTGACATCAGCTTCTGTAGAATGCTTATGCTGCATTATCTCCATGTCATTTAAATTTTCAAATGCAAGCCAACTTTGCAAAGAACAATAATATTGGAGGCATTTTATATCCAGTGGATTTAATGAGCATTCTTCCCTTTAATCATTATAAGTTATAATAGAACAAAATTTAAATGATTCTCAGATTGGAGGAGTTGTTCATCTGTTGTGAGAGAGAACAGATTATTCCAGTCCCTTTTGAACAGCTGGTATTTTGTTCCTTATGTAAAATAAAGGACATTCCCAGTAGCATTACAGTACTGGACTGAGGATATACAAGTTGCAAGGATGAGGCAGTAAATCCATAGACTAGTTATTAGAGACAGAGTCTTGGTTTCCTTTCTTGGCCCACCTGAATAATGTTAAACTCTGAGTGCTCAGACCAATTTCTTATCTTTCCTGGGCCTAACAGGGTCAAGGAGAAGTTATAGCTCAGGAAGTTTCCAAGTGAGAATGATGAGTCAAATTCTTAAAAAGCATTTTTATATTTTTCAAGTAGAATAGGTTATTTTATATGGGAGTGCATCAGAGGTGACTAGAATAGATTATCCATTTTTTGAGTGGAATGGGTTATTCATTGCCTACATACAAGGTATGTGTTGATGGAAAAAAAGTCCACTCCTGCCCCTCCTGCTTTACACTTCCAGCTTAGCTACAGTGAAGTGGAGGCGGGATCCTTCCAGAGCTCAGCACTATAAATGGGCTGCTTGCCTGATATGAGAAATGTTTAATAATGCAGTGTCCCTGGGACTTCCTGCCCACCTGTCACAACGCCGGCCTTTCCCTCCGGATATTGTCAGGCTCAGTCTATTGTTCATGCACCAAACCTTCTGACACCTATTGTTATAAATGACCCTGCCTTTTGGAAGCTATTCATCATTTCCATAAATGGAACCGTTCTTCCTCTTACAGCACACATTTCCTTCCTGTTCTTACTTAGCATGCGAGATGGACAGTTCCTAATAACTGCAGCTACGTAGTGTGGTAACATTCCATTAAGAAACTCACCTTTCAAAATAAGATGAGACTTATTGAAAGACTTTAATTGCCATCAAGAATTTCACTTCTACACAGCCTGTCAAACACATGTATGACAGTATTAGCAGCACCAATAGCCACAGAGCATAAACAAATTCACATTCTAGTTCTCAACTTTTTCTGCATGGGGGAAGCTTATGTGGGGGATATGTGTGTGTTTGTGTGTGTACTTTTGGGTGGGCAGGACTGATTAACGTGTAAATGTCCATGCAAATCAGAGTAGTCTCTCTTGAGTATTTATCTACTTATTAAATCGTCCCAACTTGTTTGAAGTTGTAGTGTTCTCTGCAGTGTATGTATAGCTGAACAGTCTAGCAAATGGCCTGCTGACTTCAGAACCATTGTGTTGCACAATTCTAGTGGCATGTTTACATTACGTTCTGTATGAATTGTGTTTCTTGCAATTGTGTGGTGGCTCTGCCTATCTTGATTCCTCTAGAAGATTTAATGCTCATTTTTCAAAGGCAGGGCTTCTTTGTCTTACTAGAAGTGCCTCCAATGTCTCTCTTGCTCACCAGGTTTTTAGCTACAACCGTACTCTAGCAGTGATTAACTCTTTCCTAATGTCTACTCTTGTGTTTTGCTGTGTCCTAAAACAGGGTGTTGGTCCATTCACTCTGTTTCCTATTAGCATCTATTTAGATTTTATATTTGAGACGGAGTTTCGCTCTTGTTGCCCAAACTGTAGCGCAATGGCGCAATCTTGGCTAACTGCAACCTCCGCCCGCAGCCCCCCGCCCCAGGTTTAAGTGATTCTCCTCCCTCAGCCTCCCAATAGCTGGGATTACAGGCGTGTGCCAACACATCAGGCTAATTTTTGTATTTATAGTAGAGATGGGGTTTTGCCACATTGGCCAGGCTGGTCTCGAACTCCTAACCTCAGGTGATCCACGTGCCTTGGCCTCCCAAAGTGCTAGGATTACAGGCGTGAGCCTTCGCGCCCGGCCCTAGGTTTTTTTTTTTTTGTTTTTTGTTTTTCTGTAATGCTGGAGTGGAAAGGGAACTTTGTCATTACGTCCCAGTTTCACCCATTACTAACGATGAGATCAAGATCAGGGGCAACAGCAACTGGAAGGTTCCAGTTCATTCTTGTGAGCTCCAGCTTGTGTTTGTGCCTTCTTACTTATCCAGGCTGTTTCTTATTTAACATCCATCTTATTTTCCCCACTGTCTGGCCTGTGGACTTCAATTTTTAGCATCGGTCCTGAAGACAACAAACTTATTGGGACCACTTAACCAGCTCCCACAGCCACATAAGTCCAATGTCTGTAACAAATCTTTTTATAAAAAACACACCACATGCACGCACACACACACACACACGAGAGAGAGAATGAGAATCTTTTAGTGGTTTGGTTTCCCTGGTTGAACCTTAGCCGACACATATACAATATATAAAGTGCCAGGGTTATGGAAGATAGTCAATAATGAATGGACAGATGAATGACAAAGACCTGCTTGTCTGAATGAGGATGGAGAAAGTGAGGAGGTAGACAAGAACTTAAATTTCTTGAGCACCTACTATATGCCAGAAATTATGCTCTATGTTGAGGGTACAGTTGTGTAAAATCAGACTAGGTTCTTGTTTTCATGACAATTGCAGTTTAGTGGCATTCTTTATCTTCATTGACAGCTTTTCTGACTTCCTGCTGATGGCCATTTTAAGGCTACATGGCACATAGGTAATGTTGAAGTTACTAAAGAAAGCAAATGAAATACACACATTTTCTTCTTTTTCAACACCTCGCAATCATGACTGATCCACTTGCTGTAATACTCAGCAAATGTTTAATGAAGGAAGGAAGTTAGGGCAGGTGTGATTCTGACAACTAACAAAGGAGACAGAGCACCCACTCCTCTGGGATATATTGCGAGCTTGTGAGGAGCAGGCTAACCATACTGACCAGGTTTTCTATTTGCCTGTTATTAATCCCTTCCACAAGGAACATTTTGGCCAAGTAGGAAACTTTAAATAGGGGTCTGGCTCTCTTTGCTGATATGGTCTTTAAGCAGAAAGGCCATCTCTCCGGCATGAGCTGGTTTGTGATCTTGGGCTCTTCAGAATTGTTATCTCTCTACAGTATGATATTGACTTAGAAAATGTTTATAATCTATTGTATATCTTTGATGTATAGGATTCTAGAATAAAAAAAAAAATTGTCAGGAAGGATCTGGTAAGGTTACTGCTTACTAGGAGTTATACTAAGAGTATATACCACAACCATGGCGTAGGCAGTAAGTAATAAAGACAGGTGTCCGAAATCCTGGAGGTCATGTCCTAATCCTTCAGGTCATGAGGAAGAGCCAGGTTGGTTGAAGATTCAGGTTGGTTTTAGAGAAGAACCAGGGCACACAATGGAAGCATGCTTATATAAGTAACTGATAAAAAAGAAGGGATGCTCACAAGATAAAAATCAGCTCTGTGCTCATTTGGTTTTCCTCATTCCAGGCACATAATTCTGATTCCTGCCAGAATAGTTACATAAAATCTATATTTATAACAATAACCCAATGATTTTATAGCTGAGGACTTTACAAAGCCACCCGAAGATTTGTTGAGAATCACTGACCCCACACTTTGTAATACTATGTATTAATTACAATAGATTCTAGCTTAATGCAGGCATCTTATCAAGATAATAGTCTATATTTTGGTCTAGTCTTCTCTTTGAAATTAGACTCCACTGATACTCTTCTTGATTCCATTATTATCACACATTAATGAACTTCAGGATGCTTGATCCTTGTCTGCCTCCGTCTCTGTTTGTGTATCTTTCTTTCTCTCTCTCTCTCTCTCACACACACACACACACACACACACACACACACACACACACAAACACCCCCCTACGTTACACCTTATGTGAACTTTTGGAATTGTTCAGCTTACAGCTCCTGGTGGAAGTAGTTCTTTGACTGACTTGTGGAGTGTTACCCTACACATCTACAGCTTAGTATTTGGCACAGTTGCCAGGGGACCCTTTCAGAGGTTTCTGAAGTTCTTCCTGTGTGTGTCTCCTTTCTCTCCAGTACTCTGACCCTCAAATTTGAGCCCCCTCATTCGTCACCAACTCTGATCTCCCTCCTCAACTCAGCAAGATGGTTGTACTGTGCTTGGCGTATCCTTCCCTGATCTACGTGCTTCCAGGCAGAAAGCCAAGCTATTCACAGGGCTCCCTTTGTTTTCTTTCTTTAAAGGATCACGGTCCTAGACTGTAGGTTAATGTGTGAAAGCCATTGTTTTAAATATTTTCTTCCTTTTTTTGTTGTTTCTGGCTGGGTGGTAGGTCAAGTCTGGGACCTAGGGACTCAGTGCAGCAGAGAACAGAAGCTCTGCCTCTCTCTCTTTTTGGACCGGGAATAACTACATGATGCTCCATGTTGTTGCCTTCTTAATCTGGGTGTTCTCCCTGGGTGTGCACACATCCTTCTCCAACATGCTATGACAAAGGATGGTGGTAATTTAAACTCCCTTGGGAGAAAAGGATCACTTTCTAATTAAAGTCCAAATTGAAAACTACTTTCCTACTTTGGGGAGAAATATCAATCTATGATACTTCTGACTTCCTGCAGATAAATATCATTAGACGACCTCCTCTTTCCTGGCTGTGGCAGCTCAGAATGTGTGAGTGTTCATTTTTTAACATTTCTTGCCCAATATTATGGAAGTTGCATATCTTTTCATGTGTACTCTTTTAGAATATAGTGATCAACGCAGAAATGTTGACGTTCTAGCTAATGAAATGTGTCTCTAGAAGGCCTCTCTGTCTTGCTCTAGGGAAGACTGGAGAAATAACGCTAATGACTAACATTTGTGTTTCACTTCACAGATTACAAAGACTTTCACATCATTATTTCATCGAATCCTCACAATTGCTTCGAGAAATACGCAAGGCAAATATACTGTATTTTTCAAATTCACAGGAAAGGAACTAACTGAAAAACTTTAAAATTTTGGTTCAGACGATTGGCTGGGCACAGTGGCTCACGCCTGTAATCCCAGCACTTTGGGAGCCCGAGACGGGCAGATCACAAGGTCAGGAGATCGAGACCATCCACAATTTTACAACTTTATTGTAAGTCCCTTTGGTACGATTTATCATGAGTATAACTCAAATAAGTGCTTAATATATGATTTCCAACTTAATACAATATAATAGAAATTCAATTTTGAGATTTCTACAATTTTAATTTTTAGAGAAATAGCCCAGGTTAATTCAAAAGTGTGTTGCAAATGTGCTCTATTTTTTTGTATTCTGTTAGCTTGCCTTTGGGGAGCTAGACTTTCTAGATGTTGAGGCCATAAATCAAGCGCCACCAGGTGGCAGTTTAAACAAATTGCCAGTATAGCCTCTAGTTGGAAATAACCTCCAGCACGTGAAGCTTACAAGCCTGGCTAGGTTCGGGCGCGGCGGCTCACGCCTATAATCCTAGCACTTTGGGAGGCTGAGGCGGGTGGATCACGAGGTGAAGAGATCAAGATCATCCTGGCCAACATGGTGAAACCCCCTCTCTACTAAAAATACAAAAATTAGCCGGGTGTGGCGTGCGTGCCTGTAGTCCCAGCTACTCGGGAGGCTGAGGCAGGAATTGCATGAACCGGGGAGGTGGAGGCTGCAGTGAGCTGAGATCGCCCCACTGCACTCTGGCCTGGGCGACAGAGCGAGACTCCGTCTCAAAAAAAAAAATAAAATAAAATAAAAAAATAAAAAGTCTGTTATTGCCAGGTGATCAGAATGGCCAACGTTACCCTAAATGTAGAACAATAAGGAACAAGGTGAGTTTTGCAGAAGACTCTGGGTAGAATAATGTAGTAGATACTGTTGGAGTACCTACCCAATTCTCACACCTTTTCTTTTTGAATGATTCCCCAAAGTCCTAATTTAGGATAGTGGTTCTTTAGAACTTGGAAAAGATATTTAATCATGATGTGGATGTTTCCAGAAGCTAAAAAAAAAAAAAAAAAAGAAAGAAATATTTAATCCATTAATCATTTACTGGGTACCTACTATGTACCAAGCTCTATGCACCACATGGAGATACAAGATGAAGAAGCAGGTTTTAGGTGACACAGCTAAGTTAATACATAGCAGGTTTCAGCAGAGAATGAGAAGAAACTTCACTCTGTGATCCTGTTGCTGAGTGAGATTTTGCTACTTAGAGGTAGCTGAGCTTTGCACAAAGGAAACCACCTTAGAGTTACCTAAGAAGGCTATAATCCTTGGAGTCTATGGACAGGGATAATGAGTCTTCTTGTCAATTCCATGTATGCAAAAGGAGAGCTTAGAGTGCCCTAGGTGGGCCAGGCTAAAATAAGATGTCTTAATGAACAATGTGTCCTTGCTGATGGGAGATAAATAGGCCAATAGCTGAGGATATAGATCCTTCTATATGAATGGAGGATCCTGATTTAATAATATAATAACAATAACATTAATGTTAACTGCCAATTATGGTACACCTAATATAAGCCAAATACTGTGTCAGATACACCACAAACACACAAGATAGCTATTACTACCCAGTTTTACAAATAATAACATTGAGGCTCTAGGAGGTCATATTACCTTCCTGAGGTCACAGACCTAGTGAATGTGAGAGTTGAATTTGATTCTATACCTATGTGACCGAAAGTCTCTACATGAACTGTAGCTGGTAATATTAAATAATATTGAGTGACTGTGGACCTACTCAATTATATTTTCGCTGATGCTGAATGTGTTACACTTAGTGATTTCTCTCTCCCTTTTTTAAAATTAAAAATGTCTCCTGATGCACTCATATCAGCATGCTTAGGAGTGGGCTGTTGGTATAAGCCTGCAGGCTTTCTAGTCTAGAGATTGCTCCCCCTTTCTGACTGAGACACTTTTGCCAAAAACATAGGCAATCCCAATAAAGCGAGGTGGGTTATTTGTCTCAAGAGCACTGATGCAGAAGACAAGTGAATAAATGTTAGTTTTCTGTGAAAAGGAGTAAAAGTAAAAGGTTAGGAGTAAGAGAGGGTAGTAAGAGAAAAAAAAAAAAAGGTTATTTGGCTATTTATATCTTCTCTGCAGCCTTCCCTCTGCTGTCTGGCTGGGCCTGGTCCTGAATAAGTAGCTACAGGCACTGGTTGGTATCTTGCCTTGCTCAGTATATACATTCAATGGGCAGGGGAAAATGATTATTTCCCATTGCACTGTTATTAGAAATTGAAGTCCCCATATAACAGAAGCAATTTTTCGGTTCTGTTGAGCTGTGGTTTGCTACCTCGTGAAAAATAATGGTTGTGCAAAATATATACACTGAGTATGACAATTTCAAGCTTTAAATCTTCAAAGAAAATTCACATTGTTTTCCATTTAAAGAGATATGACCATGTTTGGGTATGTGTGTAATTAGAAAATTAGGTAATGGGAGATTATGGCAACCAAATTTGCTAGTATCTTTATTCTATCTGGGGCGATATGTGCTCATGCATGCATGTGCACAGGCACACACACACATACACATTCAGCTCAGGACAATGAAAGGAGGTTGGCTCATTTTGCTTTACAGAAAGTTCAGATAAAAAAATTTATTAGACCCTTATCACTCTTACCTGTCTACAGCTCTCTCTCTCAGACCTTGCCTTATTCATTTATGGCTTAGCAATGATGCATCTGAAGGCACCAAGCCTCAGGGACTTGGGGAAGTACAGCACCAGTTCACATTTTGTAATTCAAGTTAAGGTTACTATTTGTCCATAGGCTGATTTTATTTTGGGCTTGGGCCTCTAGACCTGTGCTCATTTTTGTGACAATAAGAGCAATTCTCTTCAAGCAGAATCTAACCTGACGGGATCTCATTCATGCAAAAGTCTAAGTTGATACAGGAAAGGTGGCCTGAGGAACAGACAGCAAAGAAAGGAATTGATGTCCACCTGGCCTGAGGGCAAATCACATCTGAATTATTTCTTAATTTTTACCCATTTTATAGCAAACATTAAACATTAGGGGATATAGCAATGAGTTACACATGCTCCTCACCTTCAAGGAGGTGAGGATCTAATAAAGGAGATGGACTTGTAAAAGAGCAATTTAAGTTCCATAAGATGATTACCATAATGGGGGAATAGGTAAAAATACATAAAGCATATGGAGAAGAGGCCATTCCCTCACCCTCTTTTTCTAAAATCTCAGACATTAATATTTATGAGTGTTTCCTCCCTCTGACCATTCATAGTTAACCAACTCCTGTCGTTTCTAATTCTTTACTGTCTCACAAACCTGCTTAATCATCTCCATTTCCACAATAAAATCTGACTTGAGGAAGCCTCATTCCCACCTGGATAACTGCAGCAGGCTGCTTCTAGGTCTCCCTGCCTTTCATTGCCTCCTTCACATCCTTCTACATATTTAATCCTTCAGTGTTTCTTCAATGACTTCAGGAAGATATCCGGGGAAGTCCTGGCTGGTATCACGTTCCTTGGTTCCCTTCATTAATTCCTCCAATGTTTATTGAATACCTACTATGTGTCAGTGCACTCTGTAGTGCTAGCAAAGCTTATGGCATTTGGCTGAGATAGTCCCCAAATAAAATTCACATTATTTTATCTATCGATAAGTTCAAAACCTTCTCTAACTATTCCATATATTTGTTGGAGAATAAAATGAACCTGTGAGAATGCCTTAAAAACACAGAAGTATACAGGTAGGCCCCGCCATGGCATATCCCAGGATGTTGGAGAAGTGTTATTTCTCAAGTATAGGAAAGGAGAATCTAATACATTTAAAAATAATTTTTGTTTTTGATAGTTGCTCTTTGGGCAGCTTAGTGTAGTCATTAAGAACATCTCAATTTAGTACTTAGCCTGTTAGGATTGCCACACAAAATACCATAAACTGGGTAGCTTTTCAATAACAGATATTTATTTCTCATAGTTCTGGAGGCTGGAAGTTCAAGATGAAGGTGCTGGCAGATTCAACATCTGGTGAGGGCCCCATTTCGGGTTCATAGATGGGGTCTTCTTGCTATGTCCTCATATAGTGGAAGGGACAAGGAGGTTCTCTGGGGCCTCTTTTATCAGAACACTAGTCCCATTCACGAGGCCTTTGCTGCTATGACCTGATTACCTCCCAAAGGCCCCACCTCCTAATACTATCACCTTGATGATTAAGTTTTGACATAGTAATTTGGTGGAGGACACAAACATTCTGACCACAGTAGTACTGGACCTGCAACTTGGGATTAACTCTGTAACCTTGGGCAAGTTCCTTAACCTCATTAAGGCTGAATTAGGGGATCTGTAAAAAGGGAATGATAAGAATATCCACAGTTGTTGTGAGGATAAAATTGAAGACAAAGGGAAAGCATTTATCTCAGTACCTGTCATGAAATAGATGCTTAATAAATGGCAGCTATTGTTACTTTCCTTTCTGAAACACACGTGTTTCATGGGGCCAGTACATAGTCAACAGTGAGAAAGCAGTTTCAGTAAGTGCATGAATTTACTATGCTTATTTACACCTGGAGAACTTTGGTCCATTTATCTCCCTTTTCTCTCCCATATTCCCAAACTCTAAAATCCCTTATTTCTGTGCAAAATATGTTAAGAACAAGAATCTGAAGTGGAGGGAAGTCATCTTAGAGAGAAAAAAAGTTCGTCTGTGAAAGTCAATTCCACACAAAGCAAATCTGGCCAGTGCAGGGTCATTAGCTGAGCAATTCTCAGGCAGGCCTGGTCCAGGTGTGGGTGGACAAAAATGATCCTGCTGTGTGAACGAACAGGACAAAGGTTCACAGCTTGTAAAGGGGGAGCCCCTATCTCATGGAGGACACATGAAAAATGCTGACTTCTTAGAGAAAGTATGCTATTTGGTTGGAAATATATATGTATGTATGTATATATTTACCCCTCTTGGGTCTTATCAAAAAGACCATATTTTTAAAAGATTTAGCTTTTTCCCAATCCAAATTGGGGCTGTATCTAAGTTAATGGTGTCCAGGGACAGATGTACAGCTGATTGCATTCTAAAAAGTGCTCTCCAGAGACGCCCTTCAGAAACTCCGGCCTGACAACAGAGCAAGAGACAGATCTTCTGAGATCGTTCAAGCAAAAGGAAACATTTTATTTACAACATTACTAATAAATCTTTCCTACTGCACTTTAGGTTTCCTCTCTTTAAGTAGGCTTTATGATATCTCATAAGGGAGAGTTGGCGTCACTGGAAATGCCTGTCTAGGAGCTGCACCTTGGGAAATGAACTGCCTAAATGAACCCAAAGGATTCTCAACCCAACAACACTTGCCTCGGCTTTTCTGTCTCCATCAGCCTTTCTCATTTCTACACCTACGTAAAGAAGCATGTTGCCCAACTAATGCAGAGCAAATACCCCGCGGATATATTTGTTTCCTTTCTTTTTCTTCTTACTCCCTTCTTTCTTCATCCGTCTTTCTTGGTTGTTTTCTTCTTTCTCAGTTTTTTTCTTTTCTAGCTCTTTTCTCACATCCATTTCTTCTCAACAAGCTTTACTTTTTGAAAACTGCATTTACCCTTTCTTTTCTTCCCTACTTTTCTTTCTCACCCCCTTTTCAGGCATTCATTGAAGGAAGAAGATTTGTCCTTTAAGTGTTCAACAGGATGGCTGTCATTCTCCAGGCTATATCTGTGCAGCATCAGAGAATGTTGAGTCTTTGTGTGCTCTGCTAACTTTATCTTTAAAAATCATTGGTCATAGGTTTAGGGTAATTCTGATAATAATTATACCTTGATTTTGTTTGTTTGTTTTCCTACTGTTCACAAAGCCTTTCTCCTTTCTGTATCTCATTTAGTCTTTACATACTGTAGGCCTTCCAGAGACAATGTTCAATATTTGTAGATTACAGCAACCTTCCAAATCTGGGGTCACTAATATTACCCAGATATGGAACCTGAAAAACAGAAGATGATTTTGCAATTCAGTTCCACAAACATTTACTGACTGGCTTCTGTGTACCAGGTACCATGTACCCAAAGACAAGCTGCAGTTTTGTCTTCTAGGAACCTCTAGTCTACTGCACACAAGTTCAATGCAAAGAGCTAAGTGTTAAGCTACTGATAGAAACAAAGGGACACTGTGAAACAGAGGAAACATTGATTTTTTAAAATTTATTTTCGTGGGAAATGGATATTATGGAGAATAAAAGATGACAGAGGAGCTGGACTTTAAAGAGCAGGATTGGGCGTAGTTACTTACGCCTGTAATCTCAGCACTCTGAGAGGTCAAGGAGAGTGGATTGCTTGAGTCCAGGAGTTCAATACTAGCCTAGGCAACATGGTGAAACCCCACCTCTACAAAAAACACAAAAATTAACCGAGTGTGGTGGCATATGCCTGTAGTTCCAGCTATTCGGAAGGCTGAGGCAGGTGTATTACTTGAGTCCGGGTGGTTGAGGCTGCAGTGACCTGTGATTGTCCCACTGCACTCGAGCTGGGGCAATGCAGTGACACCCTGTCTCGGAAAAAAAAAAAAAAAAAAAAGGAAGAAAGAAAGAGCAGGATTTCTATACATTGTGATTGGAAGGGCACTTAAGCAAAGAGAACAGCCTGAACAAAGAAACGAATCATATAACAAGTGCTTATTTATGCCATAAATTAATAGACTAGTGTGAGATGGGTGAATAAGTATTGGTAGGACAATAGTAAAAAATAAGAACAAATTATTGCTGCAGCCATGATTGTGAAGGTTTCATGCTATAGGATTAAGACTTTGCTTATACAAATAATACATTATGGAGAATTCTGATGAAACCCTTACAGAAGGGTTTGAGTCATAAGTCATCCCATATTATAACAATCTTCCTTCTTATGATGGTAGAGGATATTATTCCATTTTGACTATTTTTTCTTGGGATCTGCCAAACTGTTTTTTATCATGTAAGATGTCTGTATTTTTGTCCCAAAGAGAATAATAACATCTGAAAATTCTCTTCTCTTCTGGGATTTTGGACCTTGCTAAAGGACCAATGAGACTTAACTCCAGGGACTAGTTCTGAACGTAAAACTCTGTTAGTTGATATTTGATATATGCTGTGTCCAACCCTGCAAGTGTCTAGGACAACACAGACACAAAGTTTTTCACATTCAGGCAAAAGGCAAAAAGTGATTTGTAATATATCTAATTATAATTTAGGCATTGCATTTAGTAGGAGGTAAAAGGGTGTGGGTAAATCTGTTTACTGGTTTCTATTTCTTGATATCCTGACATTATCATGCCATTATGATTAAAAGAATCAAAATGTGGGTCTAGCCCAAAGGGCAGAATCTTTCCAGTTTGGGCCAGATTCCCAAATTAATTCTTGGCCATTGAAATAGAGGGAGGCTTAAAGAAGAAATTGGCTGCAACCAAAAGGACCTATTAAGATGTAATGGCTGTATTCAAGTAATGGGAAGAAGGAGAAGTATAGTAATAGAAGGGATTCCAGATATATTTCAAGAGGTCAAATTGATAAATTAGGAAGTGGAAAGAGGATTCAGGGAGGATTCACAGGGTCGTAGATTTTAAGAATTAGTTCATACTGTGATTAGATAGGATAGCAAACTCAGAAGGGAGAGAAAGTGACAGCTGAAGGAAAAGATCCTAAATTTGTTTTTGGACATGTTGGGAATGAAGTGTCCAGAGCATAGCCCAGCAGAGACGTTGAGCAAACAATTGGAAATTTATGTCTGAAGCTCAGTAGAGAGGTTCAGCATGGAGAGGGAAAAATTTTGGAGCAACTAATCCTTAGGCAATGAAATGAAAATAATAACACACAGGGAATTAGGATTCTTGAATCAGATCCTGAGTCTAAGTGAAATTGGGAAGGTTGACAATTTACCTCTCTGGACCTTAGTGTCTTGGTCTGAAATATCCAAGTTCCTTTCTGAAAACCCCATTAAGCAGTGTAAAGCAATGCTGGCAGGTGAAACCCTTTCCTGGTTTTTGCATCCTGTCTCCTGATTTGTGTGATGGGATCAAGGAAGAGTAAGGTTGAGAAACAATTGCAGTTTGTAGGCTAACTTTTTTGTGATAGCTCTAGTGGCTCTTACTGTTTAGAAAACTGTTTATCATCCTGGAAAATTACTTCAATCTTCAGTTTCGGACACTCTCGTGTATTTCAAGGAAAAAAATAATTGCACCAAAAATCAAAAACAGCACCATCAACAAACAACTTATCCTAAAAAGTGCAGTTCATATTTGAAAATGGTGGCAGTTCCTTTGTTTCAACTTAAATGTGTGAAGATTGTGAGGTTACTAAAGTGCTTGATCCAGTGGAGTTCTAAAAAACAAAGAAAAGACCCAAAGAATTCCTTTGTTAGCGCCTGGCCTTAGCGACTGTCAATCTCTAGCTCCCCAAGGAGAACTTTATCTTCCATGAGAACAAACCCATGCAGTTGCTTGTTGTGGATTAGGTGTGTGATTAATGCCCCTGCTCTCCAATCTCAGCTGCTAAGGAGAACAGATGGGCCCAAATCAGACCTCACTTGATGCTGGGCTTTAAGTGATGTTGGGAAAACCTCATGAATCCTCAGGAATGCGATCTCTGCCACTCATCAGTGAAAGGAACAGGGAATTGGTAAAATGGTGGGAGAAGTTTTGTGGAATTATATGCAGCTAGAGAAGCAAGTCCTAGAAGGGCTATTAAAAAATTGTACATGATAAGAAGAAACAGGTCATAGGGAGGGGAAATGCAATTTAAAAGCATAACTTGCATCTAAGGAAAGTGGATCTTGTCCATCCTTTTACTGCTAAAGGAGTAATCTGTGTACCTTGAAAGGTTTGAGATTATAAAGGTAGTTCAGAATTGGGAGTTTGACAGTGAATCAATAATTCTCAATCCTGATACATTATTATCAGCTAGAGTGCTTTATAAGCTTGAGGAAGCAAGCTCAGATCCTATCCAGAAATTCTGATTTAATATGCCTGGAGTGGGGCTGGAGCAGTTTTACTCAGGCAACTATAACAGTGGTGTTCCTCCTTTATTTGGAATAAGGCCCTTCTGGGGTGCTTGTTAAGAATATGGATTCCAGCGTTTTATACACCAAGCTTGATTTAGGAAAAGGAATATACACAGCTATGTGTTGAAGTGCATGATGGTTAGTTTTATGTGTCAACTTGGCTAGGCCATAGTACCCAAGTATTTGGCCAAATACTAGTTTAGATATTACAGTAAAAGTATTTTTTAGATGAGGTTAGCAACAGTAGACTTTGAGTAAAGCAAATTGTCCTTTATAATGTGGACTAACCTTACCCAATCAGTTGAAGGCCTTAAGAGAAAAAAGACTGACCTCCCCCAATAAAGAGGGAAATCTGCCAGCCTGCCGGCCTACCTTATGGATTTTGGACTTGCCAGCCTCCACAGTTGTGTGAGCCAATTTCTTAAAATAAATTCCTTAGAAAGAGAGATTTATTTTAAGGAACTGGCTCACCCAATTGGCACACACACACACACACACAAAATTAATTATATATGTACATCCTGTTGGTTCTGTTTCTCTGAGAACTCTGACTACTACAGAGTAATATACCCACCTTAGTGATCCACACCCTGTCAATAAAATTTTTTCCACAGAGTAAAATAATTTAGTTGAAGCATAAAATCAAAGCTATGGGTGACTATGGTGACTACTCCCCAACCCCAGAAAATGTAGATAAATCCTAGGGAGAACATACTTACCACAAAACATGAAATGGGAGTTCAAGCTAATGCTACATAGATTTTAAAGGGATGGGTAATAATAGCTAACATCTAATTACACCAGAAACTACCATCATCTTTAACTTTTTCCTTAATCTTAGCTTCCTTTTTCTTTTTATGCATAAACCTGTCTTCTGAGATTAGACTTAGTAACAAGATCATGTAATTAAAGGTCCAAGTTATCAGGATTTGCACTAATGCTGCATTCAACATGTATAGAAGATATGTGAATAAAATCTATATAGATACAGATACAGGTATAAGTATAGATATATATTCATCTAGAACTATATGAAGAGCTGTGCGGGTTACTTGAGAGTCATTCCTTGGGATGATCTCTCGCTGTTATTGTTTTATTCTCTTCTAACAAATATCACATTTTTAAAACCTGTCATGTCATGGATGTTCTTTTTCATTCACACAGCACATTTTCACTGGTGCATCCTCAAGTCTGATGCATGGCTTGGCCACAGGGAGGGGTGATGTTACTCTTGCCTGGGAGGAAACCAGGGAATGAATGGAAAAGAGAGATGACATCAAACAAATATTTGCAGTAATATGTGGTAATACGTATAAAAACTGGGAAAATGCCATGGGAGGCAAAGAAAGGAGTGAACAGGGAATATATTACAGAAGAGGTGACTTTGTAAACTGGGTTTTAAAATATGAGGAGTAGTTTTCCAGATGAAGGAGAGGGAAGGAATGACAGAGACAGAGGTGGTGACATCAGCAGTCAGAGGACATTTATGAATTTAAAAGAATAAGACTTGACAGATTCTGGATGTGGATCTGAGGAAAAAGAAAGAGTTCAGAGTGTCTTCTATAGAGACATATATCTTTTGATATTGATTTTAAATACAGGTAACTTTATGGGGTTAAGTTGGTAGAGATGGCATCTATTTCCTTAAATAAGGAGGGAATAATTATAAATTCCCTCCTTAAATAAAGAGGGAATAAATTTTGCTATTTTAATATTCCTTTCAGTTCCACAATCCTATGCCTCTATAGGAAGATAAATCTAATGAAATGAACAAAATTAAAGACTTGAGATAGCCTAGAAGAAATACATGAAAAGAGATCATTTGTTTTCTTGGCATTAACATTAAATATTCCTTAACCAAAAGGGAATTCCGGAAAAAAAGGAAAAAGTTGTGTCAATGGTTCCAGTTAAACTAGGAGGAATGAACACAAGGATTTATCATTGCTTCCTCCTGAAAGTCTTTCAAAATAGCTATAATTGAATACAAAATAAAAACTGCAGTGACAAACGGAGCAGCAGAGGGGATGATGGCAGAAGAGGGATGTCAGCAAAGTTTTGAGGATGGTAGGCGGATGAGTCCACGGGAACTGATGGAATGGAGTAGAGAACACAGAAGCTGAGGCCTGAAAAATGTAAAGTGAATGAGAAGAAAGCCAGTCTGTGCCCCCAGAAGTCTGGAAGTGCCTACAAAGTAGGGTTGTCAGGAATTTCTGAAGGCTGGAGTCGGGCTGGAAACAGGGTTGGTTAAAAGTTGTATAAGGAGTTGTTAGAACTCCTATCCACTTCTCTGTTTGTGAGAGTGGGGCTCTTTACTTCCCTAACTAGACAAAAGTTAGTTAACCTCTGACCTGGGGAACCCTAACCACAGCTGTGGACAAGAGTGAGCCACTAGGCAGAAAAACAAAGGAGCATGTAAGAATGACACACCACCAGCCTTCCTGCTTTTCCCCTTCAGTTTCTGGAATGCTGGCATCCAAGCTGATTGCCCATCTCTCTCCTTCCTTCATTACCCTTGTTGCCCTTTGATTCATATGCCCAGGCAGAATATTAGAGAATTTCTCACTGGAGAAATCAATGGTCCAAGGAAAAAGATGTTAAGATATTAAACTGCGGAAGTCTCCTGAAGTCTGCTCACCACCACAGTCTCCTTCAGAGAAACCGACCAGACACTTGCTAAGATTGTCAGTGCCTCAGTGTTAAATATGAACGGGAATAAAGAATTGCCAGGCCATTTTTTTTTTTTTGAGACAGAGTCTTGCTCTGTTGCCCAGGTTGGAGTGCAGTGGCGTGATCTCGGCTCACTGCAACCTCCGCCTCCCAGGTTCAAGCGATTCTCCTGCCTCAGCCTCCTGAGTAGCTGGGATTACAGGTGCGTGCCACCACACTCGGCTAATTTTTTTGTATTTTTAGTAGAGACAGGGTTTCACCGTGTTGGTCAGGCTGTTCTCGAACTCCTGACCTTGTGATCTGCCTGCCTCGGCCTCCCAAAGTACTGGGATTACAGGCATGAGCCACCACGCCTGGCTGAATTGCCAGGTTTTTAAGAGAACATCTAACATGAACAACAACATAGGTCAAAAAACATATGTATAAAACAAAAAAGATACAATGTAGCTATATAATATATAATAAAACAACAACAAAACATAGAATACAGAGAAAATGAAGAGAAAAGGGGGAAAGCACTCTAAAAAACTGTAATATACTTGGAAAGATGAGGATGCTTCATTCAATAAGTAAAAAAAAAATATTGAGAATGAAAATTCAAAAAATATTCACACATAGTGAATTGGATCATGAAGAAATAAAAGTTACCAGCAATATAAAGCTAACTTTGGCAAAGAGATAGAATTCTTGAGGGAACTGTTAAAGACATTGATGAGATCCAACGTCTTTCTAATAAATGGCCCAGAAAATGTGAGAGAAGATAGAGGGGAAGAAATAGAAAAACATTTTTCTAGGCTGAGGGGACTCTGAAGTTTTAAAATAAAATTGACTCACTTAGAAGGACTATTAAGGAGTGAGATTTTATATCTTTATATTTTTCTTTTTAAAACTTCACAAACAAAACATGCTTCTGAAAAAACAGAAAAGTGGCCTACACAGAAAGGGCAGTGAGTAAATTAGAAGATGAAATAATGTATACACATTCTGAGGACACGGATTTTGAAGCTGGTATTCAGTATTCTTCAAAAACAAGAACCAAAATTAAAGCATCACCATATTCAGAAAAATACATGATTCCTATGTGTCCTTTATTAAGTATTCAAGGTGGTGTTTATTAAAATAAGACATGGGATAAATGGGTAAGCAAACCATAGTATATACATACAATAGACTATTATGCAATCTTAAAAAGGAAGGAAATTCTGATATGTGCTGCAACGTGAATGGATCTTGAAGACATGCAGCGTGAAATAAGCCAGACAAAAAAGGACAAATATTGCATGATTCCACTTACACAAGCTACCTAGCACAGTCAAATTCATAAAGACAGAAAGCAGAATGGTGGTTGCCAGGGCCTGCAGGGAGGGGGATTGGGGAGTTACTGTCTAATGGGTGTGAAGTTTCAGTTTGGGGAGATTAAAATGTTCTGGAGCAGGATGGTGGTGATGATGGTAAGCAATGTGAATGTACTTAATATCATTGCACTGTGAAAACAATTAAAAGTGGTTAAAATGGTAAATTTAATTTTATATGTTATTTCACCACAATGATAGAAAGAATGAAAAAGAAGAAACAAAAGAGCAAATGAACGCACCTATGAAAGGAAAATACATGTTATAGGGAAAAAATAATGAGTAAAAATGCTAGCAAAACTGATAGTTAATATAATTGCTAGTTTTTAGGTGGTGGAACTTAATGCTGTTCTTTAAAAAATTTTTTTAATAAAAGAGAAATAATTTTTTAAGTTTTATTTTTATTTAAATTTTTTTTAGGCCGGGCGCGGTGGATCATGCCTGCAATCTTAGCACTTTGGGAGGCAGAGGCAAGTGGATCACTTGAGGTCAGGAGCTTGAGACCAGTCTGGAAAACATGGTGATACCCAGCCTCTACTAAAAATACAAAAAATTAGCCAAGCGTGGTGGTGCATGCCTTTAATCCCAGCTACTTGGGAGGCTGAGGCAGGAGAATTGCTTGAATCCAGGAGGTGGTGGTTCCACTGAGTTGAGATCACGCCACTGCACTCCAGTTTGGGCAACAGAGAGAGAATCCATCTAAAAAAATAAAGTAAAATAAAACATTTTAAGAGAAGTCTATTAGGCTATATCAACATGGATTCAGCAGATAGTCTCAGCTGCCTGAAAGTATGATGTGAAAAAGCAGATGGTGGAAGTGCCCCAGGGTTGATCATGAGAATAATAGAAGATCAAGAGAGTGGAAGATTCTTGAAAGTTGGCCATGTTGATATGGCCTATTAATGGTTCAATTTTCATAGGGTTTCATGAAAAGCTAAAAGACATGGTCTAATTTTAGTGTCTCATGTACTGACTTGGAGGAACTGTTGTATGAAAATGGAGCTAAGGGCAGATCCATTGGGAGGAGAGAGTAGAATAAAGATACAAAAGGTTGGGATCAGAGAGGGACATTTTCTACTTTCAGACCCTGGCATAGAGCAATTCTGTTTGATAATGGGGTCCCAAGTTTAGAGACATGGGAGTTGAGAAAATCAAGAAGCCATGAAAAGATAATGGTAGAAAGGATCACCAATCTTGTCTGCAATGTTCCAGTAGGAATGAGCAGAGATGTGGAGGCAAGGAAGACTGCTGATTCAGAACCCCACATCTGAGAAGGAGGTGGCCGCGTGCCGGAAGATGGAGGAGCATGGCACCAGAGGGGAAAGCAAAGAGGAGTGGAAAGCAAGGGCCATATCAAAGGCAGCCTCCATTCATCTACTTTTGTGGAAAGTGATGACACTAGTGTGGTTTCAATGTCACAAGTAATTTGATAGTATTTGTAATCATAAATGCATATTTCAAAACATATGCGTAGTATACTCATGTGTTAGGTTGAGTCATGTGAAATGCCAATATCATATGGTAATCGTAATGGAATTTTCAAGGCTTCCTCAATTTCTCCACCATTAGAGAAAAAAAGGTTTTAGGCACCTTCCACATATTTTCAGTATGTCAATTTAGATATGTGATATGCTCAAATTTTTTGTTCTAGTGCAATATGGGAAACATTTATTTCATGTATGGCTAGTAGTATGCACAGCAAGTGGGGTGTAAACAGCCAGGATTTTTGTCTTGTTTTAGTTCTATATCCCAGCTACTCAAAAGTGTTTTTGGAAAATTCTGAAAATAGGCTCTTCAAGTGGTTTGTTTCTAGACCGAATTGGAAATATAAACAAAGCAGCCTAATGAGAAATATTTCAACTTTTGGTTGAGTTCACTCTCTGTATATCAGACTCAAGTAACATTTATTAAGTACTTGAGCATTTTCTATTAGCCCATGTGCTAGCTTTTTTCAAATACACAATTTCTTTAATCTAACAACAACTCTTTTTGTAGTCTTACACTAGTGTTTAAGTACGATTTCCTCATTTTACAAATGAGGAAAAACGTTCAGAGAAGATGAGTGTGACTTTAGTCACATTATGGAACAGATAAAGAGTGGATCCAGGAATTAAACTCAGGTTTCTACTTTAAGTCTTGTATTCTTTCTACTAGTCCATGATCCTTATGTCTACATTTCTAAAGCAAAGTGAAAAATTACATCTAGGGTAAGATAAAAGCCCTGTGAAGAGAGAGACAGAATAGATATTTGTTATTTAATTAGATTATCATAGATAACATTGCTCTCTTCTGTCATGTAGAAATTAAACTATCTCTATGCATCATATTATACATGTCATAGTTTTGAACTAGAGGACACTGTCATTCAGAGAAGTGGTAAAGAAAATTGTCTCAGTATCTTGGACTATAGGAATAGAGTAGTTTAAGGGAATGGCATAGATGTAGAAGAAATACGAAAGCATGATGCAAGGAGCACATTGTATGACCTCTGTGACCTGTAAGTTTGGGAACACAATAAATGTATGTGTGTTTCCTATGAATTTTAACGTGTAATTTGATACTAGCTACAAAATTTGAGTTTATGTAAAATGTATAAAATAGATTATGGTCATCTTACTGAAGTATTATTTAGTTTATATAAGTACCATCAACGTTTAAATATTATGTGGCTTATATCTAAATTTTAGAAGCACATCTGTTCTGGAAAGCAGCATGGACTTGTCCTATAGTGATGTGAAGCTACAGGTCTATATAAGCTTCTGGAGAGTGTAGATCTTTCTTATCTATCTTTATACTGAGATTCTTTATATATTATGGATCATGATTCCTTTGAGAATTTGGTGAAAGCTAGATATACGCATAAACGCAAAGAATCTTGCATTCCAGCCAGGAATTTGTGAACTTATTGGCACCAAGCCATGGACCCTCTGGTTTAGGAACCACTTGGCACCAACCCTGTTGCTTAGTAAATTTCATAGATATTTCTTTATGCTTCTCAACCTATGAGAATGAGATGTAAGAGTGTCATGTGGAGATGAACCCATCACTCCACAGCTCAACTCCCCCCACTCCTAATTTACTACAACTCTAATCCCATCCAAACCTCTCCTTCTGACTGAAGGTAAGGGGGGGGGTTATAATCTTTGTGAAAAAATTGTCAGTCCTTTTAATGAAACCATTTTGACACAGCTACTCTGGTTTGGAAATTTTTGAATTCGAGACAAGTAATAAAACTTCAAGTTTAAAAATATATCTCCAAGTAATATGAAGGGAGCATTTTCATTCTGTCTTGAACCTCATTGCATCATAAGCCCCATTTGCAGAGAACGGATCAAGATGGGGTGAAGTTTAGATGTGAGTCTGGGATTAAAAAAAATTAGAGCAAGTAGACAAGGTGCAGTGGCTCATGCCTACAATACCAGCACTTCGGGAAGCTGAGGGAGGAGTTTGAGCTCAGGAGTTCGAGACCAGCCTCGGCAACATGACAAAACCCTGTCTTTACAAAAAGTAAAAAAATTAGCCCTGTGCGGTGGTGTGCACCTGTAGTCCCAGCAACTGGGGAGGCTGAGATGGGAGGATCGCTGGAGCCTGGGAGGTAAAGGCTGCAGTGAGCAGAGATAGTGTCACTGCACTCTAGCCTGGGCAACAGAGTGAGACACTCACTGTCTCAAAAAAAGTTACAGGAAGTCTTTATATACATTAATTATGATAAAACCCCCTGCTTTTATATTTTGATATGACTGTGTGTCACAGCTCAAGTTAGCGGCAAGAGGAGTGATGGTAGAGAAAGCCAATGTATTAGATGCTGCCAACAATGTTTCTGGCATCAGAGGCTCACAGAGTGATCCCTTGCAAAGTTTGCTTTCAGGCTCAGGACTTGAACTGGCACCATGAAAAAACTTAACTTGTAAATACAAACTCTGAGGCCATTTTCAGTTTATGCTACATTAGCTCAAATTAATGGACAGCCTTTTGCGTAGTAGTACATCAATTGTTACAGCAGACATTACTATTTTTCACTCATATACCATTTCCCTCTCCTGGGCACAAGAGAGGATTGCACTTTCGACTCCCTTGAAGTTAGTTGAGACCGTTTGATTTTGTTTAGCCAATGAAATTTAAGTGAAAAGAAAACTAACACACATGATGCCCTACCTCCCTTCCCTTATGCCTCATTGACCTATGAAATTTCAGATAATGAAACTCCATCATCTTTGGTCTCCAAGTGAGGATGACATGGAGAAGAAGCCACTGCCAACCTGCAATGGATACATAGCAGAAGCAAGAAAAATACCTGGGTTGTTATATGCTGCTGACATCTAGAGTTACTTGTTACAGCGGCATAACCTAGCCTCTTATGCCTGCTATTGGTATATAGTAAACTTAATGTAACTTTTATTTAAACAATACAAATAATGAGTTGGTGAGTAGGTGGGACAGCATAAAAGGGGGAGCTAGTAGTGCCTTACCTTTAATAGCTTACTTTTAATGTTCCTCCCTAGAAACATCTCAGCCAGTTGTTCTGGGATTCTTGGCTATTCTACAAAGCAAATCTGTGTATGCAAACATATCCACAGAATGATGCCTTGGAGAATTCACAATAGCTAGACTGGCCCAGTGGCCCAGACAAATAAACACCATTTGCTTCCTTTTCTTTCTCATTTTCTCTGGGAGCTGGAAAGTACTCGAGTTTTTCAGCTTCCTCCATTGGGACAGTGGTGACAATGATCCTGTTGTTCTCTGGAGGCTCCATGTCATGGTTAAGTCACTTGAAACTATTTAATAATCTGTGCAGGTCCTGTTGGGTTGTGAAGTCCCAAAGCCACTTCCTTGTGCATTATCTTCTACCTCCCTCATTTTTTTCCATGAACAGAAAAGCCTCTGTGGACGCTTATAAAGTGTATCCGTTACAGACTTGGCTGCAATGGGAAAGAAGCTGGGGAAAGTACTTTTCCCATTAGCAGACATGAATCTAACAAATCTTAATAAATGACAGCAACAGGTGATGGAGAGCTAATTCTTCGATTCCAACACTTGACCAGTACTGCCTTCTAATTTGACAGATGATATAGAGGTAGGGAGGCAAATGTTGTCATGAGAAGAACTTAGAATTTGGAATAAAATATCTTGTCTGAAAAGCAGTCGCTACTGCTTAACAGCTTTAAATACCTGTTTAAGGTTTCTCACCAGCACCAGTGGGTGCAGAGTCACCTGCCTTCCATGGCAACTCTGAAGATACATTTCGCAAATGGACCCTCATCCAATGCTTGTTTCATTTTCTTTCTTTTCTACTTAGTTGGAAAACATTATGGTAATTTAGGAGTCCAGACTTCTCCAGTCCTCAGGGGTCTCATTTTCCTTTAATGCCCAACTAGTCTTAGTCTGCGCCTCCATTCTTCCATAATTCAGAAAGTCCAGTCTTCCCTGATTCCACTCCTCAGGCTTTTCTAGCAATCCTTGAGGAATGTGTATGTATTTCACACTGCATCCTGGCTATGCTTTTCACCTTAGCCAGCTGTCTGGACCAGATTGCTGTCCTGATTTCCTGTAAGTTCCTCTCACTGTCATAGACCCATCTCCTCCAAGCTCTGGCACTTCATCCCTATAATACCTTTCTCTAAATGTCGGCCCAGGGCTATTCCTTTATTCCCTCAGCAAGCATAGACCAGGTTCTGACAAGATCATCTTGAAGGCTTAAGGACAGTAGGAAAAGATTTCAATATGGTGGTAGGTGGGGTGGTGGGGTGAGGAAGGGCTCACATGCCCATTGTGTTCTCATAATTCCCAGACTAAATCCTCTCCATAGGCAAGACTTTCCAAATTGTCTTTGCAGAAGCACCACCTGGGAATTGTGTCATAAAAACTGATTTGTCTATTAAACACAGACCTAGTGAATTAGAATTTATGAAGATGGGGGCCCAGAATGTATATTTTATTAAGCTTCCTATGAAGAACTTACAGGTTCTCTATTGAAACCTGGAAAAGAGTGTTTGGAAACATGTACCCTAGAGACATGTTGCAGGGACCAGCTTACATCCAACTAAAAATAGTGATTTAGTGATATCTTCCTTATCTACAGTCTGAGCCTCAACTTTTTTGGGACCAGACTAAGGAAACAAATGAAGTGAAAAATAACACTAGCAGCATCAACAACAACTCTTTATAATACCCAAGTTGGAGCAAACATTGTTATTTGCTTACCCAATATTCATCTCCTCTCGTCTTTGCTCATGGAACCCTATTTGGTTGAGCAAAGGTGTGGCTACCTTCTGTTGATAAATTAGGATCGGTTCAAGTCAACGTTGACCATCCTGTTTCATCTTTGTCAGCCTCCCTTGCAGTTAGGGGTGGCTGTATGACTCAATTATGGGAAATAAGGTGGAAAGGGAAACTTCTATGAGAGGTGGGGAGGTCTCTGGGAAAACATTTGTCTTTCTACCTTGAATGTAGATATGATAATTGGATCTGTGACAATCATCTTCTGACCATGAAGGAAAGGAAAAGAAAATTAAAGAAACATGTCAGATCACTAGGCCAAAGTCAGCAGCTGCCAACCTTCAGTCTTCTTGTGACCAGAGAGAAATGAACCCCTATTTTAAGCCCCTGTAGCTGTTGTTTTGTGTGGAAGCTAAAAGCATTTCCAATCTCAGACTATCCTTATAAGGATAATGTCATTTCAATGTTAACAACAATGATGACGGCCTTTTATGTTACATTACCTATTAGCTCCTTATTATTGCAAAATGTTTCCATTTTAGAGGAGAATCTTGGCTTTATCAAAAAATCACTCTTTTTTTTCAAGTTGATAAAAAGGTTTGTCCTTAAGTTTGCTCTGAAAGTGATTTGTCCTCTGCCTCTGCTATCAACTTTGACACAAGCCTTTTCTCTTTACTATTTCTTCTTCCTCCACATATACAGTCCCATCTATAGTTTCAGAAATTGCTGAAATATGTCTCAGACTAAGTATCTTTTATGCAAACATGTAACATGTAAAAATTTTCACTGGCATTTTCCACAGTCTCCTAAGAAATGTTCCCATGTCTATACACATATCCATCATCTTTTCCTCCTTTCCATATTGTAAAGCTAAGAGATCCTACAAACATGTGGGGAATTGGTCTACTTTAGGCATTTTAAAAACAAGTCTGTTTAGGCAGAGTTTAAGACAGCAACAACACATATTGAATTACTCTAAAGAAGTGTTATTCAAGGTCCAATCTAGAGAACATAATTTCCGCAAGGCACTCCTGAAAGAAAAACAAAAGTTTCTAGGACAAATAATGAGCAGCATCACATAATGTGTCTCACTTTTAGAGATTTTTGCAGTTCTTCATGTGTTGTTGGTGACCACGGGTCCTTTGGACCATGTTTCTCTTTTGCCTGGAACTCTCCTCCCCTTTCCTCCTTAACATAAACAGATTCTTCAATTCTCAGTGCCATTATGTCATCCTGATCTTGACTAGATCAAAATCTCTTATTGTGTATACTTCATAGCACCATAGAGGTACTCGTGTACCCCTCCAAAACAGTATTACAATTAAAACTGTGCTTATTTATGTAATTATATGTGTCTACTTTTCCCTCTAGATTGTTATAAACTCTATGAAGTCAAGGACCATGCCTGTTTTTGTCCAGCCGAGTAGCTTTAGTATCTGAGGCATGGTGGGCACTTAATAAATGGCTATCAATGGAATGAATGACCACAGGAGACATATGTACATGTTAGTGTCTCAGGAATATCTTACAGTAAAGAAATATGATTAATTTCACTTAACTGTACATTTTCCACATTTGTCTGAACCACAGAACTATTTTTTTTCATGTAACTTCCATTAACATCCTGCAAAATAAGGTTCTGAAAATATATTAATAAACTCTTTTCTAAAGCAAATTGGCCATGCATGTTTCAAAGTCTGAAGGATGCTAAAAATTTATCTAGTTTAAACCATTTATTTGACAGAAAAGGAAAACAAGCCACAGTAATTAAGTGTCCTTTCTAAGAACACATGTATTAGGGTTTTACAGAGAGGCAGACCAGTAGGATGTATGGAAGGACACTTACTAGGGAGAATTGACTCACAGGATTACAGAGGTGGGGAAGTCTTATGATAGGCCATATGCAAGCTGGAGCTTTCTCTGACTTTCAGAAAAGCCAGTGGCATGGCTAGTCTATAAGTCTTAAAACCCAGGAAGCCCATGATGCAGCCCCCAGTCCAAGGCCAAAGGCCCAAGATCCTCCAGAAGGCCACTGCCACAAGTTCCAGAGTCCCAAAGCCAAAGAACCTGGGGTGTGATGTCTAAGGGCAGGAGAAGGAAAGGAGCCCCACTGCAGAAGAGAGAGAGGGAGAGAGAGTCCCCCTTCTACCCATTTTTCCCAGCTGGGCCCCCAGCCCGTTGAATGACAACTGCAGGCATTGAGGGCCAGTCTTCCTCCCTCAGTGCACTGACCCCCAGTTGATCTCCTCTGAGACACCCTCAAAGACACACCCAGAAACAATGTGTCACCAGCCATCTAGGCATCCCTCAATTCAGTCAAGTCGACTCTTAAAACTTATCTTCACAACACATAACTGGTTATTGGCAGAAAAAAGACTAAGAATTAGCTCTTCTGATGCCTGCTCCAGTGATCTCTTCATGTCCTGTATTACTTTTCTAAACACAGAATTAGGTGAAATTCACTTGTAAAACAGATTAGAAAAAGGAATGACAGGTTGTTAGAAATTTCATTTAGAGCCATTCTCGTTCATCTTCCATTTCATTAAGGCATTTATTTGTTACTTACTCATGTAACATTTATTTAGACTTAGTCATTTAACATTAATGACTGTAGATTAAAATCCAAAGCATTTGACACAGAATTTAATCCTTAGAGAAGATATTCTTCAACATTAAGGAATATCAGCTCCCACTTTTCAATATACTCTTCTTCTTTGATTTCTTCTAATCTTACCAGCAATGAGAAGGCTCAAAGAAGACTCTGTACTTTCTTTTCTTGCCTCACACTGCCCCCGCCACCAATGTTTTTGCAGCAATTCTTTATGGAGATTTTTTTTAGATTAAATTTGCAGGTCCTCAATGAGTTCCTGACAACCTGACAAAATGAGTCAAGTTACTGAGTTGTCCATCAGTGGCACGCTGGTTCTCCAGCAGAGGCTGACTTTGCCGCCTCATTAGCCTGACTCAGATTTGGCAAGGGATTTTAAGTTCACCCACACTCTAGTGATTTATTTCAGAGATCTGGGCTAAAAAATTTGTTTCTCAGGCACTTCTTTCTTTTTTGCTTGTTTAAAAATTTTGTTTTAACTTTTAATTTTTTTTTAGAAATGGGGTCTTTCTATGTTGCCATGGTTGGTCTTGAATTCCTGGACTCAAGTGATCCTCCTGACTCAGCCTCCCAAGTAGCTGAGACTACAGGCATGGGCCACCACACCTGGCTCACAGGCACTTCTTTTGCAGAAAATTTAAAAGGCCTCAAATGTATCTTTATTACATTTTATTTTTTATAGTGAGGATTGCTTATAAAAGATAGTATGATACAGAAAGATAAATGAGGAAACAGATAAGAAATGGAGATACAAAATAGTAGGAAGTAAAAAAGGGTCAAAGAATAAATGATAGGAAGTTACTGAAAAACCTCTTACCCCAAATCATAGAGAACATTTGCAGTGACATACGGGTTCTCTTACAATGGGTTCTTCTTCTCCGTTGCATCTAAGAGTCTACCGGTATATGACTGTCAGAGCTACTCTTTGGCCATATTTTAGAGTCTTTCACCCTATCTTAGTGTTCCTTTGCCAGCACTAGGATTTGTTCACCTCTCCATCCTCCACTGTCTCACTCCTCCCAACCCCCTTCATTCCCATGCATTGGGAAGCAGGATTAAGGAACTGTGGAAAGATATCACTCCAGTTTAGGAATCCAACTGTTACTTGAAAAATCATGATCCTCCAACTTCTTCTTTAGATTATAACTTAACTTACAAAAACCCATTGGAATAATAGAACTGTTAAAAGTCATTGCCTTGACAAAGTCAGATATAATCTACACAGAAATCAATCCAACTTAGCCAATATATGAAGTCACTGCTATGTGCTAAATGGCAGTGAGAGAAACACACACAAGCAAATCAGAGCAATCAGGACAAAGCCTCGGGAGTTTACAATCTAAGGTGAAAAAGAGAGATGTGAACTAGTATTGAGTGGCATCTTCTATATGACGGACTCTAAGCCAAGTGAGCATTTCCTTTAAACTGCACAGTAACTTTTAGTACAGTGTTTAATTCCTAGGACAGTGCCTAGCGGAATATAAACATTTGTAAATATTTTCCAAATGAAGGCACGAATGTATACTCATATAAGGAATCTAATACTCAGAGGAGTAGTATGATTGTTTGTAGTTAAGTAGTAGTTACTATACAAACAATAATGGCTTGTCAATTATTGGGCTTTTTGAATGCCTGCACCTGTTAATACAGAAGTTCGCCCAACACAGCAGTCTGGTGTCTGGACTTTGGTGCTAAGCAGACATGGGTTTACATTTCTGCCCTACCAGAGTTACAAACATGGAACCACAGGACCAAGTGGCTTCAAGTCACTAAACTTCAATTTCGGCATATGTAAAATGCAGATGAGAGTATCTCTATTTCAGGGATTTTATGAGGATTAAATAAAGTAATATGTAAAGTGCTTGGCATAGTGCCTGGCACACAGCAGTACCTAAATGAACAGATTAAAAGTGGAACCCAGCTCTTGTGGAATGAATAATAGTTCCCCAAAGATGCCTATATCCTAATGTCTAGAACTTGTGAATAGATTACTTTATATGACAAAAGGGACTTTTCCTGTGTGATTAAGTTAAGGCTCTTCAGATAGGGAGACTATCCTGTATTATCTGAGTGGACTTGAGGTAATGACACGGCTCTGGCTCTTTATAAGAGAGAGGGAGGAGGGTCAGAGTCAGAGGAGAGGTGAAAACAGAAGCCAAGGTCAAAGTGACATAGCCACTTTGGAAAAGGAACTGGGCAGTCTCTGGAAGCTGGGAAAAGCAATGAGCAAATTTGTTCCTAGAGCTTCCAGAGGGAACGAAACTCTGCTGACACCTTGATTTTGGCCCATTGAGACTCATTTTGGACTTCTGACCTTAGAATTGTAAGATAATAAATGTCATTACTTTAAGCCAGTAAGTCTGCGGCGATTTGTTACCATAGCCCTAGGAAACTAGTACATCAGCACATGCTCTTCTTTCCTTGACACCTTGCTGCCTTCTGCAAATTCAGAATTCACTAAGAAAGAAATCTGGTGGTCGGCAGCCTGGTGCTGTTTTTCTTTTGAATCCCTGTTCTGTTTCTCCTGCTGTTTGTTTCTCCTCTGGCTGTTTCTCCTTTCATGGCCAGAGGCCCTAGCAGGTCTGTGTGCTCTGTCTGATTGTCCCTTCTATGGCTGCTACTTTGGGAATTACGTGGAAAGAGACAGCAAAGGGATAAGAAAGAAGAAAAAAAAACATTGACAGAAGTAAGGAGATTTTTGATGAAAGGCAGATCCTCTGTATTTGTGGTTAATGTCTCTCTACGTTAGAAAATATATGCCTCCCTTGAAAGAGTTGTGTTTTTCTCCACCATTTTCCAAACATACCTCTCCACACCTTTCCCATCTCTCACTCAGACACAAACACAGAGCAATCTGGAGACTCTGGAAGGTTCATCTAATGGAGGCCTAACTTCTAACTCTCATAAAGATTTTTCTGTTGTGTTTTTTATAAAATGCCTCCTCAAAGAAATAAGTTACTGTAATGAATATGAGAGGAAAGCTCCAGTCTTTAAAGATATTCATTCACTTATTTACTTATTAACTCAAGAAATATATTTTGGGAACTTCACATGTGGCAAACACTCTCATGAAGAATATAATGGTGAGTGAGCGGCTCAGAGGGAGTTCCTTCCCTCATTTGCTTAAACTCTAATGAAAGACAGACCAGCACAAGTGATACACGTTAAATGTGTGTTAAAAGAACTGGAAATTATGCTGTATGTTCCTCAGCAAATGAACCAAGGGCTGATAGCTCATAGAGTGTGTGGAAAGTGGGAAGAGGGAGAGGGCTGCTTTAGGAAAGCTAAGGAAAGGTCTCAGAGAGGTAAGCTGAGACTGTCTTAGAGAATGAGTAGGAGAAGCCTTGTAAAAATAAAGGTATTATAAAAAGTATTCCTGGCAGAGTGTAGCATGTGCAAAGGCCCTAAGGTAGATACAAATTTAGAATTTCCAGGAATTGAAAGAAGATGGTACAATTAGAACACAGGGAGTAATAGCAAGTTTTAAGGTGGGTTTGGAGCCATAGCAGTTTAGGTCATGGAGGGTCTTGTAGGCAATGGTAGAGAATTTTATTAATTTTGCATGCAGTAAAAAGCAATTAGATATTTTAAACAGGCAGTGACAAAAACTGATGCATGTTTGAACAGATCATGCCTGGTTTTTTTTTTTTTTTTTTTTTTTGAGATGGAGTTTCGCTCTTGTTGCCCAGGCTGGAGTGCAATGGCA
Source organism: Pongo pygmaeus (assembly GCF_028885625.2). Classification (NCBI taxonomy): domain Eukaryota; kingdom Metazoa; phylum Chordata; class Mammalia; order Primates; family Hominidae; genus Pongo; species Pongo pygmaeus. The sequence continues at coordinate 50,096,675 of NC_072386.2, read as the reverse complement.
CGATCTTGGCTCACCGCAACCTCCGCCTCCCAGGTTCAAGCAGTTCTCCTGCCTCAGCCTCCCGAGTAGCTGGGATTACAGGCATGCACCACCACGCCCGGCTACTTTTGTATTTTTTTAGTAGAGATGGGGTTTCTCCATGTTGAGGCTAGTCTCAAACTTCTGACCTCAGGTGATCTGCCCGCCTCGGCCTCCCAAGCCTGTGGTTTTTTTTTTTAGAATGGATTTGAGAGGGACATGACTGGAAATGGGGAGACTAGTTTGCAGGCTGTTGCGGTATTGCAGACGAGCTGATGGAGGCTTGGGCGGAGGTGATGGAAGTGAAATATATTTCAAAATATAGTAGAATTAATTTGCAGATAGATTTGATATGGGGTCTCCTGGCTTGAGTACCAGGGTGGACGGAGTGACGTTCTAACTGAGATGGGGAAGATAAATTTGTAGAGGTGATAATTTTTACAAAGAGATTGGGAATTTTGTGTATTGAAGATTCAGACATCTGGGAGTTATCCAAGGAGAGCTGTCAAATTGGAAGCCGGATGTGTATATAAGCCTGGAATTCAAGGGACAAGCCTAGGCCAGAGAGATAAATGTGGAAATCATTAGCACACTTATGGTACTTAAAGCCAAATTATTTGTGATACACCTGCAGGATATGTGTAGAGCTGGAAGACAACCCAAGATGAAGTTCCCTGGAGAATTGTCACATTGAGATGTCAAGTAGAGGGGGATCACTAGTCATGAGAACAGAGAAAGAATGGTCCACGAGGGTAGAAGACACCAAGTATGTGAGGTAGGAGGCAGTCCAGAGAGCAGAGTGCTGGAGCAGGAGAGAGATGGCAACTGTGTTAGAAGATACTGAAGGATTGAGTGTGACAAGGACAGAGAAGTGTCTCTTGGACTGGCCAATGTGGCAATCATTGATAACCTTGATAAGAGAGAGGTACACTTAGGTCGCACAGTAGATTGCAATGGGTAAAGGAGTGAATATAACATGAGGCAGTGCAGACAGCATTTGTATGTAAACAACTTTTCCAAGAAATTTGATTAAGATAGGGGGAGATAAGTGGGGCAGAAGCTGGCAGGGGCTATATGGTCAATGGAGATATTGTGTGTGTGTTTGTGCATGTGTGCGCACACGTGTGCATGTGTGTAAGATGGAAAATCCTAAAACATGTTTGTATGCAGAAGGAAATAAGTAAGCAGATGGAAAGACATTGATGATGCAGAAGAGAGAGTAGGTGACTGAAAGAGCAGAGTTCCTGAAAAGATCAGAAAGAATGTGAACTTGACCTTCATGATTAGGGACAGTAAGCAGGCGGGGGGAAGACAGGTGTCATCGATAGGAAGATGATGTTCCTACTTGATGGTTGCTATTCTTCAATTAATTTTAAAAAAATTATCAACTGGGTATGAGGGTAAAATAGGGTTAGTGGGAGGTTTGAGGAAAGAGGAGAAGAAAGGAAATTTGTTTCAGGGAAACTGCTGTGAGACTATCAAAGAATCATAGCATTTTCAAGGAGTACTGACTGCAAATTTCAAGTGTGAGAATGAATTTAGAGTGAGCATGGTTTTACTTCGGGAATGTGATTTTTCTTCAGTAGTGGTCAGGAGGTTTAGTGGGATGTAGGAACAGAGAAGGAGAATGACATAGGTTGTCCCAAGTTTCAGCCTTGCCAGCAGCGTAAAATGCAGAGACATAAGGGAAACGTTGTTAAAAGTTTTTGCCAGGCAGTGATTGAAGAGAAAAACTGAGGAATGCGAGCTAAGCAAGGGGGACGCAGGGTAGTGATCCAGTGGGGTTGCCAGTGTCCTGCAGATCTTGATGGGCTGAGGGATGGTTTCACTGGGCAGTACCTGAATAAAGGGTGGTAGTTGGAGAGAAGGAAGTTTGAGATTTTAGAAATGGGGCAGTCTGGGGAGAAAACAGGCATGGAAAGGACACGAGTGGTTAAATAACAGTGAAAGGAAAGATTGTTATGGATGAAGAGTTCAAAGTGGCCAGGATGTTGAATGATTTGTTTTTGAAAATGTTGAAGTTATCAGGACACATGAAGAAGTTGGGGTTGAGACTCCTACAAGCTAGGAGCAGATTCTTTGGTCGACTACGAGGAGTGATGAGAAAATTGACAGATAATGGCAAGAGGAGAGCTTGTAAGTGGTATCTGGATGGTATATATGTCACAAAGGAATAGGAGGATATGTGCCTGTGTGCATACATATATATGTGCATGTGCGTGTAGACATACATACATATGTGCATGTGTGTGTGTACATATGTATGTGCATGTGTGTATGTGTGTGTGTACATATATATGCATGTGCATGTGTGGATACAGAATTGGTGAAATAGTCCGGAAATTGTGATAGAGAACAAGCAAGAATTTTATACTACCTCTAATCAGGGCAATTTTTATAGCAACATATACAGAGTGAAAGAGAGTCACACCAACAAATATTGACCGTGCACATACAGATACTCTTCAGTGGCTGACCTATCTGATTTCCTCTGTGTAAAGTACCCACAAGATTCTGAGAACCTGGTGCCATTAAACATTTGAATTAGATAACTAACATCCCTTTGGCTGACTCTATGCTTACCAAGCAAGGTACTTATTATAATTTGACTTCCTAGGGAATTGTCAACAAGGAGAAGATGCACAGGGCAGGGTCTTACAAGTGTTATTCCAGAAGACATTAGCATTCTACCAGTAAAAGGTCTCTTGTGAGTATGTCTATGTAGGCCAACATGGTCAACTCAAGAAGGCAGAGAAGCTCTGATCTACAGAACTTCAGTCTGAAATGTGACAACTTTATCGTCTTTGCATATGGTTTTCCTGGAAAAATCTTTGCCCTACTCAGCACCTTTCTTTTAAACTTCAGTAGGGATTATATTATTTACTGGCATTAAAGAGGCAAGTTAGACTCATTCATTCAGGCCAACAATAGACTGTGTGCATTCTACCTTTTACACAAGAGGCATGGAGAATGATCAGTTATGATCATCAACAGTCTTATTGAAACATTATTTTATGCCCCCAAATACTTTCACCCTTTATCTTATAATGGCGAAACTTCTGCTGTTCAGTTCTTATAGAAATAAAATGAGTAAGCAAATAACATGGAGAAAGAGGGCAGATCTGTATTAGTTTGGGATTAAGTGAACTTCAGGCTCATGTCAGAGTTCTCAGCAACATTTCGCTTGACAGTTTAAAAAATTACCTAGTAATGGCTGCATAATTACTGTAAAAATAGAGAAGGGATGAAAAAATTGGCAGGGTATAAGAATATTGTTCTTAAGGCTGTAAAAATCCTTTTATGACCCAAGGACTGGCCATCATCCTTTCACTCCCATCATTCAGAAGCTTTTGGTCCCTAAATGTTCAAGGAAATGTCATCTTCCAGTATTTTAAACAGAGTACATAATGACCATTCAGAAGAAGAAACTATAGATTTCGGCCTCAGATTGGATTCTTTTGATATTCCCTTCCATGACTTCTCTTAATAAGTCATTATGATAATCACATTTTAAAATACTTCTTCATATTTTTTCCTGTCAAAAGGATAGAAATAAATAACTGTGAGTCCTAGACCAAAAAAGAAAGCCACAGTATAAATCTATTATAGCAGCTGTGAGTCTGTGTGAGTGCCAGGGCAGAGGATAGTGGGGAGATAAATATTTTTGTTTTTGTAGTGTTCCCTTGCAAAATGGAGCTCAGAAGAGCCATCAGATCACAAAAACAAAACATATACATTTATTCCAAGAATGCTTATTGAGCATGCAATGGAGTAAGACACTGTACTGATGTTGAGTATACAACAATACAGATAACCAACTTTGGAAAACTCTACCCTCTTAGAAAATCACATTTTGGTGAATGGCGCTGCTCTCAACCTCACTATACCAATGAGTGTGTATCCTGGAAGTTTCCCATACAGTGCTGTGAAACTCATGGGAATTAAAGGTTTTCTTTTTTCGGGTTAAACACAAACTGGCTGTGTACTTTGTCTTTCTAGTTGAAAGACTTAAATGAAATAAGTGACTTTCAGGTTTACACGTTAATAAAACTTGTGACCAACAAGCAGAAGGGGGTGATGGTATTATTTACTATAGAAAAAGAAGTGCATCTGGAGAGTAATGTGATTAGATCTATCATGGTAGCATGCAAGTAAATAGAAAGCAGCCATCAAATATGATTGAATCCTTTTCTCCGTAGTGATAACATTCTCTTCTGTTTTATTGAATCTTCCATTTCATTTTCTGAGAAAACAAGTCTTTTCTCTCTCTTTTGATCTTGCAAATTCTCAAACACACATAAGCATTGACTCTTTGTCCCTATTTCTCTGTCTCTGTCTCTTACACACACACACACACACACACACACACACACACACGCTTTCTGTTCCAGGCTAGTTACTTCAGTGATTCATCTCAAAGCTGCTATCTGGAAACAAAGCCCACTGTTTCTTGTTCTCATCAATCAACTTAAACTTCACTTTGAAGATAACTCAGAAACTTCAGTGGAGTCATTTTCCTGGTTGCTGAAAATTCCATCACTGCATTTTAATAGCAAGATTCTCAAGCTGATAGCTTTGCTCCTGCAGTAACATGGGGACTGACTTCTTCTTTTTTCCCTTACTCACATGGTGAGGGTAACACGTTAGGAAATAAGGGAGGATATTGCTTCCACACTGTCTCATTGACACCATTTATAGATTCTGCATCAACACACAAGATTCTCTATGATAATGAAGAAGATAATTAGTCTATACTTAGAAGTTAATAACAAATCTATAAAAGAAATTTTAGGATATTGACAGACTTTTCTTTAAGTGACATTTCTATGCATAATTAATTGCTGATCTTGAATTGTGTCACTGGAAATGTATTCTTCTGATCTCTAGTAATTTCTCACCCAGAAACACTTAAAAAAATTAATACTACATCTCTAGGTGTTCCCAGTGCAGCTGAGCTGTGCTGTAGTGGAAGAAAAGACAAACCATACAGGACACAGTTAACGCAGTTACTAGCAAATTACCACAATGTAACTGATGCACCACTGGGATCTACTTTGTGAGTGACAGGACATACTCACTCATCCTTCTTCCAAAGGCATTTCCACTGCAATTCCTTAAAAAAGTCAGCGAACTGGAAACAGCTCAGATTTCACTGCAAAAATGTGAATTGTGATACGTACCACACAAGATTAACAATGAGAAAAAACAGGAAGCAGGACAGATCCTTTTTTTTACTAAGTATATTCATGTAAATAAATAATGTCTTATATATGCCTGCAAGACTGTACTAAGGCTTGATACATGGCAATTCGATAGAATTTTAATAGAAAAGAATGTAAGGATTGCTATGGAATTACACTGGTATTATATTCACTAATACCAAATGCATTAGTTATGGTTAATACTATTACCATTACTGGCTAAATAGGGGTGCTCACACCTCCAATAATCTGCTTCACAGGTTTCATAGAGACTTTCTATCAAGTAAGAATAAAAAGTGAAATGCTTCCTGAGGCTCCGACTAGAGAGAAAGATAATGGTGTCAGGGATTGTGCATTAAGCTTGCAGCAATGTTCATTTCCTGCATTATGTTCCAGCTCGAATAACACAGCCATAGGCAAGTATGTCAGATGATTTTATTCCACAGCCTGAGCAAATGATGAAGAAGGGTCATCTATATAGTTAGATCGTGGTTGTCAGCCCCTGATTCAGACATAGCTCCGTCCATCCATCGGCTGCCTGCCTCTCCCTGCTATCAGTGGGAAGCCATTTGGATTCTGTATTGTGGTTCTCATGGTGTTAAACATGAGGATCCAGGAAAGGTTCACCACCTACCTCTGAGCTGATGCTTCGGAGCTGTACCTCAGTGCTGGTGCTAATGTTCTGTAGTCCTACCACTGTACCTACAGTCCTTCATTGTCCCCAGGGAAAGGACAAGCTGTTTTTCTGATGGTTACATGTCCCAAGAACCTGAGATTTCTGGCATCATATGATGGGTGTTATTTACTCACCTTAAGTATTGGCGGAGCATTTTTAATCTAAAACTCTGAAATGCAAAATGCTCCAAAATCTAAAACTTTTTGAGCACTGACAGTGCCACAAATGGAAAATTCTACACCTAACCTCATGTGATGGATTGCAGTTGAAACACAATCAAAGCTGTTTCATGCACAAAATTATGAAGAATATTATATAAAATTATCTCCTGTTTATGTGCATGAGGTATATATGAAACATAAATGAATTTTATGTTTAGATTTGGGTCCCATCTCCAAGATATTTAATTACACATATGCAAATATTCCAAAATCCAAAGAATCCAAAATCTGAAACACTTCTGTTCCCAAACATTTCTGATAAGGGATACTCAACTCGTATAAAGAAGCTGAGGCTTGGAAAGGTTTAGTAACATGTAAATAGCAAGTAGATGGCAAAGTTGAGAGTCAAATTCAGACTGATCTAAATATTCACACCTTAGCCACCACGTAATATTTCCTCCTGTATTCCTGAAACTGTTGCCTAGACCGCTGATTCTCATGTCTAACTGTACCTCAGAAACCCCAAGAAGCTTATTAAAAATAGTGATTCCTGAACATTCTTCCCTCAGATATTTTGCTTTAGTAAATCTGGAGTAGAGTCCTGGAATCTGATCTATTTTTAAGCGTCTCCAGATGATTCTGATGGATATCCAAGATCATGAATGGCTAATCTTGATCAGTGCAATAAGCAGGAAACTCAAATTGGTTTGCTTATTGTTTCTTTCAACAAACATTTGTTGAATTTTTACTATACACTAGGTGATATGGTTTGGCTCTGTGTCCCCACCCAAATCTTATCTCAAATTGTAATCTCCACGTGTGAGGGGAGAAGCCTGGTGGGAAGTGAATGGATCACGGGGGCAGCTGTCCCCCTTGCTGTTCTCATGATGGAGTTCTCACAAGATCTGATGGTTTAAAAGTGTGGCACTTCCCCTTTCATTCTCTCTCTCTCCTGCTGCCATGTAAGACATGCCTTGCTTCCCCTTCCCCTTCTGCCATGCCTATAAGTTTCCTGAGGCTTCCCCAGCCAGGCGGGACTGTGAGTCAATGAAACCTCTTTTCTTTACAAATTACTCAATCTCAGGTAGTTCTTTATAGCAGTGTGAAAACAGACTAACACAGAAAATTGGTACTGGGAGAAGTGGGGCATTGCTATAAAGATACCTGAAAATGTGGAAGTGACTTTGGAATTGGGTAACAGGCAGTGGTTGGAGCAGTTTGGAAGGCCCAGAAGAAGACAGAAAGATATGGGAAAGCTTGGAACCTCCTAGAGATTTGTTGAATGGTTTTGACCAAAATGCTGATAGTGATATGGACAATGAAGTCCAGGCTGAGGTGGTCTCAGATGGAGATGAGGAACTTATTGGGAACTGGAGCAAAGGCCACTCTTGCTATGCTTTAGCAAAGAGACTAGTGGCATTTTGCCCCTGCCCTAGAGATCTGTGAAACTTTGAAGATAAGAGATGATTTAGGGTATCCGGCAGAAGAAATTTCTGAACAGCAAAGCATTCAAGATGTGACCTGGCTTTTTCTAAAAGTGTACGCTTATATGCATGAAGAAAGAGATGGTCTGAAAGTGGAACTTACATTTAAAAGGGAAGCAGAGCATAAAAGTTTAGAAAATATGTAGCCTGATCATGCAGTAGAAAAGAAAAACCCATTTTCTGGGGGAGAAATTCAAGCCAGCAGCAGAAATTTGCACAAGTAAGGAGGAGCTAAATGTTAATAGTCAAGACAATGGGGAAAATGTCTCCAGGGTATGTCAGAGATCTTCAAGGCAGCCTCTCCCATCACAGGCCCAGAGGCCTAGGAGAAAAAAAGTGGTTTTGTTGGCCAGGCCCAGGGCCCTGCTGCTCTATGCAGCCTTGGGACATGGTACCCTGAGTCCCAGCTGTTCTAGCTCTAGCCATGGCTAAAAGGGGCCAAGGTACAGCTTGGGCTGTGGCTTCACAGAGGGTGAAAGTCCCAAGGCTTCCACATGGTGTTGGGCCTGTGGGTATGCAGAAGGCAAGAGTTGAGGTTTGGGAACCTCTGCCTAGATTTCAGAGGATGTATGGAAATGCCTGAATGTCCATGCAGACATCAACTGCAGGGGCAGAGCCCTCATGGAGAACCTCTGCTAGGGCAGTGCAGAAGGGAAATGTGGGGTTGGAGCTCCCAGAGTTCCTACTGGGGCATTGCCTTGTGGAGCTGTGAAAGGAGGGCCACCATCCTCCACATCCCAGAATGGTAGATCTACTGACAGCTTGCACTAGGCACCTGGAAAAGCAATAGGTACTCAGTGCCAGTTTGTGAAATAGCTGCAGGGGCTGTTCCCTGCCGAACCACGGCGGTGGAGCAGCCCAAGGCCTTGGGAGCCCACCCCTTGCATCAGTGTGGCCTGGATATAAGACATGGAGTCAAAGGAGATTTTGGAACTTTAAGATTTAATGGCTGCCCTGCTGGGTTTTTTCACTTGCATGGGGCCTGTAGCCTCTTTGTTTTGGCCAATTTCTCCCATTTGGAATCAGTGCATTTATCCAATGCCTGTACCCCTATTGTATCTTAGAAGTAACTAACTTGTTTTTAATTTTACAGGCTGATAGGTGGAAGAGACTTGCCTTGTCTCAGATAATACTTTGGACTTGGACTTTTGAGTTACTGCTGAAATGAGTTAAGACTTTGCAGAACTGCTGGGAAGGGATGATTGTGTTTTGCAATGTGAGAAGAACATGAGATCTGGGAGGGGTCAGCAGTGGAATGATATGGTTTGGCTCTGTGTCCCCATCTAAATATCTCAAATTTTAATCCCCATGTGTCAGGGGAGGACCTGGTGGGAAGTGATTGGATCATGGGGAAGACCTTCTGCCTTGCCGTTCTTGTCATAGAGTTCTTATAAGATCTGATGGTTTAAAAGTGTGGCAGTTCCCCCCTCACTTGTTTTCTCTCCTGCCACCATGTAAGACATGCTTTGCTTCACCTTCAGCTTCCACCATGATTATAAGTTTCCAGAGGCCTTCCTAGCCATGTGGAACTGTGAGTCAATTAACCCACTTTTCTTCATAAATAACCCAGTTTCAGTTAGTTCTTTATAGCAGTGTGAAAATGGTCTAATACACCAGGTATAGTTCTGGGTGCTTGAGTTACAGCTGGAAATAAATAAAATTCCTGCTCTTGTGAAACTTATATTCTAGTTGGATGAGTCAGACAGTGAAAAAACTGGCGATACATGCTATGCAGAAAAAGAAAACATGGGGAATAGAGAAGGATGAGGCAGTGTGTATGGAATTTCAGGTGGGATGGTTAGTGAAGGCTTCTTGATGATGTCACATCTGAGCAAAAGCCTGGATAAAGTGAAAGAGTAACTCACAGAGTAACTGAGCAGGTGTCCAGAGAGAACCTCAAGGGCAACAATCCTGAGGTGGGAGCGCACTTGGTATCTATAGGTGATATTAACAATGTGGCCATAATCAGGTGAGCAAGACTGGAGGAAAAATGATGAGAAATTAATCTGGAGAGGAGAAAGAATGTCCTCGCTGATTGAAGAAGTCAGCAGATTCATAGACAGATTCCAAAGAGGTTGCTATAAAAACCCCTTCTGGAAGTGAAACAAGGCTGTTCTATTTTTTTCCTCCAGCTGTTGTGGTGATTATAAGACGACAATGCAATCTGCCCTTTTTCTGAAAGTAGGCATCCCGAAACGTGGAATTCCAGAGCCCACAGGCTCATCTATGCCTGTTTGGGCTGCAAGAGTGAATTAGCTCAGCAGTACTGACAAAGGACCACCCCCTGGAATCATAGATAATGTTTATTGCCCAAGTAAAGATTCCAAGGGTACTTAAAATTCCATTTGAAATACCATTTGATTCTAGGTAGTGCTGAGAATCTTTGAGGGTTCTACACAGCAGTGAAAGAACATCAACAGAGCAGTTCACAAATAGATCCTGGGGGATGCTCCTTCTTCCCTGGGGCAAGCTCTATAGCCGCATACACCCAGTCAGCATCTTCTGTCAGCTAGGACCCACTGAGTGCAAGTTCAACACTTCCACATGGCATCTCCTTGGGGGGTACCCATAGTGAGCTTGATGCTTTAAATTTCCACTCAAATTCTTTCAGACATCTTGGGGACTTTAATCACCACATATTACTAGAAGGATTTTGTAAAGTGTGCTTCCTCAAAACATTACAGGTTGAGTCCAAAAATAAACAGATTATTTTAGTCCATACTTACTCAAGGCTGTGGTAGGTACAAAGGCAGCTTCTCAGAGGTACTCTCAGAATTTAAGGGAAGGCTCAGGAAAAGTCAGCCTTTAAGAGTGGGATGGCATGCATGAGAGTGCATGTTTTACTCACAGAAGTGACTCACCCTCACACGGTTTCTATCTATTTTGCTGAGGAGATTCTACAGATTAGGATGGCTAACACCTTGTCCTGGGACTAAGTTGGAATTCCAGAAGGAATTTACCTAAGTACTAACATTACTCTCTGCATGCTTGAAGAGGCAATGCTATGGTGGCTACAGGGTGGTAGAATTCATGAAAACTGGAAAAAGGGAAGAGGACAGGAAGAATAAGTCTCTGTGTATCCAGTCCTGTCCAGAGAAAAGGAATCTAGCTAACTAGCATGAGTGCTCACTTATTCTTTACCTCTCTAGAATAGAAATGAGTATGTCCAGCCTTCAGGTCTTGAAAAGACTTTAAAATCATCCCACTCCCTTGACTCTTGCTCTCAGCCAAGCATGCAACAACTTCACAGAAGTTGGATATCCCTGAGAATACTCTGAGCAGTTAACCTTGATATTTCAGAGTTTTTGAGGGTTTTTTTATTTTTAATTTTTGCGTGTACATAATAGATGTATATATTTATGGGGCACATGAGATACTTTGATATAGGCATGAAATGGAATAATCACATCATGGTAAATGGGGTATATCCATCTTCTCAAGCATTCATCCTTTGTATTACAAACAATCCAGTTATACTCTTTTAGTTATTTAAAAATGTACACTGAAATTATAGTTGGCTGTAGTCACCGTGTTGTGTAATCAAATACTAGATCTTATTCATTCTTTCTATTTTTTTTTGTACCCATTAACTATCGCTGCTTCCCACCCACTCCCCCTCTCCCTTTGCAGCCTCTGGTAGCCATCCTTTTGTGTGCTCTCTCTATCAGCTCAATTGCTTTGATTTTTAGCTTCCAGAAATAAGTGAGAAAATGCAAAGTTGTCTTTCTGTGCCTGTCTTATTTCACTTAACATAATGGCCTCCGGTTCCATCCATGTTGCTGCAGATGGCATGATCTCTTTCTTTGTTATGGCTGAAAGTACTCCGTTGTATAGATGTACCACATTTTCTTCATCCATTCATCTGTTGTCAAACACTTAGGTTGCTTCCAAATCTTGGCTATTGTGAATAGTGCTGAAATAAACATGGGAGTGTGGATATCTCTTCAATATACAAATTTCCTTTCTTTTGGGTGTATACCTAGCAGTGGGATTTCCGGATTGTATGGTAGCTCTACTTTTCGTTTTTTAAGGAAGCTTCAAACTGTTCTCCATAGTGGTTGTATTAATTTACATTCTGATCAACAGTGTGCAAGGATTCTCTTTACTCCATGTTCTCGCCAGTTTTTTTTTTTTTTTTTTTTTTTTTTGAGACGGAGTTTCGCTCTTATTGCCCAGGCTGGAGTGCAATGGCGCAATCTCGACTCACTGCAACCTCTGCCTCCCAGGTTCAAGCAATTCTTCTACCTCAGCCTCCCAAGTAGCTGGGATTACAGGCATGCACCACCACGCCCAGCTAATTTTGTATTTTTAGTAGAGATGGGGTTTCACCATGTTGGTTGGGCTGGCTGGTCTTAAATTCCTGACCTCGGGTGATCTACCCGCCTTGGCCTTCCGAAGTGCTGGGATTACAGGCATGAGCCACTGGAGGCAGCCTCTCTCCAGTATTTGTTACTGCCTGTCTTTAGAATAAAAGCCACTTTAACTGGGGTGAGATGATATCTCATTGTAGTTTTGATTTGCATTTCTCTGATGATCAATGATGTTGAGCACATTTTCATATGCCTATTTGCCATTTGTATGTCTTCTTTTGAGAAATATCTATTGAAATCTTTTGCCCATTTTTTTCCTTATATACTCTCCCATCCAATCTTTTGCTCATTTTAAAATAAGAGCATTAGATTTTTTTCTTATAGAGTTGTTTGGGCTTCTTATATATTGTGCCTATTAATCCTTTGGCAGATGGGTAGTTTGTAAATATTTTCTCTCATTCTGTGGGTTGTCTCTTCACTTTGTTGATTGCCTCCTTTGCTGTGCAGAAGGTTTTAAACATGATGTAATCTCATTTTTGCATTTTTGCTTTCAATGCCTGTGCTTGTACAGTATTACTTAAGAAACTTTTGCCTAAATCAGTGTCTTAGAGAGTTTCCGCAATATTTTCTTGTAGTGGTTTCATAGGTTGAGGTCTTCGGTTTAAGTCTTTAATCCATTTTGATTTGATTTTTGTATATGGTGAGAGATAGGTGTCAAGTTTCATTTTTCTGCATATGGATATCCAGTTTTCCCAGCCCCATTTATCAAAGAGACTGTTTTCCTCAAGGTATGTTCTTCACACCTTTGTTGAAAATGAGTTCCTGTAGGTGTATGGATTTGTTTCTGGGTTCTCTATTCTGTTCCATTGTTCTATGTGTCTGTTTTTATGCCAGTACTATGCTGTTTTGGTTATTATAGCTCTGTAGTATAAATTGAAGAAATGTAATGTGAGTCCTCCAGTTTTGTTCATTTTTCCAATGATAGCTTTGGTTATTCCAGGTCTTTTATGGTTTCATATAAATTTGAGGATTGTGTTTTCTGTTTCTGTGAAGAAATATATTGGTATTTTGATAGGTATTGCATTGAGCCTGTAGATTGCTTTGGGCAGTGTGGGCATTTTAACAATACTGATTCTTCCAATCCATGAATATGGAATATCTTTCAATTTTGTGGTGTCCTTTTCAATGTCTTTCATCAGTGCTCTGTAGTTTTCATTGTAGAGATCTTTCACTTCTTTGGTTAATTCCTAGGTATTTACTTTCATTTGTGGCTATTGTAAATGGGATTACTTTTTAAATTTCTTTTTCAGATTCTTCTCTGTTGGCATGTAGAAATGCTACTTATTTTTGTATGTTGATTTTGTGTACTGCAACTTTACTGAATTTATCACTTCTAATAGTTTCTCTAGATTTCATTTTCTCTAGACTTTCCGATTTATTGGCATACAGTAGCTCATAGTAGCAACTAATGATTCTTTGAATTTCTGCAGTATTAATTGTGGTGTCTCATTTTCATCTCTGATATTATCTATTTAGATATTCTTTCTTATTGCCTTAGTCTGCATAAAGATTTGCCAATTTTTTTATCTTTTCAAAAAATCAAATTTTTATTTCATTATTCTTTTCTATTATTTTCTTCATTTCAATTTCATTTATTTCTGCTGTAATATTTATTATTTGTTTTCCTCCACTAATTTTGGATTTAGTTTGCTCTTGGTTTTATAGTTCTTTAAGATGCATCATTAGATTATTTATTTGAAGTTTTTCTTCTTTGACGTGGGCATATATGGCTATATATTTCCCTTTTAGTACTGCTTTCACTATATCCCATAGGTTTTGGTATGTTATGTTTCCATTATCTTTTGTTTCAAGAAATTTTTAAATTTTCTTCTTAATTTCTTCATTGAGCCACAATTATTCAGGAGCATATTGTTTAATTTTCATGTGTTGTATAGTTTCCAAAATTCCTCTTGTTATGGATTTCTAGTTTTATACCATTGTGGTCAGAAAAGATGTTTGATTTATTTCAATTTTTGTGAGTGTTTTAAGACTTAGTTTGTGACCTAACATATGGCCTATCCTTGAGATGATCCATGTGCTGAGGAGAAAAGTGTGCGTGCTGTGGTCTTTGGATAAAATGTTCTGTAAATATCTATCAGGTTCATTTGTTCTATAGGGCAGATTAAGTCCAATGTTTCTTTGTTGATTTTCTGTCTGGAAGATTTGTCCAGTGCTGAAAGTGGGATGTTGTAGTCTTCAGCTATTATTGTATTGTCTCTCTCCTTAGCTCTAATAATATTTGTTTTGTATATCTGGATGCTCCACTGCTGGGTGCATATATATTTACAATTGTTATATCCTCTTGCTAAATTGACTCACTTATCATTATATAATTAGGCTTTTTGTCCGTTTTTACAGTTTTTGTCTTGAAATCTATTTTGTTTGATATAAGTATAGCTACCCCTGCTCTTTTATGGTTTCCATTAGCTTGGCATACTTTTTCTATCCCTTTGTTTTCCTCTGTGTGTGTCTTTATAGGTGAAGTGTGTTTCTTATTGGCAACAGATCATTGGGTACTTGTTTTGTTTTAACCAATTCAGCCACTCTATCTTTTGATTAGAGAGTTTAGTCCATTTACACTCATTGTTATTATTGATAAGTCAGGACTTACTCCTGCCATTTTGTTATTTGTTTTCTGGTTGTTTTGTGGTCTTCTCTTCCTTCTTTCCTTCCTTTCTGTCTTCCATTTAGTGAAGATGATTTTTTCTGGTGGTATAATTTAATTTCTTGGTTTGTGTGTGTGTGTATCCACTGAATGTTTTTCAATCTGAGGTTACCATGAGGCTTGCAAATACTATTATATAACCCATTATTTTAAGCTGATGACAGCTTAACACTTGTTTGTTTGCATAAACAAAGAAGCAAAATAAAATTAATTAAAATTCTATACTTTAACTTCATCCTCGCTTTAACTTTTTGTTGTTTCTCTTTATGACTTATTGTACTGTGTTGTGAAAAGTTGTTGTTGTTATTTTTGATTGGTTCATTGCATAATCTTTCTACTTAAGAATAGTGGCCGGGTGCAGCGGCTCACACCTGTAATCCCACCACTTTGGGAGGCTGAGGCAGGTGGATCACAAGGTCAGGAGTTCGAGGCCAGCCTGGGCAAGATGATGAAACCCCGTCTCTACTAAAAAAATAATACAAAAATTAGCCGGGTGCAGTGGCAGTTGCCTGTAATCCCAGCTACTCAGCAGGCTGAGGCAGGAGAATCGCTTGAACCTGGGAGGTGGAGGTTGCATTGAGCTGAGATCATGCCGCTGCACTCTAGTCTGGATGACAGAGCAAGACTCTGTCTCAAAAAAAAAAAAAAAAAGAATAGTTTACACACCACAGTTACAATGTTATAATATTCTATGTGCTATTACCAGTGAGTTTTGTACCTTTAGCTAATTTTTTATTGCTCATTAATGTCCTTTTCTTTCAGATTGAAGAATTCCCTTTCAACTTATTGTAGAACAGGTCTAGTGTTGATGAAATCCCTCAGCTTTTGTTTGTCTAAGAAGGTCTTTCTTTCTCCTTCATGCTTGAAGGATATATTCACTGGATATACTATTCTAGGGTAAAAGTTTTTTCCTTCAGCACTTTAAATATATCATGCCACTCTCTCCTGCCCTGTAAGGTTTCCACTGAAAAGTCCTCCACAAGATGTATTGAAGCAGCATTTTATGTTATTTGTTTCTTTTCCCTTGCTCCTTTTAGGATCCTTTCTTTATCCTTGACCTTGGGGAGTTTGATTATTAAAACACTTCAGGTAGTCTTCTTTGGGTTAAATCTGCTTGGTGTTCTATAACCTTCTTGTATTTGGATATTGATATCTCTCTCTAGGCTTGGGAAGTTCTCTTATATTATTGCTTTGAATAAATATTCTATCCCTGTCTCTTTATCTACTTCCTCTTTAGGTCAATAACTCTTAGATTTGCCTTTTTGAGGCTAGTTTCTAGATCTTGTAGGCTTGCTTCATGGTTTTTTATTCTTTATTCCTTTGTCTCCTCTGACTGTGTATTTTCAAATAGCCCTTCTTCAAGCTCACAAATTCTTTCTTCTGCTTGATCAGTTCTGCTATTAAGAGAATCCAATACATTCTTCATTGCCTATTGCATTTTTCAACTGTAGAATTTTTGTTTGATTTTTTTTTCTTTTTTTGCGATGGAGTCTTGCTGTGTCACCCAGGCTGGAGTGCAGTGGCACCATCTTGGCTCACTGCAAGCTCCACCTCCCGGGTTCATGCCATTCTCCTGCCTCAGCCTCCTGAGTAGCTGGGACTCCAGGCACCCGCCACCACGCCTGGCTAACTTTTTTTGGTATTTTTAGTAGAGACGGGGTTTCACTGTGTTAGCCAGGATAGTCTTGATCTCCTGACCTCGTGACCCACCCACCTCGGCCTTCCAAAGTGCTGGGATTACAGGCATGAGCCACCATGCCTGGCCTTGATTATTTTTAATTATTTCAATCTCTTGGTTTAATTTATTTAATAGAATTCTGAATTCCTTATCTATGTTATTTTGTATTTCTTTGAGTTTCCTCAAAATAACTATTTTGAATTATCTGTCTGAAAGCACATATTTGTTTCTTTAGGATTGGTCCCTGGTGCCTCATTTAGTTAATATGTTGAGGTCGTGTTTTCTTGGACGGTCTCAATGTTTGTCAGTGTTTGTAGTGTTTGACCTTGAAGAGTTAGGCATTTATTGTAGTCTTTGCAATTTGGGCTTATTACCTTCTCAGGAATGCTTTCCAGGTATTAGAAGGGACTTCGGTCCCAAGACCAATAGCGCTGTGGCTCCTGGAGACTCATAGAGGTACTACCTTGGTAGTCTTGGACAAGATCTGGAAGAACTCTCTGGATTACCAGGCAGAGGCTTTTGTTCTTTTCTCTTACATTCTCCCTGAAAACTGGAGTCATTCTCTCTATGTTGAGCTGCCTGGAACTGGGGGTGAGGGGACATGAGCACCCCTGTGGCCACTACCATTGGGACTATGCTGGCTCATACCCAAAGCCAGTACAGCACTGGGTCTTGCTGAAGGCCCGTGGTAACTAATACCTGGCTATCACCTATGTTCCCTCAAGGCCCTAGGTCTCTATAATCAGCAGGTGACAAAGCCAGCCAGGTTTTATCCCTCCTTTCAGGGCAGTGTGTTGGGTCCAGAAATGCTGTCCGAGAGCCAGGGATTGGAGTAAAAAGCTGTAGAAATTTACCTGATTTACCTATTCTACTGAATCTAAGCTGACACTCAAACCACAAGGCAAAAGTTCTTTCTGCTCTTCCATCTCCTTTCTATAGGCAGAGAGGAGCCTCTCCCAGTTGCCAACACTACCACCAGCCCATGAAGGATTCTGCCAGGCCACCACCAGTGTTCACTTAAATTCCAAAGGCTCTTCAGTCAACTTGTGGTGAACGCTGTCAGGACTGGGACTCACTCTTCAGAGGAGTTGGCTCCCCTCCAATCCAGGACAGGTTCAGAAATACTGTTTAAGAGCCCAGACCGGGACTTGAGAAACCCAAGAGTTTGCTTGGTGCTTTACCCTCTGTGGCTGAGCTGGTACCCCAGGTGCAAGAAAAAGTCCCCTTTACTTTCCCTCTGCTTTTCTCAAACAGAAGGTATCTTTCACCATAGCCACCATAGCTGGGAATTTGCTGTGTCACACCTGAAGCCAGCATGTCTCAGAGCCCAAGGCCCACAGTGTACTACCTGGATGTTGCTATTGGTTATTTAGGACCCAAGGGTTCTTTAGTCAGCAGGTGACATATCCTGCCAGGACTGAGTCCTTCCCTTCAAGGCAGCGGGTTCTCTTTTGGCTGAGGGTATGTCTAGAAATGTCCTTGATCTAAGGCCTATAATGGGGGCTTCACAACTCTGCCTGGTGCCCTATTCTACCATGCCTGAGCTGGTCTCCAAGATGCAAGGCAAGGTCCTCTTTACTGTTTGCTCTCCTCTCCTCAAGCAGAAGGAAGGGGTCACTTTCATTGCTCTGTACTCCACTGACTGGGATTGGGGAGGGATGGTGCAAGTACTTCCTTTGCTACTGCATCTGGTATCTTATTAGGTCACGTGTCCCCACCCAAGTCCACCGGCTCTAAGCCCAGACCAGTACTAGGACTTGCCTAAGAATTGCAGTCCTTGTGTCCTAGACCACCTGTCAATTTTACCTAGAACCTCTGATCACTTTGGCCAGCAGGGAAATTCGAGTTCCACCAGCTGGGATGGGCAATTCCCCTCTGTCTAGATCTGATTCAAATGCTTCTTCTGTGCAAAGGCACTGGCTGAGCCCAGTATGGCTTTGCTGTCCTCTGTGACAGGGTAGTCCTGAGTTCAATGTAATGTCCCCCAGTGACTGTATTCTCCCTCCTGGAAGTGCACAGACCCTCCGTCCTACACTGCTGCTGCTTGGGGGTGGAGGAGGAGAGGTAGTGTCAATGATTCAAGACTGTCTCTCCCAGCCTCTTCAGTGCTTCTTTCAGTGATATAAAGTTGAAGCCAGGTACTGTGATTGCTTGCCTGATTTTTGATTATTGTGAAAGGGCTTTGTTGTGTGTAGCAGTTAAAATTCTGTAGTAGTTAAAATTTGGTGTTACTGCTGGGGGAAAGATAGCATATGCTTCTATTAAGCCATCTTGCTCTGCCCTCCTGAGAGGTTTTTTGTTTTGTTTTTAAACTGTTAATTTCTTGTTGTAAATTAGTCACTCTGATTAACATGAATTGATCTCAAAAGTCTTGGACTCATAAAATTGAGCTGCTGTACCCCAAGGGGGTGATTCTGTTAGAGGCCAGCTGGTCTGTCTCTTTAATACCTTTCTTCCAAACTTAACCTGGGTAAATAGGTATGACCTACCCCAAGGAAATTTTAGACTCAATTAGAGAGAGAGAGAGAGAGAATGAATGAATGAATGGGTTCATAATCGTAACCTGAAGAAAAGTCAACCTCACATTAGAAACTGAAGGGACCACTGATGTAGTCAGGGCTAAAACAACTGATTCCTTGATTGCCACTAACTATTATCCAAAGCATAATAAGCACAACACATGTTTATAAGGATGGATATACTTTTGCAATATTTATGTCTCAATGTAATTAAAAATCAGAGATCCTTTATTGGAAGAGACCTCAAGAGGGCATCTGGTCTAGCTCCAGCCCTGAAGCACGTAAGGGTAGAGCTATGTATTAGTCCATTTTCATGCTGCTGATGAAGACATACTCAAGAATGGGTAGTTTATAAAGAAAAAGAGATTTAATGGACTCACAGTTCCACATGGCTGGGAGGCCTTACAATCATGACAGAAGATGAAAGTCATGTCTTACATGGCAGCAGGCAAGAAAGAATGAGAAACAAGTGAAAGGGATTTCCCCTTATAAAACCATAAGATCTTGTGAGACTTATTCACTACCATGAGGGCAGTATGGGGGAAACCATCCCCATGATTCAATTACCTCCCACCAGCTCCCTCCCACAACATGTGAGAATTATGGGAGCTACAATTCAAGATGAGATTTGGGTGGGGAGACAGCCAAATCACATCAAGCTGAAATAATTCTTAGGATTATCTGGTTTAATATCATGGTTTTATCAGTGAGGAAACCAAGATCCTCAGCTGGCAAATGACTTGCCCATTTCAGTACAATTAGCTAATGGCAAAATTGGTATTAGAATCTAGTTCTCTGGTGATCTGGTTAAGTATCTTTTCCATTACTGCTACCTTATTGTTGCTACCATATCACTCACTTTTACTGATAAGCCCAGTGAGTAAATAGACTCACCCAGAGAGCTATATGCTGCTTTATTACTCTCAGTAATGTAATCTGGAAGTCAGCTATAGTGCGGAATTTATACACTGAACAAAAAAGATTAATAGAGACTCATGAAATAAAGAAAATGACCATTTTTATTTTTATCTTTAGTTCAATCTTTCTATTTTGCAGTTGATTTCTTTATTTTTTTCCCTCTAGTAAGCTCACTTGCCAGTCCTATCTTTTGGACAAGTTGTTCCTGCCATCTCTGTTTTTATAAGTTCTCTCAAATCTTTATTACCCTTTAGTGCAGAATTATTTGTCCCCGGATTCTTTTGGTTATGTATCTAAGCACTTGGGTTATTTTAATGACTTTCCTCTCAGTGAGTCTGTTTGGATTTATGTTAGCTACATCTCTTTCCCAATTAAAATAAGTCACCCCAAGGTTTCTAAGACCATAAGATCAAACTTATTGATGACTTCAATTCTTAGGAGTCAATTTTCTCTTATTGCATACAGAGCCTTAGCTCAGTAACAAGGTCTTATTACAAAGGGAAAGCACAAAGTGTTCATTATAATGGATATCATTGTGATAGGTTATTATCATCCACTGAGAGAACTGCAAGTGAAAACGTTTGCTTGGAGTTCTGCCATCACTCCTCTGCCTTAGATAAGCAACTGATTTACTTGGAATCAAAATATCCAGTACATGGAAGATACAGTGAGTTGCCCCACAAGAAATTGAAAATAAGAATGTGCCTTGAGAGTTCAATAATAAAGTCAACACAGTGAATAAGGACAAAGATGTTGGACATCACTTTGAAGATGTGGGGTGATTTCCAGGATGAAGAAAGTATTCTTATTGATAGTGTTAACATATCTGAATAATGAATGAGTCAAAGCAAAGCGGCTTGTTTAACCATAAATGTACAGGGAAGGGAGTGCTCAAAGACAGCAGTGCCTAGGAAGAAGGGCAGGGTGCCTCAGGGAGTAAATGTCAAGTAAAAGAGACAATATCCTGAGACCTTCAATAATCCCCAAATATCATAGAATTCTACCAATTTTTTCATCTGTAATAGAGATTAAAAATATCAACTTCATAAAGCTGTTGTAAAGTTTAAGTGAAATCCTGTATTAAAATGAGAACAAGACCACATGATCTGAATAATGGGATAATGGGTATAAACCAATTTCCTCATCTGTAAAACAGATTTAAAGTGTCAACTTCATTAGCTGTTGTAAAGTTTAAATAAGGTCTTGTATTAAAGTATTAAAGTGAGAAACCACATAGTTTGAATAATGGGATACTGAGTGTACATTCACTCTTCGTGTCAGCACTTTTCCATAAGTCGTTGCAAACCTGTTACAGTTTTTGAAATTTAAAGTACACTTGTACTCATACTTACTTAATATTCATCTTGAAAACAACTCCCTTTTTTTTTTTTACTAAAATAGAGTTAGATGGAAGTAATATTGTTACTATAGGTATGCCTATGTAACTTTGTTAAATAGAATGTAACTAGAAAATTAAATATCATAGAAATTTTTATCTCCAGTTCACCTGGAGGCCATTTCCATTCTGGTGGAGTGAAAGATTCTAGAATCTTCCTTGCTACCCAAGGCATGGCATTTGGATCAGATCAGTATCATCTGGAAGCTTGTTAGAAATACAGACCCTCAGCCCACCCCACATCTGCTGAGTCAGAATGTGCATTTTAACAAAACTCTCAGGTAATTTGTAAGCTTTGTTCCAAAAATTCTGCTTTCCTGCTCCTAGGGCCTACCCCTTTCCACATTAACCCCTTCAAATGTAACCCTCAACTTCTTCCCTCCTTTATCCTTGACACATATTTTGCTTTCAATCCTTTTGCTTTATATAAGCTGAAATGTTGTATTTATAATTTAAATGCAGGGGTGATTTAAATCCTAAATTGGGTCACTTATGTACACATGGATTTTTATCTTTTACAAGCATTCTGCATACCACAAGTGGTACACATACTACGTTTGGAAAAACAGTGCCTTGCTTCTGTGTCTGTGTTTACCATGTCTCCAGTCATTTATAGGTCCTTGGGGTCAGTCATAAATAGTCAAGACCAGAACTATTAAGTCTATAAGTACCAAGGAGTATTTGTCATATCCCCATTGGCTGGGCTATTCCTATGCCAGAAAAGAGCTTCCAAAGCTTTTTTCAGTTGATGAACTCTTCTTGCATTTGCTCCTCTATTATGGTTCTTTGCTCCAGAGGAATCCCAACTAGTAATTTGGTGGAAAATAATGTACCAGTCATGCTACCTGCATGGCCAGAATATATAAATTCCTATAACTTAATAAAATTGACATCCAGGTCTACACAGTAATCACTGGGAACTAGTTAATATTCATATGGGAACTTAGATATATTAAAGATTTGTTGCCAAATGACAGTTTTGAGCCTACAATGCAGGTTTTACTGTGGACCATAGTAAATGAACCAGGAAAATTCTGTCTGGTAAAAACCTGCTCTAGAAAGATTGGCAGCCAATGTTTCCTGGTGCCAACCTTACCCCAAATGTGCTTTTCTTACAAATGTAAACACCAAATTGAGTTGGTTCCAATATATGCCTACTGAAAATAATAAATAATTCATCATCTCAGTCTCACACAGAAATATTAACTTTCTTAAATTTTCAGTGCTTAGCCAACCCTAAGGTGCTCTGAGGCTTCAAGTCACCATGGGGCTATCTAAAAATCTTATACCAGCTCGTCTCAATTTTGGCCACTTAAAGTCATAGGTCTTCATTAATTCCTGACTCCTAAGCAAGCTTCCTTTATTGGGTGATAAATTCTGGGGGCTGGCAGATATTGGAAATCTATCTGGGCTGCTCCTGTGATAGACAGATACTAAAGAATGTAAATTAGGGTAGAAAAAGACTTTGAGGTCAAGAATCAAAGAATCAGAGAACTTGAGAACCAGAAAGGACTCTAGAGATCAGCCAACCTAACCCCTTGGAAAGCTGAGCTACAGAGAGATGAGAATATTGGCTAAGGTCACAGACCTGGTAATTAAGTAGCAGCAGTGGTGGAAGTATAATCGGGCCTGATGAGAGTGCTTTTACTACAGTGCATTCTTCATCACAGAAGCGCTTTGGACTGATTGCTATTAAATAAAGCAGGGTGGTTAGAGAAACAAAGCAGGAAAGAGAAAAAGAGGATAAAATTTCTGAACTTGGTTTTCCCTGAAAAAATCTTCAGAGATTACCCTCACTTTGATAGATAATGTATTCCTCCAGCAATACTCAAGCCTCACTTTTCCTTTCTCAGCTGCATGTGGTTAAGTTGAAGGCTTTCAGACTTTTCTACGATAACCATGGAACTATTTTCTAATTACCATTCTGCATTCCTTTTCCATTTATCAGATGGTTTCACCATGCATTGTCTGCTTGACACTCGCTGATTTCTTTATCAGCATTAACCTTATTGCCATCTACCTTTTACCATGTCTGACTGCACCATCGCAGTGTTTTTTATGGTTCTATTGACAGTCCTCAGGTGCTTATGTTTCCCACCCCATGAAATCCCTGTCCCAGTCCCTGGTAGGGTGTTACTAGGGGCTTGGAAGAGAGAAGAGCACACAAATGAGAAAAAAAAATCCCTGTAGGTTTTACAGGAAAATTGGAATTTTCTCTAAGATTTTTGTGTTATATAGGAATAAAGAGTTCATTCCTTCTGCTCATTTTTTTAACGTGATCTAAAATTTTTTAACATCTAAAACTCATCTTTGCAAGGTTTAGATCTGTATAGATGTTAAAAACCAAAACTCAGTTTCCACTGGGCACAGACTATTCTAAATTCATTTCCATTTAAGGGATTAAAAAGGCAAAAAGAAAACATTAAGTGGTCTAGAGGAATTTAAATCTTCCTCCTTCTCAGAGGATTTAATGCTCAGAGTTCTGTTTCTAAATGTTACAGTATTCAGTGTAATTCAGGAAATCCAGGACCTATTATGTTTAGCTTTACCAACCTCAAATGACTCCCATTAGGGCTCTGAAGTCCGAAAGAAGTAGATGAAGCCAACCCTCAGAATGGGTTCTATTCTAAAAAACTCTTGATTTATACTCCATCAACTTAAAATAGATGATTTAATTGTTTTTTTAAATGACAGACACATTTTTGGGTTTAGGGGAGAAAGACATAATCACTATGTTATCTCCCATAAAGACTTATCAAAACCCCAGTGGTTAATGTTGCCCTATATATTAATGGAAGAGCCACATCTGGAATATTGGACTCCATGTCATTCTGATCATGAGTCCTCAAGAGAGATCTAATGGCACTGGAAATAGTTAAGATAAATGGCAAGGAAAAATGCCTAAGAAGAAGAAAAATCAAGAAAAAGAGGGCAGACTAAAAAGAAAATAAAAACAAATTAATATACTTGCCTCAAGATGGGTAAGTGTATTTATGTCTAAAACATGATGTGTACAGAGCACAAATACAGATTTGAAAAAGTGTCTTATCTGTCTGCTTGGCATAAGGCTGCATGTTGAGTGATGTGGAGAAAATAGAGATGAGTAAGACAAGATTCATATCACAGAGTTATTTGAATGTTAGCATTTTATGTTTAGAAATATAACTTAAATATCAGTGACGCAAGTAGAACACAGCACATGTCTAAGAGATATGAAGGTAAAACATTAGAGTATTTCAGAAGAAGACTAGTGTCCATTGGAAGGACCGTGGAAGGCATAGTGGCTAAAGTTGTATCTCAAAGGGTGGGTACAACTGGAGAAGCACATATTAGAGACAAGGACATATGATATAGTGGAGCTATAGAAAACCAAAGATACAGCATCAGTATATTAGTTGAGATAAAGTTTGCAGGTATAACAGATAAATCTCCAAATCTCAGTGATTTAACAGAATAGAAGTTTAATTCTTGTTCCCATAAAGTCCAAAATGGAATTTTTGTTTAGTTCTGACTATCTGACTAGCTGTGACTGAAGGACCATCTTTTGGCTTCCTCATCTTTAATACCTCCAAGGTCACTGTGCTCACCTACATTAAGCTGGCAAAAGGAGAAAGAGTATGGAAAAAACAGTTTAGGAAATTTCTGTGGACCAGGCCTGAAAGGTGTACAAATCACTTCTGCTTATATTCTATTAACCAAAACTTAAGCACATGTCCACACCCAAGTGCAAGAAATGCTGGAAAATGTAGTCTAGTGAGAAGAGAAATGTGTGTACCCAGGAAGAAGAGAATATGGGCTTGATGAACGAATATCCAGCCTGTCTCTTCAACATGTAGGGAGGTCTATATGGAGAAGTAATTCAATTTAATTGAAATAGAGGATGGAAGATGAGGAATCATTTGAGATACAACTAAAGAAATGAGTTGAGAACAGTTTTATTTTTGATTGATAGATTATTTAATTCATTTACTTAACAAAGTTTATTTAGCCCCTGATGCATGCCAAATACTATCCTAGGTGTTGAGGATTCAATACAGAATGTGTTTAGTGGAAAAGACAGTTATGAGAGCAAGTATTGTAGGCACTATAATAGAGGTATGTGCCAAATGCCATAAAACGCAAAGGAGAGGCAGTAACTCTGATGGGAGAGCTCAGGACTGCCATTGAATCAGAATGACAGTCTTTATATGAGGAGGGTAGATATTAGGGATATGAAGGAAACGTCCCATGAAGAGGAAACATCATAGGCAAACACATGTACAGGTACATGGAAAGACATCATGAAGCCACAAAGTTATAGGGAATATGAAAATTTTCACAGAATCCTACTTTATTAGAAACTGGGCCAAACCTATGAACCTAAAATTGTAAATTCAGGACAAAAAGAAAACAACAACAACAAGAAGAAATGCTACATTTCACAGTGAATCATAAACCTACAAAACTTTTTTTAATTTAGTGTTTTACTAATAGTACAAGCTAGTGATAGTCACAGTTACCACTGGGTTAAAGAGATCAAGGTTGAGAAATTCATATGTCATTCAGAAAAGTAGGAAGATTTTAGGGGTATATTTGTGGTTCTTTGCAATTAGTGGTTTGCTCAGAATATATTGTTTGAGATTGCTGTCAAAGGCAGGGGCTTTGAAGTCAGATAGATTTGGGTTTTAATCATAAATGCAGCCTTTGTTAGTTGTATAGCCTTGAGCATTTTTCCTCTTGGTTTTCCTTGCCTGTAAAAGTGGGACATGGATATTATACATTCCAGTTTATCAATTAGTCTTTGTTGACCATAGCTTAGGGGATTAAAGATAATTTAATAGCTCATAGTTCTAAGAGCTGACAATTTGGAGTTGAGTTCAGTGAGATAGTTTTTCTGCTGGTTTCACTTGAACTCATGGATGTGGCTGCATGCAGCTAAGGGTTAATTGGGGACTAGTTGGTCTACAATGGCCATATGTCTTGTGATTTGTGCTGGCTGTTTGTTGGTACTGGTTGTTTGTTAAGGTCATGGGGATGAATATACCACATGTCTCCAATGGGCTAGTTTGGGCTTATTCATATAGCACCAATCTCAACATTCCCAGGAGCATCAACATAGGACACCCCCAGTGGTCAAGTTTGTTACAAGCCTTTGCCTGTATTATGTTATTGTTCTACTAGCCAACACAAGGCACATTGTCCCATTGGCCAAGCCCAGAGTCAGTGTGAGAGTTGACTACCCAAAGGTGTAGATACAGAGAGACAAAACCAAATTGGGACTGCAACAATCTACCATATCCAATCATAGAATTGTGTAGATCAAATAACATAATGTACATAATGATATGTTTATCAAATTTACTGCCATGAAGTAAACATTCAATAAAACAGAAATGATGAAGATGATGCATGGCTCACTGTGAATGTGGCATACCTAATTTTCATTTATAGTTGAAATCACTATCTCACTGGGGATAGGAGATCTGGAGGCTAGTCTAGCTTTGTGGTTATATAATCTTTAGTAGGACTACGGGTTGTTTAGCCACAGCAATGCACAAATGGAAAACACTTTTTGCTAACTGCCTGTCTTTGTTCACACAATTCTGGAAGCTGGATAGTCAAAGATCAATGTGCCAGGAGATTCGGTGACTGATGAAGGCTCATTTCATATATGGTGCCTTTTTACTGTGTCCACACATGGCAGAAAAGGCAAACATGCACCTTCTGGTCTCTTTCATTAGGGCACTAATCCCATTCATGAGGGATTTCCTCTCATGATCTAATCACTTCCGAAGGTCCCCAACTCTTAATATGATTGCATTAGAGATTAGGTTTCAACATATAAATTTTGGGGAAACACAAACATTCAGACCATAGCACTGCTGCTCCACTAAAACTCTTCTAACCACCGCTTCTGTCTTCCTATCACATCCTACCCTTCTATCCTGTCGGTCAATGTCCTTCCCTTGTCCAACCCACCACAGCCACATTTTTCTACCTACCATTACAATCACTGCACATATGACTTACCATAGGACTGTTTAGACCGTGTCAGATTGCCTGGGTACTTTTTTTTCTGAATCTGTAACTAGATTTGTTAAAATGCTTATAGATGCATGTAATTAAATAACCAACTGACACAGATTAAACTCTGAGGAATTATTACCTAATTTAACAGCTCTGGGAGAAGTAGTCCCTGAGTTGATTGACTAATGCGAGGTTCGATAAATGATGTCAGGACTCAGAGATGGCTTATCAGAGATTTTCTTTAGTTTCCCTCACTGTTATTGAAGATGGCAGCTGCATTTCCAAGCACCCTGCTCTCACAAGACAACATCTAAGGGCAAGAGAGAAAATGCATTTCCTACTTTCCTCTGCTAGCTCTCATTCACTTTATCAGGGAAGTACACTTCTCTCAGAACCTCCTGATATATTTATCATTGACCAGAATGTAGTCACATGATAACCTCCAAACCAATCAGAGGCAAAAGAGAATAATATTACTTTTATCATAGCTGTAGCAGATTTATCATGATTTATGTCCTAGAATTAGGAAGGTGCCTATATTTCCTGGGTATACTGTTGCAGAATACATTGTTACAGGATAATTATTTTTTAAAGGTTTAATCATGACTGTTATGAAGATATAAAATGAATGTGTGTAAAAGATTTTGTTTAATTCATTAATTAAAGAGGGAACCACAAAAAAGTTGCAACCAGTTCCCAAAAAAAAAATCCAGAGAATGCGAAAGTAGTCCAAGATGACCTAATAGGAACAGCTCCGGTCTGTAGCTTCCAGCGTGATCGATGCAGAAGACGGGTGATTTCTGCATTTCCAACTGAGGTACCTGGTTCATCTCATTGGGACTGGTTGGACAGTGGGTGCAGCCCATGGAGGGTGAGCTGAAGCAGGGCAGGGCGTCGCCTCACATGGGAAGTGCAAGGGGTCGAGGGATTTCCCTTTCTTAGCCAACAGAAGCCATGACAGACTTACCTGGGAAAACGGGACACTCTTGCCCAAATACTGCACTTTTCCCAAGGTCTTAGCAACTGGCAGACAAGGAGATTCTCTACTGTGCCTGACTTGGCAGGTCCCACACCCACGGAGCCTTGCTCACTGCTAGCGCAGCAGTCTGAGATCAAACTGCAAGGCAGCAGCCTGGCTGGGGGAGGGGCATCCACCATTGCTGTGGCTTGAGTAGGTAAACAAAGCGGCTGGGAAGCTCAAACTGGATGGAGCCCACTGCAGCTCAACAAGGCCCACTGCCTCTAGCCTCCACCTGTGTGGGCAGGGCATAGCTGAACAAAAGGCAGCAGACAACTTCTGCAGACTTAAACATCCCTGTCTGACAGCTCTGAAAAGAGCAGTGGTTCTCCCAGCATGGCAATTGAGCTCTGAGAACGGACAGACTGCTTCCTCAAGTGGATCCCTGACCCCTGTGTAGCCTAACTGGGAGACACCTCCCAGTAGGGGCTGACAAACACCTCATATAGGCGGTTCCCCCTCTGGGACAAAGCTTCCAGAGGAAGGATCAGGCAGCAGTATTTGCTGTTCTGCAGCCTCTGCTGGTGATACCCAGGCAAACAGGGTCTGCAGTGGACCTCCAGAAAACTCCAACAGACCTGCAGCTGAGGAACCTGAATGTTAGACGGAAAACTACCAAACAGAACGGAACAGCATCAACATCAACAAAAAGGTCATCTACACCAAAACCCCATCTGTAGGTCACCAACATCAAAGACCAAAGGTAGATAAAACCACAAAGATGGGGAGAAACCAGAGCAGAAAAGCTGAAAATTCTGAAAACCAGAGGGCCTCTTCTCCTCCAAAGGATCGCAGCTCCTCACCAGCAATGGAACAAAGCTGGATGGAGAATGACTTTGATGAGTTGACAGAAGTAGGCTTCAGAAGATCGGTAATAATGAAACTTCTCCAAGCTAAAGGAGCATGCTCTAGACCATCACAAGGAAGCTAAAAACCTTGAAAAAAGATTAGGCGAATGGCTAACTAGAATAAACAGGGTAGAGAAGACCTTAAATGACCTGAGGGAGCTGAAAACCATGGCACGAGAACTTCATGATGCATGCACAAGCTTCAATAGCTGATTCAATCAAGTAGAAGAAAGGGTATCGTGATTGAAGATCAAATTAATGAAATAAAGCAAGAAGACAAGGTTAGAGAAAAAAGAGTAAAAAGAAATGAACAAAGCCTCCAAGAAATATGGGAAAAGTCTAAATCTACATTTGATTGGTGTACCTGAAAGTGATGGGGAGAATAGAAACAAGTTGGGAAACACTCTTCAGGATATTATCCAGGAGAACTTCCCCAACCTAGCAAGGCAGGACAACATTCAACTTCAGGAAATACAGAGAACTCCACAAAGATACTCCTCGAGAAGAGCAATCCAAAGACACGTAATTGTCAGATTCACCAAGGTTGAAATGAAGGAAAAAGTGTTAAGGGCAGCCAGAGAGAAAGATCAGGTTACCCACAAAGGGAAGCCCATCATGCTAACAGTGGATCTCTCAGCAGAAATCCTACAAGCCAGAAGAGAGTGGGGGCCAATATTCAACATTTGTAAAGAAAAGAATTTTCAACCCAGAATTTCATATCCAGCCAAACTAAGCTTCATAAGTGAAGGAGAAATAAAGAAAAGAATTTTCAACCCAGAATTTCATATCCAGCCAAACTAAGCTTCATAAGTGAAGGAGAAATAAAATCCTTTACAGACAAGCAAATGCTGAGAGATTTTGTTAGCACTAGGCCTGCCTTACAAGAGCTCCTGAAGGAAGCACTAAACATGGAAGGGAACAACTGGTACCAGTCACTGCAAAAGCATGCCAAATTGTAAAGAACATCGATGCTAGGAAGAAACTGCATCAATTAACAGGCAAATAACCAGCAAACATCATAATGACAGGATCAAATTTACACATAACAATATTAACCTTAAATGTAAATGGACTAAATGCCCCAATTAAAAGACACAGACTGGCAAGTTGGATAAACAGTCAAGACCCATCAGTGTGCTGTATTCAGGAGACCCATCTCACATGCAAAGACACACATAGGCTCAAAATAAAGACTTAGACTCCCACACAATAATAATGGGAGATTTTAACACCCCACTGTCAATATTAGACAGATTAGTGAGACAGAAGGTTAACAAGGATATCCAGGATTTGAACTCAGTTCTGCACTAAGCAGACCTAATAGACATCTACAGAACTCTCCACCTCAAATCAACAGAATATACATTCTTCTGAGCATTACATCACACTTATTCTAAAATTAATCACATAAATGGAAGTAAAGCACTCCTCAGTAAATGTAAAAGAACAGAAATCACAACAAACTGTCTCTCAGACCACAGTGCTATAAATTAGAACTCAGGATTAAGAAACTCGCTCAAAACTGCACAACTACATGGAAACAGAACAACTTGCTCCTGAATGACTACTGGGTAAATAATGAAATGAAGGCAGAAATAAAGATGTTCTTTGAAACCAGTGAGAACAAAGACACAACATACCAGAATCTCTGGTACACATTAAAGCAGTATGGAGAGGGAAATTTATAGCATGAAATGCCCACAAGAGAAAGCAGGAAAGATCTAAAATCGACACCCTAACATCACAATTAAAAGAACTAGAGAAGCAAGAGCAAACAAATTCAAAAGCTAGCAGAAGGCAATAAATAGCAGAAGGCAAGATCAGAGCAGAACTGAGAGACAGAGACATAAAAAACCTTTCAAAAAATCAATGAATCCAGGAGCTGGTTTTTTGAAAAGATCAACAAAATTGATAGAGTGCTAACAAGAATAATAAAGAAGAAAAGAGAGAAGAATCAAATAGATGCAACAAAAAATGATAAAGGGGATTACACCACCAATCCCACAGAAATACAAACTACCATCAGAGAATACTATAAACACCTCTATACAAATAAACTAGAAAATCTAGAAGAAACGGATAAATTCCTGGACACATACACCCCCCAAGACTAAACCAGGAAGAAGTTGAATCTCTGAATGGACCAATAACAAGCTCTGAAATTGAGGCAATAATTAATAGCCTACCAACCAAAAAAAGTCCAGGACCAGACGGATTCACAGCCGAATTCTATCAGAGGTACAAAGAGGAGCTGGTACCATTCCTTCTAAAACTATTCTAATCAATAGAAAAAAAGAGAATTTTCCCTAAGTCATTTTATGAGGCCAGCATCATCCAGATACCAAAGCATGGGAGAGACACAACAAAAAAAAGAAAATTTTAGACCAATATCCCTGATGAACATCAATGCGAAAATCCTCAATAAAATACTGGCAAACTGAATCCAGCAGCACATCAAAAAGTTTATCCACCAAGATCAAGTGGGCTCTATCCCTGGGATGCAAGGCTGGTTCAACATATGCAAACCAATAAACATGATGCATCACATAAACAGAACCAGCGACAAAAACCACATGATTATCTCAATAGATGCAGAAAAGGCTTTTGACAAAATTCAGGCCTTCATGCTAAAAACTCTTAATCAACAAGGTGTTGATGGAACATATCTCAAACTAATAAGAGCTATTTATGACAAACTCACAGCCAACATCATACTGAAGGGGCAAAAACTGGAAGCAGTCCCTTTGAAAACTGGCACAAGACAGGGTTGCCCTCTCTCACCACTCCTATTCAACATATTATTGGAAGTTCTGGCCAGGGTAATCAGGCAAGAAAGAAATAACGGGTATTCAATTAGGAAAAGAGGAAGTCAAATTGTCTCTGTTTGCAGATAACATGATTATATATTTAGAAAACCCCATCTTCTCAGCCCAAAATCTCCTTAAGCTGATAAGCAACTTCAGCAAAGTCTCAGGATACAAAATCAATGTACAAAAATCACAAGCATTCCTATACACCAAGAACAGACAGAGAACCAAATTATGAGTGAACTCCCATTCACAGTTACTACAAAGAGAATAAAATACCTAGGAATCCAACTGGCAAGGGATATGATGGACCACTTCAAGGAGAACTACAAACCACTGCTCAAGGAAATAAAAGAGGACACAAACAAACGAAAGAATATTCCATGCTCATGGTTAGGAAGAATCAATATCATGAAAATGGCCATGCTGCCCAAAGTAATTTATAGATTCAATGTCATCCCCATCATGCTACCAATGACTTTCTTCACAGAATTGGAAAAAACTACTTTAAAGTTCATATGGTACCAAAAAAGAGCCCACATTGCCAAGAGAATCCTAAGGAAAAAGAACAAAGCTGGAGGCATCATGCTACCTGATTTCAAACTATACCACGAGGCTACAGTAACCAAAACAGCATGGTACTTCTACCAAAACAGAGATATAGACCAATGGAATAGAACAGAGCCCTCAGAAATAACACCACACATCTACAACCATCTGGTCTTTGACAAACCTGACAAAAACAAGAAATGGGGAAAGGATTCCTTATTTAATAAATTGCATTGGGAAAACTGGCTAGCCATATGTAGAAAGCTGAAACTGGACCCCTTCCTTATACCTTATACAAAAATTAATTCAAGCTGGATTAAAGACTTAAATGTTAGACCTAAAACCATAAAAACCCTAGAAGAAAACCTAGGCAATACCATTCAGGACATAGGCATGGGCAAGGACTTCATGTCTAAAACACCAAAAGCAGTGGCAACAAAAGCCAAAATAGACAAATGGGATCTAATTAAACTAAAGAGCTTCTGCATGGCAAAAGAAACTACCATCAGAGTGAATAGGCAACCTACAGAATGGCAGAAAATTTTTGCAATCTACCCATCTGACAAAAAGCTAATATCCAGAATCACCAAATACTCAAACAAATTTTCAAGAAAAAAACAACCCCATCAAAAAGTGGTCAAAGGGTATGAACAGACACTTCTCAAAAGAAAACATTTATGCAGCCAACAGACACATGAAAAAATGCTCATCATCACTGGTCATCAGAAAAATGCAAATCAAAACCACAATGAGATACCATCTCATGTCATTGTGGAGATCATTAAAAAGTCAGGAAACAACAGATGCTGGAGAGGATGTGGAGAAATAGGAACACTTTACACTGTTGATGGGAGTGTAAATTAGTTCAACCATTGTGGAAGACAGTGTGGCAATTCCTCAAGGATCTAGAACTAGAAATACTATTTGACCCAGCAATCCCATTACTGAGTATATACCCAAAGGATTATAAATCATTCTACTATACAGACACATGCACACGTATGTTTATTGTGGCACTATTCACAATAGCAAAGACTTGGAACCAACCCAAATGTCCATCAATGATAGACTGGATTAAGAAAATGTGGCACATATACACCATGGAATACTATGCACCCATAAAAAAGAATGAGTTCATGTCCTTTGCAGGGACATGGATGAAGCTGGAAACCATCATTCTCAGCAAACTGTCACAAGGACAGAAAGCTAAACACCGCATATTCTCACCCATAGATGGGAATTGAACAATGAGACCCCTTGGACACAGGGTGGGGAATATCACATGCCGGGGCCTATTGGGGGATAGCATTAGGAGAAATACCTAATGTAAATGATGAGTTGATGGGGGCAGCAAACCAACGTGGCACATGTATACCTATGTGTCAAACCTGCGTGTTGTACCCATGTACCCTAGAACTTAAAGTATAATAAAAAAATTAAAAAATATATATTTTTTAAAAATCCAAAGAACAAACAAATACAGAAGATGACTGCTGAGGCCCGGCACCGTGGCTCATGCCTGTAATCCCAGCACTTTGGGAGGCTGAGGCGGGCGGATACCTTGAGGTCAGGAGTTCAAGACCAGCCTGGCCAACATGGTGAAACCCCATCGCTACTAAAAATACAAAAATTACCCGGGCATGGTGGGTGCACACCTGCAATCCCAGCTATTTGGGAGGCTGAGGCAGGATAATTGCTTGAACCCGGGAGGCGGAGGTAGCAGTGAGCCGAGATCACAGCACTGCACTCCAGCCTGGGCAACAGAGTGAAAAATAAAAAAAAAAAAAAAAGATGATTGCTGAAATGAATTTATTTAATCAATGTAAAATTAGCTTCTTTTTACTGTGGGGAAAGAAAGTCAATTGAACCTCAATTGAATATAATTTATTTGTATATTTATAAAGAAGAAATATTTGTCTTTCACCAGTTTTCTACAAATTAATGTATATCTCGGCAGGATTGTAAAATAGCTCAAAGATGATGAAAGGCACAAATAACACAAAGTAGATAGGTGGAAGAGTAAGCTCCAAACAACACTTAGTTTTCAATAGAAAGTCCCTCGTAGTCTTTTGATCCACTTAAAATTCTTTCAGTTTATCCTTACAACACAAACAAAATCAGATTTTCTTAACAAAAAATAAAGGGGAAATGACTGCGGTACAGACAACCCACAGTGTCTGCCACAAACACATTGCTAGAAATTAAGAGAGAAATAAACACATCCTAATTTGCGGTGAGATTTTAACACCTCCTTAGACAGATCACACTGGCGACATATGATAACCAAGCAATATTGGTTGAGGCAGAGAAAGCCTGGCGATTGGCCCTGAGTTTAAGCCTGAGTTTGCAGCACGTGGGGCAGCCGCTGGCTATCTCTACCCCTGAGGACTTGACTGAATTGCACGATAGGAATTGTAGCCAGAGGTACTTCTGCCATGAGGGACAAGACCATGGGTGATTCCCTTTTGGAAGCCGCAAGATTTAATTTTTCTAATGTATATGACCATTCTGTGTTCTAATTCCCACCCCCATCCTTGGCTCTTTGAGCACTTAGTATAAATTCAATTCCAAGGAAATTATACCAGGGATCACATACTATTCATTTCAGTCTGTTGACAGGCAATTTTTCTGTAGTACCCTGCTGGGGGATTTGATAGTGAGAAGGGGTGGTGTGAAAATGTGATATCTGATATTCTTACAGCTTTTGTCCCCAATCTGGTGTTTATGGGCTGTTTTCTTCCTATGTCTTACACAGTTTGGGATACTATATTTTTGTACCTTAATTAGTTTCAAAATTAATAAACTATGTTTTTTTCCTTTAAAGTTCTAAGCCACACACTGTACTTGCCAGCACTGCTTGTGGCACTGCAAGCCTGTCATATGAAAGGAATCTAGTCAGGTTTTTGCTAAACACTACATTTCACGCACACACTTCTGATTTTTGTCTGTGAGTAAATTGCTCCTTGATAAAAAATTGCTCACATTTTAGAGTAATAAAAATTCTTTTGCATTGTTACATTGTAACTATATACATGCCCATTGACCATTTCCAAGATGAGGTGCAGTCCTACCTTTGAAGCACTGCTTTTTCTAGGCCAGTGGCTCTAAACCTCAAGTGTGCATTATAATCTCACAGGAGGCTCATTAAAACACAGATGGCTGGGCCCCACCGCCAGTTTCTGTTGTAGAAGTCTGGATGGGACCAACAGTTGGCATTTCTGACAAGTTCCTAGGTGCTGCTGATGTTGCTGGTTTGGGGTCCAGAATTTGAGAACCACTGCTCTGGGCTATGCACCTTCAGGTCTGAAAAGATTGTCTCTGTCCAGAAGACAGCCACAAATCTACATATCAGAGAAAAAAGAACCAATTGGATTATCACAAGGGAGTATTTTCAGGCCTTCCAAAGAAAGCCTATTTGTCATCCCTCCATTATTTCATTCAATGCAAATATTGATATGAATAGTCCAAAATGGCAGATCACTGATAATCATCATATTGGAATCACTCTAGGGCTTCCAGCTAATTGCTGATGCATCATATGGACAGGAGAAAGTATCTGAGCTGAAGACCTGCAGACCCATAAACCTATCACTGTTATTAGTTGCAGGTTGCTTTGAGCCCTAATCTTCCATGAATCTGATTCTATTCAGAGGTTCAAATGGTGTCTCAGGCCCATCTGCTGATGTGGACCTCTAGAGTAAAAGGGCCTACCAAGAAGAAGGGACCATACCTACCTCCAAGGCCACGGCTACAGTTTTGTCAACCATGACGTCAAAAGATGAAAAGAAGAGCCAAGTAACATTTCAAGGGATTCAAAACTGCATGACTGGGATAGGATTAATCTGATTAACAGGGTGTTAACCTTGTCTCTTGACAGAGCTGCTGTGGGCTTACTAATGATCTCCAGCTGCCAGACCCTGTTTTACATGCTTTCACACCTGTGCCATCGGCATTATTTCAGCACCGAAGTTCCTCAATTGAAGGATAAATGCTGTCTCCACCTTTGCAGTGGAAACTTGGGGGGCTTTCCTAGGAAGTGTTCCATCTGTGTAACTAGGAAACCTGCCTCCGCTTAACCTTAGACATCTGAAAGGGTCGCAGAAGAAAGGCAGAATACTTTAGGTTTCACCACAGAGCATTAGAGGCCCATGCCAAGTTTATGGCAAGCAGACAGGAGAGCAGAGACCATTTGAAGTGGAAGCTGTTGCCTCCTGTTGTGGTCAGTTGCATATGTGTGTATATCTGTCTCCTTTCCAAGGCTGAGCTCTTAAGCTCAGTCTTCCAACTTTGCCTTATTGATTTTATCTATAATGATATTTTGTCTTCATATTGACTTATAAAATAATAAACCCATAGATTCATAATAATCTGTTTCTTTTTGCCCTTCTCCCTCCTTTCTAGATCTTTGTAGACAGGACCTGGAACAGAAGAGGTGCTTTACGAAGGTCTTCTGAGTGGATAAATAAATGGATGGCTGAATGCTGTTTTGAGCATTAAGGTAAATATAAGAGCTATTCTGTTGGTTTGCCTGTCTTTCTCAGAAAACTCCCTAGAATCAATAAAGTTGTTAATAAAAAGTGAATGAATGACTTACGTGAAAACGGAAAGTTGTATGAAGGCTCGGAAACTCCATTGCCTCAATAAAGAGCCATTGAATGGATGGAAAAACAATTTCTTCTGTAGAAGTTTCAGTGAAAACAGAATTATTTTGTAGCTGACAAAACTAATGTCAATTTCTGAGTCCTGATAAATTTTCAGTGCATCCCCAAAGTAACTATGCAGTAAAAAAATAAGTACACAGCTTCTCCTGATCTTGATTTTATGAGTTATACATGTTTAATAATAATAATAATAGCTAACCTTGATTGAGCACTAAAACCCAGACCCTGTTCAAGCTTTTTAAAAATTTAATACTCGACATCAATCTGAGATGTTACAACAATTAACCTCAGAAATAATGAAGAATTTACTGAAGGGCATCTAGTTGGTGATGGCTGGAGGCAGGATTTTTTTTTTTTTTTTTTTACTGTTATTTTAAGTTCAGGAGTACACGTGCAGGATGTGCAAACTTGTTACATAGGTAAATGTGTGTCATGGGGGTTGGTTGTACAGATTATTTCATCACCCGTGTATTAAGCCTAGTATCCATTAGTTATTTTTCCTAGTTCCCTCCCTCTTCCCACCCTTTATCCTCTGATAGACCTCAGTGTGTGTGTTATTCCCCTCTATGTGTCTGTGTGTTCTCATTATTTAGCTCCCACTTATAAGTGAGAACATGAAGTATTTCATTTTCGGCTCCTGTGTTAGTTTGCTAAGGATAATAGCCTCTATCTCTATCCATGTCCCTGCGAAGGACATAATCTCATTTTTTATGGCTGCATAGTATTCCATGGTGTATATGTACTACCATATTTTCTTTATCCAGTCTATCACAGTTGGGCATTTAGGTTGATTCCATGTCTTTGCTATTGTGAATAGCGCAGCAATGAACATATGTGTGCATATATCTTTATAATGGAACGATTTATATTCCTTTGGGTATATACCCAGTAATGGCATTGCTGGGTTAAATGGTAGTTCTCTAGGTCTTTGAGGAATTGCCACAATGTCTTCGACAATGGTTGAACTAATTTACACTCCCACCAACAGCAAAAAATTATTCCTTTTACTCTACAACCTTGACAGCATCTGTTTTTGTTTTTTTTTTTTTTGACTTTTTAGTAATAGTCATTCTGACTGGTGTGAGATGGTATCTCATTGTGGTTTTGATTTGCATTTCTCTAATGATCAGTGATATTGAGCTTTTTCACATGTGATTGTTGGCTTCATGTATGTCTTCTTTTGAGAAGTGTCTGTTGATGTCCTTTGCCCACGTTTTAATGGGGTTTGATTTTTTCTTTTAATTTTTTTTTAAGTTCTGGAGGCAGGATTTGTGCCCCAGTGTCATGCTCCATGTTACCACATAATACCAGAGGCATTGATGGTGGGGAGCCTTTGGGGAAACAGCTTGAGGTGGGCTGAATAATGGCCCCCTAACGATGTATGTTCTAATCCCCGCAGCCTCTGAATGTATTACCTTACATGGTAAAGGGGATTTAGGAGTCGTGATTAATTTAAGGCTTTTGAGGTAGGGAGATTATCCTAGATTATGGGGAGGGGCCCTCATGTACTCACAAGGGTCCTTATAAGAGTGGGGCAGGAGGGTCAGAGTAATGAGAGTAAGAGAAGGCCATGTGATGACAAGTAGGGGGTCAGAGTGATGTGGAACCATGAGCTAAGACATTCAGGAGGCCTCTGAAAGCTGAAAAAAACAAGGAAGAAATGCTGTCCTAGCTGGCCCATTTTGGACTTCTAACCTCCAGGGCTGGCCATAAGATAATAAATTTGTGTTGTTTTAAGCTGCTAAATGGTGATTTATTACAAGTATTTATTTTGGGTAACATGTTACAGCAGTCATAGGAAACAAATTCACAGCTGATGTAACCTGGTGATGGTCACACTCTGCCCTTGGTATGAAGATGCTAGCACAAGGCCCCAAATCTCCTGCTGCAAATGCTTCACAGACCTTGTTCTGGAGAGAAATACCCTGTTGATTTCGAGGCTTCCCAAATTTGCCTGCTGCTTTATTTATCAGTACATAAATACATGCCATTTCAGAAAGTAGATGCCATTCCCCAGCATATTCACAGCAATCAAAATAGCAAACAGACTGAAAATTGCCATAATAGCACTTATTCTTGTCCTCACTTTGACTTATAAAATGACATGCTCAGATTTGTGAAAATCTCTGCTTTTCTTTGCTTCCTCCCTTCTTTCTGGATCTTTCTTTTTCCTCTTCACTAAGAAATTAAGCCCCTTAGCAGGTTTATTCAGTGACAATACTGTGAACATCATTTTTTCGTTTACCATAGAGCGTGATTTTTTCCCTTTTAATTATTGTGATACATGTGTTTGGTTAGAAACAGATATAACTCTGAAAGTGGCAAACATAAACATGAGGAATACAACTATAAATTAATTTTTCCTCTAATTTAGGGGTAAAATGGTTGGACTCTATTTGAGTATATCACAATTATACAGTAGAGAAAATAGGATTGGTTTAAGCTTAAAAAGAAGAGAAGAAAATTAATGTATCTGGACATTATTATACATCTACTGTTTTATATATGCTATCATATTACTTCTCACAAACTGGAAATACTAGGTTTTATGCCCACGTTTTGGATGATGAAACTCAGAAAGTAAAATAACTTGTATGAGACCTCACAGTGCCAAAAAGAAAAGCCAGATATTCACAGATGCCTCGATTACTGAAAACCCCATCAAGAACTGGTTTCTGTCCTATGCCACCTGCAAGATAAAGAGTCTTTTGCTCACTGGCCATCACCGGGTAATTTTCTGAGCTCTTCCTGACACTTGGGAGCAGGTGGGGCCTTTAGAACCATGG
Source organism: Pongo pygmaeus (assembly GCF_028885625.2). Taxonomy (NCBI): domain Eukaryota; kingdom Metazoa; phylum Chordata; class Mammalia; order Primates; family Hominidae; genus Pongo; species Pongo pygmaeus. The sequence continues at coordinate 50,056,914 of NC_072386.2, read as the reverse complement.
ATCCTTCTTCTGCTGCTTCTTCTATTCATGCCATTTTCCTCCTAGTTGGAAGTTATATGTCTGCCTTCCCCGTCACTCTGCCATTTCAATATTTTCTCCTGTCCTTTAAGTTGTAGAAGGTGGCCTTGCTCATGGACTCAAACTCCTGCCTTCATCCTGTGACCTTGTGGACATGTCATGTTTGGTAGAGTTAAATATTTTGTGCAGAAGGCCTTTGTGGTATTACCAGGGCAGACCTTGGCCATGTGCATTATGGTACACCCAAAAATATGGTGGTCTCTCATCTGTTGCTGAAGTCAGATTGTTCCCCTTGGTATTCCTTGATATTCACTTGAAACAAATATATCTGGTAAGGATGATACTTTTATAATGCCACCAGATTTTGGTGCATACAAAAAGGCAGAGTATAAATTTGGTTAAGCCAGTATAGGGGGAGAGAAGAAGAGAAATAGTGAGATGAGGAGCAGGCACAACAGGGGGTTTTAGTAGGAAAAAGAAAAGCTTCATGATTTCATGTTTAGCAAAGTTAGTTAAGACTAAGTACACTTGGAAGTGCAGCAAATACGCAGTTCCATTGACAAGCATGGGGTTATATTTTCCACTGCCCTTTGCCTGTATAGACCTCAATGTTGTCTAAAACCAAAATGCAAGCCTGCTGAAGACAGGAGAAAGAACACATGGCAGACAAGTCAAGTAGGCTGTTTCTTCACACTGGGTCTTCCTCTTTCATCCCACACCCCACCACCCCTAGCTCCTTGATTCATTTTTTTTGCCCTGCTCTGAATTTCACAAGCCTGACCTATGGACCACTTTATCCAGGCTCCCTTGAACTCATCTCACCGGGTTTAGCCAGTGAAAGGCACCAGTGGGAGGACAGAGAAGTTGAGGCATTTATTTCCTGCTCCCTTCCTGTTCCATGCTATAGTTCTGGTGATGTTTCTATTCTTCAGTTAATATAGATATTAGTCCCTCCCCCACAGATCTATCTCTCACTGGGCTTCAGTAACACTATTTCTTTCCTTTGTCCCTTCATGTATAGAAAAAGTAATGATTTTCCATGATTGCTAATCTCTGGGTGTGTCAGCTTCCCTGGTTGCTCACCTTAACTTGCTGTTAATGCAAATAGCCCTCCATTAAAATTTCTTCAGCTGAAGCTCTGTATAATTCTGCTTCTTGCTGATACCGACTGAAGCACAAGTAATTCTTTTTCTCAAAAAACTACCCAGAATCTTCTGAAGAGTTTCCCAGCAACCATGATTGTTTCATTTTTCAGTTTTGTCCCAGTTTTAGAGCTAGTTATGTTTTTATACATTTTTTTAACCAATCTTGTTTGCTTATTTTCCTTAGTTTCTTTTTTGCTCATTTTTTGTTGTAAATGAAAAAATAACTTTGCCTGTTCCACAGGAAAAACATAAGGCAAAACAGAACTTTGTTAAAAGTGACATGGATTTTGTTCCCCTGAAGGGTTAAATCAATGACACCCCTGGAAATAATCTGTGCCTGTTCACAGCCCTGTGTATACAACTCTCTTGCCGTAGGGCAAAATTTCTGTGACAGGAGTTTTCCTTGCCATATAACATCAGGGTCACAGTGGAGTTCCACTGTGCTTGTTTTAGGTCCTACAATGTCATTTTTATGGCTTCGCAATACCCATGTCCCTAAATGTCCCAGACATCTTTGGAGAATGTAACATAGCCATCAGCAATAAAGTGTTATAAAGACTTGGACTCTTACCTCAACCAGGCAAAAGCTTGATTAGAAAGATCTTGTGCTAGCTCTGAAGGTCAGTATTTATGGCACTGTATTATTTATAAATAATGTGAGAATTATGATAGTAATAAAAGCTGGCATTCCAAAGAATGGGCATATTAGGGATGGCTAACTTATGGTGACATTGAGATCATAGGTCACATCTGAAGTTTCATTGCAAACCAGTGGAAAATTACCACCAACTTGACTGCAAAGCTACAGGAAAATCTTGAAAGACATAAAGAGCAGTGGGAAATTCCTAAGCACAGGAGAAACGAGGAGGACTAGGCTGATCCAAGGAGCAGGGAACATCTTATCTACAGACTTGAATAAGTCAGAGGCCTTTCTCAAACCCAACTGGCGACTTTTCTGCCTCTTTCTTCTCTGAAGCTGAGTAAATTTCTGCTCTAGTCAGAATTCCAGAATCTCAAATAAAAATATACAATGGAAGAAACACCTGGAAGAGAATGAGATTGGATACTCTATGTTAAATCCTGCCAAAAGAGAAATACTGGGTTAAATTGGACCACAGCCCATAAACCCCTTCTCCTCTCTCGTACAAGATCAGACAGCCCTATGGTGCCCTGTTCATACCATGGCATGGCCAAGGCTCAGACAGGTTTATAGGACTGATACAGGAAGTTCTCTCTATTCTTGAAGGAATGCTTTAGAAGCACAGAATTATTAGAACACTCTCAGGCACTATCCTTGTGAAGATGGGGTCCACTTAATTGCAGGAGAACTCAGTCTAATTACAGACCTATCAGTTTTTAAAGAAACACTCACTTGGAAAGATTCTATTTTACCTAATGCCTCTACTTCACTCTTTCTTTGATTTACATGCCTCAAAACGCGGGATCAGTTTTCACTAAAAAAAATGAAATAAAACAAAACAAAAAAACACACGAAAAAAACTGTGTAAGCAGGTGTTTATTACTCTAGGAATCATACCAGTTTTAAAAATTCAATGCAACTTTTAACTGATTCTGAAATTTCTGAGATGAAAAAGAGCTCAGAAAGTGATTTTTATAACCAGTCTCCTAATTTTACTGTTTCTGGCCATGGGCAAGAAATTGATTTAGTTAAGAAACATCATTCTTGTGGCATCTGTAATCTAAGAACCACCAGGAGGGTCTCACTCTGCTGGAAGATCTCCTGCCCAAAGAGCATCAGAGATGCAAGTGAACATCTGAGAAGCAAAATGAAGTAAAATAAACCTCCAGTCCTTTGATAGACAGTTCATCTCTTTATTTTATTTCGCCTATGTTTTGGCTCTCTGAATAGTTATCCTCTTTTTTGGGGGTTCATTACACAGAGTGTAAAATTTTTGTAAATATTTTTTCTTTCTCTAAGAAAAATCCTTTCTTCTAACAGGTCTGTTAAAGTTCTTAAGCAACTTTCAAACTACTAATTATGTAGAGATTGTACTGAGGAGGAGGTAGACTCAAGTCAAGGATGAGTACCGTGTAATCTAGAGAGCATAAATAATAATCTACTTTGTGCAGAATAGTTTGCAAAATGAGCAACCATTTCTTGGCTATGTGTGCCTGGGGAAAGAATAAGAAACCAAATGTTTGTTATGATTCATTCATCTCTGTTGAGAGTTGTCATATATATTCTTCTAATCTTTTCATTATGGAAATAAAATAATCTTCAAAATTATATGTCTTCCTCTCTTGACTTTCTGCGTTCTTAGGGGCAGAGTCAGGCTGCTCCACCTTGGACTTTGCAGGACAGCATGGTGGAGAAGCAGAAGCAAAGCTTCTAGACTTGGTTGGCTGAAAGAAAGTCATACCCTTTATTTCTATAATCTATATTCTAATATTATTTGTAGGTTGTTCTACACAGTTTTGCACTATGGAAATACAGAAAGCTCTGGTTTTTCAGGTTCAGGACATAAGGTTTCATTGTTTGATTATTCACTGTGTACCTTCTTGTGGTTTCAAGTCAATTCACTCTTAAATTAATAGTGGATTGGAAGGTACTAAGGAAAGGTATTTAAAAATTCGCATTTAATTGAGACTTTTCCGCCAGTGGAATATGAAGAACTCCAAGGCTCTGCAAAGAGGAAATTGGCATCTATCTCAAGTACAGACCAAATTTTTATGGATCTGCTGGTCTTAATAAATCTAAATAGTCTATCCCATCTCGCTCAAATAAGAGGGGTATAACAAATGCTGTATTACTATTCTATGGTGACATTTAATTTATCACAAACATGTAGATTGTTTCCTCAACCACTTCATATGTTTATTAGCCACATGGGCCATATCTTTGAATATTTTTGTCTCCACCCCAGTGTGTGCACATATGCTTACATAGATAGAACTCACACAAACTGCTGAAGCCAAATTATAGTTCATTTTATTAATTCAAGAAATGCATCATCAGTCAAGATAGGCTAGGATATGCTGCAGCAACAAATGACAGCAGCTTAGAATAACAAAGGCATATTTCTTTCTCTTGCTGCATGCTCATTTTGGAGGTCATCTGGAACTCCCCTTCATTTGATCTTCACCCTGAATTCAGGTTAATGGAGCAGTCTCAATAAGAAATACTGCTTGTATTATGGCAGAGGAAAATGAGAGATACTGAACCATGTGTAGGATTTTAAAGCTTCTGCTTTGAAGGAACATGCAGCACTTTTGGTCACATTTCATTGGTCAGAGAAAGTCATGTGGCAACTCTAGAGTTTAACGGGGTCTGGTCGTATAATCCTCCTGCAGAGAAGGGCACTGAAATAAAAGAAAATCCTAAGTGAACTCTAATACAATCTTTCACAAGAGACATAGAGTTGGAAGGGAGATATACCGGGGAAGTACTAAGGTTGTATATAGCCTCCTAACCTGAGGCCAGGGGCTTAGCAGCCATTATTCACAACTTTCCTGTCTCTCCTAACCTTGGGTGTGATTAAATTAATTGGTTAAGGAAAGCTGGGATGTATTTCATGTGATTAATGCCTTGGAAAACAATTGCAGTAGATTGCATTGATTCATTTCATTTTACATACTTGAAATTAGAGGCTTATGAAGTCTACATGCAAATTTATGCAAAGTGGGATGCAAATTCATATTGTGAACCATGAGTCCTGGCATTCCCCCTCCCTTTAGAAGAAGAACTGCACCACTGAATATGCATGTGCTGCATATGGTGCTGCTCGTTTCAAATAGCAACTCAAAGCTGGCAGCCAAATAAATCCCAGTGACATCTACTGAGCAACAAACAAAAGTTTAAACTCATTTACAAACAAAAATTTAGCACTAAAGCATCAATATTTTCAGGGTCACCATCTTCATTCTAGACTTAACACAAGTGAACTGTCCCCTGGACTCCAAGCTCTGTTATGGACAAGGCTGAGGTACACTGTTGAACAAAGGAGGTACTGGCAGAACCCACCCTGGAATTTCATTCTCTTTATTACTTGCTCCTGGTGATCACTTGGCTGACTAGATCAAATAAATCTTCATTGTCACGAGCCAGTGCCCATGTGTGCTGACATATTTCTCTCTCATTTGTACCCATCAGTGGGGGATTCTGGTTCCAAGATTCAGATGTAGAGTGATTATTAAGATGGTCTCAAAGACAGGAACAAATTTTGCACCTGAGTGCTTGCAAGTCAGGCATAGGGAAAAAATTAACCACTTGTAGGAATACCAATTAGAAGCAATAATATCTTGATTGGCCTGCAGGTACTCAGACGATTCACTGAGCTCATTTTACTCTTATGAGACCCCAATTTTGCACTGATACTAAATGCATGTAAAATATTTTTGGTGAATGTTTATAAACAAACAGATATGGAGTGCAGTCTCATGAGGGTTTTTCTAAGTTGATGCTAATTAATTTAGCATTTAGTCATTTATTCATTTATTAAATATTTTTTGATTACCCTCAAAGTACTGAGTAGACATCTGGGGGTACAAAGATGAATGAAATGTAGCCCTTACCCTTCAGGAGAACCAAACCACAGAGTAAACCAAAGTTTTTCTCACTGTCTCCTGATGACTCTTACAAGTAAGTGCTTATGAATCACATTGAGGGAATACACCAGGTGGAAAGAGGAAGCAATGAGATAGTCTGTTGCGATGGTTATAGAACAACCCTTCATTACTGCAACTGCTTTGATACAAATCTACTCAGGAAACTATTTTTCGGCCATGGCTTAAGTTTCAAATAACAGCACAACAAAATTTTAGTACAACAAATATGTTTCAAATGTCCCCTGGAGTTTGTCATAATGGCACTTCATGAATTTTTTAAAATATGCCTAGTGGTTTGTGTAGATTTTACTTGTAAAACTTTCCTGGAGCAAAGGAAAAAAGAAATATAGATACCGTGTTGGAGCCATAAAACGGCCAGAGGGTTAAAGGACCTATATCTGTTTCTACCCTTGGACTGTCACCTTCAGACAATCAAAATTGGCATGTCAATGACAATATGGCAGGGATCCCCACAGATATCAAGGCAGGAAAGTCAAGTCGCCATAGAAGCTAGAAGGCAGTCTAATGAAAGCAACAATCCAATAGTCAAAAGATGGCCATTATTCAGGAAAACAGTAATAATAATGGCCATAATTCAAAAAAACAGTAATAATAAATACAACAAGGTCATATTTACCAAATATTAAAGTATTCAGTAAGTACTGGAATAAGAGTGTTTAACTGTTGCATCAACTCATTATACCCATTTTATAGATAAGGACACTTTATATACCTGAAGGCAGGTATATAAAGGAGCCAGACTGGCATTCAGTTTGACTCCAGAGCCTCCTCTTTCCCCAAGTGTTAAATCTCTGCCTGAAGAGAGTCTCTGTTCTTCAGCTAAGACCCAGGGTGGCTGTCAGAGTGGGAAGGTCTACATCAGTTTGACCTCAGAGAACAGCTTGTAGAACGCTGTTCATGTCAGGCGTGTTCAATGAGCACAGCTGATCCAACTCAAGGGCCTAAGAAGCCTCTTCCTCTTTTATTCCTTTGACTAGAAAAAACCTTGGAAGCAGTGGAATGAAAGGGATCCCTTATGACTCCCAACATCTTAGCATTTTCAAGTTTGTGGATAGTACATAAAGTGGGTTGAATTGTTCAAGTCCTAACTTTGGTACCTGTGAATGTGACCTTATTTGGAAATAGAGATTTGCTGATATAATTAATTAGGGTGTGGTCATAGTGGATTAGGGTGGGGCCTAAATTCAATGGTGTCTTTATAGCAGAGAGGAAAAGGAAATTGGATACAGGGACACTGATTCGAAGGGAAGAAGGCCATGTGGAGATGGAGTCAGAAAATGGAGTGATGCAAGCTCCAACTAAGGAATGCCAAGGACTGCTGACAACAACCAGCTGGGAGACAGCAGACCCTTCTCCAGAACACTCGGAGGGAACATGGCTCTGCTGACAACTAGATTAGGAACTGCTACCCTCAGAACTATAAAAGAATACATTTCTAATGTTTTAAGACAGAACTTTTGCCCACTACTCACTAGCCACTTGGTGATCATTTCTTATGGCAGCCTGGAAGGTTAAAACACCACCTTTACAACTGTTTTTTTTTTTTGTTTTGCTTTGTTTTGTTTTTGTTTTTGTTTGTTTTAGCGTGGCTACCACCCTAACTCAGGCCTTTGTCTTCATCATTAGAATTCTTGTAGTGGGCTTTTCTCTGGTCTGGTTATTGTTAGATTAAGTTTAGCCTAAAGCTGCCTCCTTACATAAAGGATTCAGCCTCACATAGAATAGTGAACTGTAACCTATTAATAAATGGATATGTAAACAGACTATAACCTACTCTTGTACCAATCACAGATTTCTAGCTAATCACAGCCCGCCAGCTGTTTAAACCACGTTTGAATAAGGCAAACACCAAGCTCTAGCCAATACAGTTGTTTCTGTGCCTCACTTTCCTCCTTCTGTCCCTAAACATGATCTGACCATGCGGCAGCTCTGGAGTCATCTTGAACTTCTTCTGGATCCTGGGGCAGCCTGATTCATGAGTTGTTCTTTGCTCGATTAATCTCTGTTAAATTTAATTTGTCTAAAAGTTTTTCTTTTAACATTATCAAAGGATTCTTCCCTTTTGCAGGGCCTCTGTGATGGTTAATTTTAGGTGTCCACTTGACTGGATTAAGGAATATCCAGACAGCTGGTAAGGCATAATTTCTGGGTGTGTCTATGAGGATGTTTCCAGAAGAAATTGGTGTTTGAATCAGTGAAATGAGTAAGAAAGACCTTTCTTCACCCAATATGGGCCGGCATCACTATTAGGCTGAGGGCCTGGATAAAGCAAGAAGACAGAGGAAAGGTGAATTTGCTCTGTCTTCTGGACCTGAGACATCCATCTTCTCTTGCCCTGGGATGTCAGTACTCCAGGTTCTCCAGCCTTCAGACTCTAGGACTTGCACCAGCAGCCTCCCAGTTTTTTATGCTTTTGGCCTCTGACGAAGAGTTCCATCATCAGCTCCCTTGGTTCTCAGGCCTTCAGACTTGGACTCAGCCATGCTACCAGCTTCCTTGATTCTCCAGTTTGCAGATGGAAATAGTGGGATTTCTTAGCCTCTATAATTGTATGAATCTATTTCTCTAGTAAATCTTCTCTCATCTGTCTATATATACAGTTGTACCTCGGTATCCATGGGGGTTGGTTTCAGGACCTCCAGCGGACACCAAAATCCATGGGTGCTCTAGTACCTTATAGAAAATGGTGTAGTATTTGCATATAACCTATGTACATTTTCCTGTATACTTTAAATTATCTCTACCTTATTTATAATACCTAATACAATGTAAACACCATATAAATAGTTGCTATAATGTATTGTTTATGGAATAATGGCAAGAAAAAAGTAGTTAAATACAGCCACAACCATTCTTTCATTTAAAAAATTTTTTTGATTCATAGCTGGTTGATCCATGGATGCAGGACTTAAGGACATAGAGGGCCAGCTGCGTATATCCTATTGGCTGTGTTTCTCTGGAGAACCCTGACTAATACAGCATCTTTCCCTTCAGAATCAGAACCATTTTCCAAAATCCCAGGTCCAGTTATGCTATATTTTCACTGTTTGAAGTTTTCAATATTCCCCAACATACAACACCCACAGCCTGGAATTCTATACCAGTCATTGGATGGCTCTGACTTCTAACATCAGAAGAGTTGATGATGTAACTCTCAGTCTGAGACCAAAGGCATAAGAAACTTCTCACCATTATTGCCTCCCACTTCTCTAGAAGGCTTGCCATGATGAGCCCACAGTAAATATTTGTAATTACTGTTATCCCATCATCTTAATTCAAATAACATTTAGAACAACAAAATTCGAGTACAACAAAATTTGAGTACAACAAATGTGTTTCAAATGCACAAGGCCATTCAGCATTCTTTACCTATGAGCTCATTCTTTCCTTCTCATTGTTTTTGCATCTTTCCATACTCCAATCCTGCTATTCTTTCCCAGTCTTTTCCCTCTGAAGCCCATAGTTCTCCTTCTTCATGCTTCACAAATGCCATTTTTTCACAATCTTCCCCAGTTGCACTAACTTATCAATTCCTTTCCACTCTCTAAACTCCCATAGTTTTTTCCTCTATTAATATTAATTAACATTTACTGAACTCTTCCATGTATCAGTCACTGTGCTGAGTGTAATTTGCATAGATTATCACATTTCATCCTCACAGCAATCCTACTTGTTAATTTGACAGAAATGAGCTTTAGAATTAGAATGTATCTTGCTGAAGGTTCACAGATATGAAATGGTGAAGTTTGGCTTAAAATCACAATCCCATGTTCCTCACCACTCTACAATGTCACCTCTGTGTTAGTCTCTGTGCTCTTGAATTATAGTGATGTCCTGGCTCTTCTTAATGTCTCATATTTTCTACTGGATTTTGAGCTCCTTTTGGGTGGGGTCCGCATCTAACTAAACTTTGTTTCCTTTGCAGGTTTTAGTGTAGTGAGAAAGACTCTGGATTAGGAGGTGGAAGACATGAGTTTTAGGCTTGACTTGGCCATGAAGCAATGATGTGGTTTTTGTCAATCAGATTATTTCTGTAGATATCTCTGTGGGCCATTCTGACTCTAAGGTTTAACAATTATCATAGCTTAGAATTTGGGCTGTATTAGGAGAGCAACATGCATTGGTTTCCCTGAAATTAATTAACAGCAGGTCAAGCAGTGGCTGAGAACTTGAGACAAATTAGAAGGCCAGAGCCCTTGGATGAAATGCATATTTGACCAGTTCTTTTGTCCAGAAACACTACTTAATCCTTAAGCCAAACATTACCATGAAAGATTCCCTTAAAACAGAGATAGATTATTTGCTAAAGGCAAGTCTGCTTATTTCTTTCTATTGTCACTTTAAATCAGATGGATCTTCTATTTTTAACAAGTCTTATTTTATTAAAATAAACTCCCAACACATGATGTAAGGCGTAAGATTTAGCAGTAGATTTTAAGGCCATTTTTAAGGCAGCTAGAGCACTATCAAGATGTTTGAAGAGTATAATTAAAATAAGACATTAAAAACAAAATGATTTCACAGCTTTTCAACCATCAAAACATTTGGTGTCCCTTTTCTTTGCTAGGCTCCAAATAGCCATGTGATCATCAGTCTGTGTTTTACATGCAGTTCTACAGCTAAGTACATCATTATTTGGACTCCACAGATTATATGGTAATCAAGGATTTACTGTAAACCCAATTTAATTTCTACAGAATTACTGACTTTAAGGTTGCAAAACAATATTGTTTACAAGGCAGTATAATAGCACTCAGAATGAATACTGATTAAATAAAAAAGGAATACATAGCTTTCAGGACTAAGCCTAAATAGCTATAGTGATCGATATAGTAATCAAGCTCCTTTAAGTGAGTAGCTGTTGAACACCTACACTGCATTCAACAAACAATACAATGAGGTTATCAACAAGAACCAAAGACCATTTCAGTATAAAATTCAAGGATAATCCTTATAATGAGCAACCTCATTCATTTCTTTGCCTAGTGTAACTATATCCCACATTCGGGATTTCAATTTTTAGTTAATTACCACGGTGTTGAACACTTGGATCAGTTAGCATTTGAAGTATCTCCTCAAAATCTAAACGTTGCACATTTAATCTATTACACACTAAACTTGTTCTTGCCATACTTTTTCTTGCAATCCATTAAAAATGATTTAGATGCGCATGTGGAAATATAATTAACAAATAGATACTTCCAAATTCAAAAAACTTCTAAATATATTGGATTATAGGAAAAATATAGCTAAAATATAGTGGTGCTTCTTGGTCATGATCTCTGGTGATTAAATGTTAATTGCAGCACAAAGATGAAAATTAGCCTAATATATGTGTCATGCTGTGCAAGTCTTGGTTAAGTGTAGGGTAGGGAATACATAGGGAGGACCCATGCAAATCCTCCCTGCCAAATAAAATAATAGCAGACTTTAAGAATACCAGATTCTAACCTAAGGAAAATATAAAGGTGGCAGTCTATAAAAGAAGGGAAAGGGAGCATATTCCATATTTTTTGAATCTACTTTATGATAGAAATTATATTTGAAAGCATTAACAACTAGAAAATTTAAGACTTTTTAATTTAATAAGGACTGTGTATGCTAGAAAGAGGTTACAAAGTGGTCACAAGTGCAAAAGAGAGGAATTAATTACAGGCATACCTTGCAGATATCGTAGGTTCTGTTCCAGACTATTGCAATAAAGCACATATCACAATAAAGCAAGTCATACAAATTTTCTGGTTTCCCAATGCATATACAAGTTATGTTTCCACTACAGTCTATTAAGTGTGCAATAGCATTATGTCTAAAAAATCTATGTACATAATTTTAAAATACTTTTTTGCTAAAAAATACTAACAATCATCTGAGCCTTTACCATGTCATAATCTTTTTGCTGGTGGAGAGTCTTACCTTGATGTTGATGGCTGCTGATTTATCAGGATGGTGGTTGCCAAAGGTTAGGGGAGATGTGGCAATTTCTTAAGACAGCAATGAAGTTAGCTGTATTAATTGACTCATACTTTCATGAAAGACTCCTCTGTGGCATGTGATGCTGTTTGATAGCATTTTAGCCACAGTAGAACTTCTTTCAAAATTGGAGTCAATCTTCTCAAATCCTGCCACTGCTTTATCAACTAAGTTGGCATACAATTCTAAATCCTGTGTTGCCGTTTCAACAATGTTCATAGCATCTTCTCCAGGAATAGATTCTATCTCAAGAAACCATTTTCTTTGCACATCCGTAAGAAGCAAGTCTTAATCTGTTAGGTTTTATATTGAGAATACAGCAATTCAGTTACATCTTCAGGCTTTACTTTTAATTCTAGATCTCTTGCTATTTCCACCACATCTATGGTGACTTCCTCTACTGAAGTCTTGAACCCCTCAAAATCATCCATGAATGCTGGAATCAACTTCTTCCAAACTCCTGTTAATGTTGATATTTTGACTTCCTCCCGTAAATCACAAATGTTTTTAATGGCATCTAGAATGGTGAATATTTTCCAGAAAGTTGTCAGTTTACTTTATCCAGCCCAGATTCATCAGGGGAATCACTATCTATGAGAGCTACAGCCTTATGAAATGTATTTCTTTCTTTTTTTTGAGATGGAGTCTCCCTCTGTCACCCAGGCTGGAGTGCAGTGGCACCATCTTGGCTCACTGCAGCCTCTGCCTCCTGGATTCAAGCTATTCTCCTGCCTCAGTCTCCTGAGTAGCTAAGATTACAGGCATGCACCACCATGCCCAGCTAATTTTTGTATTTTTAGTAGAGACAGGGTTTCACCATGTTGGTCAGGCTGGTCTGGAACTTCTGACCTCTTAATCTACCTGCCTCGGCCTCCCAAAGTGCTAGGATTACAGGTGTTAGCCACCGCGCCCAGCCATGAAATGTATTTCTTAAATGATAAAACTTGAAAGTCAACATTTCTCCTCAAGCCATGTGCTGCAGAATAGATGTTGTGTTGGCAGGCATGAAATTAATCATTAATTGTATATGTCCATCAGAGGTCTTGAGTAACCAGGTAAATTGTCAATGAGCAATAATATTTTGAAAGGAATCTTTCTTTTCTACATAGTAGGTCTCAACAGTGGGATTAAAATATTTGGTAAAATCGTGCTATAAACAGATGTGCTGTCATCCAAGCTTTGTTGTTCCATTTATAGAGCAATGGCAGAGCTGATTTAACGTAATTCTCAAGGGTCCGAGGATTTTCAGAATGGGAAATTAGCATTGGCTTTAACTTAGAGTCAGCAGTTGCATTAACCCCTAACAAGAGAGTCAGCCTATCCTTTGAAGTTCTGAAGCCAGGCATTGTCTCCTCTTTAAATATGAAAAGCTTAGATGACATCTTCTTCCAATAGAAGGCTGTTTTGTCTATACTGAAAATCTGTTGTTTAAAGTGTAGCCACCTTCATCAATTAGCTAGAGCTTCTAGATAACTTGCTGCAACTTCGACATCAGTACTTGATGCTTTGCCTTGTACTTTTATGCTATGGAGAGGGCTTCTTTCCTAAACCGATCTCTGCTAGCTTCCAACTTTTCTTCTGCACCTTCCAAACCTCTCTCAGCTTTTAGGAATGAAATAGAGTTAGGACCTTGCCCTGGATTAGGCTTTGGCTTAGGGGAATGTTATGGTTGGTTTGATCTTCCATCTCGACCACTAAAAAGTTTCTCCATATCAGCAATAAGTTTATTTTGCTTTCTTATTATTCATGTGTTCACTGGAGTAACACTTTTAGTCTCCTTCAAGAAGTTTTCTCGTTTTTTTCATTTGTTAACTTGGCTATTTGGCACAAGTTTAGCTGAAAACCTTTAACATACCTTTTCTCACTACGCTTAATAATTTCTTGCTTTTGACTTAAAGCAAAAGATATACAATTCTTCCTTTCACTTGAACACTTAGGCACCACTGTAAGTTATTAATTGGCCTAATTTTAACATTATTGTGTCTCAGGGAATAGAGAGGGTATGGTTCAAGGCACCCAAAACAACTACAACAGTAACATCAAAGACCGCTTACCACAGATCACCATAACAAATATAATAATAATAAAACATTTGAAATATTGTGAGAATTACCAAAATGTGATACAAAGACACAAAGAGAACAAGTGTTCTTGGAAAACTGGTGCCAATAAACTTGTATGCGGGGTTGCCACAACCCTTCGATTTATAAAAAATGTAATATCTGGGAAGTACAATAAAGGGACGTGCCATAAAATAAGGCATGCCTGTACATCTCATTTGGAAACAAGTACACTCTAAAATCCTTTTACTTTCCAGACTAAAATATTCCTGGAAATCAATGTCAACCATCTAATTACATTCAGGCAGTCTATTTATTTTATTTTTTCACTAATTTAGTCAACCAATATTTAATGAGCTACTACTACTTGCCAAGTTTCGTGTTAGATGCTAGGGATATAAGATTCAAAAGACAGATGTGATGCCCTACTCCACATCCTTATACTATTCAGCCTCATAGAGAAGACAAATATCTAACAAATTATGTCCAAAAGCATGATAAATGTTGTTTTAGTCATAATTCTTTTGGGTATAAGAGACAAACCCCCCACCCCCAAAACCCTCTATTTGGCTAAATTAAAAATGGAGTGATTGGTTTACAGTTCAAAATGGTCCAATGCACTCGTCATGACTATAAACAGGTTCACAGGATCTCTTCTGATTCATCTTATTGTTTTTCTCTTTCTTCTGTAATGGTTCCATACTCAGGCATACTTTCTCCTTATGGTGACAAAATGGCAGCCAGCAGCTCCAACAATGGCTTTTAAATTTTTAGTATCTTTATAGAAAGAAAATATCTCTTCTCCAGCAAAATTGCACAGAAATTCTGAGCCTGATTTGTATTGCTTAGCTTACTTCAGGCCACAGCCCCATGCCCACCCTGCAGCTAGGGTATGACCATCTCCAGTGAAATCACAGTAAGGGGGAAGAGAAGGAATAATTGTGTTTTTAAGAGACAGGCTCACTGCAGTGTCAAACTTCAGCAATTGATCCTCTAGCCTCAGTCTGCCAAGTAGCTGGGACCACAGGTGTATGCCACTTGGCTCAGATCACCCATATAATGGAAAATACAGGGCCCTTCCCCCATACACACAAGGAAGCATCTTTGCAGTGATGGTTATATTAAAGTCATCTTAAAAGGTATTTTTGAGCATCTTGTATAGTCAGAGTATTATTTTGAGATACCAAAGAAATAAGAGCCAAGGAGATTGGGGTCTATTTTAAACACAAAATATGGCCAACTGAAACAATCTAAGAAGTTCTAATATATGTAAATTGATACATTATAATTTAAATGCTTAAGTGCTAAGTAAGGCACAAAGACTCTCTACACTCTACCATAATAAAAAATTACAACTACCATTTGTCCGATATTTCCTGCTTTAAAAGCGTTTTCATGTATTTTATCTCAGTTGATTTTAAAATCATCTGTGTGAGGCTGCAGGGGAATATACTTTCATTTCCTGCGTTTTCCACAGGAGACAACTGACGCAGGAAGGGGTACAGAAGTCCAACAGGGAGGCAACAGATGAGAGGGGCATGGCTATCCTAGCTGCTACTGTTCCCCTGCTCTGGAAAGGGTCTTCTCCGAGATGCTTTCTACAGTGGACGTTTTTGGGGTAGTCAAAGTACAGCCTAAGTAGCCTGCCATGAGCAAGGATTTTTCTTTCGAATGTTCATGTTTTAGCTTTAAAGTGTCTGTGAAGTTGCCTTTCATTCCACAATATGTCTATACTTCTTTTAATTCAAAAACGGTTTGCATCAATGTTTGAGCACCTCTGTGCTAGCTTATTCTGTGTGTCCCCATTGCATTTTTGACATTGGACTTGTCACCCAAATTCAAAAAGCACAGAACAAGGACACAGGGACATGGAGAAGTGTGTTGTGTCTCCTGAGAGGACGGGAGCTGTCATCTTCACTCTTGAGGAACGTGTTTGATAGAAGCATAATGTGGAGTCACAAAGTAGCACCCTTTCTTTGTGTACAACAGTGACAAGAGAATAATTCAAATAAACACAGGTCCAGTAGGAAAAATCTGTACATGGCAAGTTTCTGCTATTATACACCCAAAAATTTGTGCACTTTGATTTCCTGTAATCACGTTTACTCGCTTTCACAAAGAGATAAATCAAATAGTAGTTTCCACAGGTTTCAAGTTTGTAAAAACAAACACAATTTCCAGGATATTTTATTGCTTTGTGTCTTCCAGCACTTTGTATTCACTAAGTGCCTTATAGTTTATTCCTTAATCATCATGGAATCCTTGAAATAGTTTTGCCTGATATATTGCCATCTCTGTTTTATGAATGGGGAAACTAAAACAAAGTGATATTCAAAGTTACACACAAAGACCAAAGTTAAAACCCATAAGTCTTAATTACAAGTAGTCAGCCTTCCATATCCATGGTTTCCGCATCCATGGATTCAACCAACTGAGGATCCAAAATATTCAGGAAAAAAAATTCCACAGAATCTCACAATGTAAAATTTGAATTTTTGTGGTGCTGAGTACTACACTGAGTCTACACGAATGAAATGATGCATAGGCGTTGTATTCGGTTCTATCAGTAATCTACAGATGATTTAAAATGTACAAGAGGATGTACATGGATTATATTTAAAAAGACTCCATTATACATGAGACACGAGCATGTACAGGCTTTGGTATCCACGAGAGTCCTGGAAGCAACACCACATGAATACTGAGGGAGACTGTATATTCCATTGAATTTGGCCTTTTTTTTTTTTCTGTACTTAACTTTGGGTTTTCTGTAATCTCTTCAAGTCAAGTCAAAAGGAAAAATCTCCACTTGACTTTGCCCAACCTTTATTCTGACTTTGTCATGGCTGACCATGATTTGATAATGTTTCCAGCCTTTCCAAATCTGAGATTTTGATTACTTGTACAAGACTTCCACTTCTCTTTGACAACAGTGTTTTGTAAACTTTTCACAGAAGGATAGCCCACAGAAAGGAAAATTGCACCTCTATCTCTGTTTCCTGATAGCTCTTACCAAAATGATTCCCTTACAAAGAAAGCAGTTACTTAAAATCCTCATACTGCCTTTTAAAGTCATGCCATTTTGTCAGACATATTTGTAAATGTAGTCATGCACTCCCTGGCACATAATACTTAATTATGGGGAGGCCAGTTTAAGAAGCAAGATAACTACCTGGGAAATGTCCATATCTGTAGGACAAATTGGTGGGATCCACTAAAATTCCCATCTTTAACTCTTTAAATCTAATTAGATTTAGAATGCTTATGAGTGGGACCAGTCTGCTCTGGGTCCCCAGGATGGGGTTTTAGAGTTCTGATTGTTTCCCCTTGTCCATATTCTCAATTCATTATTGTGACTTGTTCTTCCATATTATTGTCCTGAATAAAAGAGGTATCTCAAGTCCAGACAACTTACATTTCACTGACCAAATCTTGCCATTTCATGAACACCAATTTCTTGCCAACCCTACCCCATCCTTAGTGTCATCTGCATTCACTTCTAGCAGTCTAGTTTTTAAGGCCATCACCATTAGATAAATTTTTATTGGGCACCTAACATATGAAAAAAAAAAAAGCTTAGGGTTTTTTTTGTTTGTTTGTTTGTTTGTTTTACAGTTTTATGTTCTGTATGGACAAAAGAACGTAATTTTGGAATGAGGCAGACATAGGATTAGATTCTGGTTTTGTTACTGTCTTAGCTTGGGCTACTCTAATGAATTAGAATCGGTGGTTTAGACAACAAACATTTATTTCTCACAGTTCTGGAGGCAGGAAGTGCAAGGTGGGGATGCCAGTATGATTGGGTTCTGATGAGGGCCTTCTTCCTGGCTTGTTTATGGCCATTTTCTTGTATCCTCACATGTTGGAAAGAGAGAGAGGAAACAAGCTCTCTACGCCTTTTCTTATGTCAGAACTAATCCCATTATGAACCAGTTACTTGCTAAAGGGCTGGCTCTACACCCTGGGAAGTTTAGTTATTTTCTAAACTTCAGTTTGCTTAATAATACCAAGATGCTGGGATTATTCTAAAAATTAAATAATGTAAGTGAAAGGCCTAACATAATGCTTGTCTCATCGTGGCAAATTTTTAAAAGCTTGCATTTGGGAGTTGAACTAAAATATGATATCAAGTTCTTTCCCTTTTACTTAGTAGTCTCAGAACCAAGGTCATATCATTTAACTTGAACAAGCCTCAATTGCCACTTATAAAAAGAGGAAGTAGAGCCAATGTTTTAGGTGGTCTTTGCCTATAACAAATGCAACAAATGTTAAATGTTGCTATTAAGAATCTTTGTACCATTCATTCAACTGTTTTTAGTCAATATGAATTTCTTCTATTTTCTTATTTTACTCTATCTTGTGGTAGATCATAAATCCCTCAAGGACAAAAGCTTCCACTTAAAAACTGCTGTGTAACAATGGTTCTGAGCCTTAACTGTGCCTTAGAATCAGCTGGGCAGCCTGGCAAACCCACTTTCTTTCACTCCAGACCAATTAATTAAGAATAAATGAGAGGTGGGTTTGAAGCATAATACTTTTAAAATCTCCCTGGATGATTCTACTATGCAGCTAGATTTGCAAATCTCAGATTTATAGAGATATCTGCCATTCCTACCAGACAGGCACTTATAAAGCCATAGCTCGATCTCTCTCTCTCTCTCTCTTTCTGTCTTTTAAATAAATTCAACTTTTATTTTAGATTCAGCGGGTACATTTGTAGGTTTTTTACATGGTTATATTGTGTGACGCTAAGTTTTGGAGTATGAAAGTTCCTGTCGCTCATGTCATGAGCATAGTACCCGATAGGTAGTTTTTCATCCCTTGCCTTCCTCCCTTTCTCCCTCATTTACAAGTTCCCAATGTTTATTGTTTCCATATTTGTGTCCATGTGTACCCAATGTTTAGTCTCCGCTTACAAGTGAGAACATGCAGTATTTGGTTTTCTGTTCCTGCGTTAATTTGCTTAGGATAATGGCATCCATCTGCATCCATGTTGCCGCAAAGGACATGATATCATTCTTTTTATGGCTGCATGGTATTCCACAGTGTAGAGGTACCACATTTATTCAGTCCTCCATTGATGAACACCTGTGTTGATTTTATGTCTTTTTCTTGTGAGTAGTGCTGCAATAAATATATGAGTGTATGTGTCTTTTTGGTAGAATGACTTATTTTCCTTTGGGTGTATACCCAGTAATGAGATTGCTGAGTCAAATGGTGGTTCCGTTTTAAGTTCTTTGAGAAACCTTTAAACTCCTTTCCAAAGTGGTTAAACTAATATACATTCGCACCAACAGTGTATAAGTGTTCCCTTTTCTCCACAGCATTGCCAGCATCTATTTTTTGACTATTAATATCTATTCTGGCTGGAATGAGATGGTATTACATTGTGGTTTTGATTTGAATTTCTCTGATGATTGGTGATTTTTGACCATATTTTCATGTTCATTGGCCTTTTATATGTCTTCTTTTGAGAGATCTCTGGTCATGTTCTTTAGTCACTTTTTAATGGGGTTATTTGGTTTTCACTTGCTGAATTCAGTTCCTTACAGATTCTGGATATTAGACCTTTGTCAGATGCATAGTTTGTGAATATGTCCTCCCATTCTATATGGTGTCTGTTTACTTTGTTGATAGTTTCTTTTGAGGTACAGAAGCTCTTTAGTTTAATCAGCTCCTATTTGTCAAGTTTTGTTTTTTTTGGCAAGGTGCAGCGGCTCACACCTGTAATCCTACCACTTTAGGAAGCTGAGGCAGATGGATCACTTGAGCTCAGGAGTTGCAGACCAGTCTGGGCAATATGGCAAAACCCCATCTCTACAAAAATATAAAACAGCCAGGCGTGGTGGTAGGCACCTATAGTCCCAGCTACTTGGGAGGCTAAGTTGGGAGGTTGGCTTGAGCCTGAGAGGTGGATGTTGCAGCGAGGTGTGATGACACCACTGTGCTCCAGCCTGGGCAACAGAGCCAGACACTGTCTCACAAAAACAAAAACAAAAACAAAAAACAAAAAACAACAACAAAACTAAATAACGAATTATTTTTGTTGCAATTGCTTTTGCAGTCTTAGACATAAATTATTTGTCAAGGCCTGAAGGGAATTTCCTAGGTTTTCTTCTAGGATGTTTATAGGTTGAGGTATTACAGTTAGATCTTTAATCCATCTTGAGTTAATTTTTGTATGTGGTTAAAGGTAGAGGTCCAGTTTCATTCTCCTACATATAGCTAGTCAGTTATCCCGACATCATCTATTAAATACGGAGTCCTTTCCCCATTGCTTACTATTGTTGATTTTGTCAAAGATCAGATGATTGTAGGTGTGTGGCTTTGGATTTTCTAGTCTGTTCCATTGGTCTGTGTGTAGCAGTACCATGCTCTTTTGGCTACTATCACCTTATAGTATAGTTAGAAGTTAGGTAATGTGATGCCTCTGGCTTTGTCCTTTTAACTGACATTGTTATGGCTCTTCAGGCTCTTTTTTGGTTCCATATGAATTTTAGAGTAGTTTTTAAAAATTCTGTGGGAAAAAATGATGTTGGTAGTTTGGTAGGAATAGCATTGAATCCGTAGATTGCTTTGGGAAGTATGAACATTTTAATATTGATTCTTTCAATTCTTAAGTATGGTATGCTTTTCAATTTGTTTGTCTCATCTATGACTTCTTTCAGCAGTTTTTTGTAGTTCTCCTTGTAGAGATCTTTTACCTTTTTTATTAGATGTATTCCTAGGTTTGTGTGTGTTTGTGTGTGTGTGTCATAGCTCTTTTTTAATTCAAGAAGCAAATCTTCACCAGTTTGGGGCTTAATTAAAAATAAATACACAAATTGAGACATACACAATAAGTAACTCATATAAAAGATTGCAATTGGTGCCCCACCTACACAATCATGTCAGACACCCCTGGGATTCTATAGAGAATCAGGAGAAATGGAAGCTACTCTGAGGACTTGCTCAAGCTGAATCTTTTTCACATGGATTCCTCTAGATGTCTAGATTTCCTTATTTACAATGCTTTCCCATGAGATAAGTTTTCACCATTAAGAAGTTCATTTAAATTAACAACAAAAAAGCTATCAATAAAAATATATTTGAAAGAATTAAGATGGGTTGGTGAGAGGAACAAAAAGTAATCTTGTGTGGGGGTGAGTTCACCCACAACCTGGGGCACTTGACTTCTGCTGTTGAGGAAGCTGGACCACCACCCCAATGGGTCCTGGGGATGGGACTGCTGCCCCAGTGAGTTCAGAAGGTAGAACATGAAGCCAAAGAGGATTATTTTCAACCTGTAAGTGCTCATGCAGCTTGTCTTTCTAGGTTTTGAATTGGCTTAGGACTTGTTGCCTCTTCTTTTCTATTTTTCCCTTTTGAAATGGGAATGTCTATTATATATCTGTCCCACTGTTGTATTTTGGAAGAACAGAACTTTGGTTTCACAAGTTCACAGCCAGAGAAGAATTTTGCCTCAGGACAAAACATACCTAAGTCTCATCCATATTTCACTTAGAGGAGATTTTGAACTTTAAACTTTCAAATTGATGCTGGAACAAGTTCAGGCTTTTGGGGTTCCTGGGATGAAGTGAAAGTATTTTGCATGCAGGGATGTAAGTTTGCAGGGGGAGAGGCAGAGGTGAAATGCTATGGACTGAATGTTTGTGTCTCTCGAGGATTTATATGTTAAAATCCTAATATCCAATGTGATTGTATGAGGAAGTGAGGCCTTTGGAGATAATTAGATGATGAGGATGGAAGCTTCATGAGTGAGAATAGTGCCCTTATGAGGTACAGGAGCTTGCTCATGCTGTTTATTCTCTGCCATGTGAAGAAACAACAAGAAGACAGCCATCTGAAAACCAGCAATAGTGCCTTCACCAGATACCAGATCTGCCAGCACCTTGATGTTGATTTCCCAGCCTCCAGAACTGTGAGAAAAGGATTTTTGTTGCTTAAGCCAAAGAAAAAAAAGGAAGGAATCTTAGAATACTAAACACTTTGCTGAGGAATGCTCATGGTGGGACTTGGGAAGCCTGCAAATAAAACTTCAGTCTCTACCATTACCCATGTTTCCTTCCTGCTCTGGTCATGATTTAAATTTATAACACAAATATATCTTATATTTACTTGTACCTTTTTTCTCTCATCACTGGATGCTCAATGTTTTGCACAGTGCCTGACACAAATTAGGCACTAAATATACACTTATTGAATGAATGAGTGAGTGAGTGAATGCACAAATGAATGACGCCAATGAGCCTGAAAGGGTCAATGAATCAGAAGACTCATTTATCTTCTGTTAAGATCCCTCTTACTTCTGAACATACTGAGAAAGGAAACATCGTCAATTGCTTCTCTAGTACTAGTGAGGAGATGTTTCCTTTGAGCGTCAGACCTTTGAGGCTGGGGAGCAGTTTTCCTCAAGTTCAGGAATATCCTAATCACCAGCCACATATAAGGCATTGTTATTAGTCATAATGAGAGAACAAAACCGAATAAGTCAGGATGCCTGCTTAAACTCTTTAAAGCATATTTTAAGATTCAAGAAAGAAACTCAAATAACTCAAACTTAAGGCATAATATGAAATATGCTGTGAAAATGTTGCATATGATGTGCTTTGGGAACATAGAGCAGGATATTGAGAAATGCCTTTTAGAGGTTGCTTTAGTTTTGGTGATTGCTTATTAATTTTTATTTCTAAGGTAATATCTTCTCATGAATAAGACTGATACTTATGGTATCTGCTGAAAAGCCTCCCTCTCATCTCTTTTTTCCATCATCTCCAGCCCCACCAACCCAAACAAGAAAGTCCCTTATGTTCTTTCAGAGTTCCTTTCTACAAATCTAAGCCAAAAAAGAAAATGCTGATATAAGTATTCTTCCTTTTCTCCATTTTTTACTTTTTACTAAAAATGTAGTACATTATACATACTTTTCTGCACATGCTATTTGCACTTAACAGTATATGTTGGAGATCTTTGCATGTCAGTACACATAGAACTTTAGAATTTGCTTTCCAGCTGGCTCTTGAAGAGGAGGAATCTTATTTAAAAAAAAAAATAGGGGAAGGTAATTTCAGAGGAATGACCTGGAAAGTTTGGAAAAGCAAGGTTATCCTGTTTATCTGGCATACAGAGGAGGAGAAAGGGAGTCACTTGAGATAAAGCAGGTGGAGGTACCTTATGGGTGATGCAAATACCTTTGGAGGACATTGTTGGGTGAACAAGGATGTGATGGAGCATCAAAGTGCTCTAGGAAAATCAGTATACAGTAGGGGGACAGAAGATAGAGATAATAAACAGGGAGATCACCTAGGAAGCTAACTAAACTAAATCTAAACCAGGCATGGTGGTGAAAAAAAAAAATGGCAGGAAAAGGATGTAAATCTTAGAGGCATTGGGAGATGTATTCCACAGCAGCAGTTGTCTACCATTTTTGTCCAGCTGTCACACATGATAAAGTTCATTTGCACTATTCAATTCTGTGGGCCTATTTAGTGACATGTACATTTCCCAGCTTGCTGGGCTCACTTCTATCCATTCCTCTAGAATAAAAAAAATCAGACTTTATATGAGTGAGAATGATGACTTACAGAGTTGATTTTGACTCCCCTCTATTTGATATACTTGTCAAAAAGTAAATCATTTATAACTTTGGCATTTTATTATTAGCAATAGTAAATTATTTTGCAGCTGATTGACAGGGTAGTCTAACATGCCGACTTGGAACCACTGATTCCCAGAACTTGGTAACTAATCCTGAATGGGATTTTAAAGAGGACAGTGTGGGAGGAAGGAGCTGATACAAATCAGAGTGCCTGGATGCTTGGCGGGTAATTAATAGAGATGGAAAATGAAGCAGGAACATAGTTTTGTAACAGTGAAGGCAGAGAACAGCAGGTATAATCAGCTATGTGCCTTAAATTATATTTATAAATCTAAACCTTAAAAAATGTTCAGAGTAAATATATGAATAAGCACAGAGCCTGAGCCTCTTCATTTATTCTGTGTATTCCAGTAGACAACAGTGATTTAGAGGATGAGTCTAAAATCAGATAGCCTAGATTTGAGTGCTGTCTCTGCCACTTCTTAGATTTGTGACATTAGGCAAGTTACTTGACATTTCTGTGCCTCAATTTTCATGTCTGTCAAGTGGGAAAATTATAATACCTAATTCCTAAGTTAGCAGGAGGGGAAAAATGAACTACTTCATAAAAAGTGCTGAGAACCGTCCCTGGCATATAATAAGAACTCCATTAATATTGTCACTATTTACTTATTAGATAAATATTTGTTTAGTGTTTACCATTGACTGCACAACACGTTATGCTCAGTACCAAGCAAAGCACATTTATTTCCACCCTCTCGGAGTACAGAGAGGAATGATGAGCTTTAAGACAGGAAACACTGGCAGTAGTCATCTTTGCTCCTGAAGAGAAAGAAGTGGGAGACATCTGTGTTACTACACAGGAAGCTCTCTGATAAGTTAATGTGTGCAAAGATGAGTAAAGAGTTAAAACATATAAAGATGCATGTGTAGAAGGAGGGAAGAAGTGCGTATCATAAAGACAGGTATAGAAACAATACTTCAGGACACTAAAGTCCAGAATGAGATGAGAATTGCAAAACTTACAAACAACTGAAAGAGCCTTTCCTGGTGTTTTCAGAGCAAAAAAAAACCTGATCAGGTAGAAAAGAGACACCAAAGCCAGACAAGATGCCACAAGAAAAGAACTACAGAGCAATACCCTTAATGAATACAGATGCAAAAATCCCCAACAAAACACTAGCAAATTAAACCTAGCAGCACATTAAAAGTATGTTTCATTCCATGACCAAGTGGGATCTAACCCAGGAAAGCAAGAGTGGTTCTATATAAAGTCAATCAATGTAATATAAAATGAGGGGGAAAAAAAACTCCTGCATTTCAATAGATGTGGAGAAAGCATTCGACAAAATTCAACATTCTTTTGTGGAGAAAAGAATCTCTTAGCAAACTAAGTGCAAAAGAGAATTTCTATAGCATTTATGCAAAATCCATTGTTAACATACTTGATAGTAAAAGACTAAAATATTTTTCTCTAAGATCAGGAACAAGACAAGAATGTTCATTTTTACCACTACTCCTCAATATTTTACTGAAAGTTCTAGCCAGGGCAATTAGGTAGGAGAAGAAATAAAAACCATCCAAATTGGAAAGGAAGAAGTAAAACTATCTATTTTTAGATGACATGATTCTATAAACAGAAAATCTCAAAGAACTCACAAAATAACTACTAGAGGTAATAAATGAATTCAGCAAAGATGCAGGATACAAGAATAACACATAAAAATCAGTTGTGTTTCTGTATACCAGCAATGAACAATCCAAAAAGGAAATTATGAAAAGAATTCCATTTGCAATAACATCCAAAAGAATAAAATACCTAGAAATGGGAGGTAAAATTCTTCATAAAAACTATAAAGCATTGCTGAAAGAATTAAAGACCCAATTAAATAGAAAGACGTTTCATGTTCATGAACTGGAGGACTTAGTATTGTTAAAATGGCAGTATTCCCCAAAGAAATCTACAGGTTCAATGCAATCCCTACCAAAATTCCAATGGCCTTTTCGCAGATATGGAAAAGCCAAACTTCAAATGCATGTAAAATTCCAAGGGGCCCTGAATAGCCAAAAGAATATTTTAAAAGAAAAATAAAGTTGGACAACTCACACTGCGCAATATCAAAACTTACTACAGAGCTATGGTAATCAAAATAGTGTGGTACTGGCATAATGATAGACATATAGACCAATGAAATATAATTGAGAATCCAGAAATAAACCTAAATATCTGTAGTCAATTCATTTTTAACAATGATGCCAAGAACATTCAACAGGGAGAGAGTAGTCTCTTCAACAAAAGGTGTTGGGACAACTGGAAAAGCATATGCCAAAGAATGAATTTAGACTCTTCCTCACTCCATTACAAAAACTAACCCAAATGGGATAAATGGCTTAAATACAAGAGTGAAAACAATAAAGCTACTAGAAAAAAACTTACAAGTAAATTTTCATGACCTTGGATATGACAATGGATTCTTAGATTTGGCACCAAAAACACAAACAACACACAACAAATAAGAGAAATAGATACACTAGACTTTATAAAAGTTAAAACCTTTTGTGCATCAAAGGACATTATCAAAAACATGAAAAGAAAACCTACAGGATAGGAGAAAATATTAGCAAATCATATATGTAAGAAGGGCTTAATACCCAAATATAAATGAAATCTACAGCTCTCAACAACAAAAGATGAACAACCCAATTTAAAAAGTGGACAAAGGATCTGAAGAGACTTTTCTCTAAAGAAGATATATAAACGGTCAATGACCATATGAAAAAATGTCCAATATCATTGATAATTAAGGAAGTGAAAATGAAAACCACAAAGTTTGCGATCAGTCTGGGCAAC
Organism: Pongo pygmaeus; assembly: GCF_028885625.2. Lineage (NCBI taxonomy): Eukaryota > Metazoa > Chordata > Mammalia > Primates > Hominidae > Pongo > Pongo pygmaeus. The sequence goes on along the minus strand of NC_072386.2, from coordinate 50,030,685 downwards.
ATGGTGAAACCCCATCCCTACAAAAAATACAAAAAGTAGCCAGGTATGGTGGCCTGTGCCTATAGTCCCAGCTTCTTGGGAGACTGGGGTGGGAGGATCACTTGAGCCCTGAAGGTTGAGGCTGCAGTGAGCCATGATTAAGCCACTGTGTTTCAGCCTGGGTGACAGAGTGAGACTCTGTCTCAAAAACACAGAAAAGAAAAATAAATCCCTTAAACCACAATGAGATACCACTTTATACCTACTAGAAAGCCTAAAAATAATCATACTATTAATAAATATGTAAATAATTTAAAATAATAAAACAAAAATGAAATAAAATATGTATAATTTTAAAAACAAAAAAGAAAATAATTGTTGGTATAGACATGGAGGAATAGAAATGTTTTACATTGCTAGCAAGAATGTAAAATCATGCAGCCACTTTGAGAAAAAGTCTGAAGATTCCTCAAAAAGTTAAACATAACAATTACCATATGACCCAGCAACTGCACTCCTACGTATATATGTAAGAGACATGAAAACATATGCCCACACAGCAACTTGTATATGAATGTCTATATTAGCGTTATTCATTAATAAGAAAAAATGGAAACAACTCAAGTGTCCATAAAAGAATGACTGGATAAATAAATAGTGTTATATACATAAAATGGAATATGATTCAGCCATACAAATAATGAAATATTAAAACATTACATTGTAAACCATAAATATATACAATTTGTCATTTGTCAATTTAAAAATAAAGTAACTTTTAAAAATGATATATTGACATATGGCACAACTTGGATGAACCTTCCTGTTTGCCCCGAGAATACTCGCAGAAGGCACTTGCAGCCACAGCGTTTACCCCAAGATAACTTTGCCATGAACTATCCTGCTTTTGTCATTATTTTTGCATTGCTCTAGTATATTGACTTTGGAAACAAAAGACATCATCCTACTTATAGTATTCTGTTTTTAGTAGTGGTATTCCCATTTACAAAATATAGTAGTACTTTGATGGCTGAAAATGTCAAATCCTAGAAAATGTAGCATTCCTATGCATGAAGTTAACATCATTTTCCAACAGTTAGCCAAAGATTCATTTGATGAATCCAATTTTTTCAGAAATAGACGATTCTGATGATTCAGACGATTCTGATGTTATTTTTGTTTAGAAATAACTCCAAGAACAGTTTTTATATTTTATTTTCGTGTTGAAAATCAGTCAGATTTGCTTCAGCCTCAAAGAGCATGTTTGTGTAAAATTAAATGAGCACTCACAGCGAGCTTCACTTTTTTTTCTAAATGGGAAAAGGGTTAGAGACATTATGCTAAATGAAAAAGGCCAGACACAAATAATCGTATATTGTGTAATTCCTTTCATATGAAATATCCAGAATAGTCAAATGCATGCAAACAGAAAGCAGATTAGAGGTTGCCAGGAGATAGGGGGAGGAGGGAGCAGGGAGGGATTACTGAATGGGTATGGGGCATTCTTCTGGGGTAATGAAAACTTTTTTCCTTTTTTTCAGACAGGATCTTGCTCTGCCATCTAGGGTGAGTGCAGTGATATGAGCATGGCTCACTGCAGCCTTGATCTCCCAGGATCAAGCAATCCTCCCACCTCAGCCTCTAGAGTAGTTGGGACTAAAGGCATGCACTATCATGCCCGGCTATTTCTTTATTTTTTGTAGAGCTGGGATCTCACTATGTTGCTCAAGGTGGTCTCAAACTCCTGGACACAAGCAGATCCTCCTGCCTTGGCCTCCCAAAGTGTTGGGATTACAGGCATGAGCCACCACGCCTGGCCATGAAAACATTTTGAAACTAGAGAGTGGTGGTGCTGCACAATATTGTGAATGTACTAAATGCCACTGAATCATACACTTAATTCAGTGTATTAAATTGTTAATCACATGTTATGTGAATTCACCTCAATTTAAAAGAAAGAAGAAAAGAAAAAAGGAAGAGATTTTAGGAGAGAGAGACAAGACCCCTGCCTGGCTGCAAATAATGTTGAGTTAACAAGGAGTAAAGAGCTGCCAGGCCTCTTCAATTGTAAAGCATAAAGCAGACTTTTTTTTTTTTTTTTAAGAGAGAATTGGAGACCAATTATAAGACATTGCCTAGTTTCTTGAATTTAGTTCAAGTTGTCAAATGCAGGTGAATTACCTCTGTAGGGAGTAAAGGAATTGTCTAATGTGATTGTGGGACCACTGTTTGTCATCTTTGAGAAATCACAGACAATGAGAAAGGTGGTAGGGCAGTGGATATGGACAATAGAAAATTTTTTCACAAAGGGGAAAACAGTTTCTGAATTAGGGGAATGCTATAGAAATGAGGAAGCTAAATTTATCAAGGCATCAAAGATTTTCTTGCTAACAAAATGGAAAATGTGCACTCTAATAATAGTAGGGTTAACTAGTTTAATTGCTGGCTAAATACTTGCTAATTTAATTGCTTGTTGAATATCCAAGGAGTATTGATTGATGGATGGACACCAATCTGGAAGGAGACCTTGATAATTACATTCTAGGGCCTTATTCTATTGCCTATACCAACTCAACTTAAACTTAGGTTCACAGTGTACAGAATTGCAGTAAGAGATCTTGTGGCAAAAATAAAAGTAAAGTTTTTGGTTAGTTTATAAAAAACTATCAATGCAATTATAAATAAAAATGATTTAACTTGATAACTTTTCTTGTGAGAAACTTGATCAACAAAGTAAATGCAAGATGCTTTTATTCCTCAATATTGAGCGTCTGCTATTTTTTAGGCACTCTGCTAGCTACTGAACTCATAAGATATGGTCCCTCCAGGAGCCTATAGTTAGGTAAGAAAGCATAACTCAGAGCAGACCAGCTATTGCAAAACCATCCTAGATATTTTAGCAGTTAGTTTCTCGCTCAAGTCCCAGTATAATATGCGTCAGCAGTAAGGGACACTCTCTCAATCAGGCTTTTAAGGACCAAGACTTTGTTTTTATGGCTTCACCATCCTTAGAAACTTGGAGCCCTTCACTCTCTCCACATCTGGTCAGCAGACAAAGGAAGAGAGAGAATGTGGAGGATGCCACCATCTCCTGCTTGTCCCATCTCATCAACATATGGTCTTATCTAACTGAAAAAGCCTGGGAGGTATAGTCCCCCACTGTGCCCAGGAGGAAGAAGGAAAATATGTTTGGGTAGCGACTAGCTGATTTCTAACCCAACGGGAAGAACAGAAACATAAAAAAGACACTTACAGAATGACATAGTAAATATTAGGTTAGTGCAAAAGTAATTGCGGTTTTGTCATTGAAAGTAATTTAAAAGTAATTTGCCATTAAAAGTAATGGCAAAACTGCAATTACTTTTGCACCAACATAATACCATCAGTATTACAAAGATACAGGAGGTGCTAAAACACCAAAAAGGATTATATTGAAGGAGCCTGGATTGGAGAGGTCAACGATTTTCAAAGAAGGTGATACGTGAGCCGAGTCTATGAGAACGATTTAGTACAGGGGTTAATCTGACAAACAGGAGAGGGTTTTGAAAGAGACACAAACCCAGAAGATGCAAATGAAAGAACTGGGAGGGACTCTGAGCTTAAGGGAGAGCACTTGTAGCCTGCCAGGGGATAGGGCGTGGCTGTCTTGGCGTTCATGTTAATCTCTGGCATTTGAGACAAATGACTTGGCTTGAGTAGGAAGAGGGTATTTTATTTTGTTCCACCACCTAGTTCGCAGAACTCCTTTATAGGGGCAGCCATCAGAAAATGGCCCGTTTTTGTACTGTGCCTTACCTTGTAAAGCACCATATAACCTCTTCCAAAGCATATCTTCATGGGCCTCAGTAGAACTGTTCCACCAGCCAAAGCTGTGAAGACAACTTGATACAAACTGGCCATTATATTCTATTTACGTTAGTGGGTTTCCACTGCCTTCCCTAAGAAGCAAGCCATGGAGATGTGATTTACATCTCAATTGAAACAGCTATCTTTTCTGTGAGAAAAACGCATCTGAAAGAGGGAGATTCTGCACTATCTTGGATCCAAGATTTCCATTTTCAGAAAACTTCAAACAAATGACCGAAACGGAGATGTGGCTGCCCTCAAGCCAGGGACAGCAAGCAAGGGCCAGCAGGAGCTTTTCCCAGCTAGCTATAGTGGCCTAAGTAGCTCTGTTTCAGTCATAGGGGTCTTAGTGGAAAGCACAAACCTCAAAGCAATTTCATTATCTTCAAACTCTTAGACAAGGGGAGACCAACATGAGCACATTTGGGCTGTTCTCACGCTGGGGTGGTCTTTCTGGCAGCCAGCACCACAGGGACAAGTTTCCTCAGCCTTTGGTTCTGGGGTGCTTCCTTGGTTTTCTGCCCTTGGTCACTAGGCTAGCTGCAAAATATAAAGATGCTCTAAAGAACCAAGAGAAGCTAGCCAGCTTCAAGGGGATGTTTAGGCCCTAATTTCAGCATCCCACTGGTTCCCAAATGGAAAACAAGGATCCTAGCTGCCAAAGTGAGCTCAAACCTTTCATGTCTCAAAAACTGGAATGATGATACTCAGCTGCGTGTCAAAATAAAACATAAATAGTATTTTATTTTTACATAGCAGGGACTGTAAAACTAGATGCTTAAAGCACAAACCAAACATCGCACACGCAGAAATCATCAAGATTCAGGTTCCAGCTTTGTTCTTTTGCCCTAACAAGGGAGGCACAGTGCAGTGAAAAGTGTAAACATTTTGATGTCAAAGTGATCTATGTTCAAGTCCAGGTCTTTTAAGATGTGTGACATTGGGCCAGTGACTCAATTTCCCCCAATTTTGATTTCCCTATCTATAAAATGAAATGAGTATTCTTACTTCATTGTGAGAATTAACTTAGAACACTGCTGTAGCATGTCTAGTTCAGGAATGGTATATAGTAAGTGCTCAATAAATATTATTCTATTCTTTTGCTTTCCCTGTAAACCTTTGGCTTTCTTCTATGCTTCAATTGTGGGAAACCCCCAAGCCTTTGTCTTGCTGGCACCTCAGACTCAGTAGGTCTGAAGATGAGTCATTTCCTTTACCTCTAAACCAGCTCTCTGTTGCTCTCTGTTTCAACTTCCATTTTAAACAGCACCACCGTTTTCTCAATTAATAGACTCACCCCTATTGTAGCCACCAGACCTCATCAGTCACCAAGTTTTATTGGTTTCCTTCTCTGCTGTCTGAAATAGCCTCATTACACCTTGCAAATCCATACTTTTAAAGTTATGGAAACATCACAAATGTCAAAGCAGCCATTGAGGAATTTAGAGTAGATGTCTACCTGGTGAAATCAGGCTTTAAAGATTTATTTTAAGCCCACTGCTGCTAGAGGTGAGGCTCAGAACTGCTACAGAAATGAGGATCAGGACAGGAAGACAGTGGAGTATAGGGATTCCCACAGAAACGAAGCCAGATAAACGGAACTTACATCAGAAGGAAATTTTCTTGTTTACTGAAAGCTGAGGGCTTCAGACTTCAATCAATCCAATGGTTCTTAGACATACTTTACCAAAGTTGAACCCACACTTTGCTTTGAGCCTTTTGCTTACTGGATTAAGGATTATTAATTTATTTCCACCTTTTATCCCATTTAATATTTGAGAATGCTGAAGCCCAACGAGGTAAAATGATTTGTCCAAAGTTTTCCAGCTGGTTAGCCAAGAATGTGTTAGTTGCTCTATTTCTTCTCCTCTCAGAGCTTAGCTCTGTGCAAGCCAATCTGAAATAAATGGAACATCTTTGACTCCATTATCTTCTGAATATAAATGCTGACGTATGAATGTTGATGCCCAGATTTGGATGAACTGTGGCTCCTACCTGATCATTGCAGGGCCTTGGCTGACAGCACCCAGAATACTCTACTGGTTATTTCTGAGAGAACTACGGAGAAAGCAGCTCACACATGTTCAGGGACAAGTTCACTCATGCTTGCGTTAGACCTGACCAAACTACTTGCTGGGCATCTGGGAGAATTGTAGCCTGTCTGCCAGTGCTGTGTGCTGCATGCCCTCCTGCTGTTTCACTGGAATTAGTGATGTATTCATGATTTTCAAATGCTTCCTACTGGCATATGCAGATAATCTGAAAGAACATTTAATAGGATATACTTAAACTACTAAGATACTTAAAATAATTACACTTTTAGAAGAAAGCCACAGAGATATTTGAGGAGCCAATTCAAAGGACTTACAACTTGGTGATTATATTGGCAAAGCTAATGTTTTATAATTAAAACAGAATACAGTCATGCCTCATATCCATGGGGGATTGGTTCTAGGACCCCCTTGGATACCAAAATCCATGGATGCTCAAGTCTCTGATATTAAATGGTGTAGTATTTGCACTTAACCTACTCACATCCTCCTGGATACTTTAAGTCATCTCTAGAATACTGTAATTTAACCTAATACAATGTAAATGCTCTATGTATAGTTGTTATACTGTATTGTTTAGGTTGTAATAAAAGTCTGTACATATTCAGTACAGACACAATCGTTTATTATTTTTTCCCAAATATTTTTGATGTGAGTTTGTTTGAATCCAAACAATGCAGAACCACAGATACAGAGAGCCAACTGTACTTGTATTTAACACAACAAAGGTATTTATTATCTGGGGGAAGCTCATAATTTGTCAGGAAGGACATAGACTTTAGTATCATCCAAACCCAGATTTGCATCCTGATTTCACTGCTCTCCAGCTGTGTAAAGTTGGGTAAGACAGTCATATTGGCTTTCTTTCTTTTCCTTGAAATTCACAAGTCCCTCTTGCTTCAAGGATTTTGCCTTTGGCTGGCTCTTTCTCATCCTTCAGATTTCAGATCATATTTTTTTCTCTGAGAAAAGCTGCCCAGTTCCTTGGGCAGCTGATTCTGACATGCTGATGTGTTTGCAGAAAGTTGATTGGGAAATGCCCTTGGGAATAATACTTGTGAAAGTGTAAGGGAAGTAGGATTGCGCAGAGAGAGAAGTTGAGCTTTGATGTACTCACAACAGAGGCCTCGGCCAATCTCACAGGGGGCTCAGGAGTGGGATAGGCTTTCAGAATTGTCCTGTATTTGGCATCCAATGTCCTATCAACCAGGCATCGGATGCAAGCTGCCCCTGGGAATGGGGAGTCACAGGAGTGAGGTAGCTTCCATCAGCCAAAGACAATTCCCAGAGTGATTCAGCTATGAGCCCATGGAAGCCAACATTCCAGCAGCTGGGACCTCAAGTCCTGAAGGGGATCAGGGTGATGCAGCACAGCATCTGCTAAAGGCCAGGTGGGATAGACATCTTTGTATACTGCATTCTATCACATCCCTCTGTTTATTTCTATTTTATCATACCATGTATTTTAAAATTAATTGATCCATTTTTTCATTGCCTGCCTTCTCTACTCAAGAAGTAGAGTTATCTCTTGAGGGCAAATACATTACCTATCAGAGAACAATGTGTACTTAGTAAGTACTGATTGAATAAATGAAGGGTGAATGTATGAATTAGGTCTCTAATATGAACTCTACATCACTTGCCATCAAAATTAGGATGTTCAAAGCTTTCTGTACAGAGTAAGGGGTCATTTTACAAAGTAGCTACATCTGTAGTATATGGAAGGAGTAAATGAACACCAGAATCCAATTCTCATTCTGAAAGTAGAAATAGAATATGATCTCAAATTGTAATATCAGATCCATTATAATTTCCAAGTAAGTTTTCCAAAGAAAAAAAAGTTAAATGTTTTATTCTAATTAGTAAAGTAATAGATGTGTTATTGTGGAAAATGTGGGCAATACAAAAGCTATAAATAAGAAGATAAAATTTATCCATTACCAAAACACAGAGAATGATGACCACTGTTACTATATTATGATATGTTAATTTTCAACTTTTTTCCCATTTCTATTTTCTACATAATTGAATCATACTGCTTCTATAGGGTTTTTTTTCCTTCAGAATCAATAAAGTTTTTGAGGTCATCAAAATCCTTTAGGAATATCATTTTTAAAGGACTACTTTTCAGTTCTTTGAAATTAAATTCAGTTACACATTATTATTTAAGCCTACTACCATGATTGGATAATTATATTGTTTCCATTTTTTTGTGATTACAAACAATTTCAAGTAAATCTTTCTTATAACCAGATTTATTAATGATTATTCTTTTAAATGCTCAGATGATCTAATTTGTTAATCACATGCCTCATTTGTCAGTTAGATCAAATCACTCCCCTTCATTAAAGTCTTTTATCAGAAATAATAGAGTAGAAACAATCACTAAGCTAAAAGTAAGACATTCTGGGTTAGAATCCAGGTTGCCAACTTACTAGATGTAGCCTTGGGAAAGTAATGTGCTATTCTACCTGGGGCCTCAGTTTCTTTGCTTGTAAAATGGAATGATTGAGCTAGATAATCTTTGAAAATGCTTTTCACTGTGGTATCCTACACTATTATGACTGCTTCTTACTTTCTCCCAGAAACAGCTTCATGGGCTCAATTTCAGGCCTCTTTGACATTCTGAGTTAACTACAAATCTTCTCTGATTTCCTGTATTTCTGATTTAATTTCCGACCCTTTATCCAATTTTGGCTTGTCCTTAATCTTCTTATCTCGGTCTTACTATTGTTCCTTCTTTCACTGGTGTCCATTAAACTGAAATGAACCCTCTCTTCTTGATCTTTTACCCACTCAGTACCTAATTCTTCTTTAATCTTTTCTCAACATTTAATGTTATTTTTTTCTGCGAAACTGTTTGATATTCAGTGCTCACAAAGATTGTTCAACTTTCTGCTTTCTCTTTTTCTGCAAAAATAAATGCAAACAAAAAGTTGGGTAAAAGAATGAAGGGAAGTAAAGTTAAATGAAGTAACATGATATAGCACACATCTGGCGTTTTTAATACATTTTGTCTGTAACAGACTCTATGTGGTATGGGGATTGGGAGTGAGGGTGTGGGAAGGGGCAGGATATGCTGAGGACAGCCTGAAAGGCCAAAGAGTATTTCAGTCAGAGAGGAAGGTTAATTGAGGCCCATGCATCATATTACTCTTAATCTCCTAATAAAAATGATGATAGTAGTCAGTAATTGGTAACATTGTAAATTGCTTTTTATGTGGCAGGTGTTATACTAAGTGCATGAACATACAATGTCTTCCTAAATCCTCAGAAACCCCTGTGAGGTAGAAATTATTATTACCTCCAATTGGTAGATGGGGAAACTGGTATTAAAATCATTTTACTATATTATAACAAATTTACAGTAAATATATAAAATCCTAGGAGTGTAGTTAGTATAATGGCAGATTTGGGTTATACTGTATACTGTGTATCAGAATGTTTTATGTTTCAAGTTGTCTCAACTAGGATTTATGCAAAATCAGAGCCTGAGGCAAGGATTTAGCAAGATGATTCCAGGAATCAGGAGTTAGGAAAGTGAGAGAGAGAAAGAGGGAGAGCAAAATAAGGGTCATGGAGACCACCACTGCAGGCATCTCCAGAGAGTAGTCTGTCTCTGTCTCTCAAGATCAAATCCCCTGGAAGTGCAAAGACTGGCATTCTTTCTTTAGTTACATACTATCTTTTCTGAAAATGGGTTTTCAGAAAATAAAAATTTGGAGATGTTGATAGGCAAGATAAGGGCTTACTTCCTTTTTTTATGCTCCACTATACTCGCTTCAAAGATGTTGCATTTTTTACACATTGAAGGTTTGTGGTAACTCTATGCCTAACAAATCTATAGGACCCATTTTTTTCAACAGCATCTGCTAAACTCATGTCTCTTGCTCACGTTTTGACCATTCGTACAATATTTCAAACTTTTCCATTATTACTGTAATGGTTCTGCTGATCTGTGATCAGTGATCTTTGTGGTTACTACTGTAATTGTTTCAAGGAAGCATGAACTGTGCCCATACAAGACACTGAATGTAATCAATCAAGGTTATGTGTATTTTGACTGCTCCACTGACCTGCCATTACCCTGTGTCTCTCCGTTTCTTCAGACCTTCCTATCCCCTGAAACACAACAATAACGAAGTTAGGCCAATTAATAACCTACAAACATCGGGCACAGTGACTCACACCTGTAATCCCAGCACTTTGGGAGGCCGAGGCAGGTGGATCACGAGGTCAGGAGTTCGAGACCAGGCTGGCCAACATGGTGAAACCCCATCTCTACTAAAAATACAAAAATTAGGCAGGTATGGTGGTGCCTTCCTGTAATCCCAGCTACTCAGGAGGCTGAGGCACGAAAATCGCTTGAACCCAGGAGGTAGAGGTTGCAGTGAGCTGAGATTGTGCCACTGCACTGCAGCCTGGGCAACAGAGTGAGACTGTCTCAAATAACAACAACAATAATAATAATAATGATAAGCTACAATGGCCTCTAAGTGTTCAAGTGAAAAAGTAAGAGTCTTATATTCTCTCACTTTAAATCAAGAGCTAGAAATGATTAATAAGGAAACCACGTTAAAAGCTGAGATAGCCTTTTATGCCAGAGTTAGCCAAATTTTGAATAAAAAGGAAAAGTTATTTAAGGAAATTAAAAGTGCATCTCCAGTAAACACATGTACAATAAGAAAGCAAAACAGCCTTACTGCTGATGTGGAGAAAATCTAAGTCGTCTACACAGATGATTAAACCAGCCACAACAAAACCTAATCCAGAGCAAGGCCCTAAGTCTCATCAACTCTATGAAGGCTAAGAGAAGTCAGCTACAGAATAAAGTTTGAAGCCAGCAAAGGTGGGTTCATAAGATTTAAAGAATGAAACCATCTCCATAATGTAAAGTGCAAGGTGAAGCAGCAAGTACTGATGTAGAAGCTATAAGTTTTCCAGAAGATCTAGCCAAGATCATTAATGATGGCGGCTACACTAAACAACACATTTTCATTACAAACAAAACAGCCTTCTGGAAGAAGATGCCATCTAGGACTTTCATAGGTAGAAAAGAGAAGTTGATACCCGGCTTCAAGATGTCAAAGGACAGGCTGACTCTTGTTAAGGGCTAATGTAGCTAGTGACTTTTTAATTGTGAAAGGAAAATAAAATCTTGAGACCCCAATTCACCATGCCAAAAGGAAAAATTAAGCTGAAAGATGAGCCATGCAAGTAACTGCCTTTCCTTTTGTTCCTAAGCAGATAGCCACAGGTAAAAGGCCAGATATTGCCACAGGTAGCTACTCTGTGTTCACTTACATAATTTACTATCCCCCCTACCTGAATCCTTACAAGATATGGATTCAGTAATGCAACTATACTGTCCCTCTTTCCCTTCCAGCCTGCTTTCCCCCTTTAAATACTGAGGCCCTCAAAATCATCTTTGGAAAAGGCTTGGACCATAGATTGCTCCTGTGATTCTGTGTTCTTTTTTTCTGGGCATGTCCTTATCCATGGAAAAATAAACTTCTACATTGATCGAGACCTGTCTCAGATACTTTTCAGTTTACATGTTGAAGCTAATGTTCATTTACAATTCTGAAAATTCTAGGGCCCTTAAGAATTATGCTAAAGTACAGTCTGAATTTGGGCAGCTCATCACCTTCCTGCGTTGTTTGTGCCTCTTCTATAGGGTAAGAAACTTTGCCAGGCTGAGGATCTGAGCTCCTACCAGCCCCTAGTTCTCAGTTGTTAGATCATTGCAGGTCTCATCTCCCTCTTTTCTAACTCTCATCCAGTCACTGCCTGTGTTTTTTAAATAGAATGACAATGCCTGGATGACAGCACATCTGTTTACAGCATGGTTTACTAAATATTTTGAGCCTACTGTTGAGACCTACTGCTCAGGAAGAAGGATTCCTTTCAAAATATTCTTTCTCATAGACAGTATACCTGGTCACCCAGGAACTCTGATGAAGATGGACAAGGAAATTTATGTGGCTTATTTTTTAATGTCTGCTAACACGACATCCGTTCTGTAGCCCACAGATCAAAGAGTAATTTCAACTTTCAAGTTTTATAATTATAAAAATACATTGCAAAAGGCTACAGCTGTCATAGATAGTGACCCCTCTGGTGGGCCTGGGCAAAGTAAATTGGAAACCTTCTGGAAAGGATTCACCATTCTAGATGCCAGGGAGAACATTTTTGATTCATGTGAGGAGGAGGTCAAAATATCAACATTAACAGAAGTTTGAAAGAAGTTGATTCTGACCCTCATGAATGACTTGAGGGGTACAAGGCTTTAGTGGAGGAAGACACTGCAGATGTGGTAGAAATAGCAAGAGAACTAGAATTAGAAGTGGAATCTAAAGATCTGACTGAATTGCTGCAATCTCATGATAAAACTTGAACAGAGGGCCAAGTGTGGTGGCTCATGCCTGTAATCCCAGCACTTTGGGAGGCCAAGGCGGGTGGATCACAAGGTCAGGAGTTTGAGACCAGCCTGGCCAATAAGGCGGAACCGCATCTCTACTAAAAATACAAAACTTAGCCAGGTGTAGTGGTATGTGCCTGTAATCCCAGCTACTGGGGAGGCTGAAGCAGGAGAATTGCTTGAACCCAGAAGGCTGAGGTTGCAGTGAGCTGAGATCGCACCACTGCACTCCAGCCTGGGTGACAGAGCAAGACTCTATTTCAAAACTAAACAAACAAACAAAAAAACTTGAACAGAGAAGGAATTGTGGATGGAATGGATGAGGAAAGAAAGTGGGTTCTCAAGGTGAAATTTACTCGTGATGAAGATGCTGTGAATATTGTTGAAATTATCACAAAGGATCTAGATTATTACAGAAACTTAGTTGATAAAGCAGTGACAGGATTTGAAAGGATTGAGTCCAAGTTTGAAAGAAGTTCTGCAGGTAAAATGCTATCAAACAGTATCACATGCTACAGAAAAATCTTTCATGAAAGGAGGAGTCAATCAATTTTGCACACTTTGTTATTTTCTTATATTAAGAAATTGCCACAGCCACCTCAGCCTTCAGCAACTACCACCCTGATCAGCCAGCAGCTGTCAACATGGAAGCAAGATCCTTCACCAACAAAGAGATTACCACTCACTGAAGGTTCAGATGATCATTAACATTTTCTAGCAATAAGAGTTTTTTAATTAATATATACACATTTTTGGATAACGCACACTTAATAGACTACAGTATTGTGTAAAAATAACTTTAGTACACACGAGGAGACCAAAAAAATCACATGTCTCACTTTATTGGGCTATTTGCTTTATTGCCGTGGTCTGGAACTGAACTTGCAGTACCTCTGAGGTATGCCTGTATAACAGAAAAAGTGGCCAAATCAAATACGTTTGAGAAACACTACAAGTAAAATAGTAGAGATTAAAAGTATATGCTACTCTCAGAGGTCCTAAACGTTTCTAACAGAAGTATGTTTAGCTGTTTTCAAACCACTGTTTGAGTTTTATTTAGACAAACAGGCTAGTATATCTCTTAGGAAACCAGCTTGGAAAACACATCAGGAAGCTATTACTAACCACCACTGAGAGAACAAGAATTACTCCATCAGTTAGGACCCAATAGGATGGGTCAAAGGATAGTTTACCGTGATTAGATGGGAAGAACTAAGCTGATAGACCTCAAATCAATGCTGCAGTGAAGATCTGGTGCATGATGGGACAGAGCAGGGAAGTAGGGTGGGTGGCTTGTGCTGGAGGGTTTCCCTCCATAAGGGCCCTGCCTGGTTCACTGTTAAATCCCCAGGGCCTACATTGTACCAGGCACAGAATGGATGATCCAGCAATGGATGACTGAGGCAAGTTGCTTCCCATCTCTGTGCCCAGAGAGCCCAGGAGAGGATCCTGGATTGAGCCAATTATCCCTCCTTCTGTCTGGGGAAGCTCCTTGCTAGTCTTAACTGGAAAGGTCTCCCATATCACACAGACATAACTTCAGCCTGGTGGTGTATTCCTGGGAGGGTGGTAGGGAGCTCAGAACTCCAGGACTGGAGGAGAATTAGAAAGGAGGGAGATGAGACCCACAGTGATCTAATAACTCTGAGAACTAGGGGCTGGAGGGAGCTCAAATCCTCAGCCTTGAAAAGTCTCTCTTTTTTTTTGTTGTTTCTGAAAACTTTTTTTTAATATACTTTAAGTTCTAGGGTGCATGTGCACAACGTGCAGGTTTGTTATACTTGTGCCATGTTGGTGTGCTGCACCCATTAACTTGTCATTTACATTAGGTATTTCTCCTAATGCTATCCCTCCCCCCTCCCCCACCCCACAACAGGCCCCAGTGTGTGATGTTCCCCACCCTGTGTGCAAGTGTTCTCATTGTTCAATTCCCACCTATGAGTGAGAACATGCTGTGTTTGGTTTTTTGTCCTTGCGATAGTTTGCTCAGAATGATGGTTTCCAGCTTCATCCATGTCCCTACAAAGGACATGAACTCTTCCTTTTTTATGGCTGCATAGTACTCTATGGTATATATGTGCCACATTTTCTTAATCCAGTCTATCATTGATGGACATTTGGGTTGGTTCCAAGTCTTTGCTATTGTGAATAGTGCCACAATAAACATACGTGTGCATGTGCCTTTATAGCAGCATGATTTTTAATCCTTTGGGTATATACCCAGTAATGGGATGGCTGGGTCAAATGGTATTTCTAGTTCTAGATCCCTGAGGAATCGCCACACCGACTTCCACAAGGGTTGAACTAGTTTACAGTCCCACCAACAGTGTAAAAGTGTTCCTATTTTTCCACATCCTCTCCAGCACCTGTTGTTTCCTGACTTTTTAATGATCGTCATTCTAACTGGTGTGAGATGGTATCTCATTATGGTTTTGATTTGCATTTCTCTGATGGCCATTGATGATGAGCATTTTTTCATGTTTCTGTTGGCTGCATAAATGTCTTCTTTTGAGAAGTGTTTGTTCATATCATTCGCCCACTTTTTGTTGGGGTTGTTTGATTTTTTCTTGTAAATTTGTTTGAGTTCTTTGTAGATTCTGGATATTAGCCCTTTGTCAGATGGGTAGATTGCAAAAATTTTCTTCCATTCTGTAGGTTGCCTATTCACTCTGATTGTAGTTTCCTTTGCTGTGCAGAAGCTCTTTAGTTTAATTAGATCCTATTTGTCAATTTAGGCTTTTGTTGCAATTGCTTTTGGCGTTTTAGACATGAAGTCTTTGCCCATGCCTACGTCCTGAATGATATTGCCTAGGTTTTCTTCTAGGGTTTTTATGGTTTTAGGTCTAACATTTAAGTCTTTAATCCATCTTGAATTAATTTTTGTATGAGGTGTAAGGAAGGGATCCAGTTTCAGCTTTCTTCATATGGCTAGCCAGTTTTCCCACCACCATTTATTAAATAGGGAATCCTTTCCCCTTTCTTGTTTTTGTCAGGTTTGTCAAAGATCAGATGGTTGTAGATGTGTGGTATTATTTCTGAGGGCTCTGTTCTGTTTCATTGGTCTATATCTCTGTTTTATACCAGTACCATGCTGTTTTGGTTACTGTAGGCTTGTAGCATAGCTCGAAATCAGGTAGCGTGATGCCTTCAGATTTTTATATATATATATATAGAAGAGGCACAAAGAATGCAGGTGATGAGCTGCCAAAATTCACAGACTGCACTCTCTGCTTCTAATATTAATTCGAGTCTGGGTGTGGTACTTGATTTTTAAAAATACCTTTGGATCCCTTGCAATGCCAGAGTCTTCAAATAGATAATGAAAAGGGATGGTATAATCAGAGGACTGGACATGAAGCTCAACAAGGAGCTTGAGCAGGAAGCAGGAAGTATGAAAGGTGCAAGGCATTGAGTGTTGCCCATGTAGGAAGGAGGAAGGGAATGGACAGAGATGTGTTGTATCCTTTGTACCAGGTACTTTCCCCTCACCATCCCATCTGTTCTTTACCACAATGGTAGGAAATGATCATCACTCCCATTTCATAGATGGGGAGATCTGAGTCCTGAGAAACTAGGTAACCACGGTAGGATCCCACATACAGCACCTGGCTAGGTAATGGAACCTAATGCTGTCTGAATTAAGCATCTGTCCTCTGTTTTGGATACCCATTGTCTATAGGAGTTCATGCCTGGCATCATTTTCTCTTGGGGAAAGGTCACTTCCACCTCTCCTTCATGTTATCAGACACATGGTGTCTGATCAGACATAAGAACCATGAAATTTGTTGAAAGTTTGGCCGGCTGGGCAGCTGTTTGGGGATCACTGGAGCTAAGAAGTATTTGTGGCAGACAGTGAATCCATGGGAAAGCTTTTTAAATAGTTTGTGGAGATTTTTCTAAGTCTGGACGGTGGGCACTGATCCACTGCCATTATGGCTCTGTGCTGGATGCCCCATCTGTGAATCTCTTCTTCCTAGGCCAATCATTTGTTAAATACTGCTCCCTGAGAAATCACCACTTTTCTAAAACCCAGAAAGAAAGAAAGTCTTGAATAAATAAGGGTAAAATATGTCATATTTTTTCAAACTAGCTTCCATATTAAAATTTACCTGATTTATTTTCATTCCTGGATGAAGAGAGGCATGAATGTTTCACAGCTGCTACCCAAATGTTCCAGAAATACCACTTAGGGCCAGAATTCCAGCATCTCCCTGATCAAAATTTGAACAAGTTGGTTGATCAAAATTCCAAAATAAATCTGTGGTTTACTTTTTTCTCAGAGAAACTGGGTTTCAGAGAAAGAGAGATATGATTTCAAATTCCAGGTCTGCTTTTGACTAGTTGTGTGACTTTGGGTGAGTTAATTAAATTTTCTGCTTTGTCAAAGCAAGATGGGGATAAAATGGTAATGATCATATTTGCACAACAGTATATTCTTCTGAAGGTGAAATAAGCAACGTGTAACTATTTTTAGCAAATTTCTTTATCACCAACAGGTACTCAAATGTTGGCTTTCATTCTATTTTCTCCAATCTCAGCTCACTTATCCTGGAAGAGAATCTAGGAAGTAGATAGCAGACTATAAAAATTACATGTTGTTAAACAGTAACAATCAACAGCTCTAGATCTTTACTGTGCTAGAGTTTTGGCAAAAGAGTTAGCACGTAACTCCTAGGTTTGGAATAAACAACTATAGTGAAGTAAAAATCCAACTCAAACACTCAGATCCTGTTTGTTTCTGGGAGAAAATTGTGTCTTATTATATACCAACTACTGTGCTATTCTCTCCAGAAAATGATTGGTTGAATTAGGTGGCCAGGGAGTAAGAACTGAATAGATCCAGGAAAACAGCTGTGTCTGGTTGGTGGCAGCACGCTTCCAGCTCTTGCTGATTCATTTCTCTGGCAGTTTTTACTTAAGAGAACCATCCATAATGCATGGCTGCAGGACTATATAGAAGGCAAATCACCCAAACGGTGAGCATTACAAACATTGCACATTTCCTTTTCCAATTCTGGGAAACTGCATGAGGAGCTACCTATAATTTTTCTAGCAGGAGCATGAAAGCAAGAGAATTGTAGCTATTCAAACAAACATGGAAAAGTGGGGATGACTGATGTGTGTTTTGGGGACATCTTCACCATCCTTCCAATAAGAATTAGTTATCCATTTAGTCTGCAAACCTTGGCTGAACTTCTGTGTGTCAGGCACAAGGCTAAGTACTGGATATTCAGAGGGTAGCTAGAGTCCCATGATTCCTACTCTCACAGAGCTTGCAGCCTAATGAATCTAATAAACACATCACTAAATAAATGAATATGTATTTTCAATTTCACAAAAATGCTGTGAGGATAGAAAACAGTGAGAATGTGCTTAGAGGTGCAAGCAAAGTTCTGCCTGTAGAGTTCACATTTGAGCTGAGCCTGCAAGATGAGGAGTCAGCTCTATAAAAAAGCTAAGACAAGGACACCCCATCAAAAGCATGTGCACAGTCTCTGGAAGGGAAAAAGCCTGGCTTGCTCTGGAAACTAAAAGGAAGCCAATGAGACTAAAGCAAAGCAAACAGGGGAAAGTTGCATAAAAGGGAAGTTGGGGGAGAAAATCGGGGGGTAGGTAGGGATGTACAGAATGTAGCTTTTATTCTAAAGTCCACATGAAACTACCTAGAGGTTTGACTCAGGGGAAAGGCATAATCAGATTTACAACTTAGAATGATCACTCTAGTTGCTTGGTGGAGAAAGACCTGTGTGGGGAGTGCAAAAGAAGATCCGCAGCTAATTAGTAGACATTTTAATATTCCAGGCATAGAATGATGGTGGGGGTTGGCAAGGGTGGGAGGGAGGTAGGAACATGATGCCAGCAGTGACGTTACTGGTGAAAAGAAGAGTGAGGGATACCCAGTGGAGCTGGAATTGACTTGGGGGATGTGAGGGTGACTAAGAGAGTTTAAATGGACTGGATGTATGGGATGCCACTTACTGGGATGGGAAATACTGGGGGAGAAGCAGAGGACAATTCAAACTTTCTCTAGGGTCCTTGAGAAACTTTACTTATCTTTATAGAATGAAACACACTACACTTTGCTTTATTGTCTACCTGACTGCCTTCCTTGCCAGCTCTTGAGCCCCTTTGGGAAAGAAGTACAGGAGTTGAGAGCAGGGGCTTTTAAGTCACAGAGAACAGCTGAAATCTGTACTCTGTCACTTGCAGAGTTTACTTAACCTTATAGAGCCTAGGTTTCTCATTTTATAAATAGGTTCTGAGAACACCTATCTTAAGGGTCACTGAATTAAACAAAATGTTACAGAACATGTCCAGTGCTAGTATGCAATCAATGAATGTTAGCTGTTTTTATCAGTAGAATCTTCCGTAGTCCTGGTCCATAATAGACACTGGGTAAGAATGTGTAAAATGAATGAATGAATGAATTGAAACTCACTTAGGTGCTCACTGAACAAATGAGTAAATCAGTCCCAGATTCTAATCTTAAACCAAGTATTAACCAACTAATTACTGTTGGTTTTAACCTCCCCAGATTAAGCATAAGCTGGGTTTCCTCATCGGTAAAATAAGGCAGAGGTGTGTGAAGGATGGGTATAAGTGTGTTAGACCTAGTGGTTTCTTAAGAAGCTTCTAAATGTAAACTTCTAATAGTCATAGGTTTTTTTTTTTAATACACTTATTCAATAAACTATTAAAGGGTAATTAATAATTCATTAAATGATTTGCTTTTCATTTGATGCTTATAACACTGGACTGGTGGCTTGCTAACACAATTCTTAGTTTATAGGTGAGAAAATTGAGGTTAAACGGCATGTCCATGGTCAGTATTTGAATTCAAGCCTTATACACAAATTATGATCCTTTTTCCACCACTCTCCATGGCTTCTTGGACTAGGTGGTAATCTTCAGATGCAAACAAGAAGAATTTATTTCAACAGCCATATTGAAACCAACCACTTATAAATGTTGAGTCATCCTCAGCTTAATCTCGATTCTAGAAAAGAATACAAATGGAGTTTCAGAGCTATAAGAACTCCAACAGACAAGCAACACTTCCAGCATGCACTTACTTAGTTCTTCATATTTCTATTATGCTGTTTAATGGAAACAATGTAAGCTCATACGTTATTTTAAATTTTTAATAGTCACATTAAATAATTAAAAAGAAACAGATGAAATTAATTTTAATATTACATTTTAACCCCATATATCCAAAAATAATTTTAATATGTAACCAATGTAAACATTATTTAGATATTTTACAGTCTTTCTCATTCTAAGTCTTCAAAATCCACTGTGTATTTTACATTTATAGCACATTCCAATTCAGCCTAGCTACATGTAGCTATTGGCTACTATATTGAACAGCACAGAATATACAAGTAGTACAATCACACAATGTTGTATTTCCCTGAAGATTAATGCTCAGATAAGAGAATGGTGTCATAGTGTTACAGAATGGTTGGGTTGTAAGATGCATCATTTAATGGATTAAAAATATGGCTGTATTTCTTAAAAAGATCAATCCAGTTAGTCAAACTTCATGTTTTAATTGAGGTAGAATGCACTACACAAAGAACATCTTCATTTAGAAAATATTTAAAACATTAGGAACATAGCACTGTGTATAATAACTCTCAGCATAGGTATCTCCCTGCAAAAAAGATCCATAGACATACTCATATATATGTATATATATCTGTATATACATCTGAAAGAATTTCCAAGAAACTGGTCTCAGTGGCTGACTTTGGAAAAGAAGACAGGTCTAAAGAATTGGAATGCAGAGTTTTTTTTAATTAAATGTGCTTTTATACTGTTTGAAATTTTTACCAGAATTTTCAACAGAAAAGAGTTCTAAAAAGTTACTTTTTCAATATAATAATTATGATATAACAAAAGTACATATTTAGCAAAAATAACTATCAAAAAACATAAACATGCATCAGAGAGAAGGAAAATTCCATTGGCGTTTCACTTTTTATTTTTCTCAGTAGGGCCCTTTCATCAGACAGAAAGTTAGTAATTGCAGTGGCATGTTATCCAAGGTTACAATCAACATATAAACCCAAGAAGGGTTCACCACATCACCGTAGCATAGGAGACAGACACAGTGTGTCTAAAAGTTCCTGTGGATTTGATGGGATTTGCAGCCCTACATCACCCATGGGCTCAGGCTGTCGAGCAACCAGAGAAAATCAATAAAGACGCCTTACTTATACTCAGAATGGCCGAGCATGTTTGACGTGTTCCCGGCCACCTGGCCCGAATCATATTTTGGCAGATTGTGATCATGTCATTCCACTGGCTCTAGATTGATCAAATCCTTTCTTTTTTGGGAGTGACATGGTTTGGTGTAGCATTTGTTTCCCAAAGTGAATCTACTAAACACTAATTCCAGGATACTCTTTTAAAAATTAATAGAAGTTTTTGCTCTCCTTACCTGTTACTGTCTTGGAAAATGAAAAATCAACAACATTATAGTCATGACACAGAGAAGTACTATACAGAGTATATCACCTTTATGTTGTTTAGTACAGTATTTGCCAAGCCTGTGGGATCAAGCAACTTTCAGTTTCTTTGGGACACTCTGAATTGGCATACCTGGGCATACCTTGGGAAACTCCAATGTGATTATAAATGTACCTTGCCCTACCACTTACTATTTATGTGGTCTTGGCCCAGTGACTTAATTTTCTTAAGCCTCCTTTTAAAAGTGGGGATAATACATCTATCTCAGAAATGAGGATGAAATTAGTTTAACAAAATAGTCTATGAAGGGCCTCCCTGATGGCCAGCACATGAGAGGCACAAAAGAGAAGCTCAGTTGTCATGAATTCTATTCTTTTGCACACTCCTGCCCTCCTCTGTTCCTCTTTGTCATTAGGCAAACTCTCACAGATAGGATGTGATCTATAGAAAGGAATAATGCTACTTAGAAATATAACTATTAGAAAATAGGAAGATCTTTTTTCTTTACTATGGCACGCATTCAAGTAAGGCTAAGATATTAAGGGGTGTAGATAAAGCAGAAAATGAAAATGGATGAAAAAATATCAACTACTCATGTACATGTTGCTTTAATTAGGTTTTCCGCACAAATGAATATTTTGTCCTATAGAGAGAAATTCTTTAAAGTAGGTCCAGGAACTATTTGTTTCTGAAGGATGGTGGAGAAGCAAAGAACAATCTTCGATCCCCAGTGTCTCAACTTTGCTTTTATCTCTCTTATCTAAAAGGGTCCTGCCTGAGTTTTCCTATGAGTGGAAAGTTCTGTTGCTAAAAAAAACTATTTTGAGAACCCAATATCAAGTAAAAAAGTATTATAAATTTTAGGGTCTGTATATATTCATACATTCATTCAATCATTCAACAGACTCTTTTAGTGTCTACTATACACAATGGCGAGCAAAATAAATTAATCAATTACTTAATCTGCCATAAGAAGTTAGGAGCTAAGAATTAAAGATGTGTCTGTCACTGTCTTAGCATTTTTTTAAGTTCAGACTGGAAACTGCCCCAAGTCAACTAATATTTGACAGAGATTTAGCAAGATCCTGTTACACGTAAGATAATAGGTAAAGCAACATCACAGGTAGGTCCTGGAAATGCAACAATGAATAGCAACTCTGCTCTCAGAAAATCACAAATCAATACTTTGCTTCTTGGTCTCAAGGATGGTGGACTTTTGACCTCCTCTTATGCTTCCACTTATAGTGAGGGAGGAAATATCAAGTGGGACTCATCTTCCATATTTCTTATTATCCCCCCTTCCCCAAAAACAACAACAACAAATTCCTTCTATACAGTTTAAGGAAACTCCATGAAGAAAAATAACAGCAACATAATAGTTCTTGGGTGGCTAAATCACAACTCATGGACTATTTGTAGACCCAAGAGGACTATTCAGTATCAACCTCATTCCTAAGAGTGGAACAATATTTCAAATGCAAAGCCTTCTTGGAGGGGAAGCTACAAGTTTTTATTTATAATATCTGTACTTTAATGCAGAATTCTTAGAGCAGAGTTTCTTATAATGTGGTTCATGGGTCACCTATATTAGAGCCACCTGGGGAGCTTGTTAAAAATGCAGATTCCTGAGTTTTATCCCAGACCTTCATAATGAGAACCTGCAGACTCTAGAATTCAGAAATTATAATAAGGACCCTAGGTGAGTCTCAGGCACAGTAATGTTTCAGAAACAACATTTCAGAAATATTTTAATGGGTAACCAATCTAACTTTGTAATGTATGTGTTCATTCATTGCGTTATGAGTAGGCAATATTAATGAACTCCACCTAAAAAAAAAAGAAAAAGAAAACCTCATCAATATACTGTTAACCAAGTCATTTTGACCTGTCACCTACTATGGAGTTTCTCTCTACATCTCTACATACCAGTATTCTATTCTAACCAAAATCAAAGTGACTGCTTGATAACAAACATCCTTGTTTCCCCTTGTTAAAACAGTCCAGGCATTCAATAAAGTTAACAAAACAACAGCTGTCTGGACACCCAGCAACCCCACCTTCAAATTCCTCCTAAAGCATCCAGGAAGTCTTTGGGGATACCTCACATGTGTCCTCATGTGGTTCCTATGTGACCTCTTCTCCCTCAGATTTGCAGTACTATTGCTGTGACACTGTCACTGGTGCATTTGGGGACTTCTACCCCTCTACTACTGATAGAGGCAGCTCTCCAGGATGCTGTAGTTTTCTGCTCTCAACTTCCCAAACCCAGAGCTCAATTTGGTTCCACTTTCATGCTTCAGGTTCCAACAGTCCACCCTGCCAGTGAGGAATCCTTTCTCTCGCTAGCCTTGTGTTGTCCTCTGCATCTGAGGCTTTCAACAGGTCCGTCTTTTACCCTCCATGTCTTGTGAGAGAGGGAAATGTGGTTCTCATTTCGTCATATCTTCCTGTCCAAAGAAATTGGTTACAAGTCATTCAGGGTAGAGTTGAGGACGTTGGGCAGGAGGCTGATGACACTGCAGTTGATCATTTTTCTTACAAAGGTCCTTCAACCTCCTGTGAAGCTTGTTGACCTCCACATACTCGCTGATAGGCTGAGGGTACTTTTTTTTTTTTCCATAGGAGTTTTAAAGGAATGCTTTCATTAGGTTAAAAGTGTCAGGGACATAGGGGCTTTCAGTCTTCCTGCTCTGCCACCTACAGCTTGTTGGCTTACAATAATGGGGAAGTATTAAAATATTTACTAGTTACCCACAATCTATAGTGTCTGTCTTCTTAATCAATTTTTAACTACCCCTAATTTTCTTGGTAAAAATATAAAAAATACAACTAAGAACTTTCAATAGCTTTTCAGAAGTGTATATGTAACATAAACGGTTGATAATAAAACAATTGAGATTTAAACACAACATTGATGTTTGCTATCTTCTAGAGTTTGTGAATCTTTTCAGTTCTAGCTAATCAAAACTCTCTTACCTTTCCATAACAACCCAAGACTTCAATGGTATAAGTAACATGAGCCACAGACCACAGTTCCATTTCAAACTAAAAGTGCCATAGAATTAAAAAAAAAGAAAAGAAGGAAGAAGGGAGGGAGAGAAGGAGGAAAAAGGAACAACTGCAACCAACCATTAAAGTTAATTAGAACAAAGTGTCAGAAACAGAAATTTGAAGATTTCCTTGATGTTTACTTTAAAACCCACTTTCCCCAAAGCTTCCAGGTGCTTTTTAATTTGGTTTTCTTTCTAGGACTTGGGCTCACAGTAGCAGATGTGGGAGCAAAAATGAAATCAAAAGGACTTTGGTATTCTGGAGTAAATTGCTCTCCACTGCATTAGTGAGAGGGAATACATTGTAGTTAGGATAAGAGCAGTGTAAATAATTTTAAGTGTGCAGTAGCACACAGCATCGATTTGAATGACCTGGTAACTTGGCACCATCCCAGGCAATTATTCCCTAGGCAGGATTTATGTTGTGTGTTGTCAAAAAGCAGTCCAAACCTTAGATACAGATATATGTTTAGAAGTTGCTCTTCTCAATTGGAAAAGACCATTGGATTGCTCTGTTATAGAAATCAGAAATCATTTTATCTTTTTCTTTAAATTCAATAACCCTCAGTGGTATTAGGGAATGATTCACCTTTTCCCAGTCATTTAAACAGCCATTTAAATCTTTTTGAAGATGCACATGCAGATTTATTTAAAAAGTATCTGAAAATGATGACAAAAATTTATCATTACAAATATATGAATGATACAACAAAAAATCCTACACTTTTATATTTGAAAGTATTCTTCATATACATCTAAAACTATTGCTGGGCTTTTAATAAAACCGAAGATGAAATTAAAATATGTTAGGTTTTTTTTTTTCCCTCACTCCCACTTCTTTCTGGGGAAGCAGCAAGGCTCAGATTCACATAAAGAACCACATGTTAATGTCATAGCCTCAGATTGTCTGGATAAATGCCAAGGAGCACATCAGAGTTAGTAATGAACCTTCTATTGACAACTCAGTCAGCCTTTTGACTTCACATCTTATGGCTCCCCACTCTGCCTGACATTATATTTTAGGACTATAGTTGGGATGCTGAGCACAATGGTTTGCGCTTGCTTTCTACTCTCAGGTGCTCAGACATGCACTGGTAGATTTTTCTTTTCAGTTCAGAGCAATACATCTCATGAACCTGCAGTTTAAACTTGGCTGTAATTTTGGCAACAGAGCTGCCATTCAAGGGCTGATCTCTCATTTGCTGTATATATCTCTCACTTACAACTTTCCAAAGCAGAGCCGGATACCTGAGCCATCCTCAGGTAGAACTCTGAGCTAATATATAAAACCTAAATTTAGGCTGGGCGCGGTGGCTCACGCCTGTAATCCCAGCACTTTGGGAGGCTGAGGCGGGCAGATCACGAGGTCATGAGATCAAGACTATTCTGGCTAACATGGTGAAACCCCGTCTTTACTAAAAATACAAATATACATATTAGCTGGGCATGGTGGCAGGCGCCTGTAGTCCCAGCTACTCAGGAGGCTGAGGCAGGAGAATGGTGTGAGCCCAGGAGGTGGAGCTTGCAGTGAGCAGAGATTGCACCACTGCACTCCAGCCTGGGCAACAGAGTGAGACTCCGTCTGAAAAAAAAAAATCTAAATTTATACATGCATTCTAGGTTATACTATGAGAAAGAGAGTGCCAGGCTCTAATATTTCATCCCCAGCAACGTTTTTTGTCACTGTTGCATACCACCCTTTTGGTTTTCCCGAAAACCCATTTTATGAGCAAGTCCCCTCTGAACGCTCCTCCATCTTATTTTGTTAATTGTAATTTGATAAACTGATTTCTCTCTCCCATTTTTCCTCCTTCCTGGGAATGAGACACTCTAAAACTGGAGAGCAAAAAGAGGAATTTGCTCAAATCACATGAGGAAAGAAGCAGACACTCTAGCTATGCAAAGAAGGGATTTATTTTGACAGCATAAAACTGTTCCATTGTCTTTCCAATCCTCCATTTATAGGATCTTAAGTACTTCGCTCTCCTACACACCCCAAAAGTAACCACTAACTTGTCCCGGAGACTTGAGAAGATGAGGAAGGGCCCAGGGAAAGAAATACAGAAGGGTCAAATAGACGATGGCTATACAAAGAGGGTTTTGAATTCCTAGTGACTCAGAGGGTGGAAGTAGAGGGCAACCCTGAGATATGAGAAGCTACTCAAAAACTCTAACCTCTGGACATTTATTGAAACAAAAGTAAAGAACAATTTGTACAACCTTGGTATTCTATGTGATACCTGACTAAGAATAAGGATGTTTAGAAACACCTCTTGTCCATTAGTAAAGACTAACACTGGGCTTATTCTAAATTGACTCCAAGCTTCTTCATACTGACAGGTGGCCAGAAAGGGCTTGTAGAAAAAATGAACATCACGAAAGAGGCCTCTCTCTCTCTCTTTCACTCTTTCTTCCCCTTAAATACACAGATCAATTTTTGCATGAAGCTATTTCATTAACTCCATTGATCCTCTCAATAGATGAAGTTCAGATAATTTATGACTTGTCTACACCCATGGAATGTGCTGGGACAGGTAATCAGAATCAGATTTCTCAATTTGATTACAATACACTGCTTGGGTAGCACCTACAAATTAGGACTTCAGAACAATCTGAGAAGGTCCTTGCCTATATGGCTACATGTATAAAGATCCCTGGACATGGGAAGGGCAGCCTTGAACCTCCAGATCTCACCTGAGTCTTGGTTTGCTCAACTTGGCAAACTCAGGTTCCTCGCACCCATGGCATTAACTCTACTAATTTATTTTCTTTAGTAATATGAATTTTAGGAAATGAGAAGTTTAATCAGAAGAAAATTTGAGATGATGTCCTGAACAGTTGACAGTGTTGGTATTTGACTCCAACATCTCATTGCCTCATATGCGACTTTTCTGCCACAGTCAATTGTTTTTCCATGGACAGTAAAGTAGGCTCATAAACCAAAAAATAAAACAAGGAATTATGGGCTTTTAAAGTTAGTGGTAATCTTAGAGATCATCTGGTCAAAACCTTTATTTTACAGAAAAGAAACAGGCCCAGAGCTTGCAAGCTTTCATTCATTTACACTTATTCATTGAATTCCTACTGAATACATGACATTGTTGCAGATAATGGGGATAAAGATGTAAGCAAAATACACAGTTTCTGTCTCTGTGACATTTACATTTAATCGACGAGTGAAGATGGGTGTGTATGTATTTGAGTGGAATGTCAGGTAGTGATAGGTGCTAGGAAAACAGAGTATGGTAAAGAAACAGTAATAGGATTGGAAGCAGGAGCTCTTCTGGATATAATGGCAAACCCTCTAAGGGAGTTTGAGCAGATGCCTGACTTAGGTGAGGGACAAGCACCATGACTAAGTCAAGGGAGAAGTTCCAGGCAGAGGAAACAGTAAGTGTGGAGACTGAGTGAGAAGAGGCTATTCCTGTTTGAGAGACAGCAGGAAGTGTGGTTGGAACACTGTGAGCAAGAGGGAAAGCATGTGAAATGAGATCAGAGAAGTATCCAGGGTTCAATTATGTAAGTCCTCCAAGGCCAGAATAAAAAACTTGAAATCTATTCTGAACGTGATAGAAAAAGACTGGCAACTGGAAGTTTTTAGGAAAGAAGGAGAGGAGATCCAGTTTACATTTGAACTGATCATTCTGGCTGCTTTGTGGGCTGAAACTGTAGGGGATGCAAGAGAAAAAGCAGAAAGACCAGTCAGGAGAGGATTATAATAATTCAGGCAAAGGCTGGCTATGGCTTGAAGGAGGCTGATAAGTGGTGACCTGGGGTCAGATGTTAGCAATAGTCTGAACTTAGAGCTAAGAGGATTTGCTGAAGGGTTAGTTATGAAGTGTGAGAGAAAGAGAAGAATCAAAGATAATTTCAAGCCTTTTGACCTGAGCACCTGGGAGGATGGAGATGCCACTTCTTAAGATGGGGCAGGAAGACAAAGCAAATTCTGGAAGTGAATAAAAAGAAAACAAGAGTTCAGTTTTAGATATGTTAAATTCAAGATACATATTAGGCATCTAAGCAGTGATGTCAAGAGATTGGGTCTAGAAATGTAAATTTGAGAATCATTGTCACTGATTTATTAAAATTATCATTATCATTGGTCAAAGGTGATCCAAGATCCCCCTTGACACACCTGAGACATGAAGCCTGAACTTCTGCTCCTTCTTTTTTCCCTGTATATACATGTATATGTATATATATATGTATGTGTGTGTACATTCAAGGAAATAAGTGGAAGCTAAATTCAGTAGGAGAAAATCCTGAACATAAAAACAGACCTAATAGTAATTTGAAAATCAGCAGAATTTTATGAACTATAAAAATAAAAGCCCTGAACTTGGCATGATGTTTCAACTGAAGTACAAATATAGAGAAAGAGAATGTCAGCTAGAGTGTCTTAGCAGGCCTTGACCCTGGGAGAAAGTTGAGTTAGAGAAATGATATCAATGTCAACTGGCATCAAGTTCACATAGGGCTTTACAGAGTAAGTAATATGTCACCAACCTGCACCTGAAATATCTTGTAGCCAACTGAGCCCAGGTGGGATATTCCATTTGACTCCATTTGTTAAGAAAAGGAGCAGCTATGCCCCTGAACAGCTGGGGATCTGGATAGAATCCTAATGGAAGGAGCTATCATATTTCAACTCAAGGGTAAGAGGAAAGGGAAGAGGAGTCAAAGAACAGTCGTGTGAACAATCAAACTGTCTGGAGGAAGAAGGAGCAGACTTGATGGTTTATCTTCTGATTCAAAGGATTCAAAGCTGAAAGTCTCTTGCAAGTTCCGAGAGAGTATGATGTTTATCTGAGGATCAGTACCGCAGTAGTGTTTCTGAAGAGCTAAACTGGTTGCAGAGAAGAAACAATCTCTAATATTTCACAGAAGATCCTGGCTTTGGAATGTCTAACAGCACCACGTGATGTGTAACTCCATTTTCTTTTTCTTTTTTTCTTTTTGAGATGGAGTCTTGCTCAATTGCCCAGGCTGGAGTGCAGTGGCATGATCTCAGCTCACTGCAACCTCTGTCTCCCAGGCTCAAGCCATTCTCCTGCCTCAACCTCCTGAGTAGCTGGGATTACAGGCACCCACCACCACGCCCGGCTAATTTTTGTATTTTTAGTAGAGACGGGGTTTCACCATGTTGGCCAGGCTGGTCTTGAACTCCTGATCTCAGGTGATCTGCCCACCTCCGCCTCCCAAAGTGCTGGGATTACAGGCATGAGCCACTATGCCTAGCCTGTAACTCCATTTTCTAAGAGTTGTACTGCATACTTTTGAAAAGGTTCAACTGGATGAGAGAAGTGGGTAACACCAACTGGTAAGGTTTTATGAATTGTTTAAAAGACTTACATATCCAGTTATCCTATTTGATCTTCATGAAAAAGCTGTGAGATGGGCAAGACAGGTAAGATCACCCATTTTCCAGCTGAGGAAGCAGACACTCATAAATGGTGGTGATGGTGTCCAACGCAGGGGCTTCATTCAGAACTTGTGCCAAAGGAAAGTATGTCAGTCCCACAGTCAACTTGGTGAAATAAGTGTCAAGCACAGCAGGAAGCCAGAGCTGCTGTCAATTGCCCTCCTCCCCCTCAGCCATGGATATATTAAAACCCAGCAATAATAAAACAAACTGGCAGCTGGCACTTTCATAGTGCCAACTCTGGAGCCCCTCAGAAGAAAACTTTTTTTCTAGACAGATTTTTTTCTCTTTTTAATTATTCATTTGCTATTTATTTTAAAGTTATATTTCTAAGTGAAACATTTTAAAGTTAGAAAATGGGATGAACTGAGCCAAACTGCAAACAAGAAACATGCCTTGAGCAATGTGCAGGTTTTTAATTTGTTTACATTCTGCCTTCCTGGCATCTGCCTATGATGCTTGATGTGACCAAAACCACCCAATCGCACAGATACCAGTACACCAGCTCCTCCACACATCCAGATCCTGAGTTCTCAATCAGCTAGCAAGAGGACTGATGACACATTAAACTATTAAAACAAAGATACTGGTGAGCATTTATTTACTGCCTAGTACATCACAGTCACTAAATACCCATTCAGTTCCCACAAAATATGGTGGGTAGGGCAATGCACATTTTATAAATTAGGAAGCCGAGGCTCAGAAAAGTTAACTTGTTTAGGGACAGTTTCCTGATTCAAACAGCATCGCTATTGCCTGAATCACTCTAGTCCCTCTGAACCTCAGGCTTCCGAAAACAGTCAGTGTGTTTCCTTCTGAGGGATACAAACTGAATTTCTGTTGCTTTAGGAGAGGTCCAAATTTCTGCTTCCTACCCAGAAGATTACAATAGACACATCTCATTTAATTCTTTGAGAACCAGTATGAAGAGTATCCTGCAAAGGTGCCACATATCTGAGCTCATATGATGAAATCTGTTGCTTCCTAGGTGACTGCACAGTCCCTGAACCATATGAAACTACCTCCATCTCTTCATCTGTAAAATGGGAACTATGGAAGATGATCCACCTTCTCTCCTGGGTTGCTGTAAAGCCAGGCATATAAATGAGTGAAAGTGCCTTATTGATTAAAACATTCTCTACAAATGGGATTAGTATAATTTTCATCATTTAAAAAAGAATGCCACCAGAAGTTCTAGCATCCCTTTATTCAGCCACAGTAAAACCTACTTGAAGACTTTACTTGCTTCTCCCTCTTATGTCTATTAGGTTGGTGCAAAAGTAATTGCGGTTTTTGCCATTGAAAGTAATGGCAAAACCACAATTACTTTTGCACCAATCTAATAAGTACAGCAAAAGAAACAAATGGGTTTGTGGAGTGGAAGCCACAGAGAAAGGATCATGTTTTCACTAAATCATGAGGTGGGGCAAATCTGCTGGTGCTGCCAACATGTGCCAATGTGTCTCTCAGCTTGCTCCATCACTAGCAGGTGTTCACAGGCTAGTGAGGATGGAGAGTGAGCTTTTCCCCCAATTTGCCTGTCTTTCACTTGTCAAGGCTTTTGACAGGCATTTTGCAGTTCTCTGTCACACAGTTCTAAGCATGACTGCACAGCATGCTGCTTAAAGCAACCCCAAGTCATGGAACTCTGAAAATTCCTCAAGTTTCTGTTTGATGGAATGCCCAAAGTATGAGTGTTAGTAGCCCATCCTGTTGATATGGGTCTGCTTCATTCATCCTCCTGGTAGGTGGGCTATCAACCCACCCCTAGGGATAGGTCAAAAGGTTGTCTCACGGTGATTGGGCTTTGCTGTGGGTTAGATGTGAGATTTGATTTTTGTGCCTGTTTGATAATGAAAATATCCCTTCTCCTTGCTCCCATGTACCCTGTGTAGAATACTTATTTATATCACAATCACCTTTTAGGGTGTCTGTCTCCCAAACTAGGCTATCAACTTCGGGAACAGGGGCCCTAGAGTATTCTTAACACACCTGGCAGAGTTCCTGGTGTTAAAAGGTAAACTTTGAAACATTAAGATTTTAAAGAGTTTATTTGAGTAGACAGCAATTGATGAATTAGGCAGTGCCAAATCATTGGTAGTGTAGGCTCTACCTAGGAGGAACAAGAGGCAAATTTTTACTAGGTGTTCAGGGAAGAAAGACAAAGAAAATATTTGACTGGTTAAAGTGGAAAGTCCCTCGTTAGAGGTTAATTGGCAGTTTCTGATTGGTTAAGCTTCAGTTTCATTTTGCCGGGATATGATCAGTCACACTGATTTGAGTTTCCGTTTGCTTACATAGGAACCCAAAGCGCTGGAGCTGTCTCATCTTAATGGCCTCCCAGTTACTTATTTTAACACTGGCATAAAACAAGGGCTTATAAGTGCATGTTGAATTGAATCAATACAATGCGTGTGAGGTACCTGAAAATGGTAGTTTCCTTTAAGGAAATGAGACCAGATCTCTTCTGGTCATTGAGAACTTTTTGATGATAACATGGTCAGAATCTAGGGCCTTAGCTAGGTCTGACTCCTGATCCCTGGCTTAGGGGTCATTTCTGTAGTTGACCATTATAATGATGAAGCCACCTGTGGGCTTTACTGTACCCACTCAGCTTCGCATATAAGTGCACGCCATTTAAAAAATATATATTATTTAATACCTCCAGGCACAAGAAATAATGTGCATTTTTATTGGTTTGCTTTGCCTATTCACTGATAGCATCTTTCCCTTTGCTAAGGTTTGTTATTTTAGACACAGCCTACACAATATATAGTGTTTAATTCACATCACTAAACCAGTATTATGAAGAGTGAAACTGAAGGAAGTATTTTCCTATTTAGGCTGTTTGGAAATACAAAGGGACCACACACACACACCCACACATACGCACACCATCCCACCACCACCAATCCCAACCTTTCCTTTGACTTCCCATATTTCTTTTGAATGTCTGGGCAGTTATGCAGGCCAGGAGAGGTGCCGTTTCGTGACTATGCCAAATGTCCTATTTGGAGTCAGGTTCCAGCCCACGCTGAGGTTCGAGGGGAGTGGGCGGATGGGCAGATAGCTGAAAGAGCACTCGGGGGCCCGTAAACAGGTGAAAGGTAGTTTTATTCAGCATTTCTCTCAGCAGCAGCTTACTCACACTAGCTCTCTCACACTGTCCACCTTGTCTCAGCTGCTTAGTCCGGCGGCTCCCACACATAGCTGTGCGGCTGGCTCTCCCTTCAGGGTCAGCAGCTTAACTCTTTCTGTCTCACTGGGCATGAGCGAGGTCTGTGTCCCAGCTTTTTCCTGTCCATCTGCAAAGATGGACAGCTCTGGCTCTTTCTCTGAGTGCAAGCATGCCTATACAATGTCTACAGGGAAATTATACCTTTTACAGGCAATAGTGGCTTAGAGCCAAGTGATGAGCCTTCCCTATGTTATGGCTATGGTGGTGAGCTTCCCTATGTTATGTCTACATGGCTATGATAACAAGTGGAGTTATACACCTGCACTCTAAACTCGCTGAGTCATTCTGGGTGTTTACCTCAGCCTATCCTTGACCAAAGCACAGCCATGTTCCTTACCCTCTACCCCCTAGGCCGAGGGAGACATAGGCCTTGGATACACAGGTTATACACATAAACTTTGGGTACATAGGCTTGATATACACACACAGGCTTTATATATAAGTTTTGGGCACATAGGTTTGATAAACAGGCTTGGCACACAGGCCTTACATTCCACCCCCTAGGCTGAGGGAGTTCTTCTAGTGCAGATCTGTGTGCATAGGGCAGCACCTTGGACCCATAGGCCACAGCAACAATACAGAGAGCAACAACCTACCACTAATATTCCTGATGTGCTACCCAAGACTATTAGAGCCCAATGTAGGCCAGAGCCCCAGAGGCACCCACTGTCTCTGCAGGGGGTCCTCGGTAAGGTGTTCAATCACCTTAATCTCCTGTGACACCCCTTGTAAGGCTGCTGTTATGGTGGTTGTTAGGGATAAATGTAAAACACTGTGTCCCTGCAAGGGCACAGGTGCCACCTTGGGTAGTTGTGACTATGTCTAAGGCCATACAGTTTTGCTGCACCACCTTCCTGATATGATTAACCTTATTAGTTAGAAAATGGAGAGCAACTTGGGTGTAATTCAGGGCCCGAGCTGTGTGCTCTGCAAGGACTATAACTTGCATTTCTACAGTAATAACACCTACTTCAGTGATAGTTATTATTAAGGGATAGAACCACTGGGGGCCTGCCACACTCACAAAAAGTGGGAACACAGCACCTCCCAGTTATGCAGGTGATTAGGCAATGTGGGAATCATGGTGACAGGGACATACGGCTACCCCCAGGTACAATGTCCAGTCCATTTGACTGGCAGATATGGCCATCCTGTATCCCCACAGACCATAAGCTCCCAGGAGGCATAAATTCCATGGGGGCCCGGCCTTGGTATGGCCACTTGTTCCACCACACCCTTGGTGTAGCGACAAATGTTATGTTTGCACAAATCTCAGCAGGCAACGATCCCACAGTGACTTTACCCCAGTGCTGGTCTATACATCGTGGTACCTACAATGGGGGTACCATGTGTTCTCCCATTAGCCAGCCCTATCCATCATGGACACTACGAGTCAGCCAGGGGGCAGGCTTGCCATGGGTTTTGCGACACTCCCTGTCCAAAGCTCACCATATTGCCTCCTACCCATTGTCCATGGGACCCCAAGTCTCTAGCCATGTCCAGTTCTTCGCAGAAGCTGAATGCATGTGCCAGGGCAAGCTGTCCGCAGCTGCTGCTGGAAGGGTGGTGCAGATCCAACAGTTGGAGACATTGGTCACCTTGGTATAGGTCTGGGCCCAGTCCATGATGCTGTTGGACATGCCAACCTACAGCCAGAATGACAAAGCAAGCATAGGTACTAACAAGGGTAAATCATGTCCCTTAGGCCAAATACAAGCCAACTTTTATCTCTAGCTAACAATGCAGCTGCCAAGGGCTTCTGCCCTGGGCAATGGTACCACACCTTATCAGCTCCCCATGGTTCTTTTGGGTCCTGTACCCATGCCAAAGTCACAGTGGAGCTTATGACAGGCCACACAGATAGTACGTATGTCCCCCGGAGGAGGGTCCCTTCCCCGACCGTTTTCATATGAATGGTTAATTGTGAAGGCCCCACGTTAAACACCCAAGGAGTAACATGTAAATTACACTGCAGATCCTCCCCCGCAGGGGGCTACAATAGCCAACCATCTTCAATGAGGGGCTTGGAGGGTCCATGGCCAACACCAGGGTTATCTGTTTCCCTACCTTTAGAGGTGTTGGGGCAGGCAATAGCAGATTACCATTCGTCCCCATACCTGGTTGGAGGTCATCTTTCCTCTCATAGATCTGGCCACATGGCCTGGCCCTATATGGGTCAGTGACTAGCTGATTCTGTAACTTTCAGGTAGTTAATCACAAGGTTAAGCCTCAATAAACTACCCAGCTATTGCTGCAGATTACCATAGGGGTCACCTCCTTGGTGATCATTATCTACACTGCCCTGAGTTTAACTTATTAGCTACTTTGCCCACACTTGGTATCAAACCATATAGTGACCGTACTAGGCTGGCCTACAGCAGCAATCTAGGCAGCAGCAGTACTCTGGCTAGACCTATCTGTATAACATGTGTCATTAGGATGGGAGTGTGCCCTTCCTTAAACAGTGATGGCTCAGGGTCTAGGGGTGCCATAGGCCCCATGGCCTTATCTTACATTAGGACTACAGGCCCTAAAACCTTTTGTAACTTTGCTGCTAATGGACTTGTACTTACAGTACTCTGCTGTTCTAAGTAGGTGCCCCACTTTGCTAAAGTGGATGTCTGTGCTGTCCCAGTCTCGGAGGTTTTTACCCATAAGCATATCCACCTTGCTATTGGGTAGGTCATCTGCACGACTGTAGCCTGTCCTGCAGCGCTCTTATGAGCCTGAAAGGCAGCATATGCAGTTATTAACTGCTTTCCCAGTCCAGGGGGTGGTTATCTATGAACACACCCATCCCATATTACTAATCACTTCTCTATTAAGGACTACCAGAGCTCAGCTCCCATCCATAGTTGGGACCAAAAGCCTATTGGCATACTCAGGTGCTCTGTGCACTGCTATGGGCCCTAACTGAAACTATCCATGGTCACATTGGTCAATTACCCTTAGGGTTTGTGCCTGCTAAATAGCCCTCTTGGCTACCAGACATGCTGTCTCAGCTTCATCATCCCAATCCCAGGCAAGAGGGTCATTGCTGCTTCTAAACCTGCAACAGAATCAAAGGTTAGCATAACATCATCAATAAGATCATGAAACATGGTGGGGCTATGCATGTAGCCCTGCAGCAACACTGTAAAAGTCCATTGTTGCCCTCCCATGAAGGCAAACTCTGCCTGGCTCTCTGGAGCGATGTCAATAGAGAAGAATGCATTAGCCAAGTCCCATCACAAAGTGCTACTGTCCCAGTTCCATTGTCAAGTCCATCAAGTCCATGATGGAAGGTCCAGCTGCGTGTGGAGGGGGTGTTACTTATTTCAGTTCCCAATAATCCACTGTCATCTGCCAAGTCCCATCAGGCTTTCTGACTGGCCATACCGAGGAATTGTAGGGAATATGAGTGCCACACACTATTTGCACCTCCTTTAACCTCTTAATAGTCTCAGTTATCTCCGGCAAATGGTATTGACGAGTGGAGGTAACCCATCAGGGTTGTGGCAGAACTTGGGACTGGTGATGCGTATGTCCACACAGTACCAGTTTTAATACATGAACTCTTAGTCTGAATTCTCCAACCGCAGTGTGTAAGTCCAGACTATGCAAAATGTCCACCCCCAGAATATATTGAGGTATAGGAGAAACATACACAGTGTATAGGCAGGGAGCCAAGTGGCCAATGCCAAGATGCAGAGACACAGGTTTCACCTTCACTGACTGGCCCCCATAACCGTCAATCAATGCAGCTTTGCCCAGAAACTTATCTGGGTTTCCATAAGCTATACTGCAGTCTGCACCAGTATCTACCAGTGCTAGGACCCGCTGTACATTAGTGGGGGGACCAGTGGATTGTCAGCTCCACGTAGAGCCTCCAGTTGTCTGGTACCCTCCGCTGAGCCAGGCACCTTGGCCAGTTCCCTAATCAAACAAGAAAGCCTCCACATATTCACTTGTGTGCAAATAGTCCTTGAGTTGCAGCATCCAGGTGGGAGTAGTTTGAACAACATTGCTTCGCCGCCCCGCCTTAGGCATTCTCTGGAATTGCTGCTCTGGGGACAACTGCCTTCACAGAACCAACAGCATTCCATTGGGTTGCCTGTCAATTTTCTCCCGAGCAACCCCAGCTGCAATTAAATCAATCCACATCTGCATGCAGTTCACCTGCTGGGGTTCCTTCTCATCTTGTGGGGTGGTTACCCACAGAGGGGGCACCTTCCCCTTCTTTATGGCATGGGTTCCCAGGTCCCGCCAATGGCTTTCTGTCTCCCCGAAGGCTGCCATAGCATTAGTTACTTCATGTATGTGGCGCCTCCCGTACAGGGTGAGAACAGCAGCTAGAGAGCCAAAAGCACTCTGGGGCACTGAGCCCAGCACAAGATCCCTCATGTGGGAGGTAAAGCGTTCATCATTTGGCCTCCAGGTATTCAGATCAAACATAGCCTGCCACATACCCATCTCCTGGAGTATCTGCACCAATCAGTATATGATTGCCATTTACTCACTGTTTCTGGTATCTTTTTGGCATCATTCCAAACAGTCTGTATGGCTGCCATCAGCCACTCAATTAATGCGTGGTCACCTTGTCCTCGTACCATCGGCATGCAGGAGGGATGAGTTGTGATAGAAGCCAGTTTCTCCATCTCAGAGGCAGAGCAAGAAATGCTATCAGCTCCTTTGTCCCGGAGACAGAGCATTCAGGCAGGGAGGGGTTCCCCTGGGTGTGGCCTGCACTGTTTACCTAACTGCTGCAACTCAGTGCAGGTATAAGGACTATAAGAGGTGTGGTCTACCACTTTGAGGGAGTCCCTGGGCTCTCCCCTGGGGTCATATCAGCTGCTTATGTTCTACCTTTTGATGGATCACAGGGTGAGCCTGCAGTGGGGGAGCCTCCTTCTCTTTGGCATCAGACCAAACAAGAGTGTCCGGCCAGGAGGACGGGCTTAAGGTCACGCCAACAGCTGTTGCTAAGTCCTGTTCCAGGCCGTTTATCTGGGCCTCCAAGTGCCCTGCTTGTGCCTGGAGGTCCCCCATCCTCAGGTCCTGTTCCAAGCTGTGCACTTGGGCCCCTAGGTGTGCAGCTTGCACTGGGAGGTCACTTACCTGTGGGACTGAGCATGTACTTCCCGCAGTGCAGTCAGAAACGCCCATCCAACTCTGCTGGCAAAGGTGCGTTCCTTCTCTGTGCTGTGTGCTTCCAGCTGCTTCAATGCTTTCTCCACATTTGCGGGAGACCCGCCCACTGCCTCCCACATTTCTATTGGGGCACATCCAAGCAGCACCTCTGCCACCGGGTACCATAGCCCATGCTGCAAGATGTTAGGGAGTGGCTCTCTAGCTGCTGTTCTCACCCCAAATGTGGGATGCCACATACATGAAGGGACTACTGATATGGCAGCCCTCTGGGAGGCAGAAGGCCATTGGCGGGACTGAGGAACTAGTGCCATAAACAATGGGAAGATGCCCACTCTGCAGGTAACCATGCCACGAGATAAGAAGGGGTCCCAGAAGCCGACCCAGGAGCCCTCAGGGGCTGAAGACCCACTCACTTCATCCTGACAATGTTGCCAATTGTCAGGTTCACAACTACGCCAAATGTCCTGCTTGGGGTCAGGTTCCAGATCATGCTGAGGTTCGAGGGGAGTGGGTAGATGGTCAGATAGCTGAGAACAGTCAGCATGGGCTGGAACCTGACCGTGAAAAAACATTCAGGGGGCCATGAGCAGGTGAAATGTAGTTTTATTCAGCAGCTCTCTCATCAGCAGCTTACTCACACTAGCTCTCTCACACTGTCCACCTTTTCTCAGCTGCTTAGTCCGGCAGCTCCCACACACAGCTGCACGGCCGGCTCTCCCTTCAGGGTCAGCAGCTTAACTCTTTCTCTCTCTCTCTGGGCATGAGCAAGCCGAGCTGTGTTCTGGCTCCCTCCTGTCCATCTGCAAAGATGGACAGCTCTAGTGCTCTCTTTCTTTCTCTGGGCGAGAAGTGCACCTGTACAGTGTCAACAGGGAAATTATACCTTTTACAGACAATAGTGGCTTAGAGCCAAGTGATGAGCCTTCCCTATGTTATGGCTACGGTGGTGAGCTTCACTATGTTATGTCTACATGGCTATGATAATGAGTGGAGTTATACGCCTGCACTCTAAACTCACTGAGTCTGGATATTTATCTCTGCCTGTCCTTCACCAAAGCACAGCCATGTTCCTTACAAGAGAGTAATCACACTTCGTGCTGCAGGCATGATCTAATCAGGAATGGGTCAGGAAAGACCTCTTCCCACCCAGCAGGGTTGTTTGGTTGGCTAGGTGCACTAACTGGGGTGAAGACTACTAAATTCCTGTTAAGCATCAGGCATTGCAGCTGCAAGCTGTTAGGGAGTGGACTCGACTGGGTAATAGTCTAATCTGCTGCAGCTTTGCAGGATTACTGCAGGGTGCTATTTCAATTTTCTATCAATTCCTCATTGCTATCTCTGTCTTTTGGAATCTAACAAAGTGTATCTACTTCTTTAAACAGAGACTATGGGAAGAGAGGACTTTAGTGCTCAAAGAGAATTTAGAAATTATCTACTCTGATCTTCTGACTTCACAGAGGATAAAATTTATGTTATTAAATGCTAAGTGACTTGCCCAAGAGCATATTACGAGCTGGTGGCAGAACTAGGATTAGAAGCTGGGTTCCATGGCTTCAATCAGATCTTCTTTCCATTACGTTATAATTAAGATCCACTGCACAAAGGTCATTCAGGTTCAGCTATGCCTGAGGTTCATCAGACTTTTTTAAGCCTGGAGGGCTTGTTAAAATACAAATTGGTGGGTTCTACCCCCAGGGCTTCTGATTCAGTAGTAAATGTCAATGGGCTGAGAAGGTGGAAGTTTAATAAGTTATCAGGTAATGATGCTGCTGCTAGTCCAGGGACCAAACCTTGATAACCACTGAGATACCCCAAAGTTATCAAATGGGACAAACATTTCTTTCTCTTCTCATTCATTTGTTCAGTTGTTTATTCACTCATTCATCAAATATTTATTGAATATCATCAACTGAAAGCCTCACATGTTGGTGCTGGGGATGGGAAACATGAAGATGACAAAAGCACAATCCCCTTCTTGAGGAGTTCACAATCACTGGGGAGGGACAGACGCAGAAATAAGCAATTACTGGGCAAACATTTAAGTGCAGTGATAGAAGTCTGCACAAAGTTAATGGTTGCACCAGAATCAAAGTAACTGAAGTGGAAATATTTCATGGAAGGCTTCACTGGAAAGGCAACACTCAGTCTGGGCCTTGAAGGACAAGTGGGATTTCTCCATATAATGCAGGGACAAAAAGATATTCCAGCTTGAAGGAATAGCATGTGTAAAGGCATAAAGAATGACATTTTAGGGAGAACTGGCTTAAGTAAGTGGCAGAAACATCGGCTGTATGGAACAGATGTCGAGGAGTGGAAGACAATTAAGACAGAAAGTTATGGAGCTGAAGATGAAAGGCATTTCATGATCTGCCAAAGTGTTTGGGATTCATCTTGTATGCAGCAAAGATACTGAAGGGTTTTAAGCAGGAACATGTTTTCACGTAGCCTGGGCTACAGTGGAGAGTAGATGAGAGGGTTTCCTGGAAGCAAGGAGGAATTAAGAATCTATTATAGCAATCTACATGAGAAATGATGATAACTGGTCCAAAACAATAGCACAATAGCAATGGGAATGGATAGAAGTGAGGATTAGAAAGTTAAAATCAACAGGGCTTGTTAACAGGTCAGAAGTAAAGAATGAGAGTAAGGAGGGAGTCATAGATAATTCCATGGTTTCTAGCTTGGCCACCTGATGAAGTGGAAAGACTATTAATAGAGATAAGAAATAAAAAAGAAATAGGTTGGAAGGAGATACTAAAGGTTCATTTGGGACATGCTGGGACTCTGATGTCTGAGGACAGACAAGAAGAGATGTCCTGCTGTGACTGGGAAATACAGTTTGAGGTTCAGGAGAATGGTACAATGTCAGGATAGAGATTGGGGTAATGTCTTCGAAGGGAATGAGCTTAGGGAGATGAGTTGAATGTCTTCTCCTGGATTAATATTTACATTGCTGTCACAGTAATAAGTGATATAACCTCAATTATAAAGAAAGGAAACCAAGAGATTAATGATACTAAGGGATAACCAGAAAAAAGTGAAAATCAAAATGCAAAATTTCTGATTTTGAAACTTGAATGTTTTGAGAATGGACACTAAGAAAACAACTGTAGCAACATATGTTTCCAATTAGTGTTCTTAGCTGAGCCACTACTGGTTCATTGGCTTAAGACCTTCTTTGGGCAAATTCTTAACTCCTTCAGGTCTCAGTCATCTAATCTGTGAAACAGGGTTGCTGAGGATTAAATAAAACAATTCAGGTAAAATATTTAGCATAATACTTAGCATATAAAAAGGGTGCTGTAATTTTTAATATATTTACTTATCAGTGGAACAACTGTGCTAGAAAGCAGAAAACTACTAAAAACACATATTAAAACTATCCAAGAAAACCACCAGTAAAAGAACAAGTGAAGTTAGTTACTGGGAAGACAAATGCTATTGAAATAAATGGCTTTTTCTTGCTACTTCCTGAATACACAGAACGGTATTTAGTCTGACACGCCACCTACTATGACTACAACACCAGAAAACACCTCTAATTCCTTATATTAGTTTTCTATTGCTGTGACACAAAAATATCACAAACTCAGCAACTTCACAAAAATTTATCTCAGTTTCACATGACTGATACTCAGCTGAGGGTCTTACCAGACTGAAGCCAAGCCGCTGGTCGGAGCAGTGGTTCTTGGTTCTCATAGGGCCCTCTTGCAAGTTCACAGGTCATAGGCAGCAATTCATTTCCTTGCAGTTGTAAAATTGAGGTCCTCATTTTCCTTCTGGCTGTCAGGTGGGGGCTACTGTCAGCATCTTCAGGCTGCCTGCAGTTCTTTACCACATGGCCCCCAGAGGCAGTTCACAACATAGATGTGAACTTTTTCTCTACAGGCCAGCAAAGAACTTCTGGAGCACTAAATCCTTCTCATGCTTCTAATCTGACTTCTGTCTCTGACTTCCAGACAGAGATTTATTGGGCTCATATGATTAGCCCTTCTGGATAATCCATTTTATGGTTATCTGATGTGGTACCTTAATTACACCTGCAAAATCCCTTCACAGCAGCACCTAGAACGGTGTTTGATTGAGTAACTGGGAGGTGTGTGTACCCCAAGGGGCTGGAGACAGGGACCATCTCAAGACCCTTCTACCACATTCCTGAAGCACCTGCAAGTTCAGTCACGGGACTGAGCAGTGATTTTTAGTGGCATGGCTGGATTTAACATTTGACCCTCTGGCTATTTCTCTACACTCCATTTATATTTGAATGACAAGTTGCGAATACCTCAAAGTCCAAGAGATATGCATTTTAGAATGATGTGTAATTATGGGTCTTTCACCTTTAAGTCTGTGCCCCTGACAACTACATAATCATTGGGTCAAGACAGGAATTTGTCACTTAAAAAAAAAAAAAAAGCAGCTTTTCAACTAAAATTGTTTACTATTGTTTAAGATTTAAGAAATGTCAGT
This sequence comes from Pongo pygmaeus, assembly GCF_028885625.2. Classification (NCBI taxonomy): domain Eukaryota; kingdom Metazoa; phylum Chordata; class Mammalia; order Primates; family Hominidae; genus Pongo; species Pongo pygmaeus. The sequence goes on along the minus strand of NC_072386.2, from coordinate 49,988,606 downwards.
TTGATCAATGTAGTCCTGGCAATAAATCAGTTGAGGCCAAGCCTGGTTTGAGGGGATATGTGAACATATACTTGCCCTGAACATATTTAATTAAAGAGCATGTATTTTATGTTGTCAAATCAACTGGCTTCTTTCAGGAGCCTCCTAGCTTAGACACAGCCAGGCTGAGAAACCATTAATAAAAAGGAGCATGCAGCAAATGCTAAGCTGAGGGTGGAGCTGAAGTACAAATCATGGTTGAGATGCTTAACTTCCAGGGCCACCAGAAACAGCTGTCTCTGCACTGGTCTCAGCCAGGTAAAACTCCAGAAACTTTTGAGACTGCTCTGCATTTGGGACACTCCAGGGCTGTCAACAACAGCTGTCTCCGCAACTGGACTAGGGGGGAAAAAAAGAGATCTCTCATCCCCTTCCCCGATCTTACCCAGATCCTTGAGGGTCAATCTATATGTGGGTCCTTTAATATGTTCATTTTGTTAGCTGATCACACTATTACAGACTAGTCAATACAATACACAATAGGAAAAGATGGTGTAATGATTTCTTGAATATCTTGAGACACCAAAGTTTATACTCACTATATATAGGTTGAGCTAATGATATCTTGGACACTGATAAAAGCCAGTGTTCACATGTACATTCACTTTTTGGTCTCTGGATCCTAGAGAAATGTATAAGTGCATTTTAAATTACTTTTTATACTTTTTCTCTTGTCTCCTTCTTTGCTATAGATAATGATGAGACTTTATAAACTCTCTTTTCCATGCTGTAAAGGGATTCTAAAGTCTATAAATCATAATTAAGCTGGTGTTCTTACATGACTGAGTTATAATCCATTGATTCTTGAGCCCATTTATCCTGCTTACTCCACCTCAGCTTCAACAAAAGGAAAGATATTGGGGACAATAAGTGAACTTTCTGTATTGAAGGATTAAGACGATGCCTCTGTCTCTGAAACCTCTCTGAGAAGATCAGACTCATCCCTAAAACAATGATGTCTGGGTTAGCACTGGCAGAAATCAGATTTTGGAGTATACTTCAAAAGAAAAAAAAACTTTTAACAACAAATGCAGATTTTCCTTTTGCTTCTTCCCACATTATAGACATGGTAGAACAATATTTTGCCCATACTTAGTTAAATTGTTCCAAGATGGAAAGAACCAAACACAGACACTTTGGCATTATTAATGGTGAGCAGGCAGGTTTATTCAGAAAAAGCTCAGATTCATACTTGTAAAAGTCTGAGAAAAACATCAAAATGCTATTACAATACAGCTGGCCCAAACAACACAGGTTTGAACTGTGCAGGTCCACATAATTGTGGATTTTCTTCCACCTCTGCCATTGAGACAGAAAGACCAACTCCTCTTGCTCCTCAGACTACTCAGTGTGAAGATGAGGATGAAGACCTTTAGGATTCACTTCTACCTAACGAATAGTGAATATATTACTTCCTGAATAACGTTTTTTTTTTCTCTAGCTTACCTTCTTGTAAGAATACAGTATATAATACATACAACACAAAAAACATGTGTTAATCAACTGCTTTATGTTATCAATAAGGCTTCCAGTCAATGGTAGACTAACTACTAATTAAGTTTTTGGGGCGTCAAGTTATATGCAGATTCTCCACTAAGCAAATGTTCAGCGCTTTTAACTCCTGTGTTGTCCAAGGGTCAACTGTATATACGTTTAAGGTTATTGTTTACCCAGTAGATCAAACCAAGACCAAGTTAGGTTTATGTGTTTTTGGTTTAACCAAAGAAAATGTTCGGACTAAAGCAGTCCATCAATAGAACAGACTGCCTTTTAAACCAGGGAACAACTTGTCTTTGTAGGTATTTTAGGTATATGAATGATCATATATGTATCTGCTTTGGGTCATCTATGGTCCCTTCCAACTTAAAACTTCTCTATTCATGAACATTGCATAACTGAACTATGGATTTCATATAAATAATATCTTGTTGCCTACTTTAGGTTTGAAATGTTTTCCTTCTCAGTTGCATAGATATATATAGCACCATCTCCACTATGAACTCTGACGTAGAAAATACAAGATTCTGTGAGGCTAAATAGACTTAGGCACTTCCACATAATGCTGCAAAAAGCAACAGCCTTAAAGGTACTACTTGCTCAACATGTCATTCCAAACACATGCAGCTGAATTTAACGGTATCTTTCCGCTTTGAAAAACACTTTATATACCTTTACAAAGAAGCCATAGTATCTCAGGGTAGAAAAACCCAATAGGTAGAAAACATGGCCTTCTCTCAGAAATGAACTATGTAATTTTGAGTGCTTATCTCAAAATCATCACAGAAACATATCTAGTGCTTGTGGAAAAAGAATCAAAAGATCTCTTTTTTTTTTTTAGCTAAAGGTTCTGAATTTTTCTTGTGACATTTAAGTCTTTTATTGTATGCTGATTTTTATGATTATCTAACGGTTTCATAATGGTGATTCTTGCCTCCATGAAAGGGAAGACTAGAACAAAAAACTGACAAGAACAAGTTCTAGCTCCATCACGGACTTACTGAATGACCCTAGGCAAATCATGTGGGCTCTTTCTTGTGTTTTAAGTTTTACCTCCAATGAAGTAACTACCTCAGACTAGCTGTGAAGCTCTCATAAGGTGATGGATTTGAAAATGCCTTGCAAAGTATGAGCAATTCATACTTAGAAAGTTTCACGTACTTCTATATATTGCATGATGCCCACCCAGGGTTAGGTTGATAACAGTTGTTGATCCAGTTATGAAAGAAATAAAAAGAACTCTTTAAAATAATGAAGTAAAATAGCTAATTTTCCCGTTGGTTTACCATATGCTCTATTTAAAACTTTTAAAAATTCTATTAACTATAACTAAACATATTTGTTTAATATATATAATATGATATGCAATTATACAAGACATATCATTATGTTTATATATAATGCTTAATTAAACAATTATATTTAAATATAAGTTATACTTTCCTTACCCAGATAAGACAAAGAATCTGTTTACTTCTCTGAGGGATTTATTGGTTCCTGTGAAATCTGTGAAGGCCACGAACACTCTATAGCCAGAGAATGACAACATATGATTTTCTTTTCAGTCTTGTAGTATCCACAGTAGTGATGTCTGTCCATGTACAAGTGTCTGTCCAGAACACCCATTAAATTCTATGCCTGCTCTGTGTGTCACGGGGACCGAGACAGAAGACAGATTCACTGGTGGTACTTTCAAACATCGCGGTAGGCCTTCCCTTTGGGGTCTGCCATGACAATGATACCCCAGGTGGCAATGCCTAGAAAAAAACAACGATATCTTATCTTTATGCTGCATTTAAATTTACCAAGTGTTTCACATATACGCCATCTTATTCAACCCTCACAACACTTCTGGAGAATATATTACCATTGTATCTTTCTTATAGGCGAGTGAAGCACAGAAAAAGAAAAAAAAAATCAGGAAAAAAAAGAACATCCTGTAGGAGAATTTACCTATACAGGATCAAGAAGGTAAGACAGTTAGAAACCTAAAATTCTATTCACTGACAATCGGTTTGAAAGCTAAAAAAATCATGACATTTGACTGGATGACATCTTGACGATCACAGAACGGGGCTGTGGGCCACATTACCCAGGTGTACCAAGTAGGTGAGCTTAGAACCCATGTCTAAAGATCTGGGATTCAAGGCAAATTTCTTAAATTAAGGTCAAGTGCCCTCGCTCAGGCTTTCTCCAGGACCTGGAGAAAAAGTGTGGGCTTTGAGATCTGATATACCTGGGATCAAGTGACTGTCATTTCCTGACCATGAACACAATACTCCTCGTTGCCTCGGTTTGCTCCACAGCAAAATGAGAATACTATAATCATACCTACTTCTAACAGCTATTCTGAGAATTAAAAGGGCTGAGCCTAATAAGGGTTCTCAAGAAATACTGACTTAAAATTAAAAAAAAAAAAAAGAAAGGCTTTCCAACAACTTCCTCTCCCACCTTGTTTGAGGTGCCCCTACCACCTGACCAGCGCCAGCACCCCGCCTCCCCGCCCACGTGGCTGCTCCGTTTCCTTACTCTACCCCGCAGATACCCAACCCGCCCAAGTGCTGTGCCTTGATTCTCACTGAGGCCGATGACCATCTTCGTAATGGTCCCTGGACTCGGGGGGTATCCCATCTTCATGGGCTTCCGTGCCACCCAGTACACGTACCCGCCCGCCCCCATCAGCCCCAACCCAGAAAGCATGCGACAGCTCCAGCACGTCTTCAACAGGCGGTGTTCTGCTGGGGAGGTCGGTGCTCCGGGTGTAGCTGGGGGCGCAGGCTTGGCGGGCGCGGCGGCGGTACCGGGAGGCGCAGCGATATAGGAATCAAAAGGCAGGGACAACTGAGACCCCATGTTCTGGAACTCGGCCTCAACCTTGGGAGTCTTCTGTTCAAACTGACGTAAACGATGCACCGGAAGGCAGAGCGCCGGAAAGCAGAACGCCGGGACGCTGGCGCCGTGCGCGGAGGAAGCCTGAGGGCTGCTGGGAAATGAAGTTCCCCTCTGCTTCAGAGTGGGAAAAGGTTAAAGAATGCTGCTCTTTCCTGCTGAATTTCTCTGGCAGCAACAACCTCGGATGCGCTGGAGGTCAATTCCAGCCCTCCTCCCCGCCGCACCCCCTCGGCCACCCCCGCTACTGTTTTAGAAATTCTGTAATCGCTACTCACTAAATGAATCACCTTACAGTTTCCTTAAAGGAGAAGTCTGGGTCTCTTAAGTTTCCTGCCTCACATGAACTGCGAGACCTTGGGCATGTCATATCTCCTATCCAGAGGCCTGTGAATCAAGGAGTTGGGTTTTATATGTGCATAATCATGTGCTAGATACAAACATACCATAGAGATATTGCAGGTTTGTTTCTAGACCAACACAATACAGCAAATATCTCGATAAAGCAAGCCATGCAATTTTTTTTGGTTTCTCAGTGCATATAAAAGTTGTTTACACTGTAGTCTATTAAATGTGCGATAGCGTTGTGTCTAAAAAACAGTATATATATCTTAATTTTTAAAAAATCTTGCCCAAAAAATGGTAACGATTACCTTAGCCTTCAGTAAATCCTAATCTTTTTTTTTTTTTTTTTTTTTTTGAGGTGGAGTTTTGCTCTTGTTGCCCAGGCTGCCGGGTGCAATGGCACGATCTCGGCTCACTGCAACTTCCGCCTCCTAGGTTCAAGTTATTCTCCTGCCTCAGCCTCTCGACTAGCTTGGATTACAGATGCCTGCCACCACGCCTGGCTAATTTTTTTGTATTTTTAGTAGAGATGGGTTTTCACCATGTTGGCCAGGGTATTCTCAAACTCCTGACCTCAGGTGATCCACCTGCCTTGGCCTCTCAAAGTGCTAGGATTACAGGCATGAGCTACCGCCCCCGGCCACTTCTAATCTTTTTGCTGGTGGAAGGTCTGGCCTCGATGGTGATGGCTGCTGACTGATCAAGGTAGTGGTTGCTGAAGTTTGGGGTGACTGTGCCAATTTCTTAAAATAAGACAGTAATGAAATTTTCTGCAAGAATTGACTCTTCCTTTTACGAATGATTTTTTTGCAACATGCAATGCCGTTTTATAGCATTTTAATAACCACCATATAACGTCTTCCAAAATTGGAGCCCTTTATCCAACATTTTGACAATGTTCATAGCATCTTCACCAGGAGTAGATTCCGTCTCAAAAAACCACTTTCTTCATCCGTGGGAAGTAACCCCTCATCTGTTCAAGTTTTATCATGAGATTGTGGCAATTCAGTCACATCATCAGGCTCCACTTCTAATTCCAGTTCTCTTGCTATTTCCACCACATCTGCAGTTACTTCCCTCATCTAAATTCTTGAACCCTTCTCAGTTGTTCATAAAGATTGGAATCAATTTCTTCCAATATCCAGTTAGAGATATTTTGATCTCCTCCCATGAGTCACAGATATTCTTAATGGCATCAGAATGGTGAATCTTTCCCAGAAGGTTTTCAATTTACTTTAACCAGATTCATCAGAGAAATGATTATCTCTGATTGTAAGGCTGCAAGAGCCTTACAAAATGTATTTCTTAAATAATAAAACTTGAAAGTCAAAATTACTTCTTTATCTATAGGTTGCAGAATGGATGTTGTGTTAGCAGTTATGAAAATGTTAATCTCTTTGTACATTTCCATTAAAGCTCTTGAGTAACTAGGTACATTGTCAATGAGCAGTAATATTTTGAAAGGAATCTTTTTTCTGAGCAAGAAGTCTCAACAATGAACTTAAAATATTCAGTAAACCATGCTGTAAACAGATGTGCCATCATCAGGCTTTGTTGTTCAAATTATAAAGCACAGGCAGAGTATCCTTAGCATAATTCTTAAGGGTGCTAGGATTTCCAGAAAGGTAAATGAGGATTGGCTTCAATTTAAAGTCATCAGCTATATTAGATTCTAACAAGAAAGTCAGATTTGAGGCATGAAACCAAGCATTGACTTGTCCTCTCTAGTTATGAAAGTCCTAGATGGCATCTTTTATTAATAGAATGCTGCTTCATCTATACTGGTTATCTGTTATCAATTATCTAAGCTATATCTCTTTGATAACTTGCTGCAGCTTTTACATCAGCACTTGCTGCTTCACCTTGCACTTTTATGTTATGAAGACAGCTTATTTTTTTTAACCACATGAACCAATGTCTGCTAACTTCCAACTTTCCTTCTGCAGCTTTGTCACCTCCCTCAGCCTTCGTAGAATTAAGGAGAGCTGAGGTCTTGCTCTGGATTAGGCTTTGACTTAAGGAAATGTTGTGATTGATTTGATCTTCTATCCGGGTGACTGAAACTTTTTCCATATCAGCAATATGGCTGTTTTACTTTCTAATCATTGATGTGTTCACTAGAGTAGCACTTTTAACATCCTTTTCCTTTGCATTTACAACTTGGCTGTTTGGCCTACATTCCAGCCTATCCCAGCTTTCGACATGCCTTCCTCAGTAATAATCATTTCTGCATTTTGACTTAAATTGAGAGAAGTTTGACTCTTCCTTTCACATGAACACTTAGAGGCCATTGTCATGTTATTAGTTGGCCTAATTTCAATATTTTTGCATCTCAGCAAATACAGAGGAGAAGTAGAGAGGGCAATGGTTGGTGGGTGGAGCAGTCAAAACACACATTTTTATTAAGTTCACCATCTTCTATGGGTGCAGTTCATGCTGCCCTAAAATTATTCCAATAGTAACATCAAATATCACTGATCACAGATCATCGTAACAGATATAATAGTAATGGAAAAGTCTGAAATATTGCAAGAATTACCAAAATGTGATACAGACATGAGTGAGCACATACTGTTTGAAAAATTGTGGTAATAGGCTTGCTCTACACAGGGTTGCCACATAACTTTCTATTTGTAAAATATACAATATCTGCCATTTACAGTAAAGTGAAGCATAATGAAATAAGATATGCCTGTCCTTTGCTAAGCAACTAACTGCATGATGCCATTTAATCTTCCTGACTCAACATGGCAGACGAAGTTTTCCCAACATATGACAAAAATGGCTAAGTGCCATAGCCACAGTTGAAACCAGTGTCTGTGGATACAGTCAAATATCTTAAACACTACCTGTACATATTGTGAAGAAACTACACAAATGTGATCAAGATGTTAAAAATTGGTTTGAATTACCTGGATAAATACTTTTTATTTCTCTTTAGCTTCTTTCTTAAAGACATGGTCTGAATTATGTCATAGTCATGGCATTGTTTTTTTAAGAGCCTTGGAAAAATTCAACCCCAAAATCAGGCTAATAGATATGAGGAATTGATACATAATCTGTTATTGCCGGTTTACTTTCTTATCTCTTAAGAATGATGTTTTACTTCTGATACTGTACTTCTGTATCATCAACTCCCAACTCATATCACCTTTCATTTTCTTTGGGTTTTGAGTACATATTTCTTATGTTGGGTTGTTCTTAGAGAATTACTAGCAAGAAATAATGACATTTAGAGTTTTGAGTTTGTTTCTCTTAGAGGAGATGGGTGAATATAGGGATAACTTTGGATTTAAACTTTTTTCCTTTAGATTGGCTTTAAAAATTAACAAGATAAACACATTCTATTCCATGTTCTGAAATGCAGTGTGATTTTTAGGAAGGTTAAAAAAAGGAAAAAATAAAGATATGGATATATAAGGATAAAATAAAGCAGTGAGAATACTGGGTTGGCCTACTGCTTAACTTCAAAGATGCTCTCTATTTATATATATGTTATATGGCACATATAATTAGGGAGGATCTTTATATATACACACACAGATATGAGAGAGACATACAGATATACATATCTGCATGTATATTTATATCTATAGAAAGGTGTGTGTGTGTGTGTGTATGTGCATGTGTGCGCATAGTAGGAAGACAAAGGGGTTTGGGAGATTTGGGTTCGATACCTTGCTTTATCACTATGGGCCACCCATGTGACATAGAAAATATTATTTATCTTCTCTGGACCTCAGTTAAATCATGTGTAAAATAAGATTTGGACTAGTTGGTCTCTAACAGTTTTTCCTGACTTGAAAATCCATCCAACTGCTTATTAGGAATCTCTCTTCAGATGGCATTGCACTAAGTGCCATACCAAATGAATTCAATAGTATTTCACCTAGAAATTCACAATTTGTGGCTTCTGCTTCTTACTGCCTGATACAACACTTTATAGTTACGTAATTTCTTCGTATTTATATAGGAACAAACTCATCGTTTGGCAATTGTTGCCAGACATTTTGACTGAACACCCTATAGATAAAAAAGATTGAGCACACACTATCATTTATGCATGTTTCTTATTTATAAATTATAGATAAAATATATATATAATTATATTTATATATAAATTATATATTAATATACTGCATTATATATTGTAAGCATAAGGTAAAATAATAGAAATAAGAAATTTCAATATTTTCTCACATCACAATATATGGACTTGTGCATCTCCATGGATACCATGGTTATTTGACATGTGATTTTATTCATGTTTTATCTCAAAGCTTATCTTCTGTCAGGAGAGAACATCATTAATTCTCCAAATAAATAGTATTAAAATAGCCCCATAACACTATATCCTAACAACAGGCAAGATTTTATTTTAATTTGTGTTTCTTTCAAGTACCTTCCAAAAGATGGGTTTGTTCTCTTATGATTATCTCAAATGAACTATTTCAGGCTTTGCTGCTATTTGATTGTTATATCCCTCCAAAATTCTCCAAAATTCAGCAATGGCTTCTGCAGAGCCTATTATGTATCCTAAAACTACATAGCACATGTTGCAATTGAGATGGACTCACATAATTTTGATTGGAAAATTACTGGAAGCATTAACACACCTCTTGAGATAAATGAAACAGAAGGGTCTGAGAATAAGACAAGATGCTGATGAAAGCAAGCATTGTAACTAGAAGAAGTCTTTAAGGAAAGGAAACTAGTAGGAGAAGGTTGAAAGCTAACTTTACCTCATTTTCTTCTTCATTGTGTTTATTTCTTTTACTATTTGTTATGTCTATAGTTCATTTTAGCACTTTTGACTCACAAGATCTCATGATTTATTTATAAATATAAAAAGTGCAAAAGATGTAAAACTGTACATACTGAAAGTGTGCTTCACACTCCTGTCCCTCAGCCACCCAGTTCTCCTTCCCTGACAGTGTGTGTTACCAGTTACTTGTGTGTCTTTTCAGAGATGTTTGCTTATGTGTGTTTTTTTTCTCCAATGATTTTAGAGTTCACTGCATATCAGTCAGTATGTAAAGAACTTCTTTATGCTTTTGTGTGGGTCTATAGTATTCCATTTTATGAGCATACTATATGAGTGCCCTCATATCAGTGGGCACTAATGGACATTTAGACTGCTTCCACTCTCTTGCTACTATAGATAGTGTCACAATAAATAAGTTTGTGTATACATCATATCAAAAACATATGAGTATATCTTAGAATAGGACATATTCTAAAGATATGTATGGTAATTATAAGCGTGGTGGATAGTACCAAATTGCCCTCCATAGAAGTCGTGCCAGTTTACACTCTCACCAGCAAGTGTAAGAAGACCTGTTTCGTCACACTGTTCTTTAAAATTGAATCATTGATCTTTGATCTCTGCCAATCTAATATATGAAAAATGGTTTCATTTTCCTTTTTTTATTATGAGTGAGCTTCTTAAGTATGTTTAGGGGCAACTCATATTTATTTTTCTGTGAACTGTCAACATATTGTATCCATTTTTCCATTAGATTGCCTTTTTCTCATTGACTTCTCAGGACTCTACATATTAGATGAGTTAACCTTTTGTCTGTGATATAAGTAGGCATATTTTTCTCCCAATTTGATATTTGTCTTTTGACTTTGTTTTACTTTTTACTATGCACATTTTATTAAACATACTTGAGTCGATCTTTCCTTTTATAGCTTCTAAGTTTAGTGTCATGTTTAGAAAGGCCCTTCACCATCTATGGTTTCTCCAGTATTTCAGCCTTTTTTTAATGCTTAAAAATTTAATACATTTGAAATTTATCCTGTTATTACATGTCAATAATAGAATCAGACTTTTCCCCTCAGAGGCTACCCAGTTGTCTCAATATTATTTATTAAATAATCCACCTTTTTAATACCTATTTAAAATGCCACTATTAGCCCATAGTTGTAGCTACCCGAGAGGCTGAGGTGGGAGGATCGCTTGAGTCCTGGAATGAGAGACTGTAGTGCACTATGATCATGCCTAGGAATAGCCACTGCACTCCGGCCTGGCAACATAGTGAGATGCTGTCTCTATTAAAAAACTTAATTAAAAATCAATCAATAAATAAAATTTTAAAAAATTAAATGCAATTTTTCAAAAATACCATATATGTAAATATATGTTTATATATATTTATGTATGTATGTCTATATTATATATGTATTTATCTATATATACATCCATATATATATATTTACATTTATTCCTGGACTTCATATTCTATTCCATGATCTGCCTATTAATTCACATGCCAATAACACATTATTTTAATTGCCAAATCTCTATAATGTGTTAATACTTGGAGACTGGTTTGCCTGATTATCTTCTCTTCCAGACTTTTCTTGGCTATTTTTATTTATTGTTTATTTTTCCACATGCACTTTTGACTCAGCTTGATTATTATAACAAAAGCTGATGACATCTTTATTAGGCTTATATTAAAATTGTAGGCTAATTTAGGAAGAAATGACATCTTTATGATATGGAGTCATCTTATCCAAGGACATGGAATGCTTTTTCTTTCATTCATATCTTTTGTATTCCTCTGTAGCATTTTAAAGTCTTTTCATAATGATCTCACACATTTTATTTCAGACATTTTATCTTTTGTGTTGTTACTGAAAGTAGGGATTTTTCCTTCTGCTGTATCTTCTGACTGATTATGGCTTAACTATAAAAAGGCTCATGATTTCCAGAAATCCTAATATTGAATTATGCATGCATTCTGATGAACCTCTGAAATATGATTGATAGTTTTGTGTGTGTGTGTGTGTGTGTGTGTGTGTGTGTGTGTGTGCACAATCTGTTGATTTAGGTGATCACTATTATGTCTATTTCATAAAAAGAATTTGGAGATACTCCTTTTTTTCTGGATTCTGGAACAGTTTAAACGTTATCTGCTTTTTAAAAGTTTTGGTAGAATTTCCCTGTGAAATTGTCTAGTTCAGTCACTTTATTCTTTGTGGGGGCAAGCAGGTTATTTGAAGAGGTTCATTTCTATTTTGGAAAGCTGTTTAAATTTTCTGTTAGCAATTTTTTTTTTTTTACAAATTATACATCTCTGGAATATTATCAATTTCATACTAGTTTGCAAGTATGTTTTTATTGGTCAGATATGATGGTTCACACCTGTCATATCAGCACTTTGGGAGGCTAAGGAGGGAGTATCCCTTGAAGCCAGGGGTTCAAGACCAGGCTGAGAAACATAGCAGGACCCCATTTCTATGAAAAAATGAAAAAATTAGCCGGGCATTGTGATGCATGCCTGTAGTCCTAGCTACTCAGGAGGTTGAGGTGGGGGGATTGCTTGAGCCCAGGAGTTTGAGGCTGCAGTGAGCTATGATTGTGCCACTGCATTTCAGCCTGAGTGACAGAGCAACACTCTGCCCACCTCCATAAAATAAGTTTGTTTGTATTAAGTAGAAAAGACGGTACCCAACAATTCTTTTAATCTATTAATTTATTTAATCAGTGTGGAATCTGTAAATGTTAGCTTATATGGAAATGGATCATTGCAGATGTGATTAAGGATCTGGAGATGGGTTGGTTGTGATGGATTATCTGGTCAGGCCTAAATGCAGTCACAGGTGTCCTTATAAGACACACACAGAGAACAATTACACACAGAATACAGTGTGACCCCAGAAGCAGAGACTGGACTGAGGCAGCCACAAATCAAGGAATGCTGGCAGTCACCAGAAGCTGGAAGAACCAAGGAACAACATTTCCCAAGACCCTTCAGAGGGAACTTGACCCTGTTGACACCTTGATTTCAGCTCAGCAATTCTGATTTTGAACTCTGGACTCCAGAATGGTGAGAGAACATACTTTGTTGTTTCAAGCCACCAAGTTTGTGGCAATTTGTTACAGTGGCTGCAGGAAACTAATAATAAATGCACTTGATTAAACTATTGTCTCAAGACTGCACTCAGAAACCTAGGCTCAGACAGCAAAGTATATCTAACTGTTTGGGACAGCATTTTCTTTCTTTACGGATTTTGTGTTACTCTACTATTTTCTGACATTGAACATTGCTGTGGAGAATTCTGAGGCCAGGCCAATTTATTTTCTGATGTAAGTGACTAGATCTTTTTGCCTGAATGCCCAAATGATTTTCTTTTCCTTCCCTCACTTTGTTTTTTCCTTCCTTCCTTCCTTAAATTGTCCAGTAAAATCTTTGCTGACTATTCTAGTTCAGTTTTCCCAGGCATAAGCAATACCCTTTCTATATAAATAGATTCTTATCATTTATTTCAGGAATGTTTATCTGAATTATATCTTCTTAAAAACACAATTATTTTATTACTTTCTTATAACCAAATACAGCTAACTCGCATTACTTCTACTCATTCATCATTACAAAGGACAATTTATTGAATAATTTTAAACAATGCACTGTATGACAAACAATAAAGTTAAATTTACAAAGCATCCTGATTAATTATGTAGACTGATCATTAAAAAAGAGCAGAATTAATCATTTCTTTCCTTATAAAATAGAAGTTGAAAGGGTTCTGTTAGTCTTACTATCATCTTTATATTAAACTAGTGCAAAGTGTGGTACATATAATTTCATCTGGAAAGGTATGTGACTTATACATCTCATATAAATTAAGAAAATTTGCATAATAAAATGAATACAGAGAGCCTTAGGCTTGCATATTAAAATTTGGTGTTGAGCTATCTTTTATGACATTATAGATTAATTATTACATAAAACATATTTTATAAATTTATAACCCTGAGTAAAGAAAAATAATTGCTTCTTGAAAAGGTATTCCAGTAGTCATTTGTTTTGTAATAGGATAAGCTGAATTTCTGAGTTTAATGTCTAGCAAATCTGAACACCTTAACTTGAGTCAATGAATTGGTTATGCCTCATATTTCACAGTGACTGTTTCCTAAAGTCATGAATCTGCCATTTCTCCTGAAATACTGACAGATGATGCACTTCTTGGAGTATTCGTGTCGGGGTGGTTTTCCATGTGTTGTTGTTGTGTATGGACTATATTATCTCTCCTCCCTTCCTCTTGTATGCCCTTCCATTTTACTTAATTATAGGTCCTTTCCAAATATTCTCAAGAAGAATATTCCTCTAAGAATTTCTCTAAGCAGAGAAGTTTTGAGATGGAAAATTAAAGAGAAAACTGGGTATCAGAGTTCCTTGGCTTTGCCTATAGTTGTTGCAAACCTCTGCCAGATTAATGAGGTTGTTGAAGTTTCTAAATGTGGTGATGAGTTCCATAACTCTGATGTTTTTCTACAAAATCAGTTATCTACCTATGGCTCCTTTTTTATTGGATCTTTTTTGAAGACTGGGCTTTTAAGTCTTTGGTTGTTTATTTTTTTTCCATACTCTTTCATTCTTAGCCTCAAGGAGCTCCATATGCCTCCTTAGATAAACACTTTTTATTGTGTGTGCATTTATAAGTGTTTTGCCACCTTTTGAAGCTTTGCCTCTAATACATGGTTCTCCTGGCTTATTCTGTTGCTGATGCAAAAAAAAAGGTCACTCTAAAAGACCTGCCTAAATTTCTGCAAGTGTCTCTGTGGTGGGCCTTCATTTCTAAAGAAGAAAGAGATTGCAGATGAGGAGCTACATTTTTGTCCGTATTCTGCTAGATTTTCATACGTTCACAAGGTTTTGTCTTTTCTCTTTCCAGAATGAGCAGTAGCTGTTTTATGTGATGGTCTCTTTGTAATTCCAGTGACAAACATATCTGTCCAGACCATGTCAGCTCATAGGTTCAGAAAAGTATGTCTCCTTTGGGAATCTGCATTACTTCCATAGACTTTGGGGTGAGCAGTGGCCTGAGAGTAGTAGGCTGTAGCATTGATACAGGAAAAGGGAGTAACAAGAGAGTGTGGCATGCCATAGCCCCTGTCCCCTGCACTCAGAGCCTGGCGTGGGCCCAGGGGCATAACAGCCACATCACTTCTTCCTTTACTGTCGCCAACCTGGGCATGCACTTTAAACATTTGTTATATGTTTTTTTTTCTTTAAGGATTCCAATTATGTACACTGTTATATCTTCTTTCATTTTCTCACTAATTCATTTCATTTACTTTCTTTTGGCTTCTTAATATGCTTGTACAAGTGTGTGTTTTCCTTCATATTTCTCCATTTTTGCCCTTATAACTGAGATGGCTTAATTTTTTTCTTCCACTGTGTTTATTGAGCTCTGACAACTCATATTTTATTGTCTCCTGCTGTCTAATCATCTCATTCTGAGTTCTTTTGTTTGTGCTTTGAGTTCTTGCTTCATAAACCTGATTGCTTCCTTGCATTTTTAAAATTCAGGGAGAAATGTTTGGTCGTGATGTTTATATGCTCCATGACAATATTTTTCTGGATGTTATTATGAATCTACCATTTGTGTTTCTTATTTCTTTCATTCTTTCCCTTTTTTTTTTCTTAGTATACCTTTGAATATCCTGTGTTGGTTCCTTTTAAAATTAAGCATCTTTGAAAGGTTGAGATTTCCCAGCTATAAAAGAAGATTTATATCAGGAAAGAGACAGAACCAAGTTTCAAGCAGGCCGAGATTTTCCCTGTAGTTCAGAGAGTGGTGTCTGAGTTCATATAGCCCTCTTTTCTCCTCAGTGAGTGATAATAGGCAGCTTTGGGATTTTATAACTCAGCCTTTTTTCTTCTACACTGCTGCAGAAACCATGTGCTTCCTGGGTACATGCCTTCTTTTTGGCTGGTGGGTTTCCTTGTGGAACTCTACCTTCTTTTCTTCATGGAACAAAATTGTGTCTGTGGAACTAAGGACTTAACGTTTTGCATCTCAAAGTGTGCCCTTCACCTTCAAGAATTATGCTTTGCTGACTCTTTCTGATATTTGCAGCTGCAATGCCCTTGCTCTGCTGTCTCTTCTCTCCAACACATCCTCATGTGATCACCACTGCCATAGTGATTGCAGGTGTTCAGATTGCAACGAAGCGTCGTCAGCCTTAGTCCCTGGTAATTAGTATGAGCAGACACTCCTCATTACCTGCTTTGATATGTAGGGTGAGAGAGAAATAAACTTTTGTTGTATTAAGTTCTTGGGATTTAAAGTTATTTGTTACTATAGCATAACCTAGCTTATTTTGACTGATACAGTTGGTTCACAACTGAGGTTACTACCCTTGAGGGCATTTGGAAATAGAAGGAAGCATTTTTGGTTGTCACAACAGAGCATCCAGCAGCCAGGATACTAAGTCTTTGGTAATGCTACAACAGTTCTACTCAATAAAGATTTCTTTGCCTGAAATGCCAATAGTACCCCTCATGAAACACTCAAGTAAATGGCTTGACAAGAACAGCCAAATCACCTTTCTGAGTGCCCATTATTGAACCCTTGCCCAAACTGGATATTTTTGGCATCTTTTATTGTCTTCTGTTTTAAATAATTCAGGTAATTTTAGATGTTTGTATATGGTTTATTATTTTCTAAATATCACATCAATGAGTGAACTGTTAGAGTTTATTCATTTTTGCATTCTCATACTGTTTAGCACGGTACCTTACATCTAAGTGGTACTCAGTAAATATCTGTGAATTTCATTAGAATGAAGTATAATCTTGGACCCATGTCTGAAGACCTGTTTTCCATATTCTGGATGCACATTAGTAAATTCAGGGTTCCCCTTTTGTTTTCTGTAGTTTGAACTGACAAGAAATTTGAAAAATAAACAATTGAAAAAGACATTCCCTAAAGGTAAACCTCAAGTGTAATAAGACTCGAGCCAAATGGCCCAGCTGTCACAGTAAAATACAGCCTATTGACTTCTTTCTCACTAGGGAAAAGCACTGCTTACCACTTACCACAGAAAGCATGGAGAGAAAGTATCACCCTTAGAGCTGGAGGAGGGAATGTCCTCTGTAGCTGAGAGAGAGGCACAAAACAAACCTGGCTGGTAATAGATAGCCACGTTTTATAAGAGGTGAGGGTGGGAAACATAATTATCTTACCTTAAGGGTCAGAAAATAAATAGCACCATAGTTGAAATCTAAGTGAGGTGACCAACAACTTTTTTTCAAAAATCACTAGAAAAACATATTAAATACCAACTAGGTGCAAATTCCTAGTGCAGGAGTGGGTAGCAGTGAGTCTCACACAAAGATGAGCAGGATGGAGCCTGCCTTCTTGGCTTCTGGAATCTTATCTGCAAACTGTGTTCATATCTAAATAAATATAATATCTATAGACCCTGACAAATGTTATGACAGAGGTAGTAAGAAAATTTACTGAGAATGAAGGAAAAATATCCTTTCTTTGGATGGAAGTAAATGAGTTGAATCTAGAAGGAGTAATGCTGCCAGTTGAGCTTTAAAAGAAGGCTAACATGTGGAACACTGGATAATACAGAACTACCACTGACTCCCTTGTCCAGCAGCAGGGTTAAGAGGTGTAATAAATAACATTGATAAAATGCTTCACAGGTAAATGGTATGGTTACATACATTATTCATATGGCTGCATTACTATTAATGGATGGTTTATGTAACTAGAAACTGAAAAATAGTGACTGTTAAAGACTTTAAAAATTGGGATATACTAAAAATTATTACCATAATTTCTCACTGACTTATCAACTTATTATTGCATATATATGCATTTCTAGGACATTTATGTCATGTAGAATGACAACTAGTATGCTCTCTGGATGGCCATTTTGCTTCAGTCTACTGACGTTGACTCCTTGCAGGATCTCATTCCAACCTCAACTAAAGATAAAAACATCATTTGAAATATTGCTTCAGTAAATTCTGTTCTTATAAAATCAACCACTCTTATGACTTAGTACTAATGTTTATATTTGTTGATTTCAAGGCATTGTACATGGGCTATTAAGCAGTATATTTCTTTTGGTTTGAGTGCTTGTATTGATTAAATGAATAAATACCTTGGCTTCTCTTCAAGAAATGGACTTCATGATGTCTTATATCTTCTTAACTTAGAAAAGTCTAATGTGTACACACAGTTAAGGGAGAGGCTAAGCTGTTCAAGTACATGTCAGTGAGCCCAGGCCTTAAGAACCGTGAGCCAAAAATACTTTAATTATTTCAGTTTTTACCATAACACTTATTCACTTCAACAAAATGCCTCTCTGCTCCCTTGTTCCTTATTACTGTCATAAGGAAGGCACTCAAATTGATCCCTGTTGTAATCTTTTTTTAGGCCTTATGGGTATTTCATAGGTGAACATCTGGGAATGTTGTTCTTAGCCATCCAATGAATCAGTAGAAGAGGAGATGAGCCCTAGGTGTCTCACAGCCCGCTGCATGTGAAGGATTGCTGACACTAATCCACACCGCATCCTGCTATCAAATTAGGAGGCCCTGGATCTGCCACTGATGTGAAGCATAGACGGCCCAAGGAATATAATTGCTGCTGATAATAAAATGCACGGTTTTCCTGGAATTTTGATTTATCCCAGAATTTCTTTCCAGAGCATAGTCTTGTATTTTTACTGAAGTTAGCGTAAATAATAGAGTGGAAGAGGGATAGAATGAGGTGATAATATGAATTAAAATATCTATAGTATTTTCCTGTTTTCTACATTTAATACTCTAATTTAATACTATCTAATTTAATACTTACAATAGTACAATGACATGAGTCCTGTTATTTCCATCTCACAAGTAAGGAAACTGAGGTCTAGAAGGTTAAGTAGTTTGCCCAAAATAATTTGCTAGTGGATGGAGATGCTGGTGGAAAGAAATAACATCTAACATCGAGTGGGAAACTGCATGTATTCCACATATGTTAGTAAATTCAATCTTTACAACAACCTTATAAGCCAAGAACTCCTACTAGCCCCATTTTTAAAATAAACAAGTTAGGAACCAGCTATTAGTGATGACTTTGTTTAAGGGATGAAGCCTAGATTTGAATCCAGAGCTTCAGGCTCGCAGAATGTATTCTCAACCTTTATACTGTGGTGTAGTCCAACTCAGTGTGGCATCTGACTGTAATTTGAGATTTCCATCCATACACTGTGCTAAGATGCACCTATAAAATGCTTTACACACTGTCTGGCATGAAGAATGCATTTTATAATTGAAAGCAACTATTAATGTACAAATAGCAATGGTGTATTTGCCTGTTACCTTTATTACAAAGATTTCTAAACATTCAACACCTATTGTTGGAGTCATAGAATACTGAATTCTGCATATTTTCAGGTTATATTTAGAAAGATTGAGAGTCAGTGGCAATATGTAACTTTTCAAAATTGATAAGGTGTCAGTGGCAGGTCAGGCTGGCAAGGCAGTAAAGAAAGTTCTTATTGTGCTTGACTGCATGGTACCCCTTACTGACCAAAAGCAGCCTGTGAGCTCACAATATCACTTTTTAAACACTTTGCAGTTTACCAAGTGCTTTTAAATGCGTTCATTCATTTGTGTCTCATAACAACCTTGTTAAGTGGCCACTATTATCCCTGTTTTACAGAAAAGAAAACTGAAACACAAAGTCAGAGGTTAACTAACCACACAATTCATGCAACTAAGCAATGAAGCAGCCAAAGTCAAGAGCAGATTCCCTGACTCTAAGCACATTTTTTTTTTCACTGTACATTGTTGTGTGGTATTTTTATTAAGATTTTTGTCTCCTTATATTAGTTATGAATTAAATCTGAAAATGCAAATGTAATAAAGTATCACAGTGGGTAGCTTTTTGAAATGAATAAGCAAAAAGAAAAATCTGGTAGGCCTAATATCAAAATCTTAAAAACTTCTTTCAACAAATATTCATCCAACATGTATTTATTTAGTCCCTACCTTGTCCATGACATTGTGTTATGTGAGGTACATAAAGAAGCAGGGGCCAGGAATGCTGAGAAAAGCCTTCAGTTCAAATTCTCATATTTTTAGGTGTAAGAGAATTTATAGGAATCATGTCAAGGTAATTATATATCTTATTTCACTAATTAAACTAAAATCAAATTGGTGATGGCAGCTGTGTCTTAATTATCTTTACATTTTGCATAATGTGTGGCCCAGTATCTTACCTGTTGAATGAATGAATTGGGGTGTGAATTCAGAGCCATAGTGCTTCAAGCATTTATGGATTAAATTGAAAGTCATGAAACTAAGTTAAATAAAATAAAAGATTGATATATGATCATATGGTATAGAGAAGACAAGCATTACTTCTAGTTGAGATAATCCAGGAAAGCTTCATGGAAGAGATATTTTTTGAATGAGAGATAAGTAACGATTTTTGCTGCCTTTTCTATGGTAACATAGATAAATTAGTCTAATGAAAGTAAGACGTAAGATATTTAAATCTCCTAGCAACCTGTAGTGGGCATAGTGGACATTCAAAATACCTTTATTGAATGAATGACTGACTGAATCTTTGCAATGAAATTTTAAATATATTAGCCTTTAAATATGAAATGTTAAGATATCTTGGTATTACTTAGAATTATATTAGAAATGTCAAAACACTCTGATCAAGGATCTTTCCATATTCGATTTGGCCCTTCTAAAACAAGGAAATCACGTAAGTATTTTAAAGAATGCTCTACTCCGTTACAGAGATCTGATAATCCTGTATAATTTGAAGATGCATATGGAATATATAATCATAAAGTAATACAAACATCTCTGTGAGGTTGCATCACTTCTTTGAAAGGGAAATCACTAAGCCAAAAGTATTCCCTTATGTCCTCATTCTTAATATATCCCATTTAATTTTAACATCTTTTGGCAGTCTGGCCGCAGAAACTATGATATAAGGATTTCCATTCAATTTTGAGTCTGGGTTACACTTTAGTCTCTGCATTGATCATTCAGTTTCATGTTTTTTTTCCACAGGAAACCACTCACATGCCTCCTAGGTTACCCTAGTAGTATAAGAGCTAGGACTTTCATACGAACAATAAAAGGAAGCATTATTTACCATAAGGCACTTTTCATTTGATGGTCAATGACTCACAGTGCTTTCCTTTACTCAAGAGTAAAATAATAATGCTTCTATCCAATATTTAAAGGTTTTAAAAATGTTTACTAAATTTCATACTAGTGTAATTATCAAAAGAATAAATACAAATTTAAAACATTAATTATGAGGACGGGACTTCAGTTTGCTTTTATTACAACAATAAATAATAAACACATTCAGTGGGCTTTCCAAATATTGTACTTCTTTTGGATTTCTTTTAGAAACATTTAAAAAAAATAGCATAAAGGAAAATGTCAACAATGTTAATATTACTAATATAAATTAATGTTTTTGGTGGCAACATTTGGTGTCTCATATATTCTCACATTTGGAAGATTCCTCATTTGTGCTAGATGTGTGCATCTCTTCAGTAATGTTCAAAAAATTTAAAATTTTGATGAGCAAAATCTTGATGAACAGTAAAAAAAAAAAACTTTCTAAATTAATTATCTGACACTGTGAAGTAAATCCTGTTTCTTGAACATGTACGTGGTGCATTTTTGGAAACTATAGAGAAATGCTTGAAAATGTTATTTTATATGATAAAATGTGAGCCTTTCACAAAACTTCTCAGAACTTTGTAAAGTTTAGAGTCATTTTTTAAATTATACTTTAAGTTCTAGGGTACATGTGCACAACGTGCAGGTTTGTTACATATATATACATGTGCCATGTTAGTGTGCTGCACCCATTAACTTGTCATTTACATTAGGTATTTCTCCTAATGCTATCCCTCCCCCTACCCCACAACAGGCCCCGGTGTGTGATGTTCCCCTTCCTGCGACCAAGTGTTCTCATTGTTCAATTCCCACCTATAAGTGAGAACATACTGTGTTTGGTTTTTTGTCCTTGCGGTAGTTTGCTGAGAATGATGGTTTTCAGCTTCATCTATGTCCCTACAAAGGACCTGAACTCATCCCTTTTTATGGCTGCATAGTGTTCCATGGTGTATATGTGCCACATTTTCTTAATCCAATCTATCATTGATGGACATTTGGGTTGGTTCCAAGTCTTTGCTATTGTGAATAGTGCTGCAATAAACATACATATGCATGTGTCTTTATAGCAGCATGATTTATAATCCTTTGGGTATATACCCAGTAATGGGATGGCTGGGTCAAATGGTATTTCTAGTTCTAGATCCTTGAGGAATTGCCACACTGTCTTCCACAATGGTTGAACTAGTTTACAGTCCCACCAACCGTGTAAAAGTGTTCCTATTTCTCCACATCCTCTCCAGCACCTGTTGTTTCCTGACTTTTTAATGATCGCCATTCTAACTGGTGTGAGATGGTATCTCATTGTGGTTTTGATGTGCATTTCTCTGATGGCCAGTGATGATGAGCATTTTTTCATGTGTCTGTTGGCTGCATAAATGTCTTCTTTTGAGAAGTGTCTGTTCATATCCTTCGCCTACTTTTTGATGGGGTTGTTTGTTTTTTTCTTGTAAATTTGTTTGAGTTCTATTATCCCCATGTGCTCTTATAACTACACATCATGGTTCTATAGTTTTATAATGATTATGACTAAAGGATTACTTTTATTTGGAATTCCAAAAAATAAAAGAAGAGAATGATAAGAATAGTTGGCATATATCGTAAACAATATGAAAGGACGTTTAGAGTTAAAAAAAAAAAAAAAAGATATGCTTTCGTGGCTAGAAGTCCCCAAATGGGTTATGTTTCAAAGGGAATATGTAGTTTCTTTCCCAAGGGAGTGATTTTTAAACGTTGGTGCCTTAGTCTATTTTGTGTGGCTATAACAGAATACCACCAACTGGGTAATTTATAAAGAAAACAGTTTTATTTCTTTTTTTTCTTTTTTTTTTTTTTTTTTGAGACAGAGTCTCACTCTGTCACCAGGGCTGGAGTGCAAAGGCAGGATCTTGGCTCACTGCAACCTCCACCTTCCTGGTTCAAGCTATTCTCCTGCCTCAGCCTCCCGAATAGCTGGGATTACAGGTGCCCACCACTACACCCAGCTAATTTTTTGTATTTTTAGTAGAGATGGGGTTTCACCATGTTGGCCAGGGTAGTCTCAAACTCCTGACCTCGTGATCCGCCCCCCTTGGCCTCCCAAAGTGCTGGGATTATAGGCGTAAGCCACCATGCCTGGCCAACAATTTTATTTCTTAGAGTTCTGAAGACTAAGAAATCCAAAATCAAGGGGCCAGCATCTGGTGAAGGCCTTTGTGCTGTGTCACCTCATGGTGGAAAGCATCATATGGGTGAGAGAGAGCAAGAGATTGAACTCACAGTCTCAAGCCCTTTATAATTGGCATTAATCCGTTCATGAGGGTGGAATCTTCATGACCTAAACACCTCTCTTCATACCCCACCTCCCAACATTGTTGCCTTGGGGATTAAGTTTCCAGCACATGCTTTTTGGGGTACACATTCAAACCACAGCACTTGGTGTATAGGGGGAATCACTTGTGGAGCCAGTTAAAAATAGGATTTTTGAACCCCGTTCCTAAAGATTCTCTAGGAAGTCTGGTAGAGGGCCTAGATAGCTGACCATACCAAAGTGTTGACAATGGTTTAGAGGAAATGGAATTCTCATGCTCTGCTTGTCAGAACATAAAATGGCACAACCACTTCGGAAAAGAGTTTGGTAGTGTCTTAAAAAGTAGAACATACACCAACTATGTAACTCAGTTATTCCACTCCTAGGTATTTACCTAAGAGAAATGAAAGTATATGTCCATACAAAGACAGTGTTATCTGTAGCAGTCAAAAACTGTAAGCAACCCAAATGTGTGTCTGCAGGTACAAACAGGATCAACAAGGAACAGTATATCCATATTAGAGTATTACTCTCTAATGAAAAGGAATAAACTATTGATAAGAGCAACAACATGACTTAATCTCTAAATAATTATGCTCAGTGAAATAAATCAGAAAAGACTACATGTTATATAATTCCATTTTCACAAAATTCTAGAAAATGGAAACTATAGAGATGGAAAACAGGTCAGTGGTTATCTGGGGAAAGAGATAAGGGGGTGATGAGAAAGGGGAGAGATTAAAAGCCCTGGAAAAAAGCTTCTGGGGATGATAAATTTGTATTTTACCCTATCTGGGGAAACAGCTCCATAGGTGTGTACATGTCAAAATATCAAATTGTACATTTTAATTATGTTCAGTATGTTGTATGTCAGTTATACTTCAATAAAGCTGTTTTAAAAAATGAAATGAGCATGGGCAAAGGGCAGGAGGGGGTTCCTCTGCGTTCTAAGGCATCTAGACTTAGAGGTTCTTGTGTCTCATATTAGGACCCCCTCTAACCCAGCCACACTGTGAGAAGTGTGTGTGTGTGTGTGTGTGTGTGTGTGTGTGTATGACGTGAAGGCATTAACAGGGAGCAGAAGCAGTCTCAGACAGTTTTGATTTTTGTGTATTTATATGACCAAAAGAGAAGAGTAGCATTCCTGCCCCTCGATAGGCCGTTAACTGTGAGTCTGTAGCTGTGACGAATACAAAGTCTTACCTTGGGCATGTGGGTCCTTCCAGTGACTGTGGCATCACACCGAAACTACAGTCTCTTTCATATCACCCAAGTTGTTTCCCATTTTTAAAATATGTATGTATATGTATATGTGTGTGTGTGTGTGTATATATATAGATTTAGAGCATATATATATACACACACACACATATATATATATATATATATATATATATATATATTTAGAGCAGTTCACAGCAAAATTGAGTGGAAGGGTACAGAGATTTTCTACCCATGTATAACTTCCTGGTTACCCTCATCCCCCACCAGAGTAGTCCGTTGGTTACAACTGATGAACCTAGATTGATACATCTTCATCACCAAATGTCCATTGTTTACAGTAGAGTTCACTCTTGGAGTTGTACATTCTGTGGTTTAGATAAATGTATAATAATAGGCATCCACCATTGTAGCACTGTACAAATTGGCAGTTTTTTAAAAGGCTACATTAATAGCTGGGAGTGTACTGGGTAAAAGGAACTGCTGTAAACAGGCCTTTAGTAAGGTGGGCATAAGATATGGAGGCAGGTGGAAGAAGTTTCTATAGTCCTATATTTAGGTCTCACAGTCTCTCTACCCACCTCCTTAGGTGGGGCAGGAGGGCTGGAGGAAGCTGGAATTGGTCATTTCCCTTCCCCTAGGTTAGTTAAGTTCTGATTAAACCTCAGCAAGCTAGGCTCTGGTTAAATAGTTTCTCCTCACAGTTGATCTTGTTAGGAAGAACAGAATGTTCTGGCTATTTCAAAATAGTTCCTTTTTCCCTCTCCCTGCTGGAAGCCTGAGGGAATTTTTCTCTGATCTTCACAGTGAGAACCTGGTGGAACTTCAGGAAGCAAACTCACAAAGGAAATCCACTCCCAACTAATGACTGGATTTCCCTGGAATTTTTTAACTCTCAGACTTGTCCACACTGAGCCTCCAGCATTTAGGTTTTCCTGCCCTGGTACTGGTTTCCATGGAGGCTTCTGCCGATAGATTACTGCTTGGATAAGTTGTGATTCCCTGTATCTGCCTGTCTCTCCAATTTGGGGGCCAGAAATTTGCCCTGTGACCCCATGTCTCTTATAGATCTAAGAGGAGCTATTGATTTTTCAGCTGTTCAGCTTTTTAACCTGTTAGGACAGAGTGGCAATTTCCAAGCCCCTCTCATTGCGTGTGGGAACTTGCTTGGGTTTTGATGGTAGTCATGTGCAATAATGGTGAAGAAAACTAAATTATGCAGAGGTCAGCAATCCTAGAGAGCTTCTTGCAAAAGAGCGTCTGAGATTTCCAGGTAGATGACTATGTAAATATTGTCAATTATGCATAAAATGACTGATTCGTAGGATTTATGAAATGACTGATTCGTAGGATTTATGAGTATTTTTTGGGAAGAAGAACCTTAGGTTAGGAGAATTGATTTTACCAATAGAAGATGGTGGCTTGTTGCCACTAGAATATTTAAAAAGATATGACTCAATTGGATAGCTGTATGAGATTTTATATATATATATATTCTTGATATATAAACATATACATTCATAATACATATATATTGTGGCCATATATACTATGTATATAGAGAACACATATATATGGTGTATATATATATGTATTCCTATGAATGACAGTGGGAAGTACATTCATCAAGAACAAACATGAAACAAGAGCTGCATATACTTGCTTCTTCATATGAATGAGAAAATGGGGTCAGTATTGATTGTGAGCTTTGTCTGAAGTAACACACACTATGTGTATTACTGAAGTAAGAAATAGAGAAAACCCACTCTCTCAGTTCTTAAGTGTCCACTCTTTCCACAGTTCTTTCCACCAGTTACAGCTACTTTAGTTTTTTGACTCTGCGTAAGTTAACTTCAAACTGGAAAACACAGAGCAAACATGGCTAAGGGGGATCTGATGTTCCAGTAAGATTAGATATGGGAGAGCACCTGGGTGCTATAAATTAGCAAATTTCTTCTGTCACAAAAATTGCATATTAGGATCCTAAAGGATCTTGCAGATGTA
The DNA here is from genome assembly GCF_028885625.2 of Pongo pygmaeus. NCBI lineage: Eukaryota > Metazoa > Chordata > Mammalia > Primates > Hominidae > Pongo > Pongo pygmaeus. Next base: position 49,962,359 of record NC_072386.2, on the reverse strand, counting down.
AATGCAGAATTACAATCTTGGGTAAGTCTTAATGAACAGCAGTTATTTTAAAAAAGAGAAAATAAAAAGGTAAGGTTCTGGACAATCTCACAGACCTGATAATACACTCCAAGGACTGTCATGCTATGCTTGTCTCCCTTATAAATGACACGGTTCAGTTAGATGGCCATTTTTAGTTCTCAAATAAGTGTCATAAAAATCCAACATTCCTAGGCTAAGAGTTGTGAGATCAGACTGAGGAAGATTCTAACAGGGCCTTTTAAGATCATGAGGAAGAATTGGAAAAATGAGCTGAATCTACCCTGGGATAAAAACATTGACTGTAAGTAATTTCATAAGAGTTTCATATATAGAGAGAGGCTATCGATGAGTTCAATTTCTACATTCTCCAGGAAGATATTTTCTCTAACTTCTATAGGACAAATTTGTTCACCTTTTTCTGAACTTCTATTCCTTTTAGAATCAGTAGCATGCAGGCTATTCTGTAGGTAATTAAGTTCTACTTGTGAAAGCAATGTGCAAAGACTAAGTTAGATATTACAGGAGATACACATAAGAAAAGATAATAAACTTGTCATCTTCTTGAGATCAGCTGGGGGCAATTTCTTTGTCCTGAAAGTTTAGTTGGAATTTATGAGAGATAAAAAGAAAAATTTAGCTAGATTTTAGGGATTTTTAAATAAAGGGCCAGGAAGTAAGTTATGGCTAGACTGTTGAGTTTATAATGGTAACAGGCAGGGGGTAAAGCTGGAGCCATACCCACAGAATGAAAGAAAATATGATTTGAGGAACTCATGTATAAAGAACTTATGTCTAAAGTATGTAAAGAACTTTTACACTTCAGTTTTTTAAAAATAAATAACCCAATTTTAAAAATAGTCAAAATAATGAGTAGACATTTATCCAATGAAGATGGCCAATAAGCAAGCATATGAAAAGAAGCTCAACATCATTAGTCATCAAGGAAATGAAAATGAGAATTAGACATCATTTCAAATCCATCAGGATGGCTGTAATAAAAAAAGTCAGACAATAACAAATGTTGATGTAAATGTGGAGAAATCAGAACCTCATCTACTGTAAGCAGGAATATAAATTGGTGCAGTCGCTTTCAAAAACTATGTGGTAGTGCCTCAAAAGGATAAGCATAGAGATACCATTTGACCCAACAATTCTGCTTCTAGGTATGTACACAAAAGAAGTGAAAACATGTCTACACAAAAGCTTGTACATGAAAGTTTATAACAGTATTATTCATAGTGACATCAGTACAACCCAAGCATTCATAAACTGATGGACAGACAAAAGATAGTATATCAATATCTATACAATGAAATATTGTTCAGTTATAAAAAGGAATGAAATGCTAATACGTGCTGCAACATGGATGAACCTTGAAGACATGATGCTAGGTGAAAGAAGCCAGACACAAAATATCACACATTGTATGACTCCATTTATATGAAATGTCCAGATTAGGCAAATCTATAAAGACAGAAAGTAGAATAGTGTTGCATAGGGCTGGTGAAGGATGGGGAAAGTGAAGAACTGGGAAGAAGTAATAGCTAAAAGGTACAGGGTTTCTTTTGGTGGTGATGAAAATATTTTAAAATTGATTGTGGCAATGGTTGCACAATTCTAAGAATACACTAACAACTATTGAATTGTATACTTAAAAGAGTAAATTTTGTGACATGTACATTATAACTCAATAATGCCATTATATTAAAAAAACCCTCTGTGGCCCTGAATCTTAACAGTAATTAACAATGTGAACCAATGATGTATTTTATCATTAAAACTTTTTATTAGCTCCACACTGAAAATACCTAAAATCAATGACCAACCTAATAGTAAAGTCTACTCTTAGTACCCAGACTGTGGTTTCTATTATTCTCATTAAAAGGAAACTTGTTTCTTGGAGAAATGACTGATTCTAGATATGAGGCAAAACGGAACATGTCTGGAAAATCCTCTAATATTGAAAAGAAAGGTAGCTATCAAAGTATACTTGAGTCAGGTCAAAAGAACTTGGGAGACCATTTAAATAATCTCCCACTGGTCAAAGATAAAATAATTTGGGCATCATTTAAGACAAAAACTGCAATGGATTGAATTGCATCAAATATGTTTAAATCCATGGGTTTATAATGTACCAAAACCAACTCATTAATGACTTTGGTGATTCATTTTATTTACTTATTTTTAAAACTTCTAAAGAGAAAAAAATCAAGCATTTGTTCTTCATTTTTACATGATATTACCTCAAGTAACCAAATCATTGATGAGGGGAAATTTCTCTGTATAGAAGTAGTCTAGCTAATAAATGAAGAAGGAATGACCAATATTACTACTTTGCAACCCCCTAATAAATTAATGGGTCCAAGTTATAATCATTAATAGTTGATAATATCAAGCAAGAGGGACAACCATGTGTATCCTGATGGAAGTATGCAATATTACCTGTGAAGGAAATTTTCTCAGAAAAGAAAAAAATTAATCCAAATCTGATCAGGCATCTAGATTTACCTATCAATTAATAGGCAACACAGGTGACAAAGAAACTCAGTAAATGACATTACAGGAATGTACTTAGCAAAATAACTTAAAAAAACTCTACAGGATAAATTATCTAGTTTCATCAACAGTGTCAACAATAAGAAAGGCAAGAAACAAGAACAGAAGGAGCATGCCTTAAAAGGCATATCTAAACTATCTTAATGTGAAGACCTTATCTGGGTCCTGATTTAAATTAGTAATCTGGTTTAAAAATTTATAAGAGCTTCCACGTTGGTGAACACTTTTTCCTGAAGGTTCTATTGTTTTCATTATAGGCAAAATAAATGGGATGAAGAAAGATGGACTATTTGTCTACACAAATAGCTTGTCACATATTAATAGTTGTTAAAGTTGGATGATGCAATGTATACATTGGGTTCATAATATCATTGCCACAACTGACTTTTATGTTTGAAAACTTAATAAAAATTTTAAGTGAAATAAAATGTAAGAAGAATAGTGCATGTTTCGGGGCCTCATGATCAGTAGACATAATTTGAAGGAAAGGAAATAAAGGAACCATCTTTGGCAGCTCTTACACTTCCTCCTTAGAGCCTTGATTTTACACTGGGCAATGGGATTAAGTCACTAAACTCAGCCTATCAAGGATGCATCAGAGCCAATTAATTAATAATCCAAAGTCAGAATGTGTCACAAGTTAAACTGTTTATGTTTATTTGTTTGAAATATTAAATTCATTCATTTTCCATGGATGGCAAGGATTTTGCCTGTAGGTAACAGCAGGCGGTGTGTGTTTCAACATCAGCGAAATTCTATTTAGAAAAATTAACTGAAAGAGGGGAAGGACTGACTTCATCAAAAACCAAAGGAAGGAGAATGAGAGAACAGATTTAATGAAATGTGGAAGACTACAAAAAAAGAAGAAGAAATGGTCCATTACCAATTTTACAAGAATGTGAGCCGACTGAAGAATAGGTCAGAGTTTTCATGGGAATAACAAAAGCCTATATATTTACAGAATGAATAAGCTTACTTAATGTTTAGGTAGCCCTTTTCATAGGAGAATCATTTATAAAGATTAATGTTGATGTATTTTCCCAAGTCCAGGAGCTAGTTTTTGTAATGTTGATTGCTAGTATTTTGGCTTTTTGACATAGTTACTTAATTTTAAGTAACTAAATTCTGATATTTATGTTGATATAATATTATTATTTTGTGTTTAAAAAATCTGAAATCTCAATTTTTTTCTTAAGATACCCTGAAAATTATCATTTTCAAACCAACAAAATATACTCAGACATTTTCTGACCACATTCTCCCTTGGTGTAGTATTACTGTTATGACTCTCATTTCTGAGGCTGCTAATGAGTCTGAGTATTCTTTTTAATGTCTAATAGTCATGTGTTTTATGTGGGTGCATTTTATCAGGCTCATTTTGGGCTTTATCTGCTATATTCTTGTGGCAGGCAGAATGGCCTAAGATGGCCTTCAAGATCCATAATCCCCTCCCTTCCGTGTGGGTGGAAACTGTGAATATGATGGGATAGTTATTTCCTTGATTAGGGTGCACAATATGACAACAGTGATGGGATAGTCACTCTGTGATTATCTTCTGTTACAGATATTGCTGTCATTGTAAACTGGAGAGAGATGCTCCTGCTGGCCTTGAACAACCCAGCTGCCATGTTGTGATTGGGACACATGGCTGTCACCTGAGGGCAGGTCCTAGGAGCTAAGAGTGACCCCTGGCCAAGGAACCCTATTCTTCTTACAACCTGAATGAGTTTGCAAGAAGACTAAGATCCACCTGAGAACACAGCCCCTGCTGACATGGTGATTTCAGCCTAGGGAGACCCTGAGCAAGAAACCCAGCAAGAAACACTATGCTGACTTCTGACCTACAGAACTGTGAGGTAATAGATGCATGTTGTTTTACGTTTGTGGTATTTGTTATACAACAGTAAAAGTGAATACAATTGTTGTCCTCTTAGAATGAGGGGAGTGGCGTAGGTGGTGGAATACAATGGAACATGCATGGCAGGATGGTGTAGTTGGTTGGTGGATTAAGTCAGGGAAGGGGAGGAAAAAAGGAAGGAGGTTCTTAGGCCCAATTCCAGGCTGTTTCCCTGGAGCCCAGCTTCCTGCCTTCGCTCGTAGCAAGATTCTTTCCACTTTATTCCCTTGATTGTTTTTCAGGAAAATATCTGAGAATGACAATTTCTTACTTTAAATAATTTAACCAGGGTCTTTGGCTCCAATTATTCTCCCTGTGGTGCTGGACTGTGGCTCTCACTTAGGGAGGAACTACCTCTGAGGGTTTTGCTCTTAAATAAAATGTGGCACTATTAAGTGATTTTCGTTTACCAGCTCTGTTGAATAATTTTTGTCTGTTTAACATTTCATATGTATCTGTTTTTTTCTGCATCCACACAAATATGGTTTGGATATTATATTACAGGAAATAAAAACTTAGTATTGTCTTTTTGGTTTCAATATTATAATCACTAGCGACATTTACTAATATATCTCTTACCATTAGAGAGTAGAAGAGCTTATTTTCTTTCAATCCATTTATTCAAGAAGCACTTATTTAGTACTCACTACACTATGGTAGACATAGTAGAGGACATAAAAATGAACAAGAGTATCTGCTGAGGACATTAACTAGTAGCTAGCAAGAGTATAATGCATTGACCTTCCTCAATTTCACCAAGCATCAGCTTGAGCTTGGGCGTATCACTTGACTTCCCTGGGCTTTGGTTTCCTCTGTACAATGATGGGCATGGTAGATGATCTCAAAGTGTCTGTCTTTAATGTGATAATGATGTGTCAAGTTGGCAGGGACATCAGTAGGAGACTAGAATTAACATGTAACACTAATAGAGCTTCGTGGAGAGGTAAAGTCAAAGCTATACATTGAATTTCATTAATATTTGATGAAATATAAATTAAAATAAAAATTTCTATACCTATCAGATTGTCAAAAAGGATGAAGTGGATAATATCAAATGTTGGAGAAGATGTTGGGAAACAAACCCTCAAATACAATCGGTAAGAGGGCAATTTGGTAATTTCTATGAAAATTTTAACTGCATACACCCTTTCACTCAGCGATTTCACTTCTAGGAATTCATCCTATAAAAATACTCTAATAACTACCCAAATACTTATTCATAATGATTCTCATTGCAATGTTGGTTATAATAGTTCCCAAAATGGAAATAACGTGAATGCTCATAAGTAAAAAATTTGTTTCATAAGCAGAATTCACTAATAAGCAGGATATCACATGGTTATTAAAAAGAATCAGATAGCTCTCTATATATTGACATAGACAGGTATCTATGATATATTGACACAGATAGGTATCATATATATGATATATATAGATATATCATAATATCTATGATTATTGTTTCAATAATATATATATTACTATATATATATTATTGAAAAAAGCAAGTTATAGAAATAATGAAGGCTGGGTGAGGTGGCTCATGCTTGTAATCCCAGCACTTTAGGAGGCCAAGGCGGGTGGATCACCTGAGGTCGGGATTTCACGACCAGCCTGACCAACATGGAGAAACCTCGTCTCTGCTAAAAATACAAAATTAGCCGGGTGTTGTGGGGCATACCTGTAATCCCAGCTACTTGGGAGTCTGAGGCAGGAGAATCACTTGAACCCTGGAGGTGGAGATTGCAGGGAGGCAGAGGTTGCGGTGAGCTGAGATAGTGCCATTGCACTCCAGCCTGTGCAACAAGACAGAAACTCCGTCTCAAAAAAAAAAAAAAAAAGAAAGAAAGAAATAATGATTCTATTTCTCAAAAGTAATTATATATATATCTGTATAATATATAATTATATACATACATACATATATACATACATACAATAATATACATACATATTTATATATAATTGGGTACATGTTTATAATATAGAAAAGTCTAAAAGGTTGCATACTAAGTTGTTTAATAATGTTCACCTTCAAGGAGTAGAATAGGATTAGGAGGGCAAACTTCCATGTCTGTATCTGTACTGTTTAAAAAATTCCTAACAACTATATACTCTTTTTACTATGAACAGCTCTTTAGACAAATTTTTAATATGCACAAAAAATATGAAAAGAAAACCATGCACTTGGTCATGGGGAGATCAGGCTAGATTTTGGGCCCCTGGACAATTAATAAAAATATAGATGTCAATTAAAAATAAAAAAAACATTATGCTGAGCAAAAGAAATTTTTTAAAAGAGATGTTTATAGAGCCCAGAGTAAGGGGTAGGGTACTAGGACAGCGTCTGCACTGTCGTAAGACTGCCGTGAGGAGGGCAATTACGTTTAAGAAGCAAGAGAGGCATATGATGGCATACGGAAAAGGATTCAACATGATGAGGTTGGGAATGGGAGAAATAGGTCCACATTGGACTATTCCTAAGACAAAGGGGCAGACAGCTAAGGATGCAAGTTTCCCTTGGAGGTTTCAATGCTTTATTGAACTCAGATCTAGCATACTTATTACCTCTTTTTACTAAACATGCCCTTGATCTCAACTTTTGGGAAGCAAACGTGGCTGCAGAGACCAGTAAATCCCAGCCCCTGAATCAGAAAGTATCCCAAATCGAACTTATTTATGAAATGTATAGAGATGTGACACTGTGAGGTATGTTTGTGTTAAAAAAAAAAAAAGTGGAAGTTTGTGTGTGTGTGGCTAGGCTGTAGAATACAGTGTCTGGAATCAGTTTCTATCTATTCCTAGTTGTTTATATTTACTGGAAAGAGCACTGGATTCAGAATGAGAAAACCTTGCTGGGCTTGGACCCTTGTGCTGTTAATCACTAGTCCTCTGGCCTCAAATAAATTATATAATTTCACTGACCCCCAGTGTCTTCATGAGTAAAATAGGACTTTTAATACTACCTATTTCAGAGGAATGTTGTGAGAATTAAATTGTGCCAGGCAGTAAGTATTCAAAAAGTGGTGACTAGTAGTAGGTAGTAATCTCTGAACACTTACCATGTATCAGGCACTATAGAAACACTTCAATATTATTTCATTTAACCTTTAAAAAAACCATCAAAGTTGACATTATACTTGACATTTTACAGATGAGGAAACTGAGACATAGTAAAGTTAAACTTGACCCAAACAGTAAGTGGCTGAGTTGAGAGCTAAGCCCTGGCTCTTAAGTTACAACCATGTACTGTTTGTTGGTTCCTTCCTTTTCTCATATTAGAAAGCAGCAGTGTCCCAAGTTATTTTAACCAGAGTGTTAGCAGTGAGATGTAAGGAACAGAAGAAACAATGAAGGTGAATTATTTATTTTTGAGAGATAGTAATCTGGGTGGAGCTGTTTAATTAAAATATAATCAAGTATAAAACATAATCTCTGTTCAAAAGTGGAAACAAAGACAATTTCATCAGTATTTATCAATATCCTTTACAGAAGACGAGGAGTCATTGGTTTCATTTTAATACAGTTTTTTGTGCATCTCTAAAAACCTGTTTTATAAGTGTTCCTAGCTTCTTTTAAAGAAAGAACATTGTAGGATCTGCAAAATTTTATACCCCTTGCTTTTTCTTGAGAGTGAGAGAAATGGGGAAGCTGTTTCAAATATATTTCTCCACTTTCGTGGAAAAGGAGTTCTTTAAGTATGCCAAATATAATAGTTATGACCCAACTATGCTTGCATAGAGGGAATTTTTATTTCCTTTTAAAAAAAAAAACCTTAAGAAAGAAAAAGTTTCCTATTTCACTCTAACTGTAAATCTCCTCCCACAGAGATCTGTTCTCACTTAATGTCCCCCTTTAGAAAATGACACATTTTATTGTTGGGAACAGTGGGAAGCATCGTTGCCTCCTTGAGTGTGTGTCTTTCAAATCTACCCATTGGCAGCGGGAAAAAAGAGGATGCTGAAGAGAATCACGAACTATGGGAAGATGAAGAAATGAGATTGTCTCTCGTGGAGGATCAACTTTCCTCCATAACTTTACCATGAGAGAAAATTGTCTCTCATGGAGGAACAAGGATCCTCCACAACTTTACCAGGAGAGACAATCTCATTTCTTCATCTTCCTATAGTTAATTAGTCTAGGCAACCAAGACACTCTTATTTTCTTTATGGTAAGGACATTTCAGTCTTGGAAAAGATGCCATCTTCCTGGTAGTAACAGTTTATTCCAAGACTGTGTTTTCTCTAGAATATAGGCAAAGATATTTGGAGAAAAACCGAACTACAGCAGGACTTTTTGCTGAGGGTTTCTAACAATCAGGATCTCTGCAATGGCCTTTTCCTGCTTCTCAGCTGTAGTTCATCTTAGAAGAGCTGCACCCACCAGAGGAAACTGTGTGTAGTTGAGTGGTTGTGCTACAGGTTGTCATGATGGCTAAATCTATGATGGGACAAAAATAGCCTACCACTTCATCCATAAGCAAAAAACTGATGGAGAGTTTACCATGCCAAAGAGACAATTGATATCTGAAGGACTCAGCTAGGCTGTTTTAAATACCTTAATTCAATTTATTTATTAAGCATACAATTTTTACTAGTAGTTGAGGCTTCAAAAATGAATAAGACATAAACCTTTGCCACAAGAGCACAAAGCCAAGTGAGAGAAAGACATTTACTTGGATAACAATTTTTAATAAGTATTATAATAGGGTTTGTACAAACACCAGAGGTACATGAATAAGAGGAAAATGAAATCTTCTTAGAGTGGAGTTGGGATTAAAGTAGTAAATACAACTACAAAGACATAGTTGTCAAAACTGAATGATTTGCAATTTTACCCTACTGGCAACCTAACAAGTTAGACTTCTACAGTTTCGTGGATGCAAGCAAAAAACACAAGATTCCTGGGACAGAGATGAAGAGCTTTATTACTCATGGCACCACAAGGAACATGAGCTTCCTGTTGGCATTTGTTCCTCTTTTTGCTCAAGCCCTACAAGTTTAACACAGAGCGGCCAAGGGAACACTGGGCATGCAGTGGATTTGCATCACAGCCGAGGAACCCCAAGCTTAGGAACTTCAATTCTTTTACAATGGGCCACAAACAGACATATATAAAATCTGCCCCAGGGAGATACTGTCTGTATTATACTGGACAATAAAAAGACCTGCTCTCTGCTCCAGAGAAAAAAAAGTTCTTTCTTCTAAGCCTGTTTGCTAGATAGATATTTTTAAAAAGATAGTCTGGAACAAAAGCTTCCAGTGCTTCTATTTGCTAGATGTGCAGAAATGTGAGACCCATGGAAAACTGTCTTCCAACAATATCCACTCCTTTTTTCTACACCATATTAGCTTTTGATGTATTTTCCAATATGTATAGCCACTCTGATTAATCTGACCTACAGAGGATGAGATAAAATGTCTTTAATTTGTCTCATACAGCACTTAACTAAAACTATTAGACTCCAAGTAGTTGAAGGAGAGCCTTCAATATGGTCCTTGACCTGGATCTAGAATGTGCCAGAAACAATCAGTTAATCAAATCCCATAAACCATCAGCATCTGCCTCAGAAATTCAGATAGCTTTCTCCATAAACTTCTGTATTGATCTTTCTACTTGGCCCAAGGCGTTAATCCAGGTACAACAGGACATATTAGTAATTTCACAGTCTCTCTATCTTGTCCCCAAATGAAGAAGTTGAGAGCAAGTCTATCATCTGTAATATTTTTGGCCAGCAAGTTGAGGCTGACCTGAATGCCTTCCAAGGCTGAAACAGCATTACCTTAAACCTTTGAAAGTCTCTTATGACCACACCTAAGGTGCAAGTCACTGTATTTTCAGAAAAGAGGCAAGTTAATGTCTTACTTCCACATAAAAAGTACAGTCTCAAGGGCACACATGCTGCTCTGGAAAAGAAGTGTTATTTATCATTGTGGTCTACCCCTCTTCCCCCAATAGGACCTACCTCAGGCAGGGACACAGGTTGACAAAGCCTCCAATATGGTTTCCTGGATGGCTGATGGGCCTTAGGTATCACACTTCAGTTTGATTAATTGTGTCTAGTCCTTGTGTAGGAGGGACTACCAGAGGGCCATTAGTCCCATCTATAAAGTCAGTGAAAGTGACAGTCATCTACTTTCAAGGAAAGACTGAGGAGCAGCTGTGGGAATAGAAGTGCAATAGACATCTGGAGGTGTGACAGGCTCTTTGTGTGGAAGGTGCATGAACTGGGGCAACCCTACTTTTTCTTATAGACTTCACAGAAGGATAAAGAAGAACTGGGATCACATTATTGTCAGAACTCTTTGTCAGGAGAAGGAAGGCTCAGCATTCACTTAAATTCAAGGCACTTGCTGGAGTTTGGGAGAGCAGCACCATGGTATTTGCCTTCATAAGGAAGCATGCAAAGGGGGTTCTGAAGGACAAAGATCATTAATGCCTATCTGTCCCTCATGCACTCTGGGGTACAGGCATTTCCTTCCCAGGTACTACTGAGTTGTTTCTCTTCTTCCATTGCCACAAAATCAGTGTATCCCATTTCAGTAGGCATAAGTTCACCTTTTTTTTTTTTCCAGTTATTCCCCACTGTACACAGAACTTTCATCCAGAAGAGTCAGATACAGGAAAGATAAGGGTATTTTTAGAAAATTAACAAGAATTAAGTTTTATTGCCCTAGGCCCCTTTGGTAGACAGAATGGTGTCCTCCCAAAGATGCTAATCCCCAGAAATCTCCAGAACCTGCAAATATGGTAACTTATATAGCAAAAGAGATTTTGCAGATAAGATTAAGTTAAGGATACTGAGACAGGAATATTATACTCAGTTACCTGGGCAGCCACAATGTGACCACAGGATCTTTATAAGAGGAAGTAGGAGGATCAAAGTCAGAGGGTATTCAATCTGATGCCAGAAGTGGAGAGATTTGCAGGTGTATTAGCCGGTTTTCATACTGCTGATAAAGACATACTCAAGACTGGGAAATTTACAAAAGAAAGAGGTTTAATTGGACTTACAGTTCCATGTGGCTGGGGAAGCCTCACAATCATGACAGAAGGCAAGGAGGAGCAAGTCATGTCTTACATGGATGACAGCAAGCAAAGAGACCTTGTGCAGGAACCCCCCCCCCCCCCCCCTTATAATAGCCATCAGATCCCATGAGACTTACTCACTATCTCAAGAACAGCACAGGAAAGACCTGCCCCCATGATTCAATTACCTCCCACCAGGTCCCTCCCAAAACATGTGGGAATTCAAGATGAGATTTGGATGGAAACACAGCCAAACCATATCAGCTCAGCAGGTATTACGTTACTGGCTTTGAAGATGAAGGAAAGGGCCACTAGCCAAAGAGTGCATGTGGCCTCTAGAAGCTGGAAAATTCCAGAAAATGATTCTTGCCTAGAGCCTCCAAAAGGAATAAATTCAAGTAACACCTCAGTTTTAGGCCAGTATAACACAATTTCATACTTCCAGAAGTATAAAATAATAAACTTGTGTTGTTCTAAGCCACTAATTTTGTGATAATTTGTTAGAGCCACAATAGGAAACTAATATAGCCCCCTTTTCATTGTGTTGCCACCTGGAAGGTATACCAACTTATCTGGCCTTGAGTTGATGATGCCAGGATAAAGAAAGATACATTATACCTAGGAATGGTCAATACAGAATCCAAGATTTTCAAAATAGGCCTATGTAACCACCATCCATTTCTTCCTAATTATTACCCAAGAAGTGGCCAAGAATCATGATCTCTTTCTAAGAGTGGCCACATTCAGTGATTAGGCTGCCTTACTATGGTGTGTAGACCAGGAGGAAGTGAGAAAGGTAGCATCAGGAGAAGGTAAGAGAAGTAATATCAGAAATACTTTGGAGTCCCTTTTTGAGGTTGTTTCAATGCTGGACTATCAGATACCTGTGGATGGTAGGGAGTGTGGAAAGTCCATGACTATCAGCCCATTATTGAGTAGCTGTTACAATAAAAGGTGCACCACTGCCAGACTATAGATGATCAAGTAATCTAGAAACATGATACAGATTAGTTTTAAGGGCCATAGTGGTGTTACTGGAATCATCTGATTAGACTGGAACAACTCTGTAATCTGATGAAGTATCAACAGTGGTGAGGTACCAATGCTTGCCTGGAAAGAGGGTTAAAGATCCAATGTAGTCAATTTGCCAGAAGCAGGTGGGTCAATGCCCAGTGCAATGTGGCTTCTCTCACTGTGAGAAAACCATGTCAACTATTGGCAGCAGTCACAAATCTGGCATGCAGTAGTAGCTTCTTCATCAGAAATACAGAATCCTTTACATTGTGCCCAGTCTATAATGTTATGTTCAACTGAATGACTTATCCCAGTAACAATGGTGGTAATGTGGGCAGTGCAGGCTTGTTTAGCAGCTTAATTCCCATTGGTATCATCAAAGAACAGGCACTCATCATGGACATCTACATGAGATACCCAGATGGCTTATTCAGCAGCCATGATTCATTTTCGCATTTCATGGTCCCCAAAGAGGGATGTCCTTAATCTGCCAGTCTGTAATTTTCCAAGGGGCAGACCACATATTTAAGCCATTGGCAACAGCCACAAGTCAGCAAAAATATAATAGGGTTTATCAAAGGGAATATTGGCCAAAGATATGAAGTGAACCAGGAGTCTGCCAACTGCGTACAGCAACTATGACCATTTTCGGTTCTGCATAGCTGACGCTGAACCTGAACAGCTGCCTGGTGGAAACCACTTAGTTCCAGCTTGACCAAACCATCAGTACATCCATCACAAGCATGTAAGAGGAATCTCTGTGAATCAAGGCCTCATAAGCCAATGGCTTTGCTTCAGTTGGTGGAGTGGGAGGTAAAGTTATCTCCAAAGGAATAGCTGATACTTTTTCACATAAAGTCAAGATGCCACTGAAGCCAGTTCTTGAATTAAAGGAGTGTATTATTGAATACATCTTTTCCTTTTGATAAGTGAAGCTTAATAGGCCATTCCTAGTTTGTTAGTTATCAAGTCAGAATCAACTGATCCCAAAATAATATATGAATATTAAGCAGGGGAGTCAGAAGGCTTCCAGGGTCTGGCATTCAGATTCAACACGAGCCCAGCAGCAAGCTGATAGCTGATTCTTAAAATTAGCCATGCCAGGGAGGCAGCAAGGCCAAGCAGCATCTCTGGGTAGAGGCTGCTGCCCTTTCTGAGAGACTTCCATGGCAAAATAATCAGAAACTTGAGCTCAAAGGGATCCTTAGGGTGGTAGAGTCTTCAAGATGAAATACTACCACAAGTTGCTGGACAGCTTCCAAAGCAGCCTGTTTGTTTGGGCCCTATTCAACAGACAGCTTCATGGTTAGCCAATATAAAGGACCTAGTGGAATGCCCAAGTGAGGCACTTACTCTTTCCAATACCCAGTCATCTGCTGGGCTTTCATTTGGATGGTGAAGGGCTGAAGAAACAGCTTTCTATCTTAGACCATTGAAAGCCAAAGACTTCCCAGTGTTGTCCCACACCCTTCACCTCTTTGACATCATCTCCTACTTTTCTTCCCTTCATTCATTTTGGCCTGCCAGCACTGGCTTTCTTGCTGTTCCTGAGATGTCTGGAACATGTTCACCTCAACCACTGTTTCTTCTCTCTGATATGTTCCTCCCAAGATACTTGCATTTTCTCTTCTCCATCTCCTTTACATCTTTGTTCAATTGACAGTCTTCTCAGTAAAGCCTTTGACAGTCACCCTATTTAAAATACGACCCACTGCCCCACTTCACAGCACTCCACACTCCCTTGCCTGCTTCATTTTTGTTATAGTACTTTCTGCCATCTAACTATACATTTTACTGACACATTTTATGTATTGTCATATTCCTCCACTAGAATGTAAGCTCTATGAGAGAGTGTGTGTGCATGTATGTGTGTGTATTTATTTCAATGCCATTTCCCTGGTACTTAGAAGAATATGTAACACTCTGAATGAATTAGTGAATTATACAGATGCAGGCAAGGAAGGAAGGAAGGGTCTTCCATCCTGGAATTTACAGAGTATACAGTTGTGTCACACAGAACTTCCTAGGTGGAGGGTGGTGGGGAACTGGATAGAACATATAGAAACAAAAGTTGCTGCTGTAGCTGGGAAATAATTGTGCACAAGGTAAGTAATAGGGAAACACCTTTATACTCTGGGTGATGGAGAAGTCTGGGGAGGCGTAAATACCATCTACCAAGTGTATGACTGCATCCCTTGCACTGATAACATATGACTTCTGTGAGGAAAGCTACTGCCTAAATGATACTTCTCCTGCCTCCTCAATAAAGCCATAGCCTTAGAGAAGATATTGAGAAAGGAAAGAAACAAGACTATGCACTTACCTGCCAGGACATAGTGAAAGAGTCATGGCCATGAGGGAAGCCCATAGTGCAGTGTAGTATCTGGCTGTTGCTCTGGGTGCATCTATTAATTATGGAGGGGGAGGTTTGATGGTTTATTTTACCTGAGTTGACCTAGGGTTGCACATCTGCTGCCCTTCCTTTTGTTTGTTGGAGTTTTTCAAATGATAAATGGCCAGATGTCAAGCTTTCTGTCACTTATCGGCCAACACCATCCCTCCTTCCTCAGTGAGTTGACAGGACTGCTGTTGCTGCTCCTGCTGTTGTCCCACTGATAGGTGTTTTGCCAGCCATGGGCAGGTTACATGATGCTGTTGTGAGCCCAAGCTCATCGCAACTTCCAGTCCTGAATGCTAGCTGCCTAGCAGATGTCGGTTCCAAGCAGAAAGCGATGAGCTGCCCAGTAAAAATTGCTAACTCTGAATTCTCTCTCATCTTGAAGAACAACAACAACAAAAACCCTGAGAAATCTGATATGGTCTTCAGTTCTTTGATATCTACTTTGACATATTTAAAAACACCATGATTTGCTAGGCTTTTCTACCTTTTGTTCTCTAGCACACACCTCCCTCCCAATTCTTCCTTTTATTTTCCTCCTTGTATTCCCAATCCTACAGATGTTCATGAGTTACCTTCAGAAAATGGCTGATACCCTTTCGGAATAAGAGCCACTTTGTCTTCACATTCCAAGTGGCAAGGAGCCCAAGCTTCCCTTTGCAGGCAGCACATATCTGTCTGCTTTGGTACACGGTGGCAGACATTTGAAATATGGTGAATAAAAAAGGCTGTAGAAATCAAACTGCACTTGTGAAACAAAACGACAATAAAAACAACTCTCTAATCTTTTAAATGTCATGCAGCTCAGCTATAGCCTTCAACTTAGTGTTCACAGCCAGTTCTGCCTTGATTGCAATTCCTCTTGGCACTGGCCAAATAACACTTTCTATTTAGAAACTACTTAGTTATAATAAAATTACCCACATCACCCCCCATAAAATATAAAAGCAAATGAGAAGATACGCAGGAGACAAGCTGTAGTGAAACAAATGGCTTTCTGTCCCCGGTGGGATGATCATGGAGGATAGTTTTTTGTCCTCTTGGCAACATTCACTTTTAGGAGGTTATGTATACATCATTACTATTAACTACTCTGAAATTAAAAAACGAATTTTCATACTCTACCTAATATTATAACCATTCTTGTGTTTAGAGTGTTGAGAAAGCAGTGTGTCATTATAACTCCCTGTCGTGGTAGCTACATGCACAGGTCTGAAGTTAGATCTGTTGTGGTTTGAATTCCAGTTTTGCTATTCAATGGCTTAATATGACCTTGGATCAGTTGCTTAACCTTTCTAAGCCTCAGTTACATCATATATAAAATAGAAATAAATATATCTATATCATTGGGTAGTTGTGAGGATTAACTGAAATAAATAATGCACAGTACTAGAGAAGAGACTGCTGGTTGTCCACCAAAATTCATTTTCCCTTCCTCTTTGGTTCAACACTAGACCTCAATTTTTTAATATAGATAATTTTTATTTGTTAATTATACCTCAACAAATCTGGAAGAAAAGGGAAATATTTAATTTAAAAATTTTCTACTATTTTATACACTGATATTTGCATTAATTACATTTTCCAAAAATAACACATACATCTATAGGTTATAGATTTTTTTCACTGTAAGAGTCCTGTAGAGAATAGGTACACTCTGCTAAAAATGTTCTATAGGTAAGGACTCTTTCACATTTAGATTCCATTAATGTGCATATTAAACCACATGTCAATGTGGTTTTTTAAAGATTTTTCTTTTTTTAAATTTTACTTTAAGTTCCAGGATACATGTGCAGAACGTGCAGGTTTGTTACATAGGTATATGTGTGCCATGGTGGTTTGCTGCCCTTATTGACTTGTCCTGTAAGTTCCCTCCCCTCGCTCCACACCCCCAAACAGACCCTGGGTGTGTTGTTCCCCTCCCTGTGTCCATGTGTCCTTATTGTCCAACTCCCACTCATGAGTGAGAACATGCAGTGTTTGGTTTTCTGTTCCTGTGTTAGTTTGCTGAGGATTATGGCTTCCAGCTGCATCAATGTCCCTGCAAAGGACACAATCTCATACCTTTTTATGGCTGCATAGTATTCCATAGTGTATATGTACCACATTTTCTTTATCTATTCTATTATTGATGGGCATTTTGGTTGGTTCCATGACTTTGTGAATAGTGCTGCAATAAACATACATGTGCATGTGTCTTTATAGTAGAATGATTTAAATGCCTTTGGGTATATACCCAGTAATGGGATTGCTGGGTTAAATGGTATTTCTGGTTCTAGATCCTTGAAGAATTGCCATACTGTCTTCCACAATGGTTGAACTAATTTATATTTCCACCGACAGTGTAAAAGCATTCCTATTTCTTCACAGCCTTGCCAGGATCTATTGTTTCTTGACTTTTTAATAATCATCATTCTGACTGGTGTGAGATGGTATCTCGTTGTGGTTGTGATTTGCATTTCTCTAATGATCAGTGATGTTTAGCTTTTTTCATATGTTTGTTGTCTGCCTAAATGTCTTATTTTGAGAAGTGTCTGTTCATATCCTTTGCCTACGTTTTGATGGGGTTGTTTTTTTCTTGTAAATTGGTTTAAGTTCCTTGTAAATTCTGGATATTAGGCCTTTGTCCGATGGTAGACTGCAAAAATTGTCTCCCATTCTCTAGGTTGCCTGTTCACTCTCATGCTAGTTTCTTTTGCTGTGCAGAAGCTCTTTAGTTTAATTAGATCCCACTCGGCAATTTTGGCTTTTTTTGCAATTGCTTTTGATGTTTTCATCATGAAGTGTTTGCTCATGCCTACCTTCTGAATGGTATTGCCTAGGTTTTCTTCTAGGGTTTTTATGGTTTGGGGTTTTACACTTAAGTCTTTAATCCAACTTGAGTTAATTTTTGTACAAGGTGTAAGGAAGGGTTCCAGTTTCAGTTTTCTGCATATGGCTGGCCAGTTTTCCCAGCACCATTTATTGAATAGGGAATTCTTTCCCCATTGCTTGTGTTTGTCAAAGATCAGATGGTTGTAGATGTGTGGTGTTATTTCTGAGGTCTCTTTTCTGTTCCACTGGACAATTCTAGACATCATTTTCTATCTTCCCTTGTGGCTAAGTGGGGCCAAGTGAATAAATTCTCTCCAAAGGGATGTGAACAGAAGTAATGGGTGCCACTTTGGGGCCTAAGCCTTAAGGCAGTGCCCCTGCTGCCTCCATGTTCTGTCTTCTTCCTTCCAGGTGGAACCAGGATCTAGTGGACCTTTGTGTTTTGTCCATGCAGATGGCATTGTTTTAGCCTCTAGAGGCCAGGAAGGTGGCAGATGTAGCTCTTTACCCTGGGGTCCCTTGTTGAATTCCTGGAGCAGACCCCACCTTGAACATTTACATTTGACATAAACTTCATTTTGTTTGAGCATTTTTTTTTCTTTTGAGACAGAGTCTCACTCACTCTGTCACCTAGGCTAGAGTGCAATGATGCAATCTCCACTCACTGCAACCTCCACCTCCCAGGTTCAAGCCATTCTCCTGCCTCAGCCTCCCGAGTAGCTAGAATTACAGGCGTGTGCCACCATGCCCAGCTAATTTGTGCATTTTTAGTAGAGATGGGGTTTCACCATTTTGGCCAGATTGGTCTCAAACTCCTGACCTCCAGTGATCCATCCGCCTCGGCCTCCCAAAGTGCTGGGATTACAGGCATGAGCCACCAAGCTGGCCCTTGTTTGAGCTATTGTGTTTTTGAATATCCTTGTTAAAGGACTATAACCTTTACCTAACTAGGTGTTTAGTATGAGATCCAGCTAGTTATAGATGTTAAAAAACCATATATATTTTTTACATGCAATTTCCTTATCAGACTATGCTTTCTTTGTGGCAAACTTGTAACAATTCTTTATTGAATAAATATAGTTAATAGAAGTACATCACAGTTCATAATATATGGAGTTTGAAGTCTCAGTTGTTATGCATTCTTTTCTTTCCCTTTCATTTCTGGCTTTTGTAGTTTCCCCTCTTCAACTACAGGCTGTCTAGAGGCTAGAATTAATCATGTTTTATGATTCAGGTGTTGTTATCATAAGGTTGTTTTGGCAGCAAAGATATGCCATGATCTGATATGATAATTTCTTCTTTAAAATACAATAAATCTTTAAATAAATTAGGAATTCCTTCTCTAAATAAACTGCTTAAATTACAGTTAACAATGACAGTGGTTTTCTGGAAAAATTAAGCAGATAAGAAAAAATGTTCAGAAAAGTTCCCATGAATTTAAAAATAATCACTCATAATTTAGAGTTCATCGTTCTTGAGTTTTATTTCATGAGATAGATTTAGGTCATTATTAAGAATGTGCTTCTTCTTGCATTAGAAACTTGATAAAAAAAGGACAGTAGTTTATGATGGCTATATACTTAATAAGATATTAAAATTTCACACTGCAGCAGGAGCTCAAGGAGAAGAAATATCTGAGAGAAACATATCCTTTCTAGATATTTCTATGGTTTGGATTCTGGTCTGGGCTATAAATTGATGTGAAACCATTATCATTTTTATAACCACTTTATATGCCTATATGTGCTTAGAATATAATTAACATGGATGATTTTGGGAAAAGGATAGTTAATTGATTTTTTTTTTTAACTTTAAGTCATATAGGCCATGTATAACCTAATAGTGAGGGACTCTAGTTGATTTCTATTTTTTCCTAGGCAGATGTCATCTTTCTAGCTGTTTTTCTTAGGAAAGTTTATTTTAGGAGCCATTTGAGTTTCAATTTCAGCTTTGACACTTTCTAATGTGTCCTTGGTGAAGTCACTTAGTCTTTTTGAAACTTAGTTTCTTAAAACTTTAAAATGGAGATAATAACCATCATTACCTCCTAGCATTATTGTGAAGATTAAATGAGGTAATGTATATAAACCTTATAACAGTACCTGGAATCTAGTAATTGCTCAAAAGAGTTAACACGTTTTATTTATCAAGAACAGTGATTCTCAAAGTATGGTCACTAGACCAGCATCAGCACTACCTAGGAACTTGTTAGAAGTGCAGATTCTTGTGACTCAATCCAGACCTACTAAATCAAGAAACTCTGGGGGTGGAACCCAGCAATCTGTATTTCAATGAGTCCTCCAAGTAATTCTGATCATCTAAAGTTTAAGAAACAGCTTATGTAAATGGTTTAATATTTCTGGGTTCTCATTTTTTCCAACATGTGATACATTTCTATGATCAACATACGATGCTCAGAAGCTACTCCTCTTTTTTTGGAAAGAGCACCCTAATTTTCCATTATGGAAACCACCTCTTCCCTATTCTCAGTCCATGTTGTTGGGTGGGGCCTATCCTACCTACCCCCAGCTTTGGAGTGGGTTTCAGGGCTAAGCCAATAGTGTATCCCATCCACTAGGCCACAACAATTACTTCAAGCATGGACCTGTGATCCGATTTAGGTCAATGAAAGCCACATCCAGGAATTTCACCAGCATTGTTAAGAAGATGAAAGCTCTTCACCATTGAAATTGCTAATAGGAGATCATAAACCTAGAGTTAACATAAGAACAGAGGTTCTCAGAAAGGAGTCAGACAGAAAACTTCAGAGTCAAAGATGGATAGAAACCTAGTCCTAATGACATTGACTGAATCCTTAGACCTAGCCATGCCTGAATGTCTCCCCCTGGACTTTACAGATAAGAAAAAAAATTATACCTCTTCCACTTCTAGAACAAGTTTTCTTATTTTAAATATCAGTTTTCTATTATTTAACATGAGACCTTATTAGTAACTATCTCACGAGATTTTTGTAAGTAGTAAGATGAGTCATCGTATACAAAAATACTATCAGTCTGGGCCATTTGAGAAGCAGACAATAAGATGGAATTAGATATGCAAGAGATTTATCAAAGGAAATGACTGTTAACGGAAAAACCATATGAAGTCAAGGATAGATGGGAGAACTATCAGACCTGTACTACAGTGAAGACCTGTACTATACTATTAATACTTGTGAAGGAGAAAGGGAAGGAAAGGAGGTTATGGAGAAGAGCCTTAAACCAAGGCACAATTCCAAGAGAGACTCTGAAACAAAGTCATCTGCCTGAGGAATCCCCTGTCTTCGAAGAATTGACACACGTTAATATCACGCTCAGTGATTGGTTAGAAGCAGCCCGTGGGAAGTTTGGCCTCTGTGAGAAGGCAGTGATGGATTTCAGAGCACAGCAGTTGAGGCCTAGATCAATCATGCTCCTCATGGTCAGAGATCTGAGAGACACATTTTCATGACCATGACAAATGCCTAGGGCGGTGTCTAGAGTTAGTAGGGCTTTGATAAAGGCTAATGCCATTTCCACCTAACCTATTATTTTGAAAACAAAACAAACATCCTCAAAAACCTTGCGCACTCCTTCTATTCTTTGTTCTAATTACGAGTGCAACTCGGGTCTCTTTCAGCAGTCACATGTTCTAAATATTACAGACCAATAAAGCAAAATAAACCCTACTAGCCCAGCAAGGAGCAAGCTGTTCAGCTCATCATTTATTGCAAATGCCACTCAGATGTTGCCTTTAATGCATAGCTGCCAAGCATACTGATTTTGTCAATATTACGCTTGCACTAAAATCAGCATATGCTCAAAGCATAAGCCACTCCAGCTCTCTCTTATTGTAATGGAGTGTAATTTCTACACACCTTAACCCCAATTTATCTTTCCATGACTCTGGAGTATAGTGGTTCATCAAGTCCAGTAACTTTTAGGGCTAGGAAATAGAGTTACGAATTCTTGGAATTGCATATTCAAAAAGATCCAGCCATGCCATTTTCTATCATTCTTCCTTTCTTCTGGCAGAAGAGTTGAGGATTAGTAGTAGCCAGGTGAATCGTAGATATTTGAATTTTCAAAAATTTAATTCAAATAAAATTTCTGAGGTTACCTAAAGTACTAACGGAAGAGGAAAAATATGAATTACTATTACTGGAAACAACATTGTAGACAGCACGGTGTTTTTTTTGTTTGTTTTTTTGTTTTTTTGTTTTTTGTTTTTTGAGATGGAGTTTCACTCTTGTTGCCCAGACTGGAGTTCAATGGTGCGATCCCAGCTCACTGCAACCTCCACCTCCCGGGTTCAAGCAATTCTCCTGCCTCAGCCTCCTGAGTAGCTGGGATTACAGGCATGCACCACCACACCCACCTAATTTTGTATTTTTAGTAGAGATGGGGTTTCTCCATGTTGGTCAGGATGGTCTTGAACTCCCAACCTCAGGTGATCTGCCCACCTCAGCCTCCCAAAGTGCTGGGATTACAGATATGAGCCACCATGCCCGGTCTTGTAGACAGCATGTTCTAACTCATTGACTATTGGGAAAAATGATGTACAAGTAAGACTCTGATATTATATTATTCTTTATATATATTCATCAAGGATACCAGTTACTACTCTATTAAGAATGTTAAAAGCCTGACAACTTAGGAGTAATGTTTTTCTCAGTTGAGTGCATGTAATTCCCGAGATAACATAATACCAATTAGGCATGATCTAACTGTATTAATATCTGAGGGAAGACTCTCTCCAGTTCTTCACTCTGCAACATTAAGGGGCTTTCCCACAGCATACCATGTATCTTGGGTTTTTAATTCTCTCTGCTCTATGGTTTTGAAGCCCCTATTCAAAACCTCTGTATGGTTGTTTTAGGTTGGGCATGGGGCAATCCAATAACCCTTCCTCGGTTTTCTTTACAACCTTCTTACTCATTTTTTTAGGTTTTGAAAAGACTCATTCAGTTTCACTTTGTCATTACTCACATGCTCCATCCTGTTATAAATGGCCCAGCTCTGATTATGGCAAATGCTGAGAGCTCCAGCATGTGAGCTGGAGTAAGCTACCATTTGGCCTAAAATAAGGAGAGCAACATCTGAATGCAGCCCTAAAGGAGAGGGGCCTGAGCATCCTAGATCAGCATGCTGCCTGGTGTTAATAATTGTATTCCAAAGGACAGAGACTAAAGCTGGATTCCAACATGAGACAGTCCTTGGCTGAAAAGAGCCAGAGAAGCAAGCCAAATCTGAGCCCATCGGCTTCTGGAAAGCCAATAAGCAATATCAAGCCACAGGTCCTGTTGCAAAATGTAATCGAGATTTTAGAGCCAAGAGTTCACAGTAGAGTAGAGATAGGGTTTGAGAGGTAGCAGGTGAGATACAAGCAAGGAAGATCTAGGGGGCTTGCCATGAGTCACTTAGGGTATCTCCAGCTTGTCACTATTCATTGATTAGTGTGTGGCACTTGAGTATTTGGGTTCCCTTAAAGGGTCAGAGCCAGTTTGTTGTATAGCACAGGCACCATGCTATCCCCATCTTACGGTAAATCTTTAAGTCTAAATGGTGTGGGGATAAATTCAAGTTCTATACAAACTTGTTAATTCCAAGATATTTGATCTGAGGGATATGGCTTATGATGCATTTTTAAAATTTCTGGGAAGATATGGTTTTTATTTTTAGTTGAAAGTCTTGTCCATCAAGGAGAGTAATGCAACATTACTGGAGAGATTTCCAGAAGCCAAACCTATTCTGAAGCTGGCAGGGGATTACCTTTGATGCTCTCTAGGTAGTGTAGTAGAGTGGTTTAAAGCATGAATTCTGGAACTAGTATGCCCAACTTTGAATCTCAATTTTGCCCACTACTAACTGTGTGTAAATTTAAATAAGTTTTCTAACCTCTTTATGCCCCAATTTTCACATCTGAAAAGTGAGAATAATAATTGTACCTATGTCATGGTGTTACTATGAGAATATAATGAATGAACACAAGTAAAGTTCTTAGAACAGAGCCTAGCACATAGTACGTGTCTATTAAGTGTTGGCTATTACTATTATTCACTTGTAGGCATTTGGGCATTTTAAGTGAAACCTAGACTTTCGGTTTTCAAACATCTTAAACGCAGCAAACTCTTTTTTAAAATTCAAACTTTCATGGGAAATTCAACATGTGAAATAAACAAACATGGTTCTTCTCCACTTGATACAGGAGATGGGGATACCCCAAACCCTGCCCACTCATCCCTCTGTAAAACTTCACAGAATTCAAAGGCCATGAAGAGCACAGTTTGAAAACTGTAAATAAGAATTTTTCAGACCCTTCTTGCTAGTGGGAAATGTGCTATCATCTATTGGACTATTATTAGCTCTAGAAATGGAAGCTACAATGCCTGGGTTAGTCTTAGACTCTTGGTGATGGACCTAGGACAGAATGGAACTCAAGTGACATGTGGCTATACTCAACTCATATTGTAGTTGTGTACCACAAATAACCACCCACTACATAATTCCTTTCAAAATATTGCAAAGTAATTTTGCCAAAAGTTAGTATAGAAGGGAAGATTGACCTTGATTTTCAGGAGAGTACAGACACACACACGCACACACACACAGTGGCTTATTGATGAAATTGGCATGTGAACAGCATATCCATGCTGAAAACATGGGTAAGATATTTCCCCATGAACACATACATCTCTAATGCATACCCCCAAAATACAGTTCATATTTTACAAGATTTGTGCTTTGCCAATGAAATATCAAGGTGTCAATGTTAGATTTCTCTATTTATTTGTAAAGCAGTAATAAATACTCTGTTGGGCACTGAGAATACAAAGATGATGAGAATTGTTTGCTCTCAAAGAATTCAGTCTCATAGGAAGAGACACATAAATATAATACATATTTACAATTTGATGTAGTAAATGAAAAAGAAGCTATAGAACACAGAAAAAGGATAAACCATGGGAAGAAGTAGGGAAATCTTCATGGAGGAGAAGTCATGGATAGTGGGAGCAAGAAACTGAGTAGAATTTTGTCTGGTGAAGAAAACAAAAGCTGGGAGATATTTCACTGATAGAATAGCACATACTATCCCATATGTGTGCAAAACATATGGCATACATGGGAAACTGTGAATTGTTTGGAGGTCAGGGTCCTTGGGATTGTAAGAGTTAAGGCTGTAGATGGAAACTAATGGGGTTCACCAAATAATTTGACTTTATTTTGAACAGCAGGGAAATACTGAAGGAATTTAAACCAATTAATGATGTGATTAGACCCAGAAGTGGTAGAAAGAAATAATGGATGTGCAGCAGTAAGGGGCTTGGAGATCTGTTGAGAAGTTCTTGGAATGTAGTAAAAGGGATGTGTCAGACAAGACAGAACAGAGGTTGCTAAGCCAGATAGTATCCAGTGTTGCATTTTGCATTGCTTGTACAGTGTTAGCTCATACAATGTTTTTAAAAATTCAAATTGTTGCCATATGATCAGATTTTTCATAAAAATCTGGATTTCCATAATTTTTTGCAAAATTAGAAGATGGCATGCAAACAGTTGGCTGGCGTTAGTAACAGTTGTTCCCTATAGATGTAGTGTGCATTTTCCTGGTTACTACAGTCCCCAGCTCTCCCTCTTGTGTCTGTAACACTGGAGCAAAGTGTCAGTAGTCATATACCATTGCACATTTATGTCAGCAGAGGGCATCTCCATAAACGGAGTCTCTCCTGAACCTATAATCAGTTGCTGTCCTTACTGGAATTCACTTTCTAATGAATTGGGGGAGATGGTTCTCCCTCCTGAAAACTATAGCATTTCCTTGGGATCTCTTGATTTTCAATGCATCTGTGAGTTTTGTTTCCTTAAGTATGGCTTAACTCTGATGTTGAAGTGGTTTGGTGTTGGATGTAAGTGACCTTTTTGTAAAAAGGTATTGCATTTCCCATTGTGTAGCAAATTAAGCAATAGATGAGTGCTTATAGCAGGCCAGCTGCAGATCTAGGCACCATGGGGGATACCAGAGATATGAGACGAATTACCATCTGTATTAGTCCAGTTTGCCCTGCCGTAAAGGAGTACCTGAGATTCAATAATTTATTTTAAAAAGAGGTTTATTTAGCTCACAGTTCTGTAGGCTGTACAAGAAGCGTGGTGCCAGCATCTGGAAGTTTTCAATCATAGTGGAAGGCGAAGGGGGAGCCAGCATGTCACATGGCAAGACAGCAAGTAAGAGAGAGAAGAGGTGGGAGGGAGGTCCCAGGATCTTTTTAACAACCAGATCTCCTATAATGTAATAGAGCCAGAACTCACTCATTACTGCAGGGAGGGCACCAAACCATTCATGAGGGATCTACCCCCATGACCCAAACACCTCCCCCTAGGCCCCACCTCCAACAATGAGGATCACATTTCAACATGAGATTTGGAGGGGACAAATATCTGAACTATATCACCATCCCTCACAGAAATTCACAATCTAATTAGAAGGCATTTTCAATCTACTAGCTGAAGCTACCTCTTACTTGTCAGTCTTGCACCTCCGCACTCTTGATAAATGCTTTCTAATCAGCAGAGTACCATCTAGTTCACTGAAGCAACTATCCCCAGTGGCACCCTGAGGCCTGAAAAAGTTTCTATAGCTCTGAAAGGGGTGGAAGCTGCAAGTGGAGAGCAGCATCTGAACTGGATCAGTGTAATCTACTCACACTTGGACTACTCTGTTGCAGCATACCAGGGTGTTTGTTGTAAATGGGGTGGAGGGTGGATTCCTTTGATCCTGTGGGAAGTTTGAGCAGCAAGCAACCACTCACATATTCCTGTGAGCAAGATCAGAATTGCTAAGTTTAAAAAAAAATTATCTTGTCTTCTAAATTATGGTTTTAGAAGATGATACAAGTTGTTAGTGTCTTGTTTTTCCTAATGTTCTACAAATTTATACATCTTCTGAGAATACAAATACTCTCACCAGAAATAAGAATAAATTATGGCAATAAATCTATGATATAGTGACCTAATAAGAAAAGTGATAACCTCTTAAAATGTCACACAGAGGCATTTAATTTGCATTTCAAAGGCAGTTACTGTGAGCAATTATAACTTAATTAAATATTGATTATTCTAAGAGCTCTGTTGTGATTTAGGATCTATGCAGAGTAGAGTAAATCTGGGTGGTTTGAAATAAACTCAAAATGACGTTAGTAACTACTGTGTAATTACATTTTATGGTAATTAAATGTGACTAAACAAGCTAAATATTTATGACGAACAAGTCAAATATTACGATAAGATATTAACATTGGTTTTTCAGTACCTACTTTTATTATATATCTATTTTGCCAAGTAGCTACTAAATGTTTAAACTTTCCTAAATTTTGCATTTTTTAAAAATTATCAGCTTACTCTCAGTTCTTTCCATGAATGTTGAAATATTTAGAAGAGAAATTTAATGTATTTTTGGGTATTATATTGGTCAGGGTTCTCCAGAGAGACAGGACTAACAGGATAGATGTGTATATGAAGGGGAGTTTATTAAGGAGTATTGACTCACACGATCACAAGGTGAATTCCCACCATAGGCTGTCTGCAACCTGAGGAGCAAGGAAGCCAGTTCGAGTCCCCAAACCTCAAAACCTCGAAAGTAGAGAAAGCGATAGTGCAGCCTTTAGTCTGTGGCCAAAGGCCCGAGAGCCCCTGACAAATCACTGGTGTAAGTTGTTAAAGCAAACTATGGCCTGAGGAGGACTCTATACTTCTATATCTGAGGCCTTGTGGATGAACTGAAACCTAGCTTAAGAGTCAGATAAAATTGAAAACCTAACTCAATAGTATGCACCTGTAACAATAGCTGAGTGTTGGCCAATCCCAGCAGCCATACTTCAACCACTCATAGACTGCTGAGTGTTCAAAATACATTCAAATAAGGCAAACGATGAGCTGTAACCAATTTCACTGTTTCTCTATCTCACTTTTGATCCCTGTACGTCACTTTACCTCCTTTTTGTCTATAAATTTGTTCTGACCACGAGGCACCCCTGGAGTCTCTGTGAATTTGCTCTGATTCTGGGGGCTTCCCGAATCACGAATTGTTCATTGCTCAATTAAACTCCTTTAAATTTAATTCAGCTGAAGTTTTTCTTTTATCAGATGGTGTCAGAAGCGGGATCCAAAGTGGAGCTTCCAGCATCACCCAGGAGCACTGAGTGAATCTGCAAGGTACCTGCAGGACTCACTTGTGTCCATTGATCTCTCAGAGCAGCTGGAACTCGTGGGTAAGCTCCCCCTTGGATTTTGGAGCTCCATGGATTTGTATTTTGAGCTCTCCAAGTTTCTTTGAGCAAATTTCTGATCCAAACTGGGTTTGGAGTCGTGACAGAAACTGCACTGGGTCCAGGAAGGGATTTGATCCAGGAATTAACTGGCTCAGATCCAGTTAGAGGCCTCTTAACATCTGACTGGGCCAGAAAGGAACTGGTAGTAAGCAGTAATATTGCAGGGGTTATAAAATGCATAGGGATTTTTGTGTTCTACCCTTTTGTTTCGTTTTTCTTGCCCGCTTAGGTAGGAAAAAAAATCATTGGCTAATTTAATCAAGAGAACCTGAGAGTAAAGCCAATATTTTAGGTAAAAAATGAGATCCTTAATTTCTGGAAAACTGAGTTCCTTCTGGCTTATACTTTAGGCCTGGGAGGCAGCGAAGTCTTGCAGAATCTTATAAAATCTTACTAAAGATAACTTACAGTGGAATGTTCTGAATGAACAACAATGCACTGAAGTACATTTAAAAATGAGGGCTCTCAGTAAAGTCCCTTTCAGCTAAGAACAGGTTTGGCCCTACAGGATGTCAGCTGCTTATTCTCTTTGGAATAATCTGCCTTGTGCCCTTTGCTAGTGGCTATGGGTGATAGGATTAGGCGTGTATAGGATCACAGGACATGGGGAGCTTTTTCCTCCCTAAAATGGAAACGAGAGCTGATGAGACTGCTGGAAAAGATCCGTTTGCTACCGAGAAGCAGCCGCTTGAACTTTTCAGTGTCGCTGCAATGGGTGGGTCTTTCTGCGGCCTCCCTGGTGGTCATTTTGCCTTCCCCAGCCGGCCATAGGCAATGCTTTCTCTCCTTTCCCTTTCTCATCTTTTCTATTACTCAGGGTGACCATCTTGCCCAGAGACCACGTGTTGAAACTCCTAGCTGGAGGTTGGAATAAAGATGATGGGGCTCATCTGAGGGCAGGTTTAAGCCTTGCCCGTTTGATATTGGGTGCTAAGCAGAGTGGCTAATGTCTATGTTTTATCACATGTATTTTGCTTTGGCCAGAACGAAAAAAAGGTAATTTTCCTTTATGATGCGGATTGGCCCCCAGCACAATGGTGTGGCAAGCTGAGTCACTAGGGCCGCTCAGGGAAAGAGAACCCAGAAACCTGGCATGCTGGCAAAATGGTAAGAATATCTTACCAGTCAGATTTCTGGCTTCTGTCTCTCTGTGCATACAGGTGAATGGTAAAAATCACTGTTTATCTCTTCTGTAAAGTTTTGATTAATGCAAAAAAGAATTCTGAGGCTAGTCTTAAACTAATGTATTTGTGCTATAAATTCATTTTTCTATGTCAAGGGGTACCTTAAGATAAAACATGGGTTTAGGACCCCATAAGCTCACTGCTCAAGACAGCCCTGCAAGCTGGTCAGTAACAAATTTTCCTGCAGGTCCCTGAAACAAAAAAAACTAGATGGGATCTCCATTTTATTTTATGTCCTTGGGAGCTTGACCTTGTAACCATGTGGCAGTAGTTTTGGTCTCCGCCTTCAAGGGGACAGTAATTTTAGGGTTTATGTCATAGTTAGCTCTAAAAATTATTTTGAGTAGTTAAACACCTTTACAAGCTCAAAATTAGCTACTCTAGACTTCTTCTGAGAAGTACACTGGAGGTTGCCATATACTGTGGCTCAGTAGCTAAGTTTTTGCCCTTTCACAGTGGTGGTCTGGGTTTGACTCCCGGCTTAGGAAGTAAGTCCTTTCTGGTTTAATATCGGCGTGACATTCTCTAGTCTCTTCTCCATGGACTATCTTAAATTTTCCTTTCTGTGAGCACCTGGGAGGTTATCTTTGGTAAAGTTTAAAAGCCAGAAATATTGCCCATTTGGCCTGGCTAAAATCAGGTAATAAGAAATTTTAAAAGGACTTAATTAAAGAGTGCTATTGTTAAGAGTCAGCTTAATTAAAAGCAGATATTCAAGCTCTAACATCCTGGACTCCTTGGTAAAAACAGGAGGCACCAGAAACCCCTTTCTTGGCCCTGTTCTTTCAAGGACTCCATCATAAAGCAAATAACCAATTAAGAAACTTAAAAACTGACAAATGAAAAATTTTACAACTACTGTAGTAATCTTCTTATGTCTATCTGTCTGTATAATTACGTATGGGTTGTGTGTAATGTTGATATAAAAGAACTCTAATTAATTGGCTTAAACAAAAATAAGCACTTATATCAAATATTTTGAAAGCAAGATATAAAAAGTGTAATGCCTTTCAGTTCAGGTGACTTAAGTAATCTTTGGGAAACAAAGATAGTTTTAAAAATTATTGGCAAAATAAAGACATTTGGTCTAAATTATGTAAGTCAGATATTAAGTTTACTAAATGCTTTAAGGTTATAAACTGCTTCTTAGGCTTTTAAAAATTGTTCAATTTACCTACCCTGGAGACCTTAGATTCTAGGTAAGTCCTGGGCACATGTGGAGTTAGCCACACCCCCTAGCTATGCTGGAGAGTCAGCCCCTATCTGTACTCCTGCCTAGTATGTCCTAGGCTAGGCTCCACACATAGTACACAATGAAAATCCCTTACCTACTAAGGTTTTTACCAAAAGGAAAAGTTGCTAAGAGTTAATATTGTCATATGTAATTGAGACTACTGAAAAAATAAGTTTACATACAAGGTATGTAAGGAGAATAAGATGTGTTTTGATTTTAAGATTATAAGAAGGTAAGGAAAAGTTAATTTTTGCCTAGGTTAGAGGGTTAAAGGGTTGTTTTAAATAAACTAGAGCTAAAGATTTGAACAAGTTGTGGTACAAAAATTAACTGTAAGAGATTCTGTGTGAGAACATATTGGCAAAAGTTAAAATGCCATTATTCTGCTTTTTTTTTTTTTTTTTTTGCCATAAATTGGACATTGGAATAAAAGCACAACAGAGTTTACTTAGAACATAGTTCTGCTCTGAGAAATTGTAAAGGGCTATAAGAGGTTTATAAAAATCTTACCTTATGGTCAAACTAATTAAAACTGAATAGATTTATAAAATGTTAAAACTAGCTTTAACGTTAAAATATACTAATGGAAACATAAAATTTGTTTTTCTCTTTTAAAAAGGATTTTTATGTAATATTAAAAGATAATGAAAGGTTTTGTTTACCTTTTAAGTAAACTACAAAAGCAAAAGAGGAGGAAAGGAAAGAAATGAGACACAGTCAGTTGTCCTCATGCTATCTTCATTGGGTCTTGTTTGGAAAGCTAAGTCTCCTCTCTATCAAAATAATGTTTTTTCCTTTTAAAAAGTTTTTGAGTTATCATTTTGGCTAAATGAATGACTTACGGTAACCTAAGATTCTATTTGTAATATACAATGTTTTAGACCTTTGATATTTAACAAACCTTTCAAAATCAAGCTCTAGATTATCATGCTAAATCAGCCGGCACTAAAATTGTTAAATAAACAATTTGAATGCATTCCATGGTCTAAGTCAAATTACCTATGATCAATGCTATGCACCTACATTGGAGAAACAACTGGTATTCAAGAGGACATAAGTCTAATGTTAAGCATGGACTCATGAAGAACCAGGACAGCTGCCTTGTCCTTCCTGAGTCCTTAAAGCTTTCGTTACTAAAGGTTCTGCATTCCGTGACTCATCATGGGAAAGATAAAATAATCCAAGCTGAATATATTGATGTGGTGACTTATGAATTGTGGAAATAGGTTAAAACCAATATTTGTTTCCATATTCCTGGAAAGACAATCAAAGCTTCAGATACATTTGGCTGCCTGATGGGCCATTTAAACATTTATAAAGGGATTTCATTCAATTGTCATTTTCAGTGCATGTTTTCTGGTTGTATAGAAGTTTTCCCATGCAAGAGGGCTGATGTTGTAGCAACAGTAATTATGCTACAGTGTATCTTCACCAGGCTAAAGAAATCTTTTTATGATTCATTGAGGACAATCCCTTCACAATCTAAAACTCAAAGATTAGATCTTCTGAGAACCTCAGAGAAAGACTGTCCTTTCCGTCCACACTACAGCAAAACTCTGGAGACTTGAACCTTGGGTTCATAATCTCACAACTGAGAAAGGTTCCTCCACACTCCTAGAACTGTATACTCATTGGAGCCCTTAAGGAAAACTAACCAGGAAAGTTTCTCCCCAGAGGAAGATGGCATCCTTGATGTGAACAGCTTTTCCCAAGATCACAGATCAAAACATCTACTACCATGAGACTCTTATCTTTGAATTTTTTTTTGTTTATGCCTCTATGAGCAATTTATAGGGTATACTTTTATTTGTGAAGGATTTTGCAGCTAGCATTATACATGAATAACCTTATACTTTAATAGATAAAAGATGAAGGCCCAATATAGGTGAGAAACTTTAGCGGTACATACATAGCCTCATAGTCAGTCAGAACTTCTCTTAGCCCACATCATGGATTAAAGAGAACATTGCCAGGAGGCCTTCACTCTTCTAGAAAGACATCATTTGTTAGGTCCTTTTTCCATGGTTTGGAATGAAACAGGCAATGATTAGAAATGTCTCCCTCATAATAGGTTCTACAGAAAATTCTACTTTAAAGCCTATCCTTATACAACAGAAATTAAATTCTCTTGTGAAAGTTATGCTAAATAATATAATTGACTAAACAGAAAAGTACCTGTGCCGCTGATGACACTTATGGTCTATAGAGAAATGCATCAAATGTAGATTATAAAAATTCAGTTATGGTGGATTCATGAAAAGACCACTTAGTCAGGTGAGTAGACTCTTCATCTAGCTCATTCTTTATTTAATTTTACATGGTTTGGTTTATGGGGACACTGGGTAAGGAGCATACTTCAAACTCTTGGTATTATCTTCCTGATAGTCATAATAATAGTCTCCCTGGTATGCTGTATTCTCTCAAAGATTTTAAATGTTTGCGTGCAGCCATCTCTAGAATGTCAAATGGTCTGTCTTCAACTTGAATGATAAAAGCTGAAAGAAATGTGTGACCATGAGGACACCAAAACCTATGAATGACATACTGAGACTGGAAACCCAAAATGATGGTAACTGAGAGTGGTTCTAAGGCCCTAAGTTTTGGTCACACTGTCACCTAAGTGAGAACCTGGCCAAAAAGGGGGAATTTTTCTTAAACAAAATTGGCCATTATTTTGGACTGAGCTTATGCAGTAGGCCCCAACAAACCAAACCAAACTAAAATGGAGTCACTCATGCTAAATGTGACATAACCAAACTAAGCCTTCAAGAAAACACATAGATCTTAGAACAAACCAGGTTTTGTTTTTTCCTCCTATAAACAGGATGTTCCAGCGTAGGGAGGAACCCTCTACTCAGTCCTTATTCCCTCCTTGCAAAACCCACTGTTCTACTGTTTCCCAGTGGGTTTCAAAACCATATA
This sequence comes from Pongo pygmaeus, assembly GCF_028885625.2. Classification (NCBI taxonomy): domain Eukaryota; kingdom Metazoa; phylum Chordata; class Mammalia; order Primates; family Hominidae; genus Pongo; species Pongo pygmaeus. Next base: position 49,928,987 of record NC_072386.2, on the reverse strand, counting down.
AGTGCATTTATGACAGTGATAGTAACATCAATGACTAAGGTTTTGGTCAATCTCAAAATTGAGAAAATGACCAAAAGGGGGGAATTGTTAAAGCAAACTAAATATGGCCTCAGAAGGACTCTGTACTTCTATATTTGAGGCCTTGTGGGTGAACTGTAACCTAGCTTAATAGTCAGACAAAATTGAAAACCTAATTTAATAGTGTGCATCTGTAACAATAGCTGAGTGTTGGCCAATCCCAGTGGCCATACTTCAACCACTCATAGACTGCTGAGTGTTCAAACTGCATTCAAATAAGGCAAACACCAAGCTATAACCAATCTTGCTGTTTCTGTACCTCACTTTCGATTCCTGTACATCACTTTACCTTTTTTGTCCAAGAATCCAAAAGCTGAAGAATTTGGAGTCTGACGTTTGAGGGCAGGAAGCATCCAGCATGGGAGAAATATGAAGGCCAGAAGACTCAGCAAGTCTAGTCCTCCCAACTTCTTCTGCCTACTTTATTCTGGACATGCTGGCAGCTGATTAGATGGTGCCCTCTCAGATTGAGGGTGAGTCTCCATCTCCAGGCCCACTGACTCAAATGTTAATCTCCTTTGGCAACACCATCACAGACACACCCAGGAACAATACTTTGCATCCTTCAATCCAATCAAGTTGACACTAAATATTAACCATCACAAGTATGCTTTGCATTGTGCCTGTTGATATTCTCAAATGCAATCAACAGTAAGTTATTATGTAGTGACAGTCTTTGACTTACTTTGGCCAATGCACTCCTTTGAAACACTTATGTTTTACTTCAAACCTATAGCCAGTTGCTATCCTTACTGGAATTCACTTGCTAGTGGATCGGGGAAGATGGTTCTCCCTACTGAAAACCATAGCACGTCCTTGGGATCTCTTGATTTTATATGCATCTGTGAGTTTTGCTTTCTTAAGTATGGTTTGATTCTGATGCTGAAGTGGTTTGCTGCTGGATGTAAGGGACCTTCTTGTAAAAAAGTATTGGATTTCCCGTTGTGTGGCAAATTAAGTAATAGATGAATGCTTATAGTAGGCCAGGTGCCTAGTATGTTTATGAACTATGCAGTCAACTGATTTATTCTTCCTCTCTTACCTCTTACAAGAAGAATATCATCAAGTAAATACAAATTAAATCCAAATAAAACTTATTCTGCCTATTCCCTTTGAATAGGAATGCATTTTTCCCAAGAATAAATGCATTTTTGAGGTTTCTAAGTTGTGAGGGCAAACACAAAACTTGTCACTTACAGGAAGATAATATTTAAGAAATTTCTTTAATAAACTTCCAGACATTGCTATTTTAACTTTAAATTCATACTTACCTTTCCATCTATTAAACAAAAAATTATTTATGGCTCTTGTTAAAGATGATAAGGAAGACATTCATTAAAGGGGTCTGCAGTGAGGTCCACTGCAATGAGGTCTTGCAATGGAGAAGAGAAATTGGGCTTGACTCTGCATCCATAAAGGACAAATGTGGATTTGTAGCCAAGTAGCAGGATAAGGTCAATAGATAGATAATTGGTAAGAGGAAACATCACAGATGAGGGAAATTATTGCTAGACTGACTCAACAGAATTCCTGCTGAAGGCAACCCAGGGTGATAAGATACTGGGGTGGAGAATGAGAACAGGTACCAAAGGTGGGAGATTCTTACTAAACTGGCTTAGCAAGGTTCTTGCTGAAACTGGGTTCAACAGAAAGGGAAGCCCAAGGTCAGGCCTGTAGAGTAGGGGGTTCAGAGGAGCCTGACTCAAGTTTGGTCAAAAGAGAGAGTCTGTCACATCCATCCATTTATCTATCACCCATCTATGCATCCAAATGGCTATTTATTCAACAAGCCATTATGAACAATTCTCCATAAGACTGTGAAAAATTTGATCTTTTGGCTTCTTTACTAGAAATCCAACTCTGTTAATGCTGGAGGCTAGCTAGGTATGTTGATGGAACTGAGAGTCCTATCAAAAGCTGATGTAAGGTGTACCTACCACAGAGAAATCTATGCTCCTTATTTTTGGTCTCTTTCTCTGGTGCAGAAAAGCAGTAGTTACAGCCTGATAGGTAGGTATCATCAGGGCATTGCCTCTTTTAGCTTGCCCCCCCACCACAACCCCCAAGCAATTTAAACAGGAAATCATCTCCCCCCAAAAAATCAAGAGAAATAATCAAATAAGGACTGAGAACCACAAAGAGCCATAAATGGAAGAGTATCATAAAATTATTGTGCACCTGACATTTGAAAAATCACTAACAGCAGCATCTTAAAAAAACATTAATTATGAGCAGACACACCTTTAGGTTCAATCTCTTCTGGGATTCAGAGGTCAAAATATAAACAAAAAATGAGCTGTTATTTAATCTTTTTTTTGAGCCTATAATATGTATCTGGCACTGTGTCTACATTTCATGTTTTATTTCACCAGAATTTGAATCCATGCAACAACCATGTGTCATAGGGACTATTATTATTTTCACTTTACAGATGAGTTTACTGAGGTTGGGCGTGGTTAACTTGTCTAAGATGACGAGGTAGTAAGCTTCAGAGTCCACTTTCAAACCCTGGTCTGTTTCCATCAAAAACTTTCTCTTTTCCTTTCTATGATCCTGCTCCTGTTTTGCAACTCTATGCCCATTAATTTTAAGATTTACCTCTTTTTATTTAAAGAGATATGCTTTTAAAACTTTTGTTTAAATCAAACATTAGTGGGACTCATAGTATTTTAAATAAACTTTGATGGAGGGAAGCGATGCTACTTAAAATAATCCTAAAATTCCACTTGCTATGAATCAAAAATTCTTTTGATGATGTGCATGATTATCCTATTTATGTTTTTTTACTTCAAATTTTAGCATTCTAATGTTCTAAAACTGGGATATACTTATAAAGGCCTTAGTGTGGGCTATCTTGTGTCAAACATCTAATTTTAAAAATTAACTTGTTTTCTTAGATTTTTTTATAATTTGTGAGCATTATATAATGTAAAAGTAATCCATTAAGTGACAATTTTGAGCACTATTTATAAGGTGCTGATGTTATGATACGTATTTTACATATGTCATTTTCATCCTTATAATAGATTGTGAGCTAGCAGTAATAAATTCCTGTTTTACTTATGTAGAAACAAAATGCAGAGAAATTTAGTAACTTGCTCCAAAGTCACTGGTCTATTAAGGAACATGCCTGGGATTTATTCTTGTGTCTGTCACAGGTAAACCATGTCTTGTTTCCCCATAGAAGCCTGTTTTTCTAACACGGTTTATAGGGGTTGCTAAGAGAAACACACAAACTGATGGATTGTGATTTAATTAACACTAAGCCCTCATGGTATTTCACTGATTCTAACATTTTCACTTTTTCATATTTTAATATTTCTAAAATTGGTGTGTATCTGAATCAATAGCATCATAATATTGTGTCATATTTTTATCAGTAGTAATTTTTCTTTCTTTAATGATACATTAAATGATAGTATGTCTTCCAATAAATGACATCTTAATTCAATTAAATATGTACATATGTTTACTGAATATAATGCAGTTTTTTGTAATTAAAGATGTATTACTTGTCCCTTCTTCTAAGCTCACTGCATTTTATTAGAACTCACACCAAGACTTGATTTTTCAAGGCATTTATTCTTGTGACTCCTCCTCACTTCTGCATCAATCCTACCATATTCTTTTATTTAATGATGGCTATATACTTACTGTGGTTGGATTTCTAAAAGAGAAGGCTTTGAACATTAAAAAGTTAGATTGAGGCCAGGTGCAGTGGCTCACGCCTGTAATCCCAGCACTTTGGGAGGCTGAGGCAGGCGGATCACCTGAGGCCAGGAGTTCGAGCCCAGCCTGGCCAACATGGTGAAACCCCGTTTCTACTAAAAATACAAAAAGTAGCCGGGTGTGATAGAAGGCACCTGTAATCCCAGCTACTCGGAATGCTGAGGCAGGTGAATTGCTTGAACCCGGGAAAGCGGAGGTTGTAGTGAGCCAAGATCGTGTCACTGCACTCCAGCCTGGGCAACAGAGGAGGACTCTGTCTCAGAGAAAAAAAAAAAAGGTTGGATTGAAAAAAACATTAAGCAATCTGCAAATATTACCAGGTCTCCTAGATGTTGTTAAGTGTTGATGTTAAAATATAATATATGAGGAAAAGAGCTAAATACTTACTTGCTAATCTATTGACATGACCTTAATTCAATTTGTCTAAAATTAATCTCCTCTTTCTGCTTATCTTTCCAAAACAATTCCCCTTCCCAAATTGGTAAGACTGCTATATGCTGAGAATTCTCCAGTTGTATCTCTCTTCCTAAAACCTTAACTCTTAGCCATTGTATCTGCTTTCAAAGTCCTCCATAGTCATCCGGGATGTGTCACCTTTTCATTCTTATTTCCCACTACTCTCCAGCACAATCTCAACAACTTCTTTTTCTTATATTCCTATCAAAATCTTTTAAGATTGAGAGCCCAGTCTTGCATCTGTAACTCATTGGCTGTTTACATTTGTACAAATCACTTAACCCTCTTGAGTTTCAGATTCTTAATCTGTAAAATTGAGAGAGAGGATGCAGGTCATGGATGTGGAGGTGCCTGAGATATCACTAAGTTCCTTTCTAGTCTGAGACTTTTTTTTCCTTTCAGTTCTATCTTACACCCCGTGTCCTTCATGATGCCTTCCCCAACCATAACAGTACATACTAACTTCACTTGTGTGAACTCTTACACCACTTGCAGCCTCAATCTGTTACTGAGACATGGATTGTCTTAGACCGTTCTCTTTTGTTCTATAAAATTTCAGCATTATTTTTCTAAATGGACCATAAGCTTCTCTAGGGCAAGAACCATGATTTAAGGTTCTTTGATGTGCCTATCACTTGAGTCAAAAACCTTAAAATAGTAATGGGCTCAGGGAAGAAGCTATATGCTTTTGATGGATTATTGACTAAAAAATAGAATAATTCCCATGTACCAAACTATGTGAACTGAAACAATCCTGTTCATCTATCTAGACTCAGATAAGACATTTCCTCCTCTGTAGGACTGTGCTTTGTTCATCTTTTCATTCCCAGCACCTAGCACACAGCGAGTGGTCAATAAATATTGGTTGAGAGAACGAATGAGTGAATATCCTCTGCTTTGAGAGCTTTTATTAGCCATTTGGTTTATTGAAAATAGTTTATTCTCTTAATTTATGCACCAGCAAAACACCTTTCAAGTCTCAGGTTTTCATCCAAAGATTGAAATACTCCCTTTCAAAGTATATTAATCTGCATAAACTTTTGTTATTATTATTATGATTATGCCATGTAGTCCAATACATTGTTTTCTCAACAGAGTCTCTGTACTAAGAAAACACTTGCCCTTGTCTAATCACATCTGCGAGTAAGCAAATATTGGCAAAAACTCATAAAATCTTATTGTTCACTTTGGGTAAATGATGTCAAACTTAGGGGCCACTGTTGCCATTTGTACATATGAATCACAAATTTACATTGCCTCTGGACATCATAAATGGCCTGTGTCATAAAATGTGAGCAAAGACTCTGCTTCCTCTCTTATAAGAAGGGTCAGCATGAATAATCAACTCAAAACAAGCTCTTAAAAGCATTTTGATGTTAAAGGTTGCTTATTACAGCTCAAGTCCTAAGAGTAACACACAATTTTTACTTATTTAGTTTGATTCCATAGGTTTTGGTTGCTTGTAAAAATCATACTGTGCAGTAAGGAAAGCTAAAATGGCTTTTCTGAATAATAGTCATATCCATTATGATTCTTGATTGCAAGCAACAGAAATAGTCTTTGTCTAATAAAAGGGAATTTATTACCTCAGAATGGAGGATTCACAGGGACTCTGGGACGCTGGAGGATGGGATTGAGGACAGATGGGAACCAGCAAAACTCCAGAAAACAGAAGGTAGAAACCCCTGCTGTTATCTCATAACCTGAATTGTCTGGAAGGGCACCACTGATGCCTTTGCTGAAATGAATGTGCTTGAGTCACTTGCTCAAAACTTTTCCTGGTTCTTCCGTGTGAGAGATTTGCCTAGAATTATTCACCCTACAAAATTACATACAGTGAAGGAATGTATATGTATGTGAAGGTATTATCCCAGTACAAATCAGGGTGCTATTATAAAGGAGAATGCATATTGAGTAGCCCCAAAGTGCCAAAAATTTACCACAGTAAGTGCTCAGAAATACAGGCTTGCATTTGTTCAGTGCATCATTCATTCGGTCAATAGACTAACGTAATGCATGTCTACTGTTAGCTATTGGGCAGAGAGCTTGTCATCTGACCTTGAAGAAGATACCATCTAGTGGGTAGGAGAAGCCTATAAAGAAACAGTGTGATTAGGGTCACAATTACTCATAAATAAAGTGATAAGGAAACTCGGAGAACAAGCGTAATGAAAGGCCATGAAGGAGAGGAAAAAGAGTCTTGGACGTGGAGTTTTTGAAGCTGAGTTTGATTCTCTGTTCTAGTACCTAACAGTTCTAAAACTTTGAAAAGGTCACTTATCATCTCCAACATTCAGTGTCTTCATCTGTAAAATGGGAAGAATAAAGGTCTTTGTAGGACTGGGAGAGGTAAATGAGATTGCATATATTTAAGTGTTTAGCATTTACCAGGTATTTGATAGGTGGTCATTGATTCATTCACGTATTCATTCATTCATTCATTCACAAAATAGAAAGTGACTGACGTAGCCTTGGCTCTGTAAAGAAGGAGACATAGAAAATGCGTCTTTAAGAATGAGTAGGTATCCCCTGGTTTAGAATGAAAGGGCTTTCTGGCACATTCAAAGGTGAAGAAGTGATAAGGGCATGAGAATGTCTTGAGGAGTGGCAAGATAAACAAAGATGGACAGTGGACATTTAGGGCTATGTCAGGCAATGAGAGGAGAGTGATAGAGAAGGAATAGCTGATAAAAGGTGTTGGTCATGTTAAAGAGTTTGGATTTCACCCAGTAGTCTGTGCTTTTCAAAATATGTTCCCTGTGCCTCCTACATCTAATTCACCAGGAGGACACTTAGAAATGCAGATTCTGGGGCCCTAACCCAGACTTCTTGAAACAGAATCTCTGAGAGTAGCACATGCACAATCCACAGTTTTTACAATCTCTCTGAGGGATTTTAAGACACTTTGCTGTATGAGAAACCCTGTTAAGGTAATAGAGAGCCAAGGAAAGTTTTTAAGTGGGTAATCATGAGGAAACCAGACTTTTGGATTCCATGCACTGGATTTCTTTTACTTTAGGACTTCAGAGTGAATTTTATCCATCTGGGTAGGATTTTGATATTGTTGAACTAAACTTAACACATATGAGAGAGAATCCCAGCTCAAATAATAGTATTCTCTTTTTACAGTCAAGAATCAGCCTAGACTGTGAAATAATTCTGTGGCAAATAAAACAGAACAAGATGGCTGATAATAAAAATGAACGATTTCAAAAAGCATTTAACACTCAAGGAGATGGAGCCAAGAGGAGAAGTATGGTTTTGAAAAGGGGATAGAGGTGGGAGAAGGGGGAAAAAAAGCAGCATAAATTTACAGAGTTATGGTAAATGTCACAGAGAATTCAACAATTTTCTTTGCAGAATTTAGAAAATGAGTGCACATAATTCCAACTGGTTGCTATCACAGGGAATTTGAAAAGCACCCCAAGGCGATTCAGAGAGCTGCTTTTACATTGAAGCAGAATGAAATAAAACATCCATATTTCAACTAAACACACACACCCATACCCTCTCACTCAATGGCTGCATGCACAAAGCATTTAATCGCAAAAATATATTGTTAGGTTGAAAGTACAGCAGGTAGGATTGCTTTCTGAATGACCTCTATCTATTTACCCAGGCCCCAAAGTCAGGACTGCAGATATTGAGCCAAAATCATCAACAAGCTTCAATTCAACCTCAGACCTTTTTGGGGGGAACTGAATAGATTAAAAAAAAATGTCTGTGCCTTGTTGTTCTGATTTAAAGCCTTAAAATGGCATATGCATGGACTTCTGTAGTAGTTAGATGCTTATTTACAGAGGACTACACTGAGGCACAGCCTGTGATTTCTAGTAGCACTGTGAGCAACACATTAAGAGTTTGAACTCTTTTGAACCAGCTTCTTGCTTTCATTCATTTGCTGAAAGCAAATCAGAAAGTAAAGGAAAGGAAAGGAAGTTGATAACATGCTTGAAAGAAGAAATTTCAGCACAATAATATGAAGAAAAGGTGTAAGATTTCTGAGGCAGAAGGACAAACAGATGTATTTTCATGGCCGCAGTACTCTCAGCAACAGAAGTAAAGAATGTCAATAGAATTGATGATTGACCCAAATTGGAGCTCTCTAAGGAGTCTCTCTTGGTCAAATTCATTGATTGATTCATTCATTCAACTAATATTCATTTAGCCATTACTTGTGTCCTGCTCTATGCTAAGTGGTGGGGATACACAGATAAAGATGACACAGTGCCTTCCATCAAGGTGAGCACATTTCTGTGAGGGAGGCAAATGGGGAAATAAATATTTGTAAAACATTGTGTGTAAATGTAGATAGTAAGCAGGCAAATAGTTGCAAAAGCATTAGAAAAAAAATTGGAGAAACATAGTACTTGCAACTGTATGTGTATGTAACAAAAAAGAGACAGCAAGGGAAGTTCATTAGAATGCCTTCATAAGGGGAAATTAATATGACTTTCTGACCAGTTTTAATGAAACATTAGGAGCTTGTTTAATATACTACCATTAAATATCATTCTTGTTATCATGCTGCATTTGGCTGGAACATGAATTTCGAAGATGAAATAGTGTTACAGTAAGGCAGCCGGAATGTCATATGTCCTGTCTTGTAACTCCATGCTGCTTTCGGGATGAAGTGGAGAATAAAGGAAGGAAAATGTATGGTCAGGATCTCCATCTCCCTGAGTCAAGAATTTTTAGAAACTCAGATTACTTGCTTAATTGAATGGAATAAGCTCATGATCATATCTTCTTTTTTAGAGCCTAAGAGGTGACGGATGTTAGGGGAATCAGCTCAAATTAAATTTTAAAATTTGGAATATATGACTTTTTTGATGACTTGGAGAATAGTAGATGATCTGAAGAAACTGGCATTTATGGAAAGCACCTAGTTTGCACCTAGCTCTGTGTCTAGACTTGGTATAATTTATTTCTCATATTATTACTACTTAGGAGGTTTATGGAAGTGACACTACTGCATTGAAGTTGTCTAAACATAGACATCCTGGGATTCAAATCCCATTTCCTCAACTTACAAGTTGTGTGATCTTGGACAAGTTACTTAACTTCTATGAGCCTCAGTTTTTGTTGCTGCTTTTTATCTGAAAGACATTATCTTAATAGAATCTACCTCAATGGTTGTTATGACCATTAAGTGATTTAATGTAAGTGAGATGCTTGGAGTAATACCTTACCCAAAATAAACACCAATAAATGTCAACTACTCTTACTACACTTAGTACTATATACTAATATTTCATTCTTAATTGATCATCTGAGGAAGACACCCATTCATATTTTCTTTAACAATTAGCAAACTACAAACATAAAAGATAGAATTTGATAAAGTGTAGTGACAAAAGGCTTAGACTAATCATTTTACTTAATGGTGAAATGCAAAAATCTTTTTCTCTGGGACCAGAAAACAGATAGGGATGCATTTTACCACTGATACTATTGAAAAATGTAGTGGACATTGCAGGGAGGGCAGTAAGACAAGAAGGAGAAGAAAAAAGGTTTAAGGACTAGAAATGAAAAAAATCCAGCTGTCACTATTTATAAATAATTTAATGGTGTACAGACTGGTACCCGTGCTTGGCTTGTTAGGAACTGGGAGGTGCATGGTAAGCAAACAAAGCTTCCTCTGTATTTACAGCCACTCCCCATTGCTCACATTACTGTCTGAACTCCACCTTCTGTGAGATCAGTGGTGGCATTAGATTCTCACAAGAGTGCAAACCCTATTATGAACTGTGCATGTGAGGCATCTAGGTTGTGCATTCCTTATGAGAATCTAGCTAATGCCTGCTGATCTGAGGTGGAAGAGTTTCATCCCAAAACCATCCCCCCAGCCACCACTATTCATGGAATAATGGTCTTCCATGAAACCAGTCTCTGGTGCCAAAAACGTTGAGGACCTCTGGTGTACCTGAAAACTTCAAAAGAATTATTGGATTTAAAAGATGAGTTTATTAAGGTTTGTGGATACAAGTTTAATACAGAGAAGTCCGTTGAATTTCCATATTCTAGAAATGAACAGATAATAAAATTTTTAAAAGACACCTTTTATTATAGCATGAAAATGCCAAATATCTAGGATAAACGTAACAACTGCAGAAAGCTATAAAAACTTCATTAACGCAAATTAGATATTAGAAGACTCAATAGCAGCAGGTCGCGGTGGCTCCCAGCACTTTGGGAGGCCGAGGCGGGCGGATCACGTGGTCAGGAGATTGAGACCATCTTGGCTAACACGGTGAAAACCCGTCTCTAATAAAAATACAAAAAATATTACCCAGGCATGGTGGCAGGAACCTGTAGTCCCAGCTACTCGGGAGGCTGAGGCAGGAGAATGGTGTGAACCCGGGAGACGGAGCTTGCAGTGAGCCCAAGATCGCGCCACTGCACTCCAGCCTGGGCGACAGAACGAGACTCCGTCTCAAAACAAAACAAAGACTCAATAGCAACAGATTAGAAGACTTCTTCCTCAAATTAATCTAAATATTGAACTTTTTTGTAAATAGTCTTCCCAGTTGTTCTTCTTTAAGAATATATTATTTTTAATCTTTTGTATTTCCATATTAAATTTAAATCAATATATCAAAGGAAATAAATTACTGGGATAGTTACAGGCTTTAGATTAATTTGGGTAAAAAATGGGAAAACATTCCAGTGCATGATCATCTTTCATACAAAAATACAAAGCACATAAACAAATCCATAATAATGAGAGCCAGTTGGTAGACCCAATAAATAGAATAAGTGATGCCTAAGGAAATAGAAATAATTGAGCAAATGGCAAAAGTGTTTAAAACAAGTTTGTTTTGAGTCTTCAAGGAGAAAAACAAAGAAATAGCATTCTAAAATAAGAACACATTGTGACATCAGAAAAGATATGTATATATACCAAAATTGTTGAAGATAAAAATTAAGTAAATGGCATAGTAGATTAGACGTATTAAAGAGTGAACTATATAAATTAAAAGAGAATTAGTATGTTAGATAGAGAACTAAATAGATATAGTAGAATCTGACTAGACACTTACCAATTGCATTTTCTTTTTCTAAGCACATGAGAAAACAGTGTTTCCTGAATCTGTTTGCAGTGAGATTGGGGCCACATGTTTGGAATGTGAGTTAATTAATAGATATCACTTTTAGGCCTGGCCACAAAACATCCTGATGATTTTTCATGCTTTTCTCCTTTTTTAGAGATCACGAGGACCACATATTGATGATTGTAGCATCACAAGATCAAAGGAGGTTATATTTCTGATTATAGGTTGGAGGATACCTGTTCAAAAAGCCACCCAACATCATCAAACTGTGATATCAGTGAGATAATAAATCTTTATTTTGCTTTATTAGCTTATTTATTGCATAGCATAGCACATTTTATGCTGAGTATACAGAAAATCACCCAGAATGTAGTTAAACAAGACAAATACATAGAAAAACAGAGATGAAGTTACAGAGGATAGACTGAGAAACTCTGACATATTTATAATTGGTGTGTTAGATGAAATGGTAATTAAAACACGGAAGAGAAATTATTACAAGAGAAAATAGACTGAGAGTTTTTCAGAATTGAAGAAAGATATAAATACTTAGATTGAAAAATAGTCATTCAGTGTACTTTCATAAATTCCACAATGACACTGAAAAATAAATTGAAGGCCAAAAGCTTAGAAATGCTTTATAATGTTTTAGTAACTCTTCATTTATTTATTAATTCTTTCATTAATTTATACAGAACATATTTGTAAGAACCAACCATCTGTTGGATTTCTAGTTAGTAACTGAGAGCTTATAATCTAGTGAGAAATTAAAGAAGTAGCCAGAAACTACTACAGAATGTATAGTATAGAGAAGGAAAAAATAGAGGGCATTCTGGGCAAAAAGAACAGGTCATAGAATAGTGAAGAGAGGAGGCAGAGAACGGTCCATTAAAGAAGATAAAAAGATCAATTTGACTGGGATCCATGTGATATAATTAAAAGAACATGGGGATTAGAATACATATTTCTTGTTTGGAAACTCTAATGGTGATCATTTTAAAGTTTTTCAAAATCACCCATTTACTTCTATTTCTTTGTATATGGAAGATAAAAATTAAAATGTATATTTAAATATATATAATATATGACACATAATATTTAATAACAATCATACATAGTCATATATGATTATATATTATATATTATATAATTATATATTATATATAATTATATATAATATATATGATTATAATATGTATAATTATATATTATTAATTATATATGATATATAATTATATATCATATATAATTATATATCATATATAATTATTTATATATAAATATAAATATTTATATATAATTATATATTTATAATTATAAATTATATATAATTATATATGATATATAATTATATGTGATATATTAGATATATAATTATATATGATATATAATTTTATATTTATATATTATATAATTATATATTATATATAACATTTATATGTTATATATCATATGATATATAATATATAATCATGATTATATATGATTATGATTATTAATTATTACAATTATAACAATTATATAATATATAATTATATATAATATATAAATACATATGTAACATATATAAAATTGTATATAATATAAAAATATATATTACATATATAATTATATATATCTCATATATAAAAAATTGAGGTAATTTTTGCCATGTTTATGAGATTTATTTCTAGTTAATTCTTTCTAAAACAGTGTGCAAATGGGGACAGCTATGCGGCATAGTGTTAACAGTTCAAGGAGAGCACAGTAAGACACCCTAAAAGTTAATGTAGATTAACTACACTAAAAAACTACCCTAAAAGTTAGTGTAGATTAACTACACTAAAAGTAGTTTCTACTGGGAATTAAACTGGAGGAAAACAAAAAGTCAGAAAGAAAGGCTATGGGAAGATGTGAGCAAACCTTGTCCTCAGGCTATGAACCTAGTTGTGGTTTGATCATAAAGAATAGTTCTATTAGTGTTTTAGAGAGAAAAGGGCTATCTTAAACTTTACCAGAAAGCATTCCTAGGAAGTTTACTATAATGATCTACCAGAAGATTTTCCAGGATCCTAAGATTCTAGGCATGAGTGGCTATGAACATCATGAGATAGGTATCCTAGTGGGAGACAGAACCGGGGTCAGGAAGATGAGAATCTCAAAGGTATAGAGTTCTTATTACTGAGAAGTAAGTTACTGAGGAAGCCCTATGGAGAATAAGAGTGATCTTTTCCCTCCAAAATGCTCATGATTGCAAAAATGGCAAATGAAACTGAAATCTAGAACTTTCAAGAGATAGACTCAACATGGGACAAAGCTGAGACTTCTAGGTAAGGCAGACCATGGTGAAAGAGGACACCAAGAAGAGAAAATTCTCACCCCTATTTCTAAATGCCAAAGAAAATCCTCTCAACACTATTGTATTATTGAAGAGGTTGACTGTGCACCTGCAAATCGTGATTCTATTCAATAGTTATTTCCTCATAAATATGGAACTTTTTGAGATGATAATGACAACTTCCCTGAGATTATTTGAATGGTCCTGGCCAATGCCCACTTTATGAACATAATAACCCCAGTAAAATAAGAAGATCTGGGGAATTTTTTGACTATAAGGAACTTTGTTAATGCCATCAAATTCTCTCTGGTCATACTTGGTGAGCACATGTATAAGCTGGCCAGTGAGGTGGACCACAATTTTCTGCTTTGGCTACAGTGGCTGATCCACCTCCTGGACAAGATGGAGTACGTTCTGCTTCTTAGCTACCTCAATGCCTTGGATGAGCTCTTCTTGGAGTCTCGGCTGCTTGATAGCTTTGCCAAGCCCCTACAAGATCCTTATCTTCTGTCAAATCCCTTAGTTTCTCTAGCTGTTCAGAAAAATATTGCTAGTAACATGGCCTAGGCTCACATCTTGGGAGATTAACTGGCTAGAGGAGATTCTGAAGATCCTAGAAGCCTTGACTTCATGACTGTCTCTCCTGTCCTACAGAGCCTGCGAAGCAGTGTGAAGGGGGCTTGCACTTGAGGACAGAGAAGCAAGCAAACATCTGCAGGAAAAGCCAGCATCTGACTCAAAGGGAGACTTTTCTTGCCCATCTTGCTCAGAAAGCAGTTTCTTCATTGAGTGGAGGAAGTAAGTGTATTTCAAACTGCAGGTAGCAACCTGTTACTGGGTCAAAAATCATCTTAGTGAGTCATAGTCAATATATTCTCTTTTAAATTTATGTATGATTTCTCAAGATCTCAAAATGTATTTCCTAAAACTAATAAGATACTTTTTATTAACTATTTAGCATTTTGACTATGTGTCACTTTTAGAAAGAAGAATTTTGCCAGATCCTAAGGGTTCTCAGGCCTAACTGTGAACACCTTCAAGTTAGGTGTCTTACTGGGTGACAGACCAGGCTTAGGGAGGTAAGCACTTAGAATTGAGAGAATAAATACGTTATGAATTCAAGCAGTCAAACATGGAAATATTATCTCAGAAACATCAGTAAGTGAGAACTTGGGAAGATGTCTTTGCAGTGCCTATCACCATGCTGTACACTTCCACACAAAACAAATGACTGCCCTTCTCAATGTTTATAGAAGGAGCTTGTTCTTTTACAAGGAATATGGGGAAGAACTGATTAACAGGAAACAGTTGACCTCTCTACTGGAATCTTGGATATTCCTTTTGATTCCAGAATCTGTAATGTTTCATACATCTTATCACCAAACCAATATCAAAATGGGGAAATAAACATGCACTGAAAGATTTTTACCAATCAGAAACGTTTGTATTGTTTATAGAATTTAATCTCTATAATAATCTTGGTTAGAATATATTATGCTTATTCACAAATGTGCAACCGGTAGCTCTGGAATCTAAGTAATGTACTCAAGGGCACCTGGTTGACGGGTTGTAAGGATGACAGCCACTGCAGCACAAGCTCCACAGTGCAGACTTTGTTTTCTATATTATGCTGTCTCTGCAATCACAATTAAAGGATCTAGTTCACCTTGTTTTGATACTGTTTATTTCTATGCTTTTTTTTTTTTCTGTATGTTTGGTTTTGATCATGGGACTATTGGTTTCAGATTATCTTACAGGACCACAAACTATGAATACCAGTGTCAAAAGGTACATATCTATCTAGTAACTCCCTTCTGGACTCTTTCTTGAAGCTTTGATTTCATGAAAGAAGGAACACCCTTCAAGGCATTTTACTGTTACAGGTTTGCACAAACCAAAACAAATCGTTTGGAATCTTAGTTTGAAGACTGACTACCTTAAGAGCCAGTGTCCATTATCACTGGAATTAAATTACGTTTCTCCACAAGACAAACACTTTTGTTTAAAAAGAGTAATGTGGTGTGTAGCTCAGTGAATACTTCACTCCATTCTAACAATGTGTTTAAATTCTTCCATCTTCCATTATTCAGGACCAAAATATCCTCTTGGCAGATTATCTAAACTATCATTTCCTTCTATCTTTCTAATATTTGCTCATCTTACTACTCTTTCTGTAGCTGGGGCTGCTTGGATGTCAGTAAAAAACCCAACTCAAATCCATTCAGACAAAAAATGGAGCTATTTTAAGGATACATCTGTCCTCCCTGGGTATGGAATTGGGAGATTCACTGACAGCTTCCCTCTTGGTCTTTTTCACAAGCTGCATAATCTCTCTCTTCTATGCTTCTATCTGTTCATCTCCTCCACCATCCTTTCTGTGAGTAGCTTCCTTTTCTATCTTTTTTATTTTTATCTTTATTCATTTATTTTTGGAGATGGTCTTGCTCTGTCACCCAGGCTGAAGTGCAGTAGTGCGATCTCAGCTCACTGAAACCTCCGCCTCCCGGGTTCAAGCGATTCTCGTGCTTCAGCCTCCCAAGTAGCTGGGATTACAGGCATGTGCCACCATGCCTGGCTAATTGTTTTGTATTTTTAATAGAGGGAGGATTTTGCCATGTTGGCCAGGCTGGTCTCGAACTCCCGACCTCAGGTGATCCACACGCCTTGGCCTCCCAAAATGCTGGGATTACAGGCATCATCCATTGTGCCTGGCCAGTAGCTCCCTTTTTTAGAAAACTTTTTTAAAAATTATTTTCTAAAATAACTAATTGTTGGAGTCTGACCAGCATTAACTGGTTAAGGGGAAGTATTTCTTCACTGTCTCATAGTATATCTAGTAAATGAGAAAGTCAGTGTCAAATGTCAGCACAGATTTTTCTAAAATCGTGTTAATTTCTTCATGACAGAGTACAGAGTGAAAAAATTTGGTTTGCCCATCAAGAAAGCTATGTTAAATTTTCAGTAGATCCAGATGTGCCACCCCTAAACCCCTGCAAACATCTTTTCCACTTATTCAGCTTTCTGGGCATTACCAAAGCAGTCCCTATTCAAGCAATGTAGATAGGTAGCTGTGGTCACCAAGAACCTGCTCCAGCTCTAGCTGGCCAGGTGAGCTCACCAAGGTCAAAACCAGGAGGAATTTAAGGAAAGCATAAGATAAACATTAAGAGTAGCATTTCAATGACAGAAATACACTACTAGTATTACTGAAGTTCTGATATTGCCAAATAGAAATAGTTGGGGAATGATCCTCCAGGCATCAGCTCTAAGAGTCTTGGACTTAGTGGGAGCTTGCTTTGGTACTGTCTGTGTTTGCCGAGCCAGGCAACTGAAGGGGTGCCTTGGGCACTTGGCAGAGATGTCAGTTTGGATGTGTCTGGCACTTAGGGTCCTTCAGTTTAGTCACAGGGCACTCTCCAGTGCATTGCAGCTGTCCTTGAAGTTTTCCAATTTGAAAAAGTGCTCAGCAGGAAAGAGGTATTACCCTCTAATGGATGGTGGTTGGGAAACAGGATGACATATTTAGCTGACCTGATTGTCATAGCCAAGTAGAAAGACGCTGCTTCCTGATAAAAATAAGTGCTCACTCTGGCCAGAGATTGCTTCACAGAGTATACTGTTTCATGGCCATCTAGTGGAATATCAAGAAGGGCCTTGTAGGCACTCTTGAAAGGATACTAGTGTTTGGGAGATCTACACAGTAGGAGCTAAAATTCTCATCCATTAGGAAATGGAGCCACTCCTCTGTAGTATGAAATAGAACCTCAAAGGCACTTAGGTTGGCCAGTGCTTTCATACTGTAGAGGTAATTGTTGCTGTATTGATTTTCCCAGGTCTCCTGCTGTAGCAAACTGCCATCTTAATCTGCAAGAGCTTGAGTTAATGCTTTACATTCTGTTTCCTAGAGAGTTGAGTGTCGATTTCCTCCTTCAGGAACCTGGGGTATTTTCTCCCACAGTGCATGAGGTACTTTTAAAGATTTCATTTCAAAGTGCTCAACTGTCTTGTCATAAATGAATACATTTAACAGCGTAAGCATCAGATGTCGTTATCAGTATGATAGTCCCTCAGTCAACCAGTTACTTGTTTTCCTCAGAGCTTGCCTCCTTATTCCTGCCCTCATCAAGGCAATGACTCCAGGCTCCACTGCCATTTCTTAAGAAGGACATCCAAGGCAAGACTTGTCTGAAAATATGGAGACTAAAGTGACAGGATGGAGAGTCTGGGAGAAAAAAGATATGTCTTATTGCTTCTGATATGGTTTGGCTCTGTCCCCACCCAAATCTCATGTTGAATTATAATCCCCATCATCCCCACATGTTAAGGGAGGAACGCTGTGGGAGGTGATTGGATCATGGGGGCGGGTTTCCCCTTGCTGTTCTCATGATAGTGAGTGAGTTCTCACAAGTTCTGATGGTTTTATAAGTGTTTGATAGTTCCTTCTGTGTCCATTCTCCTTCCTGCCACCTTGTGAAGAAGGTGTCTTGGTTCCCCTTTGCCTTCTGCCATAATTGTAAGTTTCCTTAGCCATTATAAGTTTCCCCAGCCATGTAGACCTGTGAGTCCATTAAACCTCTTTCCTTTATAAATTACATAGTATTGAATATGTCTTTATAGCAGTATGACAATGGACTAATACAGTAAATTGGTACTGGTTGACTGGGGTACTGCTATAAAGATACTTGAAAATGTGGAAGTGACTTTGGAACTGGGTAATAGGCAGAGGTTGGAACAGTTTGGAGGGCTCAGAAGACAGGAAGACATGGGAAAGTTTGGAACTTCCTAGAGACTTGTTGAATGGTTTTGACCAGAATGCTTATAGTGATATGGACAATGAAGTTGAGGCTGAAGTGGTCTCAGATAGAAATGAGAAACTCATTGGGAACTGGAGCAAAGAACACTCTTGCTTTGCTTTAGCAAAGAGATTGGCAGTATTTTGCCCCTGCCCTAGAGATCTGTGGACCTTTAAACTTGAGAAAAATGATTTAGGGTGTCTGGTGGAAAAGAATTTCTAAGCAGCAAAAGGTTCAAAAGGTGACCCAGGTGCTCTTAAAAGCATTCAATTTTATGCATTCACAAAGAGATGGTTTAAAATTGGGACTTATGTTTGAAAGGGAAGCAGAGCATGAAAGTTTGGAAAATTTGTAGCCTGATGATGTGATAGAAAAAAAAATCCATTTTCTAGGGAGAAATTCAAGTCAGCTGCAGAAATTTGCATAAGTAATGAGGAACTGAATTTTAATCGCCAAGACAATGGGGAAAATATCTTCAGGGCATGTCAGAGATCTTGGCAGCAGCCCCTTTTATCACAGGCCTGGAGGCCTAGGAGGAAAAATGATTTCAGAGGCCAGGCCCAGGGCCCCCTACTCTGTGCAGCCTCAGCACATGGCACCCTGCATTCCAGCTGTTTCAGCTTCAGTCGTGGTTAAAAGGGCCAAGGTACAGCTTGAGCCATGGCTTCAGAGAGTGCAAGCCCTAACCCTTGGTATCTTCCATGTGATGTTGAGCCTGCAGATGCACAGAAGTCAAGAATTGAGGTTTGGGAACCTCCAACTAGTTGTCAGAGGATGTATGGAAATGCCTGGACGTCTAGGCAGAAGTTTTCTGCAGGAGCAGATCCCTCATGGGAAACCTCTGCTAGGGCAATGTGAAAGGGAAATGTGGGGTTGGAGCCCCCACACAGAGACCCTACTGGGGCACTGCCTAATGGAGCTTTGAGAAGACAGCCACATCCTCCAGACCCCAGAATGGTAGATCCACTGACAATTTGCACCATGCACCTGGAAAAGCTGCAGACACTCAATGCTAGCCTGTGAAAGTAGCTGGGAGGAGGGCTGTACCCTGCAAAGCCACAGGGACAAAGCTTCCCAGGACCATGGGAGCTCACTTCTTGCATCAGCATGATCTGAATGTGGTACATTAAGACAAAGGAGATCATTTCAGAGCTTTAAAATTTAATGGCTGCCTTGCTGGGTTTTGGGCGTGCATGGGGCTGGTCACCCTTTTGTTTTGGCCAATTTCTCCCATTTGGGATGGGAGCATTTATCCAACACCTGTCTCCCATTTTATCTTGGAAGTAACTAACTTGCTTTTGATTTCACAGGTTCATAGGTGGAAGGGACTTGCCTTGTCTCAGATGACACTTTGAACTTGGACTTAGGGGTTAAAGCTGGAATGAATTAAGACTTTGGGGGGGCTGCTGGGAAGGCATGATTGTGTTTTGAAATATAGGACATGAGATTTGTGAGGGGCCAGGTGTGGAATGATATTGTTTGGTTGTGTCCCCATGCAAATCTCATCTTGAATTGTAATCCCCTTAATCCCCAGGTGTCAAGGGAGGAACCTGGTGAGAGGTGATGGATCATGGGGGCGGTTTCTCCTTTGCTGTTCTTGTGATAGTGAGTGAGTTCTCACAAGATCTGATTTTTTTTAAGGGTCTCTTCCCCTTTTACTCTACACACTTTTTTCTCTCGCCTGACACCCTGTAGGATGTTCCTCTTCCTCTTCCTCCACAATTGTAAGTTTCCTGAAGCCTCCCCAGCCATAGAGAACTGTGAATCAATTAAACCTCTTTCCTTTATAAATTACCCAGAGTTGGGTATGTCATTATAGCAGTGTGAAATACATCTTCCCCCGACAAGAGACGGAGGCAGCAATACAGCAAGGATTGCAGGCATTAACTTCCTCCTCAAGGGTCAGGACTTCTCTTTCCCCACAAGTTTGGTGTGTTTTGGCTGGCCATAAACGCACTCTGCTCTTTCAGCTTGTTTTTCCAGAATGAATCATTATAGCAGGATTTGTGTTTTTCCTGGTTTAATTTCTCAGTGGAGAGAATCTGATTAGCTCCTCTTAGCCTAGCAATGGGTTTCCCTTAGGTCAAGAGCTTGCCGTTAATCAGTTGTGGACAGATTACAACATTAGGGTACCATGGACACTTGGTAGAGAAAACTCCAGGAATGGGAAAAAAGACTGAAATGAGTGAAATGAGGTCTCTGATTTATCTACATTAATTAAATTTCTCTGATAGAAGTGATCAAAAAATTAAAAAGCATAAAACCCAAATCTCATTTATAAGTGACTCCAGTGATTTATCAGTTAGTTATGGAAGTATGCTGACTATATAACATAGCACCTTACCTGAAGAAAACAGCTCCTTTGGATTTGTTTTTACTGATTTGCATCATGTCAAAGAGTGTGATAAGTTTTGGGAAATTTAATAAAGGTATGTTAGTGAGAACAATGTGTTCCTGTCAGCCATAGTCCCTTAATAAGGATCTTGAAACAAAATTTCTTTAATATCTGAGTTACAAGGAAATGTGTATTTCTTCTAACTGTGTTGACTTTATAATGTGGACATTTCCCCTCTTAAAAATGATTGTTTTTTTCCCTTCCTTTGGCTCCTAGGAAGCTCAGAACCAAATTTGTAGACCACTTACAGCAAGTGTATAGTATCTTAAGATGTGCATTCCTGTTTGCTCATTTTCCATATGGCTTTATTTTATATTTCTCTCATTGTGCCCATTTTCCATGTGTAATCTCTTCTCTCACTGACTCAGATGGTCCCTGTCATGTCCCCAACAACTTCAATTCCAAAGAGACCCTCAAGGCCTGACTCCATCCACAGGGAAGGAGAGCTCTAATATAGTTCAAAGTGAAAATGGAATTCTTAGGCTACCTAAATTAGGTTGCCATATTGTTTGTAGAAAGGTGGAGTTTTAAAGAGAGGACTAACCAAATTAGAGCCCGAACAAAATCAGAGACATTTCTCCCACATCATTTTAATTTCCTCATTTTCTCTTATTTTCCTCTTTTGTCTCCCAAGAATTGGTATGGTGAATTAAGGGCTGGAAATGACTTCTGTTTGGGAGGTACCCTGCATTGGAAAGCCAAGTAGAAATCTGAACAGGATTTAGAGAAAAGGAAGGTTAGATCAGCTGCTCATGCTAGTTTCTGGACTCTTCTTTAAAAGGAGCCAGGGTTACTTGGTACCCACCATAACTCCAGTTATGCTCACCAGGTTGATTGGGGCAAAGCTCTAACTAGAAAAGAAGAGTCTGTGCGAGCCCGAAGCATGCCTTGTACCTCTGATCCTCAGGCCCTCATGGTGGTGCCAGGCAACTGGAGCAAGTATTTGGATCCCTACTGCAGAGAACATGTATAAAAGCCACAATTTCTGATGGGCAGGGCCAAGATGGCCAACTAGAAGCAGTTGTGATCAGAGGCTCCCGACAAAAAGAACCATAACAGCATGTGAATCCTGTGCCAGCAACCGAGGTATCCAGGTTCTGTCATCACAAATGACTAGGCAGCTGGCATGACCCATGGAGAGGAAGGAAGAGCAGTGTGGTGTGACTGCCAACCTGAGAACCACATGGGGCAGGGATGCCCTCACCCCCCAGCCAAGGGTGGCAGTGAGTGACTGTGCTACCCAGCCTGGGAAAAAGTGCTTTTTCCATAGAACTGTGCAACTCACGGATTGGAAGATCCCACTCATGAGCTCATACCACCCGGGCCTAGGGGTCTCAATCATGGAGTTGTGCAGATTCTCAACAGCCACTAAGCTAGAATCTGCTTAAGCCTGCTGAGCTCCCAGGGGGAGGGGTGACCAGCACCACAGCTGCGGCTGCGGCTGCCTTCTGTCTAAGCCGTTTGAGCTCCTTGTAGGAGGTGTGACAGCCAACACTGGGTCTGATCAAAGCCTAACACACTAAACTCCTAGGGTAGGGGAAGGGCAGCAACCATCTCTGTAGCTTCAGGCTGTGCTTTTACCCTGCTGGAGCCAGGGAGGCTGGATGGCTTAGTCCCAAGAGGTATCCCCCACAGTCCAACACACCTGCTGTGGCAGATTGCAGGGTGCCTCTTCAGGCCTGACCTTGACCCATCCCTCCTCACTGGGCGGGGCCTCCCAGCAGAAACTCTGAAAACTCCAGCCAGGGGCTCAGGTACAGAACTCTGATCTTCCTGGTCCTGAGCCCCTAGGGAGAGGGGTGGCCACAGTCTCCACAGACCTGCAGACTTAGTCTTTCCACCTACTAGTTCTGAGAAATCTGGGCAGCACAGATGAATGGGTTTCCCCCCAGCAAAGCACACCCCCTCCACCAAGGGGCAGTCAAAGTGCTTTGTTAAATGGTTCCTGCTCCCCATGCCACCCAACTGGGTAAGACCCTCCAACATGATTTGTCAGACATCCTATACAGGAGTGTTCCTACTAGTATCAGGTCAGTTCCCCTGAAGGTGAGAGATCCCAGAGAAAGGAGCAGGCATCCATCTTTGCTGTTCTCCAGCCTCCTCAAGTGACATCTCCAGGTATGGTAGTGAACCAGATGAATAGGGCCTGAAATGAATCACCAGCAAACCACAGCAGCCCTACAGAAGAGGGACCTGACCATTGCAAGAAAAACAAACAGAAAGCAACAACAACAGCATCAACAGAAAAAAGTCCCTACAAAAACCCCATCCAAGGGTCAGCAGCCTCAAAGATTGATACTCGGCAAACTCATGAAGATGAGAAAGAATCAACAACAATAACAAAAAATGCTGAAAACCCCAAAGGCCAGAGTGCCACTTCTCTAAATGATCACAATGCCTCTCCAACAAGGATGCAGAACTGGACAGAGAATGAGATGGACGAATGGCCAAAAGTAGGCTTCAGAAGGTGGGTAAAAACAAACCCTGCTGAGCTAAAGGAGCATGTTCAAACCCAATGCAAAGAAGGTAAGAACCCTGATAAAAGGTTACAGAAGCTGCTAACTAGAATAACCAGTTTAGAGAGGGACATAAATGACCTGATGGAGCTGAAAAACACAGCACGAGAACTTCATGAAGCATACACATATATCAATAGCTGAATTGACCAAGGAGAAGAAACGATATCAGAGTTTGAAGAACATCTTGCTGAAATAAGGCATGCAGATAAGATTAGAGAAAAAAGAATGAAAAGGAAGGAACAAACCTCTGAGAAGCATGGGCCTACGATTGATTGGAGTACCTGAAAGTGATGGGAAGAGTGAAACCAAGTTGGAAAACACACTTCAGGATATTATCCAGGAGAACTTCCCCAACCTAGCAAGGCAGGCCAACATGCAAATTCAAGAAGTACAAAGAACATGACTAAGATACTGCACGAGAAGATCAACCCCAAGACACATAATCATCAGATTCTCCAAGGTCAAAATTAAGGATAAAATGTTAAGGGCAGCCAGAGAGAAAGGCCAGGTCTCCTACAAAGGGAAGCCCATCAGACTAACAGTGGACCCCTCAGCAGAAACCCTACAAGCCAGAAGAGAGTGGGGTTCAATTCAACATTCTTAAGGAAGAAAATTTTCAACCCAGAATTTCATATCCAGCCAAACTAAGCTTCATAAGCGAAAGAGAACTAAAATCTTTTCCAGACAAGCGAACGCTGAGGGATTTTGTCACCACCAGGCCTGCCTTGCAAGAGCTCCTGAAGGAAGCACTAAATATGGAAAGGAAAAAAACAGTACCAGCCATTGCAAAAGCACACCAGAATGTAAACAGCAATGACACTATGAAGAAACTGCATCCAGTGTGCAAAATAACCAAATAGCATCATGATGACAGGATCGAATTCACACATGACAATATTAACCTTAAATGTCAATGGACTAAATGCCCCAATTAAAAGACACAGACAGGCAATTTGGGTAACAGTCAAGACCCATTGGTGTGCTGTATTCATGAGGCCCATCTCATGTGCAAAGATGCACATAGGCTCAAAATAAAGGGAGGAAGGAAAATTTACTAAGCAAATGGAAAGCAAAAAAAAGAAGGGGCTGCAATCCTAGTCTCTGACAAAACAGACTTTAAACCAACAAAGATCAAAAAAGACAAAGTAGGGCATTACATAATGGTAAAGGGATCAAATCAACAAGAAGAGCTAACTATCCTAAATATATATGCACCCAATACTGGAGCACACAGATTAATAAAACAAGTTATTAGAGACTTGAAAAGAGACTTAGACTCCCACACAATAATAGTGGGAGACTTTAACACCCCACTGTCAACATTATACAGATCAACAAAACAGAATGTTAACAAGGATATTCAGGACTTGAACTCAGCACTGGATTGAGTGGAACTAATAGACATCTACAGAACTCTCCACTGCAAGTCAACAGAATATACATTTTTCTCGGTGCCACACAGCACTTATTCTAAAATTGACCACATAATTGGAAATAAAACATACCTCAGTAAATGCAAAAGAACTGAAATCATAACAGTTTGTCAGACCACAGGGCAATCAAATTAGAACCGAGGATTAAGAAACTCACTCAAAACCACACAGTTACATGGAAATTGAACAACCCGCTCCTGAATGACTCCTGGGTAAATAATGAAATTAAGTTAGAAATCAAGAAGTTCTTTGAAACCAATGAGAACAAAAGACAACGTACCAGAATCTCTGGGAGAGAGCTAAAGCAGTGTTAAGAAGGAAACTTATAGCACTAAATGCCCATATTAGAAAGCTAGAAAGATCTCAAATCAACATCCTAATATCACAATTAAAAGAGCTAGAGAAGCAAGAGCAAATAAATCCAAAGGCTAGCAGAAGACAAGAAATAACTAAGATCAGAGCAAAACTGAAGGAGATAGAGACACGAAAAACCCTTCAAAAAAAAAAAATCAATGTATCCAGGAGCTGTTTGTTTTTTAAAAATTAACAAAATACTTAGACTGCTAGCTAGACTAATGAAGAAAATAGAAAAGAATCAAATAGACACAATAGAAAATGATAAAGGGGATGTCACCACTGACCCCACAGAAATACAAACTATCATCAGAGTATAGTATAAACACCTCTACCCAAATAAACTAGAAAATCTAGAATAAATGGATAAATTCCTGGACTCATACACCCTTCTATGACTAAACCAGGAAGAAGTTGAATCCCTAACAGACCAGTAACAAGTTCTGAAATTGAGGCAGCAATTAATAGCCTACCAACCAAAAAAACAGCTCAGGACCAGATGGTTTCACAGGCAAATTGTACCAGAGATACAAAGAGAAGCTGGTACCATTCCTTCTGAAACTTTTTCCAAACAATTGAAAAGGAGGGCCTCCTCCCTGACTCATTTTATGAGGGCAGCATCACCCTGATACGAAAACCTGGCAGAGACACACAAAAAGAAAACTTCAGGCCAATATCCCTTATGAACATCGATGTGAAAATCATCAATAAAATACTGGCAAACCGAATCCAGCAGCATATCCAAAAGCTATTCACTATGATCAAGTTGGCTTCATCCCTGGGATGCAAGGTGGTTCAACATATGCAAATCAATAAATGTAATCCATCATGTAAAGAGAACCAATGAAAAAAATCCACATGATCATCTCAATAGCTGCAGGAAAGGCCTTCAATAAAATTGAATATCTCTTCATGTTAAAAACTCTCAATAATCTAGGTATTGATGGAGCATATCTCAAAATAATAGCTATTTATGACAAACACAGAGCCAATGTCATATTGAATGGGTAAAAGCTGGATATTCCCTTTGAAAACTGGCACAAGTCAAGGATGCCCTCCCTCACCACTCCTATTCAACACAGTATTGGAAGTTCTGGCCTGGGCAATCAGGCAAGAGAAAGAATTAAAGCCTATTCAAATGGGAAGAGAGGAAGTCAAATTGTCTCTGTTTACAGATGACATGTTTGTATATTTAGAAAACCCCATCATCTCAGGCCAAAACTCCTTAAACAGATAAGAAACTTCAGTAAAGTCTCAATATACAAAATCAATGTGCGAAAACCACAAGCATTCCTGTACACCAAAAATAGACAAGCAGAGAGCAAAATCATGAATGAATTCCCATCCACAATTGCTACAGAGAGAACAAAATACCTAGGAATGCAGCTAACAAGGGAAGTGAAGGATCTCTTCAAGGAGAACTATAAACCACTACTCAAAGAAATAAGAAGACGACAGCAAACAAATGGAATAACATTCCATTCTTATGGATAGGAAGAATCAATATCATGAAAATGGCCATACCGCCCAAAGTAATTTGTAGATTCAATGCTGGTCAAACTACCATTGACAGTTTTCATAGAATTAGGAAAAACTACATTAAATTTTATATGGATCCAAAAAAAAGCACATATAGCCAAGACAATTCTAATCAAAAAGAACAAAGCTGGAGGCATCACACTGCCTGACTTGAACACTCACCAAAACAGCATAGTACTGGTACCAAAACAGACATATAGACCAATGGAACAGAACAGAGACCTCAGAAATAACGCTACATATCTACAACCATCTGATCTTCCACAAACCTGACAAAAACAAGCAATGGGGAAAGGATTCCCTATTTAATAAATTGTGCTGGGAAAACTGGCTAACCATGTGCAGAAAACTGAAACTGGACTCCTTCCTTACACCATATACAAAAATTAACTCAAGATAGATTAAAGACTTAAATGTAAAACCCAAAACCATAAAAACCCTAGAAGAAAACCTAGACAATACCATTTAGGAGGTAGGCATGGGCAAAGACTTCATGACTAAAATGCCAAAAGCAATTGCAACAAAAGCCAAAATTGCCAAGTGTGATCTAATTAAACTAAAGAGGCTCTGTACAACAAAAATACTATCATCAGGGTGAACAGGCTACCTACAGAATGGGAGAAAATTTTTGCAATCTACCCGTCTGATGAAGGTCTAATACCCAGAATCTACAAGGAACTTAAATTTACAAGAGAAAAACAACTACATCAAAAAGTAGGCAAAGGATATGAACAGACACTTCTCAAAAGAAGACATTTATGCATCCAACAAAGATATGAAAAAAAGCTAAGCATCACTGATCATTAGAGAAATGCAAATCACAACCACAATGAGACACCATCTCACACCAGTCAAAATCAAGAAACAGTAGATGCTGGCAAGGCTATGGAGAAATTGAAACACTTTTATACTGTTGGTGGGAACATAAATTAGTTTAACCATTGTGGAAGAGAGTATGGCAATTCCTCAAGGATCTTAGAACCAGAAATACCATTTGACCCAGCAATTCCATTACTGGGTATATACCCAAAGGAATATAAATCATTCTACTATAGAGACATACACAAGTATGTTTATTGCACCACTATGAATAGCAAAGGCTTGGAACCAACCCAAATGCCCATCAACCATAGACTGGATAAAGAAAATGTGGTACATATACACCATGGAATACTATGCAACTATAAAAAATAATGAAATTATGTCCTTTACAGGGACATGGATGAAGCTGGAAGCCATCATCCTCAGCAAACCAACACAGGAACAGGAAACCAAACCCTGCATGTTCTCACTCATGAGTGGGAGTTGAACAGTGATAACACATGGACACAGGCAGGGGAACAACACACACCAGGGCCAGTCAGAGGGTGGAGGCTGAGGGGAGGGAGAGCATTAGGACAAATAGCTAATGCATGCAGGGCTTAAAACCTAGGTGACAAGTTGATAGGTGCAGCAAACCACCATGGCACACGTATACCTATGTAACAAACCTACATGTTCTGCAATTGTATCCCAGAACTTCAAGTAAAATAAAACAAAAACACACAATTTCCTTATCTATTTATCTAATCATGTTAGATTGCGTTTATTTTTATAAACAGTCTCAAATTCCTTGACGAGAAAAACAGGACATGTACGCATGAATGAAAGAATAGAGGACCCTGAATGAAAGAATAGAAAATGCAGGTAGAATAAGCCCTGTTGATGCCAGTGCTCTCCCACGTGGTGATCTGTCACAATGCCTGAAATCCTGGCATTAGAGATCCTTGTTTGAAATGAGTTCTTTCTCCGAAAACTCACGGTCAAAATGAGCACATTTTCTCCCTTCATCACATTGGTGATTTATAATTGTACCTTTAAATACTTTTTAAGCTGAAGGCCCTTTACAAATTTAAGGAATTGTATTATCAGTGCCATAATTTTGATTAATGTAGATTAGATTGTTGGTATCTTGGAAATCAAAAGGAAGGACCCTGGCACAATAGGGTGGAGAGCAGATAAATCTTATAAGCTTCATTAATGAAGCTCAAGGGGAAACCTGGGAATGATTGAGACAAGTTGTTCATATGTTCCTGTTATAGAGCAAGCTGTGGGGTAATGAGGCCATTCAGATAGGAAGATCACCTCTCCACAGGAGGCTAAGTAAGTCATGAGGAGTATGAATCCTAGGGCCAGATTTTCCGGTTCAAATCCTGGGTCTGTCACACACTGGCTGCATGATCTTGGGCAAAAGACAACTTTTCTGTGCTATTTTCCCATCAATGAAATGGAGACAAGAGTAGAATGAGCTTCATAAGGTAGCCTTCAGGACCGAATGAGTTGACATCAGAAAAGTGTTCAGAGCAGTGTCTGACACATAGTAATACCATGTTGGTTAAATAAAACATGGAAAAAAATAAAGTGGTTCAGAGAAGGGCTGGGTATCATGGAGGTCATGAAATCCTTGTGATTTTAATTCTAATATAAATGTATTTTTCCATTTTAAGAGACATATTTATGAAACAGAAGTATAAAATAAATATTAAAAGTGGAGAGTTTAGTATAGCAAGAGTGCATGAATCCAGTGGAAGAGACAGAAAAACAGGTTTTAAAACTGTTTTAAAGAAAATGCAGAATTTGATGACAAATGGAATGATAAGATTTTTTGTTTGTTTGTTTGTTTTAGAAGAACAGGTAAGATAGTTCTTGAAGCCAAGAATTGTGGTTACTCAAGTGCAAGTTCCTGGTGTTTATGGAAAACTGTCCTGGGCCTGTTGTGAGCACAGGTGTTGAACGGATGTTGATGGACGCTTTTAATGAGTGAACAGTAGCAGGACATAGCATTTTAGGACTTAGAGTCTATACCAAACTGCCCAACAGAAACATAATGAGAGTCATAGATGTAATTTAAAATTTTCTAGCAGTCTCATTAAAAAGAAGGAATGAAAAACAGACAGAATCAACTTTAATAATATGTTTTACTTTAATATATCTAAAATATTATTTCAATATGTAATCAAATTTAAAAAATTAATGAAATTTTTTTATGAAGTCTTTGAAATATAGTATGTAATTTATACTTCTAGCACAACTTAATTCAGGCTAACCACATTTCACATGCTTAATAGATAAATGTGACCAGAAGCTATGGTATTGGACAGAGCAGTGCTGGACCTTCAGTTATTATTAGCCTCTCTCTTGGGGTACATAGTACCCTTATCTACTAGATTAATACCCAGTTGTTCCATTTTAGTCATCCATGGTTTTCACTCATACATTAAATTCCTACTCTATATTGGACCCTGAATTAAATACTAGCAATTCAAAGATGTATATAAGGAGTATAATTTTATATCCCAAGTAAACTTAACTGGATTAAACTAGTTCTGGCCTGTTCACATTGAATTCAACCAAATTAAACTAGTTTAAATATAATCAATTGAAAACTGGATCAAATTGTTTTAAGAAAGCAAGCCATTGCGAACCTGTTTTAACAAGAACAAAAATTTCTGGTTAATTCCCTTGGTTTACAGCTTAATTACACTCTTGAAAAGTTGTTCCAATTTCAACTGGCTCTTGCATGTGTTGATAATTTAGTTTAATCTAGACTATTTATATTTCAGCCATTTCAAAATAGCTCATAATAGATCCAATAACTTCTTACCAATTCAAAATTGAGTGGTTTATATATTAGTCACTCCTCATGCTGCTGTGGAGAAGTACTCAAGAATGGGTAATTTATAAAGGAAAGAGGTTTAATTGACTCACAGTTCTGCATTGCTGGGGAAACCTCAGGAAACTTACAATCGTGGTAGAAGGCAAAGGAGAAGCAGGCACCTTCTTCACGGGGTAGCAGGATGGATTGAGTGCAAGCAGGGGAAATGCCAGATGCCTATAAAACCATCAGATCTCCTAAGATTCACTCATCATGAGAGCAGCATGGGGGAAACTGCCCCTATGATCCAATTACTTCTACCTGGTTCCACCTTTGACGTATGGGAATTATTACAATTGAAAGTGAAATTTGGATGGGGAAACAGAGCCAAACCATATCAACCTGATTCTAAAATATTAAATATTTTAAGCTACTTATAAACAGGCAAATGTTGCTAGACCCACAATACCAAGAGAGAGAAGGCAGAAACCAGGTTATAAGAATTGGGCCTGGTAGTTACAGCTACTCTAGCAAGAAACCTAACTTTAGCTTGAACTAGTGGATTATTTTACTAAGATTTCCCAAAACCTCCTGAATAAGGGAATGCTTAATCCCAGAAAGAGGGACAAACATGAAACATTGAGCTAAGGTCGAATAACCTTAATAGTAAGTTCATGTCATAGTTGGCAAGTGGATGCTAAGTGATTCCTGACTATACACAACAAGTGAATGGGGAGAGATAGGGGATAGGACTCCAGTTCAACGTGGGGTCACTCTGAGACACCTGGTAACTGTACTAGGGAAAGAGGCAACAAAATGAAGGAAAGAGAGAAGGGATACAAGTTTCCAAACACACTTTACTCAGACTTTTGAGCTCATGCCTGGGTGAAGACAGCATATGAAGAGGTTCCCAACCACGCCTTGGGTCTTGGGGAAGGAGGTAGCCATGAACTGATGCACAGACAGACTGCAGGAAGATACACTAGCTTTTTCTTACTCCAGACATTTTATCATTCAATGCATGCTGCCTAGCACTAGCGGGCTAATTTTTCCTGAACTACCCTTTCGTTATTTTCAGGTCTCTCTTCTCAAAAACATTCAGTGGCTCAACTTGGCTCCCAAGTCAAGCTCTACATCTGATTTGTTATCACCTGGCTCTTCTTTGCTAGCTAGGCTACTTTTCTTGCCACTTTCTGGTTGCTACTAACCTCTATAGTCAGCATTATTACCCTTTCAGACTCATGTTAATTTATTCCTCTTGCTGATCTCCCTGTCTTCATTTTGTGTTTCCTATGCTTATCTAATTCTTTCAACAAAAGAAATACAAGGTCCTGCTTCCCCCTCAAGTCTCCTGCCTCACAGATTTGATCTTCCACTACAACTTCCAGCATCACACAACATATTGCCTATATTGCCTTGTCTTATTCCTTGAGAATTTCACCAGTGTGAACCTCAACACCTCAAGCAGCTTGAAAGATATTCAACAGCAAGAATCTTGCCTTTGTAGTCATTTGCCACCGGCATTATAAAGCTTTGAACACAGAAATCCTCAGTGTATTCCTCCAAAATAGGTTTTGGTGCTTACTACTTGGGATGAAGCAAGAAGTAAGTATCTTGGCTTCATGGAACTTATAATTCAATAGGAGAAAAATGAAGACATAAATGAATAAATAATTAGCTTATTTATGACTTGATATGTCCCATGATAAAAATAATTTAGTCCCTTGAGATAAGAAGAAAGAAGGAGGCTATGGGTAAAACTTAGTTATCAATATTCAGAGAAAGCTTCTCTGAAGAACTTAAATTTAAGCAGGGCCTTGAATGATGAGAGAGAAGAGGTAGCCCTGCAAAGGGAAATATATACTGAATATTTTATCTTTTGCATTATTTGTAATAAATGCAGAGAGGCTGCCATACACATTTAGTCCAGGTATGAAGAAAACTTTACCTACTTGCCATCTGGACTGTAAAGGAATACACTGAGCCTACAAGAATGCAAAGAATGCCAGGCACGGTGGCTCACACCTGTAATCCCAGCACTTTGGGAGGCCGAGGTGGGTGGATCATGAGATCAGGAGATCAACACCATCCTGGCTAACAAGTGAAACCCTGTCTCTACTATAAATACAAAAAATTAGCCAGGCGTGGTGGCGGGCGCCTGTGGTCCCAGCTGCTTGGGAGGCTGAGGCAGGAGAATGGCATGAACCGGGAGGCGGAGCTTGCAGTGAGCCGAGATCATGCCACTGCACTCCAGCCTAGGCGACAGAGCAAGACTCCATCTCAAAAAAAAAAAAAAAAAAAAGAATGCAAAGAAAAAAATGTTCATAGAGTCATGGAAGAGCACTTTTTCAATTCTATCTGCAAGAAGATATTGATTTAAATGTGGTAATCAAAGTAGTCTTATGATGGAACTTATAAGTAGGGAGCATTTCAACATACTTTTTTTTTTTTTTCCGAGAGCGTCTCGCTCTGTCACCCAGGCTGGAGTGCAGTGGCACAATCTCGGCTCACTGCAAGCTCTGCCTCCCGAGTTCACACCATTCTCCTGCCTCAGCCTCCTGAGTAGCTGGGACTACAGGCACCCACCACCACGCCCAGCTAACTTTTTATATTTTTAGTGGAGATGGGGTTTCAGCATGTTAGCCAGGATGGTCTCGATCTCCTGACCTCGTGATCCACCCACCTCGGCCTCCCAAAGTGCTGGGATTACAGGTGTGAATCACTGTGCCCAGCCTCAACAGATTTTTAAAAAATAAAATGGTAATACAGGCCAGGTGTGGTGGCTCATGCCTGTAATCCCAGCACTTTGGGAAGCCAAGGCAGGTGGATCATGATGTCAGGAGATTGAGACCATCCTGGCTAACACAGTGAAACCCTGTCTCTACTAAAAATACAAAAAATTAGCCTGGCATGGTGGCGGGCGCCTGTAGTCCCAGCTACTCGGGAGGCTGAGGCAGGAGGATGGTGTGAACCCGGGAGGCGGAGCTTGCAGTAAGCAGACATCGCGCCACTGCATGCCAGCCTGGGCAACAGAGCGAGACTCTATCTCAAAAAAATAAATAAATAAATAAATAAATAAATAATAAAATGGTAATATAAAACAGAGGTTATCAGAGATATTGCATAGACCTTCTAGCCCTACTTTCTG
The DNA here is from genome assembly GCF_028885625.2 of Pongo pygmaeus. Lineage (NCBI taxonomy): Eukaryota > Metazoa > Chordata > Mammalia > Primates > Hominidae > Pongo > Pongo pygmaeus. The sequence goes on along the minus strand of NC_072386.2, from coordinate 49,895,537 downwards.
CCTTCTAGACTGCCTAGGAACTATGAGACCCAAATCAGGATTCTCCAGGGAAACAGAACCATGAAGGATGAAGAGAAAGTGAGAAAGAGACAGAGAGACAGAGAGAGAGATTTTAAAGAAATACCTTATTTGATTGTTGTATTAGTCCACTTTCATGCTGCTGATAAAGACATACCCAAGATTGGCAATTTACAAAAGAAAGAGGTTTACTGCACTTACAGTTCCACATGGATGGGGAGGCCTCACAATCATGGAGGAAGTCAAGGAGGAACAAGTCACATCTTACGTTGATGGCGGCAGGCAAAGAGAGAGCTTGTGCAGGGAAACTCCCCATTATAAAACTGTCAGATCTTGTGATACTTATTCACTGTCACAGAAGAGCACAGGAAAGACCTGTCCCCATATTTCGACCACCTCCCACCAGGACCCTCCCACAACATGTGGGAATTAAAGATGAGATTTGGGTGGGGACACAGACAAACCATATCATTCCATCTCTGGCCCCTCCCAAATCTCATGTCCTCACATTTCAAAACCAATCATGTCTTCCCAACAGTCTCCCAAAGTCTTAACTCATTTCAGCCTTAACTCCAAAGTCCCAAGTCTCATATTTACTGTATTAGTCTGTTTGCACACTGCTGATAAAGACATACCTGAGACTGGGCAATTTGCAAAGAAAGAGGTTTAAGAGACTTACAGTTCTATGTGGCTAGGGAGACCTCACAATCATGGCAAAAAGCAAAAAGAAGCAAGTCATGTCTTAAATGGATGGCAGCAGGCAAAAAGAGAGAGCTTGTGAGTTTATAAACTCACCCTTATAAAACCACTGGATCTCATGAGACTTATTCACTATCACAAGAACAGCACGGAAAAGACTTGCCCCCACGATTCCATCATCTCCCACTGGGTCCCTCCCACAACATGTGGGAATTCAAGATGAGATTTGGGTGGGGACACAGACAAACCATATCAATTGTGTATGCTGGCAAGTCCACAATCTGTAGGATTAGGCTGATAGGCTGGAAACCCAAGACAGCAACCCAGGGAATATTCACTGTTTGAATTAAAATGCAGTCTGCTGGCAGAGTTTCCCCTTCTTCCAGGAAGGTTAGTCTTTTTTCTATTAGGGCCATGATTAAAGCATGAACTATGGCATTGGTTGCAGGGATAGCGAGGGGGTTACATTTAATAAATATTTGCAAGATAAAATAAGCACAACTTAATGATTAGATGCATAGAGAGGGAAGGGAGAATCTAAATTGACTTCCAAGTGCTTAGCTTGGATGCCCAAATGGATTTAGGCTCTATTATTTGAAAGCAGAATATATATAGAGAAGCAACTTTGTTGAGGAAAGAGGGTGAAGAAATTTGAATTTGTATTGGAATACTGTCAGTTTAAAGAGCCACTGGGCCTTCTAACAGATATGCAAAAGATTTTCTGAGTCTTAAGTTCAAAGAACATTTGGGAATTTAAGAACAAAATGTGAAACTCATCTGCACGCAGATTGTAGTTTTCCACTAGAACTTTCAATGAAATTGGCCAAATAGAGGCTGAAGAGGAAAAGAGCAGTGTGGGTTATGGAGAAAGGAGACAGAAGTCATAAAGAGGACTGTAGAGAAATAGTCACAGAAGTGAAACGGAACCAGAGTAACAAGTATCACAGGAGCCAAGGCAGAAAAAAAAAGGAGTGGGGGACCAACTAGAATAAGAAATAAGCAGTGCTAGCGCAATGAAGAGTTTAAGAAAGATAACTACCTGCAGAGGTCCACAGTATTTGGCAACAGGGAGGCCATTGGCAACCTTAGCAAAGGCAGCTACAGTGGAGTGACGGGAAGAAGGCCAGATTGCTAAGGGTTGAAGAATGAGTAGGAACAGAGAGAATGGCAGCTATAACAATCCTCTGACAAAAACCCTGGCTAAGGGAAGGAGAGAGCTAGACATTTTTGGTATGGGAGGAACTCGATTATATTTATAGGCTACAGGAAAAGAACTGAATGGAAGGATGAATAGAAGTTGTAGGGCAAAGAAATCATTGTAGGGTTCCAGAGGAAATGGAAGCAAATCAGTTTAGGGGCCCGGCCCTGACTAGCTTATCTATGACTGGAGAAAAGCAGAGAATGTTGTCTGCAAAAATAAGTGCATGCATATTTGGGGAAGCCCCAAACTGAACACTTTACATTGATTGATAGCCTCAATTTCTTCAAAGAAATAAGAGCTGAGATTATCATCAAACTACAAGTGGGCTAGAAGTTAGTGTGGGTTTGGGGTGGCAAGTAGAGGGAAAGAGAAGACACTGACAAGGGACCCAACTCAAGACCATGAGCTAAGAGGGCATGGGTGGTTATGACTCTGTGATGTTTTACTGGCTTGGACCATACAGCCAAAAGGAAGGGCCAGTAGACTTAAGAGTGTTGATGAAGAAGCTCTTTCAATAAACAGCCATTTTAGTTCTTCAGTCTTTTTTTTTTTTTTTTTTTTTTTAAACCTTAGGGTGGTGTTATAGAAAAATCTCTAAAAAACATTTCCATGTTGTATTCCCTTAAAATTCTACTGCCTGAGCCTCTTAATCTTGTACTGTCCTTAACTATATCAGCTTATAGTGAAAAGGAAGACTAATTAGAATTTTCCTAATGATAGAAAATTGCCCCCCTCCAAATCCACAGGCCCCAAACCACTAGATAAATAACAATAGTAGCTTAGCTTTAAATAGCACATTTCCTTCTACCAAACCCCCAGAAATCTGAATACAGAATTTTAAAGATATGCATATGCACACAGGTGCATATATTTGACAGAGTACAGACCTTTCATTGGAAAATAAAATACTATTCATGCTGAGTCGTTTTCATAATTGTTTTCTTTTTGTATTTGAAAGAGAAGCGAGTCTACTTCCTCTGTATTCACAGAAATAGAAATTAGTATTGAAAATAAGCAATTAAAATCCCCAAGATGATTACATTCAAAATAAAATACAATAAGTTAAAAATACCATATGGAGCGGACAAAATCTGATATGGAGCCAGGAGAAAAATAACCATAAAGGTCCAGAATTCAAGGACAAGCTTTCCCTGTTCCTTCCCTCTCTGCGAGGTACAGGATTTCCACACATATGGTGTTAGAATCTTTCACTGTTCTACAACCCCTGGTGCAGGACCATATGTGCTGAGATCCACAAGCACAACGGGATGAGATGGGAATTATCTGCCAGTTTTTCCTTGGAGTTTCCTTGTGTTAAGAAGTTTTATACCTTGCCCCTATTGTTATAATTCATTAAATTAACTATGGAAGCTTTTAAGTATGTGACATCCCCCAATTGACCCAGCCTCATATATGGCTGGTTTTTGCTCAAGCCTGTGCCAAAATCACTACTATAATCCATATCGGCTTCAAATTTAGTATCATAGAAAATCCAGTCAGCTAATTGATGAGGCCCTAAATTATACTTTTCTCTGGCTGGCTCTGCTCTTGTTTCTAATTCAGAAATGCTGTAATTACTGACTTCTCCCAGCACCCTTCACCCATTTTGATTAGTTTTAAAAAGTTAAGAGTAGCATCTTGGTATGCCATATTCTCAGTTCTACATATATTTTTCTCTTGTTTTATTTATTTTTTAAAAAACTGGCAAGGATTCATAAGATGTTAGAGGTAGCTCCTGGAGCATTATTATATTTGGCCAGCTTTAGGAGGAGTTGACATCTAGGGCAAAATTTGTCTCTCTTGGCACTACTGACATTTTTGGGTCCGATAATTATATGTTGGGGGGGTGGTCCTGTGCATTGTAGAATGTTTACCAGCATTTCTTGCCTCTATCTGCTTGATGCCAGCAACCACCCCACTGAAGTTGCAACAATCAAGTGTCCTCAGAAATTGTCAAATATCCCCTGGGTGACAAAATCATCTCTGGTTTAAAACCACTGATCTGGGGAATCTTTGGGAACCTTGCAATGTACACCCACACCAATGGAGTCATTCCTCTATGAAGAGCAAATAGTATAGGAGGAGAAAAGCATTAGTCCTTATCATAGTATTTTACAAGGGAGTGTAAAAAGACTAACAAATCCTGAGAAAGTATGTGTGTGTGAGAGAGTTTGGAGAAGTTTGAGAATTTTGGAAGTTAGAAACTAAAGGAAACTGAAGGAAAACGTGTCCCTGAGCAGAAATAAGGAATCTATAGGGGCAGCTGAGGACGTGGAAAACAGAATTCTCTGTCCAGATTTTTCTCAGTTCTGTCTCAGTAAAAATTGATTGTAACTTATTTCTCCTCTTATCACCCACACCTAATCCATTACCAAGTCCTATCGACTTGATCTCTCAGATATTTCTTACCCCACCCACTGGTTTCCGTAGCCACTACCCCCTCACTAGTCCACATTATTATCATCTATTGTCTAGACAATTCCGACACCTCCTAACTATCCCTTGGATTCCAACCTGGCCCTACTCCAATTTCTTCTAGATGCTGCAGTCAACATGATATTTTCAAAAACTCAAATCCAGTCAGGGCTCACCAATTTGCTTTGTACCCCTTAGTGCATCCTCTTGCTCTTATAAACAAAACTTTGTGTGGCCAACAAGTCCCTGCACAGTCTCCTACTAAATTCCTCCAGCCTCACGTCCTAACATATTCCCTTTCACTCACTATGTGCCCTCTTTTCTTACGTGTTCGCACATTCAATTTCCTCTGTCTTGAATGCACTTACCTCTCCTTTTCTAACTCATCCTTCAGATATGAGTTTTAACTTTGCAGAAATTTCATTAATTTTCCACTCCTCCCATCAGAATGCTTGCTCCCTGAGAGGAGGAAGAGATCTGGTCCATCTGGGTCCAGCTTGTATCCTTGTATCCCCAGAGACCAGCAGCACAATGCCAGCATATAGTGGGTGTCCAATAAATATTTGTTTCATCACTGACTGAAGAAGTAGATAATGAATTCCGTTGCAGAGAAATCTATGAAAAGATTTGATGGGGCTGCATCTTCTTAATGTATCATCCTATTCTATAAATATACAAGTGTTACCCATTCAGGCTGATTGCATCATTGCATCATTTCATGTGGCAACTAGGCTATCAGATTTTGGTGAAAAGCACTGTCATAAATATCTTTGATTTTCTCCAGGGACCTCACTAGTTGCCAAAAGCTGGCTAAATGCCTATGGAAAAAAAAAAAACCCACAAACGACTAAATGAATGAATAAATAAAAATTCTATGCTATATTCTCCATAAAGATGGGACCAAATCTAAATATTCTTTTATATCTTAGCACTAGAGATTTCTGAAGTCTTTTTTAACATTAATCTAGTAAGTGTTTGTATTTCCTTGTGTTCTCCCTTATTGTTCTTATCTCAGAGTTGTTCCTAAACAAATTGGCTTCAAGGTAAGGAGAAACTAGCTGAGGCTTGAATAAGCTGCTAAACTATGGAGAAATTATTGAAAAGCTGCTCTGATTGGTACAATTTTGAAGTACTTGACAGACCTTATTTTCTGATCAATGGAAATTTCACCATTGCCCTGGTGTGCCCAATGTAATCAGAATGGTTCTATAGCCTTAGACATCCACCTGAAAAGAAAAAAGGAAGTTCTAGGATGGCCTGAAGATGAGGGTGGCCCATGGAAAAAAAAAATAGTAAATACAATGGAGTTTAGGCTGTAGTCCAGGGGAACATTTTTTGTTTGATCCTTGTGTTTCATGATACAAATGATAATAATGATAATAATAACGATGATGACAATTGATATTTTTCTTAACTAAGTGCTAGACCTGGCAGCTGGCCATTTTTATATACATTATCTTAGTTCTTATGACTATTCTGTAAGATATAATTGTTAAGGGCCAGGAAATGATGCTGAAAAAAATTCTTCCAGATTCGTGCTCTATTTCTGTGTCTCTACATTGGAGCATGAGAGAAAAGAGAAGATGTTCACAGAGGCAGAATTGCCATTTTATGCAGTATTTTTTTTATATATTACACCGAAAACTATAGTTCACAACTATAGGTCACCATGTTTAGGCTCAACCATAGCCAGTATTTCTTGACAGTGTATGTGCAAGTTAATACTAACTTTGCCCAAATTCGAAAAGCATTTTACTTTTATATATCAATTTTATATGCATTTCTCATTTGATCCTTAAACAATCTTCTCGAGAATTTTATCCCTATTTTACAAACGAGGATGCTAATACTCAATCCAAGGTCTGTAGCCAGCTGATAGTTCTGCCAGAACTTCAACAAAAGTCTTAGAAACGTGAGTTCAATGCTGAAGACAAGTCAAGACTGAGGCAGGAAAAGTCATTTGTTAGCATTAGTTGTTTTCCAAAAATGCTTTAGACTCACAGCAGAAATTTCAAACTTAGTTGAGTTGATGAAGTGAAGAATCTGGGGAAATGGCTTGGAGACTTATCCTAGGAGGTTGAGGATTGAAGTGAAAAGTCAGACAAAAGTGTAATGATGTTTGTATGTAAAAGGGATAAACACAGGATGACCTAACACTAAATTTCTTTTGCCAATTGTATTAATTCAACAGTTTTTAAAATAGAACACTGCCTATTATAGTAATAGCTATAGGTCTTAAAACATTCCAGGTATAATTCTAAATACAAAGTAAATATTAACTTCTTTAATCCTCTCGACAATTGTATAATGTTGTTTGCTGTGGTGGTTAGGAGCAGGACTCTGAAGCAGTATTGCCTGGGTATAAGCCCTGACTCTGCCTCTTATGAACTATGTAACCTTGGAAAAGTTACTAACCAACTCAGTTCCTTGATTTCCATATCTGTAAAATGGGACTAATAATAGAAACAACCTCAGAGGGTTGCTTTGAGCTATAAATGAGGAAATATATGTAAAAGGGCTTAGAATAGTGTCTGACACAAGCTAAGCACTGTAGAAGTATTTGCTCTTATTACTTTCTTTATCCCCCTTTATAGATGAAGAAATAGAAGCATAGAGAAGTAATAGGCTCAAGGCCACACTGCTAGTAAGTACCAGAGCTAGCACTTGAACCCAGGCATACAGCTCCAGGAACCACATTCTGAACCAGAATTCTCTACAAGATCCCATGCTATAGCAGTACCCAGGAATGTGGTTAGACTTCTAGAAGACTAAGGTTCAGTTTCCTCCCTGGGACAGCTGTGATAGGCAGAATAATGGCCCTCCAAGGACACATGACTCTTAATCTCTGGAACCTGTGAATACAGCATATTACATGATGAGGGGGAATTAAGGTTGTGAGTAGAATTATGGTTGTTGATCAGCTGACTTTATAATAAGGATATTATCTTGAGTTGCCCTGGTGTGCCCAATGTAATCAGAATGGTCCTAAAATGTGAAACAGCAAGGCAGAACTGTCAACGTCAGAAAGATATGATGTGACCAAGCCTCAACCAGTTGTTATTGGCCTTGGACATAAAGGAAGGGGCCACCAGCCAGTGCTCCAGAAGCTGGCAACCTTTAGAAGCTGAAAAAGGAAAGAAAATAGACTGTCTTCTATAGCCTGCAGAAAGGAACCCAGCCCTGCCAACACCTTGATTTTAGCCCAGTGAGACCCATTGAAACTTCTGACCTCCAGAATCATAAGGTAAAAAAACTGTTGTTTTATGCTACTACATTTGTAGTAATTTGTTATGGCAACAATGGGAAACAAATAGAGGAGCCTATAGCATGGGTAGGGAGGAAAAAGGACAGAGACTCTACTGCATATTGAAGACCAACCCCTACCACCTCATGGTAGGGAGGATGGACATATAACAGTTTAGCAAACAAATCTAAGAGGTGTATTTTAGTGTATAGGTTTTTTTTTTTAAATTTTGTATTTTGTAGTCTAATAGGCAATTAATTGTTTCTGACTAAAACTGATCATTGGACCTCAGTTACAGTAGCACACATTGACATCTGTAAAATTTTCTCTTTCACTACCACATTTCATCCCTGTGGTACTAGGTCATCAGGATAGGTGGTAGTATCTGATACACTGTGGATGAGTAAGAGATGTGCAGGATTTAGAGGTTAATAGACCCAGGTTCAAGTTTTGTCTTCATTCATGGTCGCTGGTGTTTGGCATGTGATAGAATCTCTCTGAGCTACAGTGTCTTCATCAGTAACATAATAATGGTGCTGCCCCTTCATGAGGATTAAAGGGGCTGCCACTCTGAGGGTCCCTGCCACTCAGTAAGGTATTCTGTGAGAGTTATTTTTTTCTGTTTACATCTTACAGATGGGGAAGCTAAGGCCAAAGAAGAAAACAACTTAAGAGAAGTAGTTAATTAGTTGGTGGCAGAGTCAGGACTCAAGCTATGTTTTCAAAATCCTATTAGAAAGTTGCTTCCATTATGTCTTGTTGTTATCCTTAGATGACTTTTGAAAATGCATTGCTATATTCAGTAACTTGCTAAACCAATATGATTGCATTAATCAATTTATTTATTATTTACACTCTTCCTGTTTCCAACAAGAATTGGAAATGACTTGATCAAATTTAATGCCTGAAGAAGGTATCTTTGTCAGCCTCTTTAGCAGTGCTCCCAATAGGCACACTGTCCCGGGAAGGAGCAAAGTAGGACTGTTATCTGATAGAATATTCTAGATCCAACAGGCTGCTGCTGGTTAAGCTGGCCACATAACCCAGGGGCAAATTCACAGATTCTCTGACTTCACTATCCAACATTTATGCTATTTGCTCATGGAACATATTCTGGAGACTACGCCAGCAGAAATCTGCTAAGGAGAGCTATCTATTCTCATAATTCAAGATAAATTCCAAAGTGGGACACGAGTAGGGTCACAATTAGAAGGATAACAATTAACAGTAGATAGCAAAACTGGCTACCCACATCAAGAAATGTGTTTTGAAAAACATCTTGTGGGTCACTCTTATGTTCTGTTAAGTTTAATAATAGCTAAGCATTCACAAGACCTGAAAAACTAAGTAAGTCAATAGGTTACCAAGCTACTCCTCAAAATGAATTCAAATGGACTAGGTCCTTCTGTTGGCCAAATTAAGGAATTGGGATTTAGAAAACCAGTTTGATTCCCATAGTATAACCATAAGCCTTTTTAGTTCAGATTGTAGCCTGAAGTGGTTTGAAGTGGATATGTAAACATATGCCTGCTGAACTATATATATTTTATATATAATTTTATATTTTATAATAAAATACACTTATTAAAAACTTTTTGTTTAGCGTTTAATAAATGTGTTTTGAATAGTAGCCACTGTGTAAGATACAAATCAGTGCCTGACCTCATGGGTCCATTGCAGATATGTGCCACTTCCATGCATCATTATAATGAAGGCAAGAAATCATAAGTATACTAAGAGTGTTAAAAGAAAAGCATATGGGAGTTCAAGGATATAGCACATTGGGTTGGCAAAATGAGGAAAGGCATTTTGGAAGAGCTGTTTTGATGTAAGCTTTGAGAAATAAATAAGAGTTACATTTGAGGTGATAGGATAGAGGGACAGCCAAGTATGAAAGTGTGTTGCGTGAGTAGGGCATATGCATATGAATGAATGAATAGGGTGGGGCTCTTTAAGTGGGAAGAACATGGAAGATATATTAATTTGTTTATTCAATACCAAAATATTTATGAAGTAGCTCCTGTGTGCTATGTTCATTTTGGGTGAAGAGAGATGAATAATATAGATAGGATCTCTACCTCATAGCAGGTTGTAAAAGTTGTCCATGGATACAGTGCATTAAAGGAAAAAAGTGATAGAAGATATCAGTACCAGAAGAGCATGAGCAGACTCTTGGAATAAAATAAGCATTTTTTATTTACTTCACTATATGAAGAGGCTGTATTTATGGTTGACTGTTCAAAGTAAATTTATCTCTTGCAGATAGATTCCACTACTACAGACAGGTCCGTAGTTTGTTTAGTGTTCTTGGAAAGAAACAGATGACATTTTTCACTACCTACCCCCATCTTTTTTTTTTCTAATACAAAAGGGACATTAAAAAGTCCTCAATAATTGCTGGTATAAAGCCTTTCTTTTATGAAAACAATAAAAATATAAGGAAAACAATAAAAGTATCTACTATTCAATATTGAGTTTATTACGTGCTTTGTATATATACTTGCAACAATATACAATAACTACCACTGTTATCATGCCCATTTTACAGATAAAGAAATTAAGGTGTTGAGGGATTAGGTGACTCACCCAAGATTAGTGATTTTATAGCTATTTAGCAATAGAACTGAGACAAACTGAGGTGGAACAGCTCCAGAGTCCATGTTCTCAACTAGCCTAGGCTACTTCTAATATCATGTTAAGTCAGGAAGTTCCCTGGATGAGCTAAAAATTGAGACCGTGTTAGTGCTTTGGGCTCTCTTTACCTAACATTTCTCTTGAAATTCTCTTAAGTGTAACATTTACTTTTGGATGCATTCCAGGGGCCTCCACGTATTTGTGCAAGAATGCGTCATCCACATCTGGAGATAAGAGAAGTTGTTCTTTACACCATTGCAAGGATTCCAAATTTAGTAAGTGGTGCTTGGCCATCTAGGGCTTTGTGATTCCTTTATGGCAGTGCAGCAGGTCAAACTTCCAAAACCAAAGAGGGCCCATACAATCCAAAAGCATACACTCAGCCCTTCCATGGCAGGCAAATCAAAATCCCCTGCTGAGTTTAACATTCTTGCTTTGTTCTCTAATCAGCAAAAATTCTTTTCCCCCCAAGTCAGTATTTGTTCATGCGTTTCCAGAGGCCTGGGAGGAAGGATATTATGCAGAGAACACACCCAAGCATATAGCTGGATAGATTAAAAGATCCAGATGGACACCCAATGTACTCACATAAATACATAAAAAGCCAAACTAGAGCACTAAGTGGTGGCACTTATTGTAAAATGGTACTGAATAATGCCATTTCTTCTATTTCTAAACCAATTTAGATTTCAGGGCTCATTTGCAGCACTGGTTCTATAGCCATTGATAACCCAAGGGACTTTTGCATACTACTCTTCACATATATTAGTCTTTTTTCCTGCTCTTTTTAAAGGCATAAAACTTTTTAATGAACTTATTCTCACATCTTTCCAATGTGGAGCCACCACTTCTTGATCCCTTCATTGCAAAGCCAGGGGAAAGAGAAAAGCCCCAAAGTGATTCTCATCTATTTTGAAAGCTGACCTTGGGGCATGTGTTCGTATGAACACCTGGAGGCATTTGGACATTGTTACCCTTACTCACAGAAACCACCTCACAGGTCAAGACAAATATCAAAAGTAATGGAAAAAAAAAAAAAAATAAGGCAGCAGCTCAAGTGTTTATTGACTACCAGCTGGGAGTCAGGTATCTCTGCATAAGGTAATGATGATTTGGGGAAGCCTTTGATTTGTGTTCTTTTCACCAAATTAGGATATTTGAAAATGTCACAAATAATTATTTCATCAATGAACCAAAGATGTTAATTCAGTGCCAGGTCTCATTATGAACTAAGACAAAAGATTTGGAGATTTATCCTGAACCTTCAGACACTGGATCTCCATGCTTGCACAGAGGCTCGTCTGGGACAGTTACACTAATACATGTCCCAGAAGCAATAAAGAGATTTTATATAGGAATATATTTGTAAATATTTTTATACTTTAAAGTATTTTTTTCAGAGTGATTTTGGCAGGAAATCACTACATGCTAAAGTATTCCACATTATGGAAGGTAGAATGGGGACACTGAGAACACCATTGTTTCCATCATCGAGTGGAAAAATGAGAATTCTCAACACTCCAAGATGAATAGGAATGTAATGATATAGCTGGAATGTTTTTTTAAAATGGCTGACATGATTAGAGTGTGGAAACTAATACATTAAGGAAACTCCAATAGTCAAATTTATAGACACAGATGCCTTGATATCCCCATAGAGTATCTTGCATTGTAGGCACTGAATATAGGCTTTTGGAATGATGATTGAATTAAAATCAAACAACAAAACAAAGACTGACAAAAATCCACACATTTCCAAGCACACTGGGAACAATTTGGATGTGCAAATAGGCTATAATATGAGCAGGTATCAGTTCTCACGTAGCAGAGAGGAAAGAATCAGACTTGACCAGGAAGCCTGGCAATCCGGCTTGACCGGGAAGCACATTAGCAAAGGTAATGTGCCAAGGTAACTTAGCTGTGTTACCCGAGATGAGACCTTTAGCTATGCTAGTGTCCTCATCTGTAAATGGGTGTCACTTCTTTCAAACAACAACAGCTTAAAGAGTTGTTGAGGTTTTGAAATTATGTGTGTCATAATTTGTTATTTTTTTTGGGTCCTAAACAAATATAATGGATGTGTTGATGGTTAAACAAGTGTTTATTTAAAAATACTCCCATGGAACTCTATTCTTTTGAGACAAGATTTAAAAATTAAGGCTATGGGAGGAATGGGGAGGAGCTATACTAGGAGTCAGTGTCTCCAAATCTCCAATTTTTATCTAGAAGAAATTTGTTTCATATATTTTATATATGCTGCACTTTCACGTAGATTTCAGCTAAAAAAATAGTTCTACTGATTAAAAAATATTGAAGACCACAGAATTAATCCTTCTTATTTGGGTTTGGAACCATGAAAATAAGAAACAACCCAAATGTCCATGAAAAAAAGAAAGGATATGCAATGTATAGTATAATCATATAATAGAATACTACTGAGCATTGAAAAGGAATGAACTACTCATACACACCGCAATATGGATTCAAAACATGTTGAGCTAAAAATAAAGTCACAAAATAGTACACACAAATTCATTTATATAATGCTAATTATACATTTAGGCATCTCGCTCTAAAGTGCTATTGACCTAAAAGAAGTACAAGAGAACTTTTCTGGAATGATAGAAATGTTATATATCTTGATCTGGCAATTGGTTATTAAGATATTTCAAAATGTTCTTGAGCTCTACATTTAATATTTGTGCAATTCACTCTATATAATTAATACCATGATTTGAAAAAGTAGGCTCAACTTATTGGTTTTCTGGTCATCGTATAGAAAATTAATGGAATCAGTTAAGTTCCAGAGAGATACAGAGGGAAACAGTAAAAATGTATCCATCTCTCTCTATGACGAAGTCTATCTCCCCACTTCTAACTCCCTAAACACATACACACAGACACACACAAAATGTACACATCCATACCCACACTTCTTCCTTAAGCCTATTTGCTTTCTTGTCCCCTTCCTCTTCTCCGTTTTTGTTCTTTCCAGACTACTAGATTGCTGGATGTTATAAAACTCATTGAATAACACCAATACTTATTTTCAAAGTTATTTTGTGTTTTCCCATCCCATAAGAATATCTGGTGGATAGAAAGATGCATCAGCATGCAAAACATTCTAGTCCCCAAAACGTATTTTCCTAGAAAATTATTTTACTTATAACTTTGATATAGAAATCTATTTATAAACACTCAGAAATGCTTATATATAAAATAATAGTTAACATATATGGAGCATTTACTATGGGCCAAGTACTAGTCTAAGTAATTTGTATTGATTAACTACTTAATTTTTCCAACAAAGTTTTAAGGCAAATGCAGATGAGAAACTGAGCCACAAAGAGATTAAGGAGAAACTGAGCCACAAAGAGATTAAGTAACTCACCGAAGGCAGTAGGTGGGGAGCTTCAGTATGAACACAGGCAGCCTGGCCCCCCACTCAACCACCATGCGTGCAGACAACTACCTCTAAGCAAACAGTGTATTCACTTGTAGCTCTAAGTGCCCTCTGAGAACCTTAGCTTACGACTGGATATTCTTACTATTGTGTCCTTTCTGGTGACTTTTTCTTCAAAAACTTTTCAAACCTATTGTCTCAACTGAATTGGTGTTCTCAGGTGATACTATCATATAAGAGACCAGTAAATTTTCCTGAAAGGCAATGTAGTGAACAACAACAAAATAGAAGGCATTCGTGTGCCTGGACAGGCTGATAGACATAACACCAGTGTTAGTTTAACCTTCTGAGCAAAGCAAAGGAACCATGACTCCTTAACCAGCTTTGTAGTGCTGAGCCCAGTGTGAGGCACAGAAGGTCAAGTGTTTGATCAATGTGTGATATGTAGAGATCTAAATCACAGCAACTGTCTTTATGCCCTGTATGAGATTCCTAGGGTTGTTGTGACAAAGTACTGTGCTACAAACTGGGTGACTCAAAACAATAGTAAGCTATTGTTTTACTGTTCTGAAGGAAAGAAGTCTGAAATTAAGGTATCAGGCAGGAGAATAACCTAAGTCTCTAAGGGAGGATCCTTCACTGTATTTTATAAAAATTTTATTTTCAATTGACAATAATTGTATAGATTTATGGGGAACAATGTGATGTTTTGATACCGATTTCCATTGTAGAATGATAAAATTGAGCTAATTAACATAGCCATCACCTTAGATACTTACTATTTTTTGTGATGAGAACAATTTAAAATCTATTCCTTTACCAATTTTGAAATATGCCATACATTATTATTAATTATAGTCACAATTCTATGTAATAGATGGCTAACATTTATTCCCTCTGTCTAACTGAAAATTTTACCCTTTGATCAACATGTCCCCTTTCTCCATCTCTACCTCACCTCCCTAGCCTCTGGTCACCACCATTCTACTCTCTAATTCTATGAGTTCAATTGTTTTAGACTCCACATATAAGTAAGATCATGTGGTATTGGTTTTTCCACACCTGGCTTATTTCACTTAGCAGGTTCGTCCATTTGTGGCAAATAACAGAATTTTCTTCTTTGTAAAAGGCTGTACTGTATTCCGTTGTATATGGAAGCAACCTAAGTGTCCATCGACTAATGAATGGATACAGGAAATGTGTTCTATGTACACAATGGGATATCCTTCCTTGTCTCTTCAAGTTTCTGGTAGCCCCAAGAGTCACTTGGTTTGCGGCTGCATCACTTCAGTCTCTGCTTCTGCTGTCACATGGTGCTGTCCCTGTGCATCTGTGTCTTTCCATCTTATGAGGACACGAGACACTTTAGATTAAAAGCTTACCTCAATAAACTTACCTTAACTTGATTATATCTGAAAAGGCCTATTTCTTTCTTTCTTTTCTTTTTTTTTTTTTTTCTTAAGATGGAGTTTCACTCTTGTTGCCCAGGCTGGAGTGCAGTGGCGTGATCTCGACTCACTGCAACCTCTGCCTCCCAGGTTCAAGTGATTCTTCTGCCTCAGCCCCCAGAGTAGCTGGGACTACAGGCGCTGCCACCACACCCGGCTAATTTTTGTATTTTTATTAGAGATGGGGTTTCACCATGTTGGCCAAGATGTTCTCGGTCTCCTGACCTTGTGGTCCGCCCACCTCGGCCTCCCAAAGTGCTGGGATTACAGGCGTGAGCCACCACACCCGGTCACACAGGCCTATTTCTAAATAAGGTCATATTCATGGGTACTGGGGATTAGGACTTCCACATTGCTTTCTGAGGGACACAATTCAACTCTTAACAAACCTGAACCACTGCAGTCTTACAGTTTTCCCACATACCATTCCTTGGTTATAGTTGTTTTCCCCCAAATTCCATCTTCATCCTTCCTCTCCCAAAGCTCTAATTTGCAAAGGCATCTGAGCCATCCCCAGCAAACCCAGTTTTCTCACTGACACACTGTCATTGCTTCACCTTTCTCCTCAGTAGATTAGTCATCTCTGGAAAAAGACTTCAAAAATGAGTTCTCTCTCTTTGCCCTGACACCAAGTTCATTTTGCTCTCAAAACTCCAGGCTAAACAGGACCTTTGAGATAAATTTTGCATTAGTTTATTTCTACAAATGAATATTCCATAACACAGTATTTAATGTCACTGGGCAGCCTCTTACTCATGCAGTTGCCAACAAATTCCCACCAAGTTGATGTCAGAATGTGAAATTAGTGACTGATAAAATGAAACAGACAAAAGGAGGAAGCTGAGTTATAGAAGGGATAAGAAGGATATACGAATATCATTAGCTGTTCCTTAAAGAACATTTATGTGATTACATGAATGTGAAAATGCAATGCAGTATTTTAGAATTTCACCAGTCACTGGAATGCTCTGAAGCAGATGGACTGTGTGACTGATGATTCAATAATTGTACTCATTAAAAATGTTCACGCTTTTAATTTCTTCACAGCCTTCATTCCCCCAACCCATTCTGTGAAGAGCTGAGGAATGAAATGGTTTTGCCATTGTCAGCAGATAGATAATAATTGAATTTGCTTTGATTTCCTGCGGTGCCCCTGTCCCACCTCTGGGTTCCTGATTGACAGCTCATAAGCCCAGTAAAATATTGGAACCAACCCCAGCTGTCTCAAAGGCAAGAGATATCAGTCGATCATCTTCCCACTGCCTTTATTATCTCACAGAATATCCTACCTCACACATAGATAGAGTGTGGGGTTGTGTCTCCCCATGTTTCTACACCACAAATCTCAGGCATGGAAAATTGAACTGACAGCTTTGAATTCAAGTTCCCTACTTACAGCCAAGAATAAATCAGAGTGTGAATGGGAGGTAGGCAGTGGGTGGGAGGAGTCAACAACTGCAGCAGTGATGTCAAGATGGGTAACAGAACTCAAATTGAATACCTATGGTTATTGCCATGTGCCTGTAGAAACCACAACATCTGTAGAGCAATACAATGGTTTAGAAAGGGCTTAGCACTGGCTGAACTAACTCAGTAAGAATAAAACTTTTTTCTCATTGTATTCATTTATTTGTTGCATTCATTCATTCATTAGTCAAAAAGAGCATTGTCCATTTGCAAGAGATTCTGGTCTGACTCATACCACTAACCAGCTGCATATCCTTTACTTAGCTGGCTTCGTTATGCTCAGGCCCCAGCTCTAAAGCTCTAAAGCTCTATGATTATATAAAATATTGGCTGCTCACTCATTGGAAGGTGCAGGTGGCAAAGAAACACTGGCTACAATACTAGTCCTTCTTCAGAAGCCCACATTCTCACTGGGGAGATACGGCATAGTTGCATACACAGTAGAATAACATCCTAGAAACCAGCTGAACTCCCTTACCCAAAGGTGTGACAATGAATGTGTTGATTTCAGGGAAAAGAGATAAAGACCTTGGGGTCAGGGAGGTTTTAGAGTAATGGTCTTTGAAGCAGTGATAGCATTTTGAGAGATAGGGAAGAGGAAAGGGGGCATACTTGGGACAATAGTTTGAATAAATGTTCAGGATTTGGGATGAGTCAGATATCTTAGGATAGATTAATGAGTGGGCAGGTTGACTGTTGCAAAAGTTTCGTGGGGCTAACACGGCTTGTTATAGAGAAATACCAAGCCCCCGATATAAGGGAGAACTCTAAGCCTCTTCCCCAACTTCCTTAAAATCTCTATTCAGGATTGAAAGGGATTGAGTTCACATAAAGAAAAGTCTTAAATGCCACATAAAAGATTAGAGTCTGTAAGCAAAAGGGTGTCATTGAAAGCTTGTGAAAGGAGAGTAACACATGATTAGGGGAAGCATGGGAAGTTTCAGGACAGAGTAGCCTGCAGAATGGATCACAGGAGGTTGGACTAAAGGCAGAGAGCTTACCTCAGGAAGTCAGTATTATTCTAAGTGAAGTAACTCAGGAATGGAAAACCAAACATTGTATGTTCTCACTCATAAGTAGAAGCTAAACTATGCGGATGCAAAGGCATAATAATGATACAATGGACTTTGGGGACTCTTGGGGAAAGGGTGAGAAGGTGGTGAAGGATAAAAGACTACAAATTGGGCTCAGTGTATACTGCTTGAATGATGAGTGTGCCAAAATCTCACAAATCACCACTAAAGAACTTACTCAGGTAACCAAACACCACCTGTTCCCCATAAACCTATGGAAATAATTTTTTTAAAAAAGAATAGAATCCATAGCCAAATAAATTTACACATGAATAGAATAAAGGTTTTGGGATGATCCTTAGTTTAAAAAAAAAGTCAGGTATGATAAGGATTATAACAAGAGCAGGGCAGAGGAGAAAGAAATGAATTTGATTCTCCAACAACATTCTCCTATTTGCAACCTTTGCTTTCCCTTTTATATCAAGATTCAAATTTGTCATTGTGTGCTCAGTGTCAGTTTTTCTTTCTAGACTATCAACTCCCAGAAGGGCACGATTATTTCTGTGTTTTTAGAGATTTTTATCTCCAGTGCCCAGCATAGTGTTTGGCCCAGAGGAAATATTCAAAACATTTTGGGAATAAAGAAATGCAGGTAGAAATGAGCAACAAAATTCCATGAGTCAAAGAATTTTTAACTTGGTAAACGGGAGCATGATGACAGGAACAGAAAGAGGTAGAAATAGCAATGTTGGAAGAAAAACAATGCTGGAGTTGAATTTGAAGTGATGTCAGGATATCCATGTGGAAATGCTCAGAAGGTCAGTGGAAATATTGGATTGTTTGCTGAAAAACTGCCAGTGTGTCCTCCTTTAATACAGAAAAATTGAGCCGGTTGGCTAAGTCCTTTGATTTCCAAATTCCATTCAGCAGAGAATACATTTGAGGTCATGGACCTCAGTGTTTTTAATGTACAATAACGAAGAGGCACAGTTACCTTTTTTTCTCCCCATCCTATGTCAGAAATTTAATACCTACTTTCATGCCATTTTTACTTTTAATAGAGACTTTTTGGTAAATTTAAATTTTGGCTTTTTCTTTTTAATATATGGAGCTATATCTGGAAAGTCTGTTGTAGCAGAAAGTGAAAGAAAACGTATTAGGTTAGAGAATACTTTGTATTTACTAGATATATTAACATCTCCCTTTTTTCGGGGTAGTTTTGTGTCTACCTTTGGATTCCACAAAGAAGATTAATGGTGAAAGAACTGGTATATTTTTTAGATATAGTTTAGTAAACTTTGATGTCACATTGACCTAAACTTGAATTCTGGGTTTCACTACTTCCTACCAAGTTACTTAACCATCCTGGACCTTAGTTTTCTCATCTATAAACTGGAGCTTCTATTGCCTACCTAACAGATTTTGTGAATTGTAAATACACATTGCTTTGGGTTGGCAGTAGTAGCCCCACACAAACACTTGTCCACATGTCAGAACCTGGAAATGTGACCTTATTTGGAAAATAAGGTCTTGCAGATGTAAGAATCTCAAAATGAGATTATCCTGATCTATCTGGGTGGGCCATACATCCAGTGACATGTGTTCTTGTTGACACATGGACACAGAGAGTAGAGGAGAAGGTCATATGAAGACAGAGGCAGAGATTGGAGAGATTAGGCAGACTGGATTGATGCAGCTGCAGGAAATTCTGACAACCACATGAAGCTGGAAGAAACAAGGAAGGCTTTTCCTCTAGAGCCTCCAGAGGAAGTGCTGTGCTGCCAACACTTTGATTTCAGACTCTGGCCTCCAGATCTGTGAGGGAATAAATGTCTGTTGTTTTAAGCCACTGGTTTGTGGCATTCCCTAGGAAATAAATACACACACTTAACTAGTCACTCAGTAAATTCCAGTACTAGCCTCTCATCCTTATTTAAACCACAACATTCCAAGCCCTCTTGTATGAAAATAAAATAAAATGATGGTTATAAGCATTCCAGTAGAGTAGAGGAAGAGGCAACATAAGAATGTTTGTGCGTGATACTGGTAACATGAGAAAGTACTTGTGAGACATACGGGGTGCACAAAGAAGAGAGCAATACCAGAGAAAAGAAGATAATGAAAGGGTAAAGCAGAAATCAGAGTATGAAAGAAGGAAAAGCAATGTCACCTCCACCCCAACCCCTGTCCTCCCTGTCTCTTAGGGTCCTTCCTTGGTTGTCACTCAATGGAAACCGGAAGGAAATGAGAGGAGAAGTATTAAGGAAAGGAGAACCACAGATATTTCAAACTTGCCCTCATAACATGTCAGAGCTGTTATGCCATTAATCTTCTCAGGGTGTAGAAACTGAGATATGAGGCCATTGTCAAGGACACTTTCATTAGGACCAAAGTCTGTTGGCTTCTAACCTTCAATTCTCAAGATTGTACAGTTTTTGCTGGAGATCCAACATCTGTCACTCATTCTTTCCTCTTTTGCTCGGCTGTCAAATGGAAACTTAACAGAAGGATTAGATATAATATAAGATACTGCAATAATCACAGCAGTTGCAATCCCTGCCACAATACAACATTTTTTTTAGTACTTTAGTGATTTGTCATTTCCAAAGAGCATTTATTTAGCAGTAAAGTTATTTTCTATGCATCAGTGGTCCACATGAAAAAATAAAAATAAAACAAACTGAAGTATAAGACACTTTAAAATATTATTATAAATAATAATATGCTCTGGGGGCATGGTGAGAATGGAAAGAATAAGCTCTTCCTGCAGTCCAAACAAATGTATTAATAGAACTCAAATAATGGAGTCTATCAAATACCAAGTGATTGCAGATATTTCTATAATTTCTCCAGAAAACAGTATCTTCTTGGGTCCTTGACATTCACAGACTCTGTCAGTGTCTTGTCCCCCCAGTTTGAGAAGTGGTTCAAATGGGTCAGGACATTTCTATAGAGTCCCAAGAGAAAGGGAATAGTCTCTTGCCAGGTGGCCAATAGTCATCCCGATAAGGTGATACGAAAAGCTGCTACATATGTAACGTTGAGTCTTGTTTTGTTTTGTTTGTTTGCAGTTGTAGTCACACTTGGTGACCCAAAAAGTGTCTTTTTCCCCCTACACCGCTTGTCCACTGCAGGGGAAAAAAAAGAGACTAGCATTGTGTTTCTGAAGATACTGTAAAGTGTTTAAGCACAAAACAGCCAGACCTCAGATGCCTTTAGTGTAGATCTTGTGTCCAGCCTGCTTTTGAATGGACTCATGGATTTCTGCAGTGGCCATGGTAGCCTTGGGCCCAGGACTCTCTCCAATGTCTTGGGACATGTAAGCCCCTGGGGCTTTTCTACAGTCTTAACTCAGAGGGAGAAATGTTTTAAAAGAAGACTCTTCTGACCTATCTTGGCAAATGGGAAGCTGAGAACAATCAAGAACTGTGAAATATCCCACGTTGTTGTGAAACAAAATTCTTAGTTTTAATATTGGCCTCAAAGGCAGAAGTAAATGAACATTTGTCTAGTATTGTTCCATAGACTGCTATTTAGTTATACCAGATTCTGTTTGTGAGAAACTTTCAAATAAATTGACTCATTGTTCCCCAGTGGAATAGATCTGTACAGCAATCTTCCCATCCCACAATATTACAAGGAAGGTGCTGCGAGCACCACCCTCTTCCTGACATTCTGGTGATGAGAGTTAATGACCTCTTATGTGGGACACATGAAATAACAAAGGTTAAAAGTTATCAAAGCGTGCCATGCATCTGAACAGATTACGGGAGCTTTGGCAGAGCATGACAGCCCTGATACTCTCCCAGTCACTAGATAAGTGAGCTGTGTCCCTGTGTCAGGATGGGAAAGGCAGATGTCCCCAAGGGTGTGACAGATTAAAGTGGTCCAAGTCACCCTGCTCTTGTTAAAGTGTTTTTCCTAAAAGGAAAACTTTAAAACATTAAAAAAAACACAAGAAAGTAAAGGAAAAGAAAAGATAGCGTATATTTCTATGAAAGAGAGAAAGAGCTGAGTGACCTATTTTACCACTAATGTTTCTCCCATGCAAGAGTCCCTATGCTTCCTTTGAAGATCCATGGAGGGTTTGTAGGAGTCCATGTCCCCCCAGACACTGTGGGAAAAGTTCTGTGCAATTTTTTCATAAGCATTTATAAACTTATTACCACAAACAGTTGAAGAAGCACTTGGATGGGAGGGATCCATTATCTCTCCTCTCTGAGCTGCATTTATTAACATTGGGCCCAAGAGGGATAACTTAGTTCTGTGGCTCAATGTAGAAGTGAAAATGAAACCAGGAATCTCTAGACCAGTAGTCTCCAACCTATTTGGCACCAAGGACCAGTTTCATGGAAGACAATTTTTCCATGGACATTGTGGGTGGGTGGTGGGAGGGGGATCGTTTTAGGATAAAACTGTCCCACCTCAGATCATCAGGCATTAGATTCTCATAAGGAGCATACAAGCTTAGATCCCTTGCATGTGCAGTTCACGATAGGGTTCGCACTCCTATGAGAATCTACTGCCACGGCTGATCTCACAGGAGGCAGAGCTCAGTCAGTAATACTCCTTTACCCGCCGCTCACCTTCTGCTGTGTGGCCTGGTTCCTAACAGACCAAGGGCCCCTGTCCGTCCATGGCCCAGAGATTCGAGACCCCTACTCTAGACTACCTGTTGAAGTTTACTTTTTGTGTCCTGTGACTCTGTGCTTTCTGGGAGCCATGCATTACGAAAAGTACCTCATGGTGAAAATTGACTCACTGCAAAAACTCACCTCATTGGATAGTCATTACAAGCCTGTGAGAAAACTGTTTTTACTCCACAGAAAAATAAACTCAGAACAGAGAGGTTTGGTAACTTACCAGGGTCCACAGAGTCAGGAATGAGCAAGCCCAAAATCCAACCCCAGGTTTGTGAATTCCAAAGCCTGGCCTAGTTCTACCAATCCACTCTTCTCAGAGTGCTCATGTGATAGCTTCACAGGTGTCTCCCATTCCTGCTCAAGTGGATTCAGATTCCCCCAATGGAGGGTTTTATAAGTATATATTGGATATTTCTATACTTTTAGTATTCCCTGGTGATTTAGAATCCAGAAAGGAAACATAAATGTATCTGATTAGAAGCAGTGGGTGACTGTGATTATTCTAACACGTGGTCCTATTCACTTCAGCTTAGCTTCAAAGAGGGTATAACTGTGTCTACAGGGTGCAGGTTCTGGTGACAGATTCAGGTGCCTGAGTGTCAGCTCTAGCTCAGTCACTATCTAGCACTGATGCTTTGGGCATGTCACCTTTCCTGTATCTGTGTCATTATCTGCCAAATGGGGGCAATGACCCACTTCCCAGGGCTACAGTGAAAATCAGATAACATAATTAAGAAATACTCCGGCTGTAACACTGAAAGTGACATTGATAAGACATAGAAATATTTTACACAAGGCACCTGACAGAGTATTTTTGGTGCTTAATTTCAAAACAGTGAGCTCCCACATTCCTTTCTGATTTGTGTTTGTCTCCACAGGTCCCATAAGAATTCCATAAGCATGAACTACTGAGGAAACAGTAGATGTATTCAGATCTATGCGGAGGTCATAACACACTCCAACATGAAAACATATGTGTATGGAGGCAGGTCACCATTTAATATCTGTGTTGTGAAAGAATAACTAGAAAATCAAACTGTTTTAGTCTGTTTGGGCTGCTATAGCAAAATATCTTAGAATGGGTAACTTGTTAACAACAGAAATGTATTGTTCACAGTTGTGGAAGTCCAAGAGTAAGGTGCTAGCAGATTTGATGTCTGGCAAGGGACTGTTTCTTGCTTCAAAGATGGTGCCTTGTTGCTGGTCTTCATATGGAGAAAGACAGAAAAGCAAAAAGGATGAACTCATTCCCTCTAGCCCTTTTGTAAGGACACAAATCCCATCCATGAGGGTCGAGCCTTTATGGCCTGCCCAAAGGCCCCACCTTCCAATGGCCCCATGTCTTAATACCATCCCCTTGAGGTTTAAGTTCTAAATTATGAATTCTGGAGGGACACATACATGAAAACCATAGCACAAATGAATTATGTTACCAGGTGATGATTTATTGTCAGAACTTACAATTTAATTATGAGGAATAATAGCATGAAAAGTATTTACTGTTACTTGTAAATTCAAGGCTTGTTACACAGCAAACAATTTAATAATAGTCATAATCAAAGTAAAAGTCTTTACTTTAGAGGACTACCTCCCAAAATGTGTTCAGCAGAATACTAGTCTCAAGAGGTAGGTATGCAGGCAAATAATTTTGAAACATTTATACTATGGTCATTTCATAAAAATTTAGCACATTAAGACTTTGATTAATCCTTAAAGAAATAATTTCATTTAACTATGTTTAAATCAAGATTATTTGTCTCTAGAGTATTTCTTATTTTACTCCATCTGCCCCCTTTTTATGAATTATATATACCTAACATTCCATTGAATAAATTTTGGGAAATGCTGATTTGACAATGGAAGAATAAACAGAAATAATCCACGCTTTGGCTTACTGCTGTTATGTAACTATGGACGTAGTAGAATTCCATTATAAGCTAGTACTTTATGGGAAACAAACTACTTTATCAACTTTTGGTGTTGCAGAAGTGGAGATACTCTATACAAAAATACTCTTTGGGGACATATGACATTGGGTCTCTTTAATGAATATGTAAAGAGCCCCAATAAATAGAAAAATGGTGAAAAACTGATGAATTAACAATTAAGGAGTGCAAACACGAATATCATTTAAACATGTCTCATAATAAATACAAATTAAGAATAGCAGGTACACTTTTCACTTATCAGATTGTTAAAAAATACTATAATAATCTATTGGAAAGAGTGTGGAGAAAATGATACTTCCATCCATTGTTGAGGGAAATATAAATTAGCATGATGTCTATAGAGGGTGCAATGGACTGAATGTTTGCGTACCCTCAAAATTTATATGTTGGAATCCTACTCCCAATGTGATAATTTTCGGAGGTGAAGCCTT
This sequence comes from Pongo pygmaeus, assembly GCF_028885625.2. Classification (NCBI taxonomy): domain Eukaryota; kingdom Metazoa; phylum Chordata; class Mammalia; order Primates; family Hominidae; genus Pongo; species Pongo pygmaeus. Next base: position 49,870,972 of record NC_072386.2, on the reverse strand, counting down.
TGGGAAGCAATTCGCTTATGAGCGTGGAGCATTCATGAATGGGTTCACTGCTCTTATGAAAAAATGTGAGAGGCCAGGCATGGTGGCTCACACCTGTAATCCAAACACTTTGGGAGGCTGACACGAGAGGATCATTTGAGGCTAGGAGTTTGAGTCCAGCCTGGGAAGCATAGTGAGACCCCTGTCTCTACAAGAAATAAAAAAAAAATTAGCTGGGTGTGGTGATGTGAGCCTGTAGTCCCAGCTACTCTGGAGGCTGAGGCCAGAGGATCACTAGAGCTCAGGAGTTCAAGGCTGCAGTGAGCTATGATTGTGCCAATGCATTCTCACCTGAAGGAAAGAATGAGACTCTATCTCAAAAAAAAAAAAAGGAAGACATAAGAGGCCTGCTTTTCTCTCTCTCTCTCCTCCATGTGAGGATGCAATGAGAATGAGAAGTTGGCAGTCTGCAACTTAGAAGAGGGCTCTCAGTAGAACCACACCAAATTCTATGTGTCCTTCAGGCACATATAACTTATTAACATATCTATCACTCTTAGATTGAATTGGATGTTAGATGTTAGTAATGGATCATTTGGGAGGTTTGAAAATAAAGATAAACCATCTTCAATTTAATATGGGGTTGAGATTTTTCAACAGAGGAACTGCCGAAATAACCAGGCAGAAAATCGAAGCCATCGAAGGCTCTCTTTTCTAGAGCTTAAAAGGATAAAGGGACCTTTCTCAACTGTTACTTTATCCCTCCTTCCCAGATGTTCAGTGGAAGTAAACAATAGTACTGGTTTTTTAAGATGTACTATGAACTGGGAAATGGCAGTCGCTGCCATTATTTCATTAGGGAAAAGATTACATCATTAGCCCTGGACACCTGAGGGGCAATATTCTCCCCTTTGGTATAAAACTGTTCATTACAGAAGGGAATCTAATGTAAATTCCCAGTAGCCAAATTATATCACTTAAGACAGAAACCTTTCCTTTAGGAGGTCGCACTTTTGTTGCAAACCGAGACAAAAAATTCAATAAGAAACAAATGTCCAGTGGCTTTGGGGTTTGTAATCTTTCAAGACTGGCAGGTCTGCTTGTGTTTGATCAACCTAATGGGCATAAAGGTCACTGTGCTCAAATAGCTATAATTAAGAGAAAGGAAACTGATCTTGTTAGATCACAGGGAAATGGCTGGGCTCTGCAAGATTTCTTTTTTATTCTATATAATTGTCTTTCAAGGCAAAGGACAACAAGGTATATGTGGACATATGTGTGCAACAATATTTCTATCAATAACATTGATTCCATTTAGAGACAACCTAAGCCTTATTGGAAGTGAGTTCGTTTAGTCTAGTTCAGGCAACTTCCAGCCGTATCTTAACTGAAATAACACAATATCGGTGGTTCAGCCTATAAGCTCTTCCCTCCAGTGGATAGTCATATGTTTATTGTTATTTGTAGTAATTGGCTGAAGCTTATACAGACAGAAAAAGAAAAAGAGGACGAGTTTATAATTTAACATTACAAACTCATTACTAGATGAAAGCAAATACTAATGTAACTCATTTATAAACCCAGTGATATGACTCAATGGGTAATGAATGAAACAGTTGGATACTCTTTATTTGTCCTCCGTCTGAAACATATAAAGTTTGGTGAAGGACAGATAATGTGGTTCAGTGGAAACACTGTTGGATTTTGTGCCTGCGAGAATGGATTTTTATCCCTATTCTGCCATTTGGTAGCTGAATGACCCTGGGCAATTACTGGATTTTGTTGGCTTCTGTTTGTTCATGACCTAAGAGACTTGGACTACATGATCCCTAAAATTTGTTCCAGCTATAAAATTCTACGATTCTAATTAAAATTAGCCAGTGAAGTTTGCATGCCAGCAAATCACAGCAAAAAGATGGACATGCTGTTAGAGTATCTTGCTTGAAAGTTGCCGCCTAAGAAAAGTTGTGCAGTAGCTAGTAGCATACTAATCATTTTATTCTATGCATAAAGTTTAGGGTTCTTAACACTAAGAACTGAGAGTTTAGCAAACTGGTATATATAATATTTATAAAGTGACAGGAAACTGTCACCAATATGTCTATGTGAAATTATTTCTGTTAGACCAGGTCCCCTAGTGAAAATAATTCATTTGTTCTTTCAGTCTACATCATTTCCCTCTTAGGCACTACCTCAGAGCCTCCCAAGCTTACCTGTTTCAGAGCTTGTCTTAGGATTCTTGCCAGGTAATTTATGGAGGGAGTACTTTGGGGATAAAACCTGCAACAGAGTGAAGGAGGCAAGGCAAGGCAAGTGAAATAGGAAAAGTAGATCTGCTTCTTGAAGAACCTAGGGTAACACATATTCTAATCAAATTTTAAAACTATAACTCAAGCATATTTGTGCATTAAAGCATAGCTTTCTCTAGCTCCTGAGTTACCCATTCCAAGAAGAAGACAAAACATTTTGATTTCACACCGTACCCCGAGCGCTTGGTAGTAGCTACTAGAGTTAGACACAGGTCTTAAAGAAAGAAGCCTCATGCTTTTTCTGTTGCTAATTAAACTCTGCTAAGAAATGTGAGCTCCCTCTGAATCAATCCAAGACCCCACTCTGTAAGTATAAAGGAATATATAATTACCAGGTGCTTTTCATTAAGCTAAGAATGATTTAAGATTTAAAGTCAAAGCCTTTACCTAATAATTCACACAAAATGAGCTTTTTGTGGGGCAGTGTCCACACCAGAAATTCAACTTGCTCATCTGGAAAATAAAGGGTGTAAAAATCCAAAATAGGGGAAATGCGACTCAACCATTGAAATATCATTCCAAGGTTGCAGGGCTGTGAGGAGAAAGCCTGCTATCTCTCAGGAAGCTCTAGAGGATACCGTTCTTTGTCACAGCATCTTGGCACTGTCTGGAGGCCTGTTCCACAGTCTTACTTGTCCAGACACATACATTGTCAGCACCCTAAAAGTAAGTACATTTCTTAGGAGCAGTTACATTGACTGAGCTCCCATGGCCAATATAAAAGAGCAGAATATTCATTGATTCCAATGCATTGAATGCCACAGATGGATGACAAGGCTGGAGGCCTCAGGCCTGAACCACCCTCTCCCTGTAACATTTAGGAAGCCATATGACAATCACAGAGTTGCTTTGTGAGCAAGAAGTAAAGCAAGAGAGCGAATGAAAAGAAACCCTAGCTGACTCTGTTGATACCCTGCGGCAGGTCCCCAGGCCTCACTGAATTCTTTGCCCCTGTGGTGGGCAGTTTCAGGTACCCTGTGGAATGCTTCCCACTTTAAATGCCTGCTTCTCTCTGTTTCCTTGCTGGAGTGCATCCTTCCCTAGCAGTATGAGCTTGCTTAGCTACAAGTCAGAACAATTCTGAAGAGCCAAAGAGTTGTTACTGCTGCCCTTGTGATGCGAGTCCATGGAAGAATGCCCCAGGCTGTCTGTCCTGCTGAAGCTCAATTCTAAGATACATTTTATATGGTTTCTCAGAAGGTGCCCAGCCGAGTCGGAACCTCAGTTGTCCACACTGATTACCTATTTATTATTGTACCCTTCATTGGCTTTTCTCCCTGCTAGGGCTACCAGGTAACCCAGCTCAGTCTGAATTTCAGATAAACAGTGGAAAATTTCTTTAGTATAAGTATTTCTCATGCAAGGTTTGGGACATATTTATACTAAAAAGTTACTGGTTTTTTATCAGAATTTTAAATTTACTGGGCTTTCTATATTGTTATTTACTGAATCTGACAACTGTGTTCTCACTTTCCAACTCCCTTACTTTCTAAGATCGCCTCTCAAATAAACTAGTCTCAGATCCTGTTTTTGGGTGAATTCAAACTAAGACAGAATCCAATTTTTTTTTCACATCTCTGAATCAAAGACTGATAACTCCTCACGCAATGTCATTCTCCCCTTTCAACCAATCAACTCCTTATTTCATTCTGGATGGCTTTGCTACCAGCTAAAGCCCACATTTTCAATTTTACCTCAGTTAATGACATGTAAACAGAAGTCTTCAGGTAACACTTAAAAGAAGCCAGGTGACTTAGGGAGCTCCTTAGGGAAATACGACCTTTGTCTTTTGTCTTACTGCCTATGTAGAATGTAAATATAATAGCTGGAGGTCCAGCAGCCACCTTAGGCATAAGACTAATTTTAGGATTGAAAGCATGCACTAAGAAGGCATAATGAAAATACAGGAAACTAAATTCCTGATGATTGTAGAGTTAATAAAATAGGCCAGAACTGCCTACCTCTGAATTTTCTCTACATATGAGAAAAAGAACTTCTAATTTCTTTGGATTTCTGAAATTGAACTTCTGTTTCTAATAGTTGCATGTAGTTTCTAACTGATAAAGTCACTGTGGGAACTAGGAATCTTTTCTTTTTTTTTTTTTTCCAACAGGATCAGACTTCTTCATTTAGATGTCGTCTTTTCCAGAAGGTCTTTTCTGATTGGCCTGTCTAAAATGACACTAAGCATCATTTACTTCATTTCTCTCCATCCTTTGTTCATATACCTACTTCATAATGTCTACTTTGAACATTTGTTGTAGGGCTAAGTAAAGTAACATTTATAATTGCCTGGCACAAAGTAAGCAAATTATAAATGGTATTCACTGTTATGCCCATCTTCAAATGAGAAACAAAAATCAGGGAGTAAACATCAGGTTCTTTAAGATCATGGTCTCCAGAAAATGACAGTGTTTGCTGCAACGATTCTTTACAGAGGTCAGTGAAAGTATTTGCTGCCTTAGAGTCTTAATCAATAATGGTAGATTTTTCTGCAATGGATTATTTGCACATGAACTTGAAAAGAAGTTGAAACTGTACTGAAATTTAGAAATAAAGGGGCATTATGTATGTAACTTTCAAACCATTCAGTAAAAAATTATAGATTGGGCCGGGTGCAGTGGCTCTCGCCCGTAATCCCAGTACTTTGGGGGGCCGAGGCAGGTGGATCACGAGGTCAGGAGTTTGAGACCAGTCTGGCCAACATAGTGAAACCCCATCTCTACTAAAAATACAAAAAATTAGCTGGGTGTGGTGATGTGCGCCTGTAATCCCAGGTACTCGGAAAGCTGAGGCAGGAGAATCATGTGAACTGGGAGGTGGAGGTTGCAGTGAGCCGAGATCATACCGCTGCACTCCAGCCTGGGCGACAGAGTGAGACTCTGTTTCAAAAAAAAAAAAAAAAATTATAGATTGGCAGATTAGATAGATAGATAGACTGACTGATTAATTGATTGAAGCAATGGTAAAACAGTGGGGACAAAATGTTAACTATACGAGAATCTGGGTGAAGGATAATGAATGTTCCTTGCATTTGTCTTGTAATTTTTCTTTAAGTTTGAAATTGTTTCCAAATACGAAGTTAAACAAAGTAGTGAGGGGTTTTTTAATAATTTAGGAACCACTGATATAGTTTAGTCCCTAATTTATAGATGAGGAAACTGAAGCCCAAAAGACCTGCTCAAGTACTAATTGCCACGTTTGACTGGGTCTCAAAATACTCAACATTTGCACAAATATACCTTGCAACTCAAAACATAAAAATACTTTTAAGTTTATATAATACATGCACCATCACATCCACAATGCTGTTCCCCTATATTTATGCAAATAATATAGATTTAATTCTATACTTTTAAAATATCGCATTTATTTTGTTCACAAATTTCTGACCGGCTCTGAACTTCCCTATATTTTTCACCTCAAGAGAAGCTTCCTTACTTCTGTTGTGCCCCAGCTATTTATTTTGGTTAAATTAGAACTGTAAAATAACCTTGCCTTAGGATATGTTTATGTTCCATGGGATTGGGGGGTGGATTCTCTACCTCTTGCAGCTGTTTGAAGGGGTAAGTGGAGTGGGGTGGGAGTGAGGAGGGTGGGAGCTAACCTTCCACTCTTTCTTCAGGGTTTCCATCTATGCTAAACAGATTTTCTTGCTTCTTTTTTGTCTCTGTTTTTCTGGTGTTTTTTAAAATAGCTTTGAAGGAATGGAAAATTTCTGTGGTAGCTGATAGCAAATACAGAAAGGCTCATTTGCATAGAGATATTTCAGCCTGCAACTGCATAATCCCCTGAGAGAGGCCTTGTTTAAATGGGCAGGCAGGCTGGCACGGGGCTGCCCAGTTCCTAATGAAAACTAAATCGAAACTCGGGAAACATTTGCCTTGGAGGTGGCCAGACTTTTTAGAGTATCAATTTAAATCTGAAAGATGCAGGCAGGCCTGTGCCAAGTTGCCCCTCAGTCTTTAAAAACCTTAAGACAGAAGGTAGAGGAAAAGTGTGAGAAAACAATAAATAATTGGGTAAAACTTGAGCTAACCAATGTGCCTGTTTTACTTAGAAATTGTGCCTGAAGAATTCAAAACACTGAGCAGGTGGGACAGTGAGGGAAGAGCAGGGAAGAGAATGTGGAGGCTTCATCTATTCAGGAAAGGCCTTGGAAACAGAAAGGCTCTTTTTCAGGTATCTTGGTGAGCCAACCATTCTGAGACAACTGGTAATCCATTTATAGTCTAAAGACTTTTCAGATTGAATGTTCCCCTGAACTTGACTGAGGGCTAAGCAGATAAGGACAACTCTGAAAACAAGATAATGTGGAAAGAAAAGAGATTATAGAAAGGTCAAAAGATTAGCTGGGGGATAAGAAGAAGTCAGAGGAAAATAAGGGAAAAGGTTAGAAACTGATACAAAGCAAGGCAGATAAATCAAGTTAGGAAGTGAAAGAAGTGAACACAGCAGGAAAATAAGAAGTGGGATCAGGGGAATTGGCCACAGGATAAGAGGAATACAAGGACAATTTAAAATAAAAATGCAAGAAAACAAAAGAATTGACAATGTGGATGAAGGAAATATAATAAAAATATCAAACTGAATATCTCTAAGGCTTCTACGTCTGAATCTAATGAGAATTAGTATGTCAAAATTTACTTTTCTCCCAGAAGAAGTAGTATGCCTTTGTTGTTATTATCAAAAGCATTGTTTTCCTTTGATGAGACTCTATTTTATAATCTTTTTGATTCGACATCTGGAATTGAGTATAATATCCTCACTCATTAGCTAAAGCATCACAGGATTTGATCAAGTTTTTGATAAATGAAAATCTTAAAGGAGTCTTTAATGTAAGTGTGAGAAAGGTAATACTGTTTCCCCAACACACACACATGCTCACAAACACACGCATGCATGCCTGTGCATATCCACACACATGCAAGCTCACTAGATACAAATGAATATTTACCGAGGGCCTGTTATGTTGTAGGTTGATGCTGAAGTGGTGAACTTGACTGACAGTCTTTGTGCTCACACTGTTTACAGTCTAGTGTGACAATAAATAAATAATTAAATATAATCTTTATAGGAAAAGGAAAAAAATAGAATTGAGAGACAATGACATTTGCTATCTATAGCGTCCCATTCAGAGAAAATAGAACCTGAAACATGGAAGAATTTTTGCTTACTTACCTTAAAGAGAGTACAATCATGCACTTCATAATGATGTTTCAGTCAAAGATGGACTATACATCTTATGGTGGTCCATAAGATTATAATGCTTTATTTTTACTGTACCTTTTCCATATTTGTATCTACTTAGATGCAAAAATACTTAACATCGTGTAAACATTTAAGGCAAATACAATTGCCTATGGTATTCAATACAGTAACATGCTATACAGGTTTGTAGTTTAGGATCAGTAGGCTATGCCCCATAGCCTACGGGTGTAGTACGTTATACCACCTAGGTTTGTGTAAGTACGCTATGGTGTTTTCACAATGACAAAGCCACCTCATGTTGCATTTCTCAGAACATATTGCATGATTAAGCAACACGTGACTGCATAAAGCAATGTGGATGCCAGATTACAGAGGCTAAACTATTTTGTATATAAAATGGGTAAAGAAAGCAGTTCTCAGGGAAGATGCTGAAATAGAGAGAGTGGAGATGGAAGGGCTTTGTTGGAAAGTCTATAAGATTGAAGACAAAAGGGATCTGGGAGGACTGAAAAGAAAACCCATGCTATGCAATATAAATCCTTTTTTCTTGCCCCACTGCTAAATCTCCAGAAAAATCCTTTTTTTTTTTTTTTTTTTTTTTTAAACCAAGGTCCAATGAGGTAGATTTTCCTTTGGGAATGAAGAGAATTGCTGAATTCTGCCCAAGGTTGACTAGGGAGAATCACACCCACCCATAAGGTAGCATCTGTTATGCAGAAAGTAAAAGAAAAGTGAGGAGAATATGACAAGCTCAGCACTTGCTTATTCAGTACTTACTCTGTCTCAGGCCTCCTGGGAGGGTCTGGGGTGAAAACGGTAACTAAGCCAGTCCCTATGCTCAATAAGCACATGATCTATGGGACTTAAACAGAAAAAATATTTGTTCTGTTTTTCAATCCATCATTCATGGATCCAAGACTTTTAAAAACAAAGTAAAACAAACAAGCTAACTACATTTAAACAAGTGCAGAATCTAAGTATCTATAGTTAAATCCATTGTCTGCTAAATATTTGTCAGATGTTATGTCGAGCTCTTTATATGAAATCTCTAAGCCTCATTACCCATTCTTGACGTAGTTTTTAAAATTATCTTCTTTGTATAGATGAAGAAACTGGAATGTACATCTATTAAGTAATTTTCCAAAATCATGATTAATAAATGACAAATCTGAGACTGGACCTACATCTGTTTGATACCAAAGCCCATGGGCTTAAAAACCTTATGGCCATTTTTTGAAATTTTAGAGAGACTACCTTAAAAATTAAAATTACTTGTCTTAGTCAGTTTTGTGCTGCTTATAACAGAATTCCACAGACTAGGTAATGTATAATGAACAGAAATTTATTTGGCTTGTGGTTCTGGAGGCTGGGAAGTCCGAGGTCAAGGGGCTAACATCTGTCAAGGGCCTTCTCACTGTGTCATACATGCCAGGAGGAAGAAAGGGAAGAGAGCATGTATGCAAAAGAGAGAGGAGGGAAGGGAGCCAAACTTATCCTTTTAATCAGAAACCCACTTCCATGATAATAACATTAATCCATTCATGAGGACAGAGCCTTCATGACCTAAACACTTCTGAAAGTTCCCACCTCTTAACACTGCTAAATTGGGGATTAATTTTCCAACAAATGAACTTTGGCACATTCAAACCATGACACTACTTTAACTACTTTATTATTATTCACCAAAGGAGAAGTACTAAATTTTATACTGAAAAACAGCTCCAATTGAAATTCATAAGGGTAATGTCTATAATATGCCCATGAAATAATTTTTAAGGTGCATTTAATTATGAAACTGTTTGGCTGTTGGTTGTGATATTACCAAGAAAGTCAAGTGGATTTTTCACTTAGGTGTTTTGGTGTAGTTGACATAGAAAATCATTGCTATTAACCATGCAAATTCAATCCTGAACATCAAAGATTATGTATTTGTATGGCACATAACTTCAGCATATTATCAAATTTGGCTCTTTTGTTTGTAAAAATATCATTTGAATATGACAAAATAGTCACATATTGCTTGTGCCTAAAAGAAAGAAGTAAGGAAGGAAAGAAGGAAGGGAGGGAAGGAGGAAAAAATGAAGGACAGAAGAAAAGTAAATGGACTTCTTTGGATTTTGGATTGGGCCTTCTTACCTTTTTTTTTTTTACTAGTTTACTTGGTGTACTTTTTTCCTTGTCACGAATTCCAAGAGACTCCAACACCAAGACAGATTACTCCTCTGGTATGGCAAAAATTACAAAAAAATTGTTAAGTATTTATTATTAAACCAGGCAATTAAAGGCAAGATGAAATGTATGTATTACATAATATTCTTCTATAAGGGAAAGAAGCTAGTAGAAGAGAAAAACTTTCTCTCAGGCACTTTAATAACTATTGGACTAAAGTCACTCATTACTCTCAGGCACACTGCATTTTGGTTGACCTTGTGGAATGTCTGTTTGATGGTTTTCAAAATCACTTATCCATGCAGTTTTGGCACTTCTGTGCTGTGTTAGCAATCTCAATTTTGTATTAGATTTTACTTCAATCTCTTATGTAGGTCCTGAATTTCCCCTCTTCTTCCCCATCAAAATATATAACCAGGTAGCCTGCATTTGCCAATGACCACAAAAGAGTAATTTCAGGCTGTGAAAAACCCTGATATTTCAAAATATTTCTCCTAAATCATGCATATACTTTTAAGAAAGGTGCAGAAGCTAAATAGTGGTTACCTCTCTGAAGTCGTGAAACCATTGAGAAAATCTTTAATGTAGTGATGGAAATCCTTACGAAATGTTTGAGAAACATCTTAGTACACCTATGAAACATTTAATACCAGTAGATGAATTAACTTTGAGTTTTCTTTCCATCTTCTTATCAATGATTTTAAAAGGTGCCCATGACTGTTCAGAGATAAAATTCATTTTGTCTCTAAATTATCTATGCTTGTCAGTCACAACTCCTTCTTTACATGTTTAAGTGCTTGGTTACTGTTTGCCGGGTACTATATTGTGCTTTCTATACACACATGGTCTCATATAATCCTCATAGGAAATCTATGAGCAAGGTATAATTAATATTTCCACTTTATAGATAGATACAGAGAGATTATGCAACTTTCCTGAGTCCCCACTGCTAGGAAGTGGCAGACCTAGGATATGAATACAGGTCTGTTTGACCTTAAAGCCTGAAGTTTTAATGGACACTGCCTGCCTGGGGTTGCAGCCAGAGACTAGTCATAGAGAACTGAAATCCTAACATCTGTTTTCCCCATCTTTTAATCAAAAAGTTCTTATCTCTTCTTAGGGACCAGATCCTACCCCCAAGTCACGTGGTTCAAGTGGGACTAACCACACCCCTTAGTCCCCAGGGTAGGCACATGATACAAGCTTGGCCAATCAGAACATTCTGTGTCCCTGGACATCATGGTTACATGGAGTACTGCTTGGGGCCACCATGTGGGCAGAGACTATCTGGGGTGAAGCAGAGATTCTGAGAGCCAAGAAATGGAAATACCCTTAGGTCTAGTGACAATATTTGAACCCCTACATCCAGTCATGACTTGGATCCTTGAACTTCCCAGGTATTCAAGAGCCAATACATTTCATGCTTACTTTTGTGTTTAAGTCAGTTTGATTTGGGATTCACTCATAACTGAAAAAGGCCTGATGAAGAAAGCACAGAAAACCCTCACATGGTCAGGAGATAATGCTGGTAAGAAACTTCCTGGAGCACTTTGAATCTTCCTTCAGTCTCTCGCACCTCCCCAGCTGTTGATCCTTTGCCACAGCTCTAGCGATGCCACATCTTTCAGTTTGGCGTTAAGACAATGATGGCATTTTCAAGTTAAACCCTGCCCTTTTTTCCTTTTAGAGTCCTTGAATATATGCTATTTTCCTGCCTTCAACAGTCTTTGTTGTTGTTCCCATTACTGACACATAAATCAGCAACACAGATGAGGTCCAGGTCAGGAAGGTTGTAATGAGCACACCTAGAAGTCTCCCAAGAGGTAGTTGTCTTAATCCTTTTGGGCTGCTATAACAAAGTACCATGAACTGTATAGTCAATAAACAACAGAAACTTTATTGCTCACGGTTCTGGAGGCTGATAAGTCCACAATCAAGGTGCTGGCAGATTTGGTGTCTGGTGAAGGCTTGCTCTCTTGCTCATGGCACCTTCTTGCTTCATGCTTACATGGCAGACAAGGCCAGCTAGCTCTCTGGGGTTTCTTCTATAAGGGCACTAATGCCATTCATGTGGGCAGAGCCTTCATGACTTAATCATCTCCCAATGGCCCCACCTTCCCATATTATACCACTAAGGATTAGACTGCAAAATATGAATTTGGGGAGACACAAACATTCATTCTTATAGCAGTGGTGTTAGGGACTGAAGTTGGTGGTCCACTAAAGTCCATATGTTGAAGCCCTAATCCCCAGTGTCATGGTATTAGGAGGTGGGGCTCTTGAAAAGGAATTAGGTTTAGATGTGGTCATGAGGGTAAAGCCTCCATGATGGCATCAGTGTCCTTATAAGAAGAGGGAGAAACACCAGAACTTTCACTCTCTGCTATGTGAGGATACAGCAGAAAGGTGACCATCAGCAAGTGAGGAAGAGAGCCCTCAATAAGAACTTGGCCATACTGGCACCCTGATCTTGGGCATGTTGCCTCCAGAACTATGAGAAATAAATGTCTATTGTTTAAGCCACCCAGTCTATGGTATTTTGATATATCAGCCCTAGCTGACTAAGACAAATAGCTAAGGAAGTTTTTTAGAAGAAATATTTCATTGTAATAATTTCATGAAGCAACCAAGTAATTTCTGAGAGTAAGAGTCATTGTAAAATTAACAAGTTACATTAAATGTTACTTATGAGAATACTTTGATTAGAATGATCAAAAAATTCAGGTTACATTCTTTAAAGATGGAGATTTGCTTGAGAGATTCAAGTACAGATGTCTCTGTCTCTAACAGAGAAATGTGCTCAATAAATATTTATTGAAACGAACAGTGAAAATTAAGTATGATATTTGTATTAGGGTTCTCCAGAAAGACATAACCAATAGGGCACTAGATAGATAGATAGATAGATAGATAGATAGATAGATAGATAGATAGAGAGATAGACAGATAGATAGATAGATAGGGAACTTATTAGGGGTTCATGCAATTATGTAAGCTGAGGAGTTATACAATATGCCCTCAGCAAGCTGGAGAGCCAGGGAAGCCAGTGGTGTAGCTCCAATTCCAAGATGGAAGGCCTGAGAACCTGCAGGTGTTTGTGCAAATCCTAGAGTCCAAAGACTGGAGAACCTGGAGTTCTGATGTCCAAAGGAAGGAGAAGGAGGGTATCCCAACTTCAGAAGAGAGAGAGAGAGAGAAGAGAGAAGAGAGAGAGCAAGCTCACCTTTCCTCTGACTTTTTCTATCTGGGCTCTCAGCTGATTGGATGATGTCCACCCACCTTGGATGAGGGCAGATCTTCCTTACTCAGCCTACTGATTCAAATGCCAATCTCTTCCATAAACAACCACACAGACATATGGCAAAATTATGCCCTACCAGCTGAGTATTCCTTAATCCAGTCAATTTAACAACTAAAATTAATCATCAACATCTCCTGGTGTATAAGCTAAGGTACCAGAATTTCCAAACCAACTAGACCACAGCATTCTTCAAAGCAAAAATTTTGTTCTGCATCTGGGCCTTTATGTATATATGTGTCATTATATGCGCACATGTATGTATGTATGCCTCTATCTGTCTATCTATCTATCTATCTATCTATCTATCTATCTATCTATCTATCTATCTATAGCTGTATGGTAAGTTGGGCTCAAAGTTTGCCACCTTTTTGGGGTGTATAATCACATATGTACTGGTGAGTTCACAATCAATGAAAACTTCATAAGGCACTTTATCAACAAAAGATGTTGCTGGTAACAAATGAACAGATCCTTTCAAATTTTAGTAAGAAGTCACCAAACTATGTCTCTCTTTGAGATGAATGCTATCTCAGGTATAGGCTGCATTTCAAGAATCTGATCTAGTGCAGCAGAAATTGGAAAATGGTTTGAAAAGTAAAAAATGCCACACAGACCCAAGGTGCTTATCAGCAGGTACAGTGTGGTCTAGAAAATTATTGCCAAGAATTTTGGAATGTTTTGCAACAAAACATTCTGTGAATTCTGGGAAGCACTTCGAGGTAAGGGGAGAGGAAATTCCCTTTTAGGGAAAGATTATACCTCTCTATCAAATATTAACACACAACCAAACCATCCTGAAGATAGGCTTGAGGAACATGCCTACATTAGATTGTAAGAGCCAGAGGTAGGATTTGAACTCAACTGTCTCTGATTCTGAAAACTGGATATTCAATGTTATCTGTAGAAGTGAAGCCTTAGGTCTGAAAAACATGATGTCCTCCTTCCTGATTCCCATCCTAACACTACCACATCTCACTATAATACTGTCATTATGATTAAAGCCTCATAATGTGACTCACAAAGATGTGTTAAGCATCACAGAATACATTCTTGGAGGAAGGATTATAAAGAAAAGATATTGTTTTTGTTCTTTGAAATTAAAAACTAAAATAAAAAAGAGAAATCCCAACTTGTAGCACTTTGACATTTTTGTGCTATAAATACTCCCATCATGGCTGATTTCAAGCTGCCAGCATTTTATTGACTAGCTTGCAAAATTCCTGAAAATTTAGCAGCTGGCTCGTATGAACCAGTAAGAGCCCATTGATTAGCTCCAATACATCATTGGAACAAAGCTTCTTAAAAAAAATCTTTGGGAAGATGCTCTGGCTGGATTTGAGTGATTTACTATCATTTTAGACCAATCACCATGGCTAGGTGTGTGGGTAACTACAATTACCCATCTTGGGTCTTGTGACCCTCCCTTACCAGCTGGGTGGGCATTGAGATGGCAACATCACCAGACCCACATGCCTGATATTAGTGAGAAACAGTCCTCTGAATGTCCAGCAGAAGAGAAATGTGGATTGGATAAACACAATTCAAGGATGTGCTATACAATCCCTGAGAGAAAGACAAGGTATGCAAATACATAATTATTAAAAATATGCAAATATGACCACAGTAATTGCAAAGAAGAACTGAAGGCAATGAGGTATTTTAAGGATCCATTTCTTGGTATGGAAAACAGAGGGATAAATTAGAGAACATTACTTAACCTGTATGAGTTACATTTTTAAATACCTTAAGCATGGTCTTATTCTTTAAGACAAAGTAGAGAAATGGACCCAGTGTTCTCTTCCCCAGAAAAATGATACTGGAGCCATTTAGAACAGAAACACACAGTAAGTATGTTGCTTGTTTAAGGACTGTTGAGATGGTGAATATGAGTTTTCCAATTAGCATAAACACAGGTGTATTTTAAACGCTTCAGTCCCCAGCAGTTCTGTCGCTATAGGCTCTACCTTTGAAGCTTTGTTTGCCATTTTTTGGCTCCAAAAAGAATTTTCTTTTTTGTTCTGTTATTCTATATTTTGCTTCTTTGATGTGGGGCTCGACTGCCATGTTGCAGAAGCACACTTTCCAAGCTTAAGAAAATAACAAACAATTCTCACCACCTACATATCTGGCTTCATTGAATAGTTTCTTTCCTTCCAATTAATCCAAAGAGAGTTAAGATGCATTGCTTCCTCTATTCATCAAGGTGATTGTCAATTGAAAAGGGGAAAAAATAGCAAATGAAGCTAATACTCTTCAGAAACTCTCAGCAAAGAAAAAAGAAAGAAAAAAAGAAAAGAATAAAAGCCAGGAAAAGAGGAAACTCTTTAGAAGGCATGTAGAGTTTAGAATGCATTTTTTAACTATCCTGGTAGAATGTCCAATGTTTTAATGTATATTTAAGATGAAAGAATGAAAAAAACATTGTTGAGAATTTTTTTTTCAATTTTTTATCTCAGCTTAATTTTGAACTGCTCTTAAAAACTTTGCTGGCACTCAAAGCGGAGAAAAAGCAAAGATGTTTCTTACATTATTATTTATTAAAAAAATGAGAAACAGCTTAGATGTACAAATATAGAGGGTGTTTAAGTAAATTATGGTGTATCCACTGAATGAAAATTAGGCATTTAAAATAATTCTGAAAATTTTACAAATAATTGATAAACACTTCTGTTTTATATTGAGTATAAAAAGCATCATTCAAACTTTCATATTTAATATATAAATGTTCATAATAGCTTTATTCTTAATACCAAAAAACTAGAAACAAGCCAAATGTTTCTCAGAAGGTAAATGAATAAGCAAATTGTATTGAATTCCTTTAGTGGAATAGTACTCAGTGATGAAAAGAACAAACTATGGATGCATGAATAAATCTCAAAAACATTATGCCAAGTGAATAAAAGCCAGGCACAAATAATTACAAACTCTGTGTTTCCATATATGAATTTCTAGAGTGGACAAGACTAATCTATGGCAACAAAAAAACATATCAGTGACAGTGAGGGGCACGGTTTGAGAGGGGCTTCACTGCAAAGGGGTACAAGGGACCATTTTGGTGATATAAATGTTTTATGTCTTGTTAGGGATAGTGGGTACATGCGACTTTTTTAAAAATCAAAATATTACCATTTTATATTTAAAATTTACAAATTTTATTATACCCCCAGCAAAGTTGATTTTAAAATAGAATATGTTGTCTTAGTCCATCCAGGCTGCTATAACAAAATACCACAAATTGGGTAGTTTATAAACAACGGAAATTTCTCTTTTACAGTTCTAGAAGCTAGGAAGTCCATACTCCAGCAGATTTGGTGTCTGGTGAGGGTCTAGTTTCTGATCCACAGATAGTATCTTCTGGCTGTGTCCATGTGTGAGAAGGAGAAAACAAGAGATTGGGCCTATTTTATAAGGGCACTAATTCCATCCATAAGGACTCCCCACTCATGACTTAATCACCTCCCAAAAGGGCCCACCTCCTAATATCATCACCTTGGGGATTAGGGTTTCAACATATAAATTTGGGGTTGACACAAACATCAACCCATAGTATAATATAATTCAATTTTGTAAACTGACAGGAGTATAATTCATTAAACTAACAGGAAACTATACATAGAAAAATACTATAAGGAACATTAGTAAGTATTAAAACATTTACAGTCATTATCCCTAGGTATGTCATTAAGAGTAATTTTTTTTTCTTTCTCCTAATTGACTGAATTGTTAAAATTGGTACTGAAAGCATACACTTTTAAGTTATTTATCCATCTACTATGTCTGTCTATGCATTGGTCCCTTGTTTATCTGTCCATTCATGTATCCATCTACCCTCTTTTACCTTCCTAAATTATTACCGTTATGAAGAATTTTAGTAACAGGTTTATATAGATATATAATTCTTTTAAGTATGCTTACAAACCCCAAACATTATAACAGTTATGCTTCACAATGATTTAACCAGAGGATACTTTCTTGGTTAGTTTTGTGGGCATGTCTGCCTCTGCCCCTCCCTGATTCGGGCAGTCACTTCAGGGAAAAGTAATAAAATACTTGATTTGTTTTAAAAGAGTGAGGCTTATTGACTGTTTAGAATGCTTTGATCATTCATTTTGTCAGGAGCAAAGAATAGAGACTATTGATTACCTAGTGTTCTATGCAGACCTGCTTGTATGACACAAAGATTACTTGAATAGCATCGATTGTTGTCTCTCGAGTTGCAATGAAAATGGAAATTGTTCTCCTGGGAGGCTGTCATTCTAAACAACAGCAATAACATCAACTACTATCATTCCTCCTGAATCTTTTTTAAAAAAGGATAATATTAATATTAAAATGATTTGGAGTACTTACATATTTACAAAAGACTTTTAACCAGAATAAATCTTGAGATACAGCAATCTTGTGGGGTAAACAAAAGAAGCATTATAGATCTAGTTTTTAGAAGAAGACTCTGAGGCTCAGGAGGCTCATCGCACAATTAAGTGACAGAGCTAGTGTGCAAGTCCAGGACTTGAAATATTATTTCCACTATACTACACTGTTTGTCTTAATACATTTAAAAATGTTCCCTCTGTTTTATGTCCATGTTGGCATTCATTAAAGTTTCCTTTTCTTCTGGGTTGAATGAACAGAAAAAGGTTTTCATGAGAATTGTGGTTGTTATTATTATATATTAAGATTTTCTCTCTTGCTCAGTTTAGAGGTGGGGAAAATTAAATGCAGCTTATTAAAACTTACAAATATTTTTGAGCCAGATCCATCAAATTCACTGAAATCAGACTCAAAGACATCAAATTGGTTTGACCATGTTTTTCTTCCTCTGGCCAAAGTGTCAATATTTCAATCCAACAGAAACCTGACTGATTTATGAATGTGTATTATTGGCAAGGGGATAGGCATGGTGGCTAAACTATCAACACAAAGACAATTTCAATGAAGCATTTAAACCTAAGCATCTCTGATTTGGATAGAGAAATGGGTTCTCATTCTTGAGTCTACAATGTATTCAGTTTGTATAATCAATCTGTTTTAGGATACAAACTTTCCTCCACAAAATCTTTTGTTCCCCAGGAAAACAATTTTTGCTGTCAGATAAATCAGTGATAAAAGAAGACATATTTTAGCAAAACAGTTGTTTTATAGATTTCATGTTTGCATATCCAGAAACATGATTACTTTTTTATTGTCACAAATACTTTTTTCTCATTTAAAACAAAACTTTTAGCTGTGCTGCTCATAAGAAAGTAAAAGAAAATATTTGAAAGATAAAGTAGTCACTATCTCATTATTAGATAGGCGAAGACACCATGAAATATTAACGTTATTAGCAGAGTAGAATCCTAACCTAGCTCATCTAGGTTTATGATTTTAATTAACCAACTTTGCTCTTTCCGAAGTAATACAAATCAAAGATGCCAAAATCACTTCATGAGAAGGAAACATTATCTCTAAATTATTAAAGAAAGCCAAGAGAAACTGCCTATGGACAATTGACTTAATCTAAGAGTTCATCGTTTTCTGCCTGAAGTTTCACTGAGCGGATGTTCCATTTTTCTTATCTTTTTGAAATATGACTTAAAAAAACACCTAGGGGAAAATTTTAAATTTCATGAAGGATGATGGTTTTTGTCCCTTTTTATACCTTTTATGTCCTACTGTGTAAAATGAGAATATTAATAATGGCTGCCGTAGTGTTATTATGATCAAGCAACCAACAAGGCACCTGGCATAGATACGTTAAAAAATGTTTTTATTATTCTTATTAAACTATTTTTCATAGTGTAAATATTAACTAATGCAATAACAAACGGATTTTTTTTTTTTTTTTTTTTTTTGAGACGGACTCTCACTCTGTCACCCAGGCTGGAGTGCAGTGGCGCGATCTCTGCTCACCACAAGCTCCGCCTCCCGGGTTCAGGCCATTCTCCTGCCTCAGCCTCCCGCGAAGCTGGGACTACAGGCGCCCGTCACCACGCCCGGCTAATTTTTTGTATTTTTGGTAGAGACGGGGTTTCACCGTGTTAGCCAGGATGGACTCGATCTCCTGACCTCGTGATCCGCCTGCGTCGGCCTCCCAAAGTGCTGGGATTACAGGCGTGAGCCACAGCGCCCGGCCACAAATGGATTTTTTTACCTTTGAAGATACACATGCCTGTATGTATATATATCTGTATCTACATATGCAAACATACACATATGTATATATTTTTTAAAGGAAGTCTTTTTATTGTTGCTGCTGCTAAGCAATGATTTCAGTGAAATTCAAATACAGAGAAAGCAACTTACTTATCTGCACAGAGACCAGAGGTAGATGAAAAAACAGTTCTTGTCATCTCAGAGGAGACTGAGTGAGGCCTCTGGACTCGGCCTCTATTGCGCCCCAATCATTTCACAAGTAAAAGGAACATTCAGTGTGAGAATGGACAGACAGGTAGTACAGAGGCTATTTTATTATAATAAATGGAAAGCCCTGTTGGAGTAAGCTATATGCTGCCAGACCTCATTTTTTCATGACTGCATAATCTTTCTTTCTTTTTTTTTTTTATTGGAAATTA
Organism: Pongo pygmaeus; assembly: GCF_028885625.2. Lineage (NCBI taxonomy): Eukaryota > Metazoa > Chordata > Mammalia > Primates > Hominidae > Pongo > Pongo pygmaeus. The sequence continues at coordinate 49,851,449 of NC_072386.2, read as the reverse complement.
CATACTTTTATTTATTTATTTATTTATTTATTTATTATACTTTAGGTTTTAGGGTACGACATAGGCATGGGCAAGGACTTCATGTCTAAAACACCAAAAGCAATGGCAACAAAAGCCAAAATTGACAAATGGGATCTAATTAAACTAAAGAGCTTCTGCACAGCAAAAGAAACTACCATCAGAGTCAACAGGCAACCTACAAAATGGGAGAAAATTTTTGCAACCTACTCATCTGACAAAGGGCTAATATCCAGAATCTACAATGAACTCCAACAAATTTACAAGAAAAAAACAAACAACCCCATCAAAAAGTGGGCAAAGGATATGAACAGACACTTCTCAAAAGAAGACATTTATGCAGCCAAAAAACACATGAAAAAATGCTCACCATCACTGGCCATCAGAGAAATGCAAATCAAAACCACAATGAGATACCATCTCACACCAGTTAGAATGACTGCATAATCTTTCATAGCATTGTTTAAGGATTATTGTTTTAAGCCCCCATGGAATCTTGTGGAGACTGGGGTATGTGGATTAACAACAACAACAACAAAAAAAAACCAAAGCCCTAGATTTAAGAATTGCCAGAAGGCCATTCATTAGAAGCCTGGACAATATCAGAGTTCTTGAAATATGGTTACTAAAGACTTCACTAGATAAAGGTTTTCTTCTTCCTCAGGTTTGCATGTTTCATATTTTCTTTCATACACGTTTCCTGTCAGGCTTTCCAGTTATGAGTTTGCACCCCCATCCCTTGCCTATTGAAAATCCACAAACTGTGGAGTGTAGAAACTATTTGGAAGAAGGTTAGAGAAAAAACTCACTTCTCTAATCATGCAGCAGAAGTGGCTTCTGCAGATTCCAAAAGAAAAGACTAATCTCACTGCTCCTCCTTCGCAGTCTTTACTCGTGGAGCCTGTGGTTTAATAGAGGGAGAACTCAGTGTCATAACCTCATTTTTTGCTATGCTAAGATTTGTTTATATAGGAAGGGTGGGACTTCTGTTGAACCAAGAAAATCTCTCAAATGAAAGAGAAACCATAGCAGTGCATATCTTGTACCTACTACATATTCAGTATTTATTGAATAATAAATAATGAATGATTCATAGTGTCTTGCCTCAGCTTTTTCTCCGAGCCTTAGGTTTCTCTTCTATATGTGGTTTGGAGCAGATCAGGGCTATATACAATTTTGGGGGATGAGAATGTTCTTGTCAGCTCCTATCCCACATGTCAGCTGATTGGCTAAGCCATCATCCCCCCACCAGGACATATTCAAACCTGGCACTGAATATTCAATCTTTACAATACAGTGACATTCCTCTGGGTATCTGTGTTCACACAGGAGCCTAGCCAGTTGCTGGGAAGGCAATGGTTGCCCACACTGAGGAAGGAGGAAGAGTGAAAAGAGAATATGGGAGCATGTTTATTCTCCCCGAGGGAAAGGTCTTTGAGAAGCCAGGCAACGTGTAGGGCCTTAGTCCAGAGAGTTGTGACTCGGCAAAGGGCTCAAGTCCCAGCGGGAAGCTGAGGCAGAAGGCCAGGCCATGTGGACAAGGCCCAGAATGTGGAGGGAAGAAGAGGACTACCATTTGGTCAGGCCCCAGGTGCCCAGCACTCACACCAGGTGTACCAGGTTCTGAATTTATAGGTAAACAGCTATTTTCAGACCCCTCCTGCTAGTAAAGGCATGCCTCCCTGCATACTGGCTGCTTTGGTTTAGGAGGTAGGTGGAGTTTTCTGCAGGTGGAAAAGCACAGCTGAAAAGGGAGAGAGAAAACAGCTCTGACAGACACAGAACAGTATCCTTTCTGTGGTGCTAATTTGAAGAACTCTTTCAGTAACGTTGATTTGAGGGTGGTTGCACAGCCAGAGAGATGAAGGTGAAATGGATGTTTTCTTCAGTCTGGATAACAGCACAGGCTACGCTGAGTCTTACAAAATCACCTGCTGAGGGATTCATGTCAATGTGTCCTATTCCTCTCCCTCCTCCTCCTCAAAAAAAAAAATATATATATATATATAGAGAGAGAGAGAGAGAGAGAGAGAGAGTACAAAGTACAGCAGGTTATTTTAAAATATTGTTTCTGGCCAAAGACATGCCCATAGAGTCTAGAAGAATGACCACCTGGCAGGCAGTTATAGCAAATCACATGTTAGTTTCATGGAACCTCAAGTCTAGCTGGATCCAGCTGGACAAGGTACAACAAATGAATAAACATATAAAAATAAAATGAGATTTAAAAACTTCAACATTAGCATCTATCATTGGACATTTGTGTGACCTCAAATCTCAACCAAAGTAAAAAGCCCAAACATTCCAATGCAACTAGGGAAATTTTTCCATGGTGTAAGGGCCATTCAAGGTCCAAGACTAGTCACCTTATACCTTGGCTCAACTCCTAATAATCCAAATCCCAGAGGCCTGGGCTACATGTGGCAGGTCAGGACATTCCCAGTAAGGGCTTTCAGGACCTTTCTCAGGCTGAGAACCTAACTCAATGGAGTCAATAGATACAGACACAAAGGTATCTTTGAAGTTTGTATTTTATTTGATTTCCAGCTGTTGCAAAAAGGTGTTTTTAATCTCCAAATATAGTCACATTGCAGGGTTATAGTTTCAATCTATGAATTTTGGAGGACACAATTCAGCCCCTAACTCTCTTTAAATTATTTTGGTTTTGCAAAAGCAAGTGGGAGATGATAGCTGTGGAAACTAGAACTTAATTCTAATGGAATAAGTTCCCAAATGGAACTCGAGGACTGAAAATAGTAAAGACTTATGTGTACCTTTATATTTTTCCTCAAAACAGCTTCCTATGAATGCTGTTTTATAGAAAAATTCATGACAACCATGACAGGTAAATTAGAAAAATATTATTATCCCTGTTTGGCAGGCAAGAAACCTGAGGGGGTGATAGGGGGTGTGTAAAATGACTTGCCTAAAGTGAGTCTGAAAGCTCAGAGGTGCTGGGATCACCATGCAGACCCTGCTGTATGCTTTCCATGGCCTTGTCTCCATCATTTGTCTTTCCTTTGCAAGCTGCCTGTAAAATATTTTTCAGATGTCCCACAATGACGCAACAGGACAAATATCTATAGCACTCCTAGACACCAGAAGTTATTTAAAATGAGTAATATGAAATCATGCCCCAAAAGGTTGAGGCTCTGTAAGTTATTTCACTCTTGCTATAATTTCATTCTCAAAATATTTTCTGGGCACGGTTCCTCAAGTAAATGGAAGAAAAATACTCTGGAGGAAGATAAAAACTTTAGTGTGAAATCTATTGTATTTTTTTTTTTTTTTTTCAATGAGCAAAGTTCAGACAGAAACAGGAAAATTGAGCACCTGATGGGAAGAGGGAAGATTTCTTATATGAAGTCTTTAGGTGATCTGGAAGAATATGCCAGTAGGATCTGGTTTGGAATATTCCCAAGGGCAAGGTGCAGCCTCTCTGAGATTTTATGGATAATGCATTCATGAAAACACCTGCCTTGTCCTTCAGAGTTTTCTCTAAGCTCAGATCAGCCTTACTGGTTCATCCTTCCTCTTACTCCTCCCATTTAGGCTGATTAAGGAGCTGCTTCCTTGATCATCAACCCCCTGCTCTTCTGGATAAACACACATAGACTCCAGAAAAGAAAAACCAGAGCGATAAACCAGTGGTTCTCTGATGTTTGTGGCAGGGAAAGCAGGAGGTTTCTTCTAGGTGCCAGTCCCACATTCTAGTGATCCTATGTCATAGCCCTTCGGATTCTGCTCCACAACAATGGGCTGACTTTTATTCTTTTTGCAATAGGTTCTTCTCCTATGACCTTTTGTTTGCTTTTCTTTTCTTTGCTTTTATTCTTTTTCTGTCAATAAAAATATGTGACAAACTTCCAGTTTAGAAATAATTTACAAACCTGAGCATAAGGGATATTATCACACACAAGATTGTGTTGGTATATTGAAGAGAACTGCATGCTGTGGTGTTCTCAGTTCGGCCCTATGTTATATGGCTATATTCTATAGATTTGTTCTGAGTGGAAAAATCGGTGGAGGGGGGGTTGAGCTATATTGTTAATCCACAGTCATAGTATTCTTCAAATAATAGCATTCCCCAGACCTGCCACATCTTTGGCAATTACATTTAGTGTCAATTGCTACTCTACCTGTAGGCCTCCTCAAAAATGGAACACCTATATGACTTAGCTAAGGGTCATACATAACAGAGCTCAGGGAAAATGAGCTGATTGAAAAATGAAAGCTGTTATTTACTGAGCATATGCTAGTGGCCAGGTCTCTGGTTAACTATTTTACATTCATTATCTCAGTTTATGCTCACATCCATTCTGTCAGGTGTACACTGTCATCTCTGTTTCACCAAAGAGAAAACTGAAACTCAGAAATACCAAGCATTTTCTCACGATTACTCAGTGGCAGAGCTAGAACTGGAACCCAGGACTTTGTCAACACCTATCATCTAGACCAGACATTACACTCCTGCTCCCAGAAGGGCTTTCTTACCAACCAGTTGCAGCATTTACTGGCCTATGGTCATTCTATCAAGTGGAATCTTAACACCTCAACAGTTTGAGGCAAGCAGTTTTTTTATACCAATTTGACCAATTGCCTTTGAAATACCTGTAATCTTTCTTTATCAATCCTACGATGTTAAATGAAATAATTAGTCTGTTGCTTTGAAAAGCAAGTCGTGATTAAAATTTCAGACAGCTGTATAATACAGTGGTGCTCTATGTTATTCTTATCCCAGAGCATGTGATCAGTAGGAAATGGGTGTCCTGGAATTGCAGATAAACTGTGGTTCTGACAGCAGAATTGAAGCCCATTATCAACTCAGAGAAAATTCACTGTTCATTACCAGAAAGATTACAGATTGATTCTATCTGTCCTACAACCTACGCTTTTTAACATTTTAAAATAACTTGTTACACAAACACATAACAATATCGATGGGATACAAAAGAAAGGGGAGAAAATTACCCACGATCCTGACACATTTTTTAAAAATCTATTTTCATTTCTCTTTATTCCCTTCTAGTCCTGCTCTCTCTATATAATTTTTACAGTGTTCAAACCTACCAGAGGTATTATTTTGTATTCTATTTATGTTCTTTCAATAAACATTAGAGCAGAAGCTTTTCCCACGTTTTCAGACTCTTCAAGTGCTGCAGCTGTGGCAGGGCAGTGCCCACTTCCAGCTGAGGCCAGGCTGTGGACAGCTTTCCAGCCCAGGAGGGCAAATAGAAGTGGTTCCTGAGAGAAGCGTTTGCTTCTTTTGCTCCCTATTATATTTTGATATATCCATGTTGAGAAATGTGGCTATAGTTCATTCCCTTTAACTGCAGGAAAGTATTTCACAGTATGAATATACCACAGTTCACCCATATCCAGGGAAGAATCTGAGCAGATGGTTAGACATGGGTCTGCCCAAGGAAATGATTCTGTACTCAAAATCTGGATTAAGGATCAGCTCCTGAAACCTTAAAGCCTTGTAGAAGAATATTGCTGGAGAGGTGAGGAGAGAAACAAAGGAAGTGCCCAGTAAACAAGCCAGGTTGGAAACCAAAGATGGATGCTGGGGGAAGGAGGATGTGTTTTAAGAGGAGGGTTCCAGTTAGAGTTGGGAGAGAGGAAGTAAGTGCAGTGATTCCTCAGCCTTGAGGTCCAGGAAAATCATCACTAGCTAGGACAGTCATATTTTATTGCTTTATTTATATTTGGTTCCACAAAGTTTACTGTACCTTTGTTTCTTGTTTTTTTAATTTTTAATTTTTCAAAAACAAGAAACAAAGGTAAAGGTTGCAAAATATTAAAAACATTCAGAATTATAGAGGATAGCATAATAAACACTCATGCACTCACCACGCGGCCTGATCATATGTTAAAATGTTGCCATATTTGCCTCAGATATTTGTAAGCACTAAAACACTGGAGAGAGAGTTTAATCCACCTGTGTTGCTCTTCTCCAACCAAATTTTCATTCCTCTTACGTAGAGGTAACTGCTATTCTGAAGTCGCTATCTTTCACTTGCATGCTTTTAGAACATAGCATGTGTGTATCTAAATAATAGCCTTTTACAAATTTCATGCCATATACAAATAACATCATAGTGTTTGTGTCATTCTGCAGCTTACTTATCTATAGTTCACTCATTTTAACTGTTGCACATTATTTTGTTGTATGAACATGCCAGACTATTTTCTTTTAGATGGACAGTTATGTTGTTTTTAGGCTTTGCTATGTTTAAAATGTTATAGTTAACATTCTTGGGTATCTTTCCTTGTATATGTCAACACTGATGGGTTGAAGCAGTTACTTGGTGATACCAAATTGCCCTCCAAAGTGTTTATTTCACCACATTCTCATTAATGCTTGGCATTGGCAAATTTTTACATCTTTGTTGATATGATTGATGTGAAGTGGTATCTCATTTTGGTTTATTAACATTTCCTTGTTTAGTAGTGAGGTTGAGCATCTTTTTATAAGTTTATTATTAATTCTGATTCTTCTTCTGTGGTGTCTCTGTTTATATCCTTTTCCTTCTTTTCCATCAGGTTGTTCAGTGTTTTCATAATTACTAATAGGCGTTCTTAAATCTGAATATTAATCTTTATCAATGATAAGAGTTGCAAGTATCTCTTTTTGGTCTGTTCTTTGTCTTTTAATCTTACATACAGAGACTTTGAACAGAAATTCTGATGTTTTTGACTTTAGCAGTATTTTTTTAAAAAATCATTATTGTGTTTTAATGACTAGTCTAAGAATTTTTTCTCTACCCTGACATAAGAAAAAAATGTTTAAAAGAATTTCTAAGAGTTTAAAGTGTTTGCTTTTTTACATTTAGATTTTTAATCCACTTGAAACTTTGTTTTGTATATAGTGTGAAATAGCCATCTGATCTTATTTGTTTTTTTCATGTAGATTGTTAATTTCACCCATCACTTGCTCTCTGATATGTGAGGCCACCTTTGTCAAATAGTAGGCTTTCCTTTAGGAATAGATCTGTATGAGGGCTCTCTAATCTGTTCTACTGCTCCACTGTCTATTTGTGCTCCAATACAGCCTGTCTTCATCACTAGAGCTTTATAATAAGCCTTGGTACAAAGTCTCCCAAACTCATTTCTCAAAATTATCTTAGTTTTTATTTACTTTTTGGTCCTTTTTTCTTCCATATTAGTTTAGGGTCACATGAACACAAAGTTTGCCTACTTTTTTTTTCCAATTCTCATACCACATACTTCTTTGTCTTACTGAATTTCCCAGGATCTCCTGTATAATATTGAATAAAATTGTCAGTAGCGAACATCCTCATGTTGGGACTGCTTCTAGAGTTTCAACATTGAGTATGGAATTTGTAAGTTTTTAGTGAACGGTATTCATCAGGTTAAAGAAATCCTCTTCTATAGTGTTTTCTTAGAATTTTTTAAAAATCAAGCACAGATATTGAATTGTATTGAATGTCATTTTTTGATTTATTTTAATAATATGAAATTTTCCCTTTAATTTCTATTCATAGGTTTTATAAAGCTGTATTATATTTTCATGATTAATAAAAATTCATGGTTGATAATGTTATAGTGCTTGTTTAATAAAATGCTGAATTATATTTGCTAGTATTTTAATTAAGTTTTTGTTTATAATTGAGGTTGATCTCAAATTTTGCTTGTTGGTTGAATTTTTAAAATTTTGTTTTTCTTATACTGTATATATCTAGTTTGTTATATAAGTTATATTTTCGATATAAAATAAGTTGGGTAGCATTTTTTTCCAAATTGAATACAATTTTATAGGATTAAGATTAAATTAAGGAATATTTATTAAGGCATTACTAAAACCTTTTAGGAAAATAATAAATGATCAACTGGTCCTGGAATGGTTTGAAGCAAGATTTTTTTTATTACTGATTTCAATTTTAATAATGGTTATTAATTTGCAGAATTTTTCTTGAGTCATTTTTAAACAATATTTCTAGAAAGTAACTCCAAAATTTTAGGAAGTCCATCTTGGCCTTCAAGATTTTTAGAATAAAATTGTTATAGTATTCTCCTATCATAACTATAGGTATTTATTTTTCATTCAAGTCAAAGATTATTTGTTTGTGACTTTTCTTTAGTTTTTGATCACTTTTGCCAAAGACTATCTCTGTTGTGTCAGAAATGTTTCAATGCCACCTCTCACATTGAATCAGTTTGCTGTTTTACCATGAATACTACAGGTGGTTACTAGGTAATACATTTTTCGAAAGGAATTATGGGGTCAAATATTTCAGTGTTTAGTATTAATTATCAAAAGAACAGTTTTATGGGTCATATTTCCCATTGATATGGTTTGGCTGTGTCCCCACCCAAATCTCATCTTGAATTGTAGCTCCCATAATTCCCACATGTCATGGGAGGGACCCAGTGGGAGGTAATTTAATCATGGGAATGGTTACCTCCATGCTGTTCTCATGATGGTGTGTGAGTTCTCATGAAATCTAATGGTTTTATAAGCATCTGGCATTTCCCCTTCTGGCATTTCTCCTTGCTGCCACCATGTGAAGAAGGACATGTTTGCTTCCTCTTCCTCCATGATTGTAAGTTTCCTGAGGCCTCCCCAGCCATGCTGAAATGTGAGTCAATTAAACCTCTTTCCTTTGTAAATTACCCAGTCTCAGGTATGTCTTTATTAGCAGCATGAGTACAGACTAATAACCCATACATATTTCATGATGGAAAACATTACTTTAAAGACCATTTTAAGTGGCTAGCATTCCATAGAAACTTTGGGAAAGTCTTGTTTTGTCTAAATCATTTCATAAATGAGTAAACTCATGTAGACTCCAATAAGTCAAATCCTTTGATTAAGGCCATCATATTGTATCTCTCCTTCACTAATGCACTAGGCTCACAAAAATGAGTGAATAAATGCAACATTCGCAATCTGTAAAACAGATAATTGAGTGGTATTTTCTTATTCTTTATAAAATATTAAGAAAAATCATTGTCGAAATCCAGCTCTTTAAAAGTACCGGATTGTAATAATTTAGATGAGAAGAAACTTTATAATTTAACATGACCTAGAAATGACAAAATTAACTCCACTCATTACTTACAAGGGAGATTCTTAATACTGGAGTGGGGAAGGGTAGTCCCTGAATTATATTTGTCTTATCACTTATCACCCCTGCATCATTACTAGAGTGTCATCATTTCTATTAATAAGGCATCATATCATAAATATGTTGAGGCCAAAAAATATTCATTACAAATCGCAGATATTAATGAAACAAGGATAATGGAGGAGATAATACCCAAAATGGAATGTACAATAATAATAAAAAAGACTCCTAATATTGAGTCAAAATATACCATTTTATGTACATCATTGCTTGTATTAAATTAACATTTTAAAAATCCACGTTTTTGATAAAATCTGCACAAGGATGCCAAACAATAAATAACTTGCTAAAAGACTAATAGACCACCTATTTAGAGACATAGAAAGATGTCCAATAAAAAAGTCTACATATTCAGAAAGAAAATGACAGTATTTTATATAAAATGCAATAGCTTCCTCTGTTTCTGTAGAAAACCTTTGTGGGAATAATGTCTGGTCTTACATCTTTCTTTGTTCCTGCTTCAGACTCTACCAGGCCTGCTTTTTACTTCCAAGATTTTTATGTCAAATAAGAATATCATTATCCATCAACATCCATGATAGAAATGGCCTGTTTCTATACAAAACTTTGAAAGAAGATTAAAATTATTATTCTATTTGAAACACAACTCTGGCACTTCCAGAGAGACCATCATAATATAGGTGATATAACAAATACCAGCAAAATAGGAAACGAGCAGAAAAAGTTATTACCACAAGTAACATGTTTCAGCAAAGGTGTTGAGATGTTCTTGGAAAAGAGCCTTTACTCTTGTCACCTTTGGAACTAGTCCAACTGCCAGAAGCCTACAGTCATAGAAATAAAACTACTCAGAAAAGAGTAGACATGTTCTATTTTCTATTTAGATATCAAAGACCATTATTACCAAACCAAATTGGCATGCACAATCTGATAAATATAAATGAACTCAGGGGCCCTACATGAAAATATTTGAAGCTGAAACCAACCTGAAGAAGCAAGTATCTTTAAATACTCTAGCTAAAGTATAGCTTTATTGAGTTCCATTTCCTCTATTCACTTAGTTCTGAACTTTTAACTGATTCACTAACCTTGATTTAATTGATGCGCCCTTTAGTAAAGTGTCTTACTTTTAACAGCCTATAAAGTACTTTGCAAACTTACATAAGGAAAAAATTATACATTCATGTTTTGTGGGAGGTTAAACTGAGGGCCATTTTTCAATATGTCCTAAGTGCCCCCTCCTCCACCCTGTGGCTAATTAATGAAAACAGTCTTGTTGGGGGGTATTGCCAAATAAATACCAAATGAACTTGAAAAAAAAACATAAATAGTTATTGGACAATGTTAACTTAACAACATGGACGCAGTGAAGATCCATCTGTTTCAGAATGATAATAGTTGAACACACCAACATAAAAAAGTGGAGTAGCATACTGTGTGGGGTCATTGTTTCTTTTATTTATTTATTTAGTTTATTTTTCTTAATTATAATTTAAGTTCTGGGATACATGTGGAGAACGTGCAGAATTGTTACGTAGGTATACACGTGCCATGGTGGTTTGCTGAACCCATCAACCCGTCATCTACATTAGGTATTTCTCCTAATGCAATCCCTCCCCTAGCCCCCCCACCCCCTGACAGGCCCCATTGTTTGATGTTCCCCTCTCTGTGTCCATGTGTTCTCATTGTTCAACTCCCACTTATGAGTAAGAACAGGCAATATTTGGTTTTCTGTTCCTGTGTTAGTTCGATGAGAATGATGGTTTCCAGCTTCACCCATGTCCCTGCAAAGGACATGAACTCATCCTTTGTTATGGCTGCACAGTATTCCATGGTGTATATGTGCCACATTTCCTTTATCCAATCTATCACTGATAGGCATTTGGGTTGGTTCCAAGTCTTTGCTATTGTGAATAGTGCTGCAATAAACATATGTGTGCATGTGTCTTTATAGTAGAATGATTTATAATCCTTTGGGTATATACCCAGTAATGGGATTGATGGGCTAAATGGTATTCCTGGTTCTAGATCCTTGAGGAGTTGTCACATTGTCTTCCACAATGGTTGAACTAACCATTGCTTTTCTTTTCATTTTTAAATTTAAAAAATTGAATTATAAAAATGTAAGAAGAGTAATATTATCATCTAGAAATAAGTTAAAATTTTACTTCTATGTACTTCTAGTTTTTTTTTAAAGAAAGAAAGCACTACGAATACAATGAAAATCCATTTTACTACTTTCTTCTCAACTCCTACCTCCCAGTCAGCATTGCTTTTCTCTTGCCCTTTTTACTGGCTTCTTCTACTAAACGCTGAGGGGCACAGGATGGGGTGTGTATGGGAAAGCTTTCTCTGGTGGGTTAATAATGAAAGACTTTTTATAAGAGTTGAGTTAGAGAAGGGATTTGAAAAGAGAAGAGATGCAGGTGGTAGGATTTGGAGTTACCTGAAAGGGGAGTGAGCCTTTCTACAAATGAAGCAGGTTTTCTTTTGCTTCCTTTTATGCTTTCCTATTTTTATGTTATCATTCCCCGAGGCTCTAAGTCACGCATGTGCTTCTTTAAATAAATCTCACAAGATAAAAGCCAAGTGCATCAAAATCACCAGGCATTGATGCCTGTCTGTAAAATAAAATCACACACTAATCATGGAGTATAGATTCGCTTTCTTCCCTAAGGCAAGACGTTCCCTGGCACCTGTGGAGGTGAGCCCCAGCATGAATGATCTGTTTTTGACAGTCTTTTCATACATGAAAGCTCATTGACAAGTCACCTATTTTCATGTATTTCATACATGAAAGCTCATTGACAAGTCACACAATTTAACAATCCCAAGTAGCATTTGTGTTTGCTGTGAAATTATACATCCAGAAGACCAGGAAGTGCTTCTTTAGCCACGCCCATCTGTTGCTGCCCTGAAAAGTCTAACTTGGCCATCAAATTTAATATTGCTGGCTGGCTACATGTGGGTATTTAAGTTAAAATTAATTAAGATTAAAAATCCAGTTTCTCAAGCACACAAGTGACATTTCAAGTGCTCAGTAGTCGTACCTGACTAGAAGCTACCATACTGGAGAATTCTCAACAGATACAGAACATTTATATTATTGCAGGAAACTCTGTTGGGCAGTGCTGGTTCAGGATGCAATAGCTTGTGACATTATTTTCCATGTGATTAACAGTCCCTCACATGCATAGTTCTCCTTGAAGTTTGGTGGATTAGGTTGAAAACTATCTTTCTAAACTTTGGGGCTTTCTTCCTTCCCCATTGCTTATAGCCAAGCAAAAAATGTGGGTGACAATAAGGAAAATACTATAGTTCTTTGCTGCTAAATGTATCTGGCACCCTTACACCTAAACTCTTATTTACCTGAGAAAAGAAATGTAGAAAAAAAACTGGCACAATACTTGGCACGTAGTAGGTTCTAAACAAGGTTAGCACCTGTATCTAGCAGGGCCGAGGTAGGAGACAGAATCCACATCAGTTATAAGGACACAGATAATTTAATATAAATATTTGTTAACAAGCTGTTAAGTTGTTCAGTGAAGTAACTAAGGTATCATGAAAATAGCAACTATAGGAAGTAGTTTCTATTCTTAGAATTGGGAGAACAATGATAGAGATTGGAATTATTAATCTTAGAAACTCAGAGGAAGGTCCATGCTTAGCTGAAACTCAGACCTCTGAAGAAGAGGTTCTGTTCTGTTGAAACTGGTGTCTCTTGCAAGCATTAGAGAAACTGCAAGTTGAATTCAGCCGCTACAGTGGGGAGGAACTGCTGCAGCCATTGTGAAGAAGCATTGCTAGGGTGATGCTCACAGGAAGCTGGGACGAGACAAGACCACAAGGAATAAATGGAAAGGAGACAGTTTCTTCTGCCTCTTCCAGCTTTGTAGGCCCTCTCTCACACCCTCTAATGGCAGAGCCTAACCAGGGAGCAGGTAGTACAGCTGAAATGGTGTTTGCAGAGTTCCAGCCCCAGGATTAAAAAATCTAGTATAGAAAGTTGGACTTGAAGCTGAGAGATATTAACTTGAGGACAGGCACAGGCCTTATAAACTCTTAAAATATTTTCCTTGGCTAAAGGTGGGACTTCTCCTTTTCACATATCCATCTCAATCTCTTATTTTTTTTTTATTTCAAGCTGCTGTTAATGATGATTAAAACCTACTTATCACAGACTAACATACAAAAATCAGTTGTATTTCCACATGTATGCAATGAGTATTTGCATTTACATTCAATTTACAATAGTATTAAAAACGATAAAACACTTAGGATTAAACTTAACCAAGAAAGTACAAGACTTTTATACTGAAAAACTACAAAACAATGTTAAAAGAAATTTAAAAAATTAATAAAGATATCCGTGATCATGGGTTATTAGACTTAATATTGTTAAGATGGAAATATTGCTGAAACAATATATAGATTCAATAAAATCTTTATCAAAATTCAAACAGCTTTTTTTTTTTTTTCAGAAACAGACAAGCTGATCCTAAAATTCATATTGGATTTCATGGAACCCCATATAGCTAAAACAATCTTGAAAGAAAAGAACAAACTGAAAGTATTAATATACTTTCTGATTTCAGCACTTACTACACATCTCTGAATAATTAAAGGTGTGTGGTACTGGAATAACAATATAGACATATGGATTATTGGAATAGGACAAAAAGTCCAGAAATAACCCATACACCTAGACCCCTACTTCAGACCATTAAAAAAAATTAACTCAAAATGGATCAAGGACCTAAATAAAAGAGCTAAATATCTAAAACTTTTGAAAGGAAGCATAGGTTTAAATCTGTAATCTTGGATCAGGTAACGGTTTTTTAAGTATGACACCAAAAGCACAAGCAAAACAAGAAAAAATAAGTCGAACTTCATCAAAATTAAAAACTTTTGTGCATAAAAGTACAACATAAAGTGTTTCATTGAATAACAACAACAACCAAAAAACAACCAACAGAAGGGGAGAAAATATTTGCAAATCATGTTTCTGATGAGGGTCTTGTATCCATAATATATAAAGAACTGTTACAACTTAAAAACAAAAAGAAAGCAACCCAACTAAAAAATGAACAAAGAAGTTGAATAGATATTTCTCTAGAGAAAATACACAAATGTCTGATAAGCATAGAAAAGCTACACAGCATCATTAGTTATTATAAAAATGCAAATCAAAACCACAATGAAATACTCCTTCAAATTTAGTTGATGGCTATAATTTTTTTAAAAAACATGAAAAATAACATGTCAGTGTGTACGTGGAGAAATTTTAGTCTTCACATTTTGCTGGTTGGAATGTAAAATGGTGCAGCAGCTGTGAAAAACTGTTTGGCAGTTTCTCAAAAAGTTAAACATAGAAGTAACATATGAACCAGCAATTTCATACCTAGGTGTATGTCCAAGATAAATGAAAATATATATTCACACCAAAATTTGGATATGAAAATTCATAGCACATTGTTCTTAATAGCTGGAAGGGAGAAACAGCCCAACTATACATCAACTGATGGATAAACAAAATGTGGTATATTCATAAAATGGAATATTATTCAGCCCTGAAAAGGAATGAAGTACTGATGCATGCTACAAAGCGAAAGAAGCCAGAGAAAAGGTCATATATTATATGATTGTATTTATGCAAGATGTCCAGAATAGGCAAATACTTAAAGACAAATAGTAGATTAGTAATTGCCAGGGGCTGGTTGGAGGAGGGGTAATATGGAGTGACTCCTAAATAGATACAGGGTTTCTCTTTGGTATGATAAAAATTTTCTGGAATCAGTGCTGATAATTACATAACATTATGAATATACTAACCACTGAATTGTATACTTTATTTTTTTTAGACAAGGTCTCTCTGTCACCCAGGCTGGAGTGCAATGGTGCCATCTTGGCTTACTGCCACCTCCGCCTCCGAAGCTCAAGCAATCCTCTCACCTCAGCCTCACTGGTAGCTTGGACTACAGGCGTGTTACACCACACCCAGGTAATTTTAGTATTTTCTGTAGAGATGGGGACTCACATGCTGCCCAGGCTGATCTAGAACTCCTGAGTTAAGCAATCCACCCACCTCGGCCTCCCAAAGTGCTGGGATTACAGGTGTGAGCCACCATGCCTGGCCAATTGTGCACTTTTAAATGGTCAAATGGTGAGTTTCATGGTTTATGAATTTTATCCCAATAAAAAACCTATTATTATTCATGTAAAAACCAAAGTAGGTGCTATATGGGGAAAGACAAAAATAGGAGGAGAAATAGCACTGTGTGGTTTATCCTCAGCTATGTGCAGATGTGCCTTTTGCATTAAAACAGTGCTTCAGCTGTATTAAGATGCTGTTTGTTGCAAGTAGCAAGTAGATGATTCAAACTGTAAGGAAATGTATCATCCTATAGTGTATGTCTAGAGAGAAATCAAGCCAGAAAAATGGTTATTGCATGGTTAATGGTACCAGAAAATAAAGCTTTTTCATCTCTGATTCACTCTCCAAAACCTTTTCCTCACTGTGGTCATAAGACCACTGCCAGTGGCAACTAACAGATGCTTTCTGAATCATGTTCAGTAGGAGAGAGACAAACATAACTTACTCTCCATCTATGATATATAACTCTTACCCTCAGTTGTGAATGAACAAAATTTGGTTACATACTCATACTCAGAACAAGGTTATTTAAGTCCTACCCTACAGCTGGTTATAAAGTGGATACCTGAACACAGACTGATTGGAGAGAGAGGAGACTAGGCACCCAAAGTACCCAATTCTTATCTTAACCTCGGGCACCAGCCATTCCTCTTAGGGAAGAAACTCCCTTTGTTTAGGCAAATGCCTTGACCAGCCACTTGGAGATAGTGAATGACAGATACCCTGAAAGCATGGGTTGGTGGGAAACAAGTAAAGAAGAAAAGAGTTGATTTGTTGTTCATATGAAATAAAAGGGAATTTGACGGGAGACAGGTAGAAAGCAGATCAGAAGAGAACAGAATAGGATGGGAAAGAAGGCAGTGATTGAGAATTGAGGAGGCTGAAAGATAACTTGGCTAAAATGACTAAAAGCCTTTTTGAAATACGGATATGTAACATTTAATTTTAAATGGTTAAAGTTCTGGATGTAAATCCCCATTCCAATGGTATACTCAGCACTCTGCTAATCTTTTGTGGATGGATGTTTTTTCTTTTCATGAAAATTGAGAATAGTCTGCTTGTATATGTGGGTCAATAATAAGGATGATTTTTTTTGGTCCCTTCAGTCCTTGACTTGTGTTTGAATCTTATGTGGGAGATAGGATACAAGCAAGAAAAATGGAAAAGACTGGTAGTGTGTTGGGAAGCTCTATGTGCTTTATTTATATGGCAGACCTAAGAGTTCTCTGAGAAAAAATTCAACTCAAGGACAGGAGTCATGTTAATCCAAATAACAGCTTCTATTTGTGAGGGCCACATGTAGAGGGTTTGTGTCTGTTGGGAGTGGGGGTGCCATTGTGACTAAAAAATTATCATAATTATCATTTACTAAGTACCTAATACTGTATTTAATTATCATCACAATTATGCATATATGTTCATATATCCATGCAGATATATAAACTTGGATACACACACACACACATACACACACACACACACACACACACACACACACATATTTCTCCAAGGTTACCCAGTTAGGGAATAGATTGGAACCAACCCAGGTGTATATGATTCCAAAGAGACACTTGCATTCTAACACCTGTATGATGATGATGTCTGTCTCTTGGATTTGCACTTGCTGGTGACAGTCAGAACTATCCAAGTATATGTTATAGATAATAACATGACCCCATTTTAAACCCCAGCCAGTGTGGGATCTAATATTTTATTAACTTTAAAAACCCTTTCCTCAACCCATTGAAGAACAAGATCCTGTTTAAAAGTAATAATAACATCAACCACTTTGCTTAAATATTGCCACAGTAACAGAAAATGAATAAATAAGTCCTTCCGATGATATATTGGCTGCTCTACTACAGGACTGACCATCATAACCTACTTTCCTAAGCATCCCAGCCCATCTTCTGCCATGAGCTTGGAAACTCTGCTTAACTATGTCCTTGGAACAGCTCTGCCCTCTTACCTGGACGTTTTTATCTTCTGTCTGACCATATGGCAGCTGTTTAGCTAGCCTGCTGCTGTCTGTCCTCTGCACATGGCCATCAAAGCAATGCTTTTGCATAGGGACAGAGTGGAAGTGTTTTTGTTTGTTTGTTTGTTTTTACACTTCTCTTCCCATCTAGTAAGAGTTTTGGCTATACTGTCTCCTGTATTATGTTATTGTATATATAGTTTTGATTATATTATATATTATATTATATATTATTTATTATATTATATTATATATAATATTATATATAACATAATATATATTATATTATATATAATATAATATATAATATATGTATATATAATATTATATGTATATATAATATAATATATAATATATTATATTATATGTATATATACGTATAATATATTGTATATTCTATTATATATGCATATAATATATATACATATATGTATATATAATATAATATAATATATATTATATAGGGATAATACTATAAGGGATGTTGACTCATGCACGGGGATTTTTATAAATAAAGGTTCTACTTGTACCTCAGAAAATTGTAAAACCTATCTTTCTTCCTCCACTCTATAATTCTACAAGGGAAAAAGTAATTTTGAGTTGAAGAAAGAGGAAGAAAAATGATGTATGTTTTAAAGTAGATACAGAGACCTGAGGCTCACAATAAGTATATCATAGTTATTCATAATCTCTCTCATTCAGCAAACATTAGTTAGGCACCTGCTGTGGTAATAATAATAAATTATTTATTGTCTCTACTATGCTACAGACTCTTTGCATTTGCTACTTCTAATCCTCAGAACAACTCTATAAAGCATATATTATTTCTATTTTATAGATTAAGAAACTGAGGCTCAAATAATTTAATATATTTTATATAGCACAATTAATAAGAAGCCGAGGCCAGATTTGAACTGCAATCTGAATGACTCCAGATATAACATTCTTTCTACCCTACATAGCAGCCTTTCTTTGTAGCAAGCATTATGTGAGATAAGTCACAAAGATGAACACTCCCTTGAAGCACATATTAGCTGATGGGGAAGGTAGACCATGGAAACCTCTGTTAGGTTGAATGGTGTAAGTGCTGTGGAGAAAAGCCCAAAAAAGAGCATATACGAGAAATCTGAGGTTGGGGGCAGAGCTGGTGGAGATTAGTCAACAAAAAAAATCTTAGGCAAGGCCAAGACAGGATGCTTTTGGCAGAAAGGGAAACAGAATTTGCTCAGTTTTCTTCCTTGTTAATTTAGTTTCTTTCTTCATAGCATGTCAGAAGGTCAGCTGAAAACGTACAGCTTGTGCCTTTACTCCCTTCCGTCTCTGGAGGGATGACCCAAACAAACTAGTGGAAGTGTTGAGTTGGAAATATTATACAAGATAAATTTATTTTCTACTCTTAACCTTTAACTTTTTGTTTTTAAATGTAATCCTGCCCTTCGGAATTTGCCAAATGCAATCTGCAGCACAGGGAATGAACTAGTAAGGGTCTCAAAGATATACACAGACATACTCAGGAGGGCATTTTCAAGCAAGGGCTATTTCCCTTTGGCCAGTCTCAGAGGTAAAGAATGTTTGAGAGTGGCCAGGGCCTGATCAGAGCTAAGGCAGGAGGTGGTAAAACACAAGCAAATCCTTCTGTGATCACATCCTTCAGTGTTTGATTCTAATGTGTAGTCAGAACTTCACAAACTAGATGACGTCCTTTGGTGGGCTAGAAGCAAGCATGTGGATTAAAACTATAAAATGTCCTTTGCTCCACCAGAGTGGCTGTGAGTCATCCCTACCTTGAGGATTTCACCCGAGAGGCTTTATTATGAGTTAAGGAAAAATTCAGGATGATTGAAGCTGGCCATCTTTGGACATGGTTTCCCTTGAGAGTACTTCTGATATTGACTTGTCAATGACTTGCTATGTAACCCTGGATAAGTCAATTACTTTCTCCATACCTCTCCATATAATAGGAAATAATCATTTTTCTCCTAATAAATAATAATACAAATAGTTTATATTACATATTTTCAATTTAATTTTTTTAGTTTTAAACATAAATTTTGTTAATTGAATAGACATTTACAGTATGCTGGGCACTGCACTGAACATATTGCTCACATAATTATTCGACAAATCTTCATAAGGTCTCTATGAGGGCATTATTATTACTGTACCTGTTTTGCAGATGAGAAAGTTGAAGCTTAGACTATTTAGGTAACTTGCCACAAAGTGCCCTGGTTGTAAGTGGTTGAGTTAGGGTCACTATCTACATTTATAGCTCCTGTTCACATTATAAATTATTGGCATCCTGTGAGTAACAATATAAGCCTCTCACTAGATTGCAAACTAGTCATCTTTATATCTCCTGAAGTATCTTGAAAAATACTGGCACTTAGGAGGAACTCAGTAAGTTTTATTTTGTAATCCATAAACACGAATGGAAGAATAGATAAAAACGTTATTGTCGTCATTATCATTACCTGGTTGCTAACAATAGGAGAAGCCAGATTTCCTAGCAACTGTGATGAGTTATATATTGTGATATATAGACCTAGAGAATGTTGATTAATTATGTCACATTATTTCCCCCAAAACGAAGACAAAAAGCTTAGTGAAAGTCTACGGGGAAAGATAATAGCAGCATCACACTCCAAAAAGATGTTACTGAATTTGCAACAGAGCAGTTCCAATATATCTTAATATTTTAAAACTTGGTCAGTCAAATTAATTAAAACAATGAACCCTGGACCCAAATGGCATAAAGGATAATTTCGCAATATAACATCTTTCTACATTTTATAGTTGACAGTAGGAATTAGTGATATGAGAGGCATACATATTTGTTTTTATGCCTATTGTTAGTTCTGAAATTTATGCCATGACATTAAATTCTGGATATTACTTATAAACCAAACTTCAAGTGTATTTTAAGGAAAAGAATTACCCAAAGCTTAGGGAAATTAGTAGAAGTACACACATACACAAACACATGTGAAAGTTAGTGGCTTGTATGTGTGTGCAAATGTATGTGTGTGTGTGCAAGAGTGTGTGTGTAATATATATATTTCATATATATGAAATAAATCATATTGAATATTTTTTAAAATCATAAAGCTCTTGCCTGGATCCAATCTAGGGAGTTCAATGGGAGGTAAAGAGGCAGAACAGCATAACTTTCATATTTAAAGTATTACAAAAATGTGCTTTGAATGAGTAAGTAAACCATCTGCACACCTGAGGATTTCTCTGAGTCCACATGTGCACTATACATGTATATATCTGTCTGTTCATTAAAGTGTCATGAGAAAAATGAGTAGTCAGTGTTTGTCAAAATTTAGAGGGGTATCTGGGGTGATAAAAGTTAAAGACTATGTGGCCTATGAAAAAACATTTTGAAAATTATGGGGGTCACCTCTCAACAGACAGTCATCATCTTCTATAGGTGGCTGACACTGAGATGGCCCAAAAGTAGTAAGACATCATGCAAAATCACAAGAGTAAACGTTTTAGTGGAAGCTGATTCTTACATGGGCAGCTCTGTACGGTGAGTTCCAAGTAGTAGAGTAAGTGGTAGAAGAGATTTATTTATTTATTTATTTATTTATTGAGAGCTATGTTTTCTCCTAAGCTTTGATTAGTAGTCCAAGCAGTTTTGAGTAAATTATTACTGCTGCTCTAACAGGTTTTACTTTACAAAAAAATGATTAAAAAGAATTATTCAATAGGCACAATTTAGAATCCGGAGGTTAAATCAACTCATCACCCACTTTGGAATCATTTTACTACTTATTTTATCTCTTCTTTTTGGTTGTGTGAATAAAACTTGCCTATCAACCCAGGAAAGTACTGACTGCTTTTTACTCTGTCAACACTGGTGTTAGACCTCTTCCAAAATGGGAAATTACTCTTATGCATCATAACCCTGCTTCTTGGAGTCTGCCAATGACTCAGATAAGCCCTAGCTTCTGAGTCAGCCAATCAGCAACAGCTGCACTCCAGAGCCCAGGCTTCCAAGCTAAAGGCTAACAGATGAATGTCTATGGAGACTCATCTGAAAGCCCACCAATCTTGAATTTCCTGCTTCTCATTACCCTATATTTGATCAGAAGTTTGCTTTGAAAAACTGTGTCCTACACACAGGGTCCTGCTGTTCTTAGCAAGCAACAAATTCAGCTTCTGGTTTCAGGTATTGTAGTGGGGGCCTCTTCCTTCATTCATGGAGAGCAAATGATATTCCTAATAAGGAGATTTAAGAAATGGCGCAGTCTTCTCCTCGTATCCACAAAAATCTGGTCCTGGCACGAGACCTGCCTCAACATTAAACTAATCCTAGAGCATAGGAGATGCATCTTAATTTACTATCTACTAGTTTATATTCCTCATCTGTTTCCCAAAACAAGATGCATGCACTACTTGTGGTTTGGGAGATTGTTTTGCTGGTACATAGATGGACTTAAAAATGTGTGTGTGTGTGTGTGTGTATTCTTTAACACGGTATTTGAAAAATGTAAAACTAGCATATCAAATCAGTGATTTCAGGAACATTATTGCTTAAACCAAAGCTAACATAGGATGTTGCTATGGTTTGAATGCTTTTGTCTCTCCAAAATTTACACATCGAATTCTAATCACTAAGGTAATGATATTAAAGATAGGGCCTTTGGAAGGTGATTAGGTCATGAGGGCTCATCCTCAGGAATGAGGTCATAAAAGAGACCCCAGAGAGATAGTTAGCCCCTTCCACCTTGTGAAGATGTAGCCAGGAGTCACCATCTACGAACTAAAAAGAAGGAGCTCTCATCAGACACTGAATCTGTTGGTGATCTTGGACTTTGTAGAGTCTAGAACCGTAATCAATAAATTTCTGTTGTTTATAAGCCACTCAGTTTATGGTATTTTGTTACAGCAGCCTAGCACATAGAAAATGCTCAGGAAATATTTGTCAACTGAATGGGTAAATTTCCAGAAAAGCCTTAGAATAATCAAGGGCAATCGTACCATGAATGACTGTCATATGAGATAGATAGCGATGGCTGCAAGAAGTGAAGATAAATATCCTGCACAGTATAATGTCTTTCCAGAAGTCTTTCTTGAGAATCCGTGTCTAGAATGCGTTCATTTGGAGATCTCTTTGAGAATGCTTAGCGTTTCTCTTCCTTATTCATTTGAAATTTAAGCATATTCTCTTTTAAATTAGCAGAAGAAACTCACAATTTTTTGGATTTCAGTTCATAAAACAACTTTACATATATCAATGATTAGATTGTTTAAGCAACTTGATGAGATAGGCAAAGCATGCCTTCCTGTTCTGCTATGAAAAAACTAGGTCTCATGGAGTTTAAATAACTCGCTCACCTTGAAAAACAAATTGTTAATCCCTTTCCCTGTGCAAGGCTCAAGAGGCTGGAGGGTAGAAATTCTGCAGAAAGCTCATTAGGCTTAAGGCCTTTCATTTTGCAGAGTGGTTAGGTGTTGACTATCTGTAAGTCCTTGAATTACTTTGTGGCTGGTATGGCCATAGTTACTCTGCTAATATGTAAAAACTAAGATTAAAATTTTTAATTCTATAGAGCTGCTACAAATGAAGAGAAAAGTCTCTGTGTTTTGGGAAAACAGCTTAAATAGTTATGAAACCAATATATTAACACTTTATGTAGATAATATTTTGTTTGGGTTTTGTCTTAGGAATTGTTTAATTTTATCAGATACTTTCTCAGATACCATTCATATGTTTATACTGTTTCTTTCTTTAATTTGTCAATACAGTGAATTATATTGATAGATTTCTTGATTTGGGACCATGATTACAACCCTCAAACAAATATTTTAGTCAGTGTATCTTTTGACACTATCTACATTCCATTTGATTATATCATATCTGTATTTGTTAGTGAGGTTGGTCTGTGGATCTCTTGTATCGTAGTATTTCTAACAGGTTTTGGTCTTAAAACGATTACATTATAAAATGTATTAAGCAACCTTCATGTTTTTTAAGAGCTGTAAAATAGAAGGTAAGCTCTTTAAGGACAAGGGTTTCTTTTATTTAATGTTGCACCATAGAGCCTAAAACAGCGACTTACATGCTTGATACATTTTTGTCCAAGGTAGAAAAGGAGGAAGCAAGGAATGAAGGAACAAAGAACAGGAGGGTCTGTTTCTTTAAAGTGTGGTGAAAATCAGCCATAATGTTATTCAGTTGCTATTGTTGATAGTTAATATTTAACTTCTGTATTACCTGGTCTGTTCAAGTTTTCCAGTATTTTATTTAACTTTAGTTACTTATATTATCCAGTTCCTTTAGAATTTTAAATTTGTTGCCATAGAGTTACATATAATCTCTTGTATTCCTTGAATTTTTTCTGATTCTAAATGTGGTTATGTCTCCTTTCTCATCCATAACCTTATGGGTTTTTGTGCTCTCCTTTTTTCCCCCCTTTAATTTGGATTATAAAATGTTTATCTCTTCTTGTGGGCTAGTCGAAGACCGGGCTTTTGAATTTATCTTCTCTACTGTTTGCATTTTGCTTTGTTTTCTAATTTATCAGTATAAGATTGAATTAAATTAATTCTCTTTTCCTACTTTGCTTTGGTAGATTCTGTTTTTTTTTTTTTTTGCATTTTTTAAGATGAATGTAAACTTTTCTTAGTTTTATTCTTCTTTTTTAAATGTAAAGGCAATTATGTTTATAGCTTTTGCCATGAATGTTGCTTTTGCTATTTTTTATAAGTGTTAGTATAAAGTGCTTTTTATTTTTATTGTTTCCAGATAGAATGTAATTTTAGTTTTACTTCCCCTTTAGGCTAAAAATTATATAGAAAAGTGGTTCATAATTTCAAAGAGGATAAGATTTTACCATTTAAGATTTTTTCTTGTTTTATTAGAATATTTTCAGAGTGTGGCCTTTGTGACAGAAATAAATTATTAAAGTATTATTTGTATCCAACCAAGTGTGTGATTGATTTTTATGAATTCTCATTTCATATAACAAAAATATTCTCTATTTCCCAATTTTAAGATTCAACACACCTATTCAATTGATTGACTATATCATTAAACTTTTCTGTCTTTATTAATATTTTGTCTACTAGATCTTCCTGCTTCTGAAAAATACAAATTGAAATACGCCACCATCATTTATTTTTTACTTAGTTATCTTTAAGTTACTAGTAGTTTTTGCTTTATTTACTTAACTTTTGTGTTGTTTGATATCTACAGGGTTATGAGGGTATTTCTTGCTTCAAAAATTATATTTAATATTATGTAATTTCTTTTATTAATTAAAAATTTTAACTTTAAATTCTACTTAGTCTGACAGTAGTGTTGCCCCTCCTGATGTTTTTTTCTTTCTGCACTAGTCTTTATTATAAGTTTACATAAACAGGTTTAAAAGGTAAACCTAAGCCTGCTCTTTAAAGATGTAATATGTGCTGTTTTCTTTCCATGAACGGAAACATTTCACAAAGAAAGAACTTTGGAAACAAGAATTGAGAACATGTTATTACAATATGTTTCTTTCTGCATTGATTTTAAGCCAGGTAGTGGAGCATACCTGTAGTCCCAGGTGTGCTAGAGGGGAGGTTGAGGCAGGAAGATTCCTTGGGCTGAGAAGTTCAGGGCCAGCCTGGGTAACCTAGTAAGACTGTGTCTTAAAAAAATAAAAATAAAAATAAAACATTTCAAGGCCTCTTGATTTTTAAAATTATATTTGCCTCGTCTTTGTCCCTTCTTTTTCAAACTTTATTATTCCATCTTAAACTGTATTTCTAGTAAATGGTATATAGCCCAACTTTGATTTTTGCTTCAGTCTAACATTCTCTCTCTTAGCTGGGAGAATTCAGTATTTTATGTTTTGTATCATGGTATGCTTGTCTTTATACCTTACTCCTTACTTTGTTTTATTTCTTTTTCTTTTTTCTTAATTTATTTGTATGATTCAGTTATTAGTTTATTAATTTTCTTTTTCCTTTTTGTTAACTTGGAAGTCCTACTATTATTTCATCTTTCATTAATGGTTATCTTGCTTTTCTTCGTGTTCATAATTGTAAACATATTTATTTAATATTATATGAAAACGAGAGCATAACTCTTTTTCTACTAAGGTTCTTTATTGTTTTACTGCTTATCTGCCTTCTCTCAATAAGGCGAGATTCTTAACACATTTTCACTTGTTCCACTAGCTTCCCCTCAACCCCATCTGCCCTCCATAGGAGACCTCTGGGATACTTTTATTGTGCTCTTCTTTTTCCCATCCAAATGCTATCTTCAATAATTTAGTACTTTTAGTTTCTGGCAATTATTAGAATTTTCCTTGCAGTAGGCCTCTTCTATTTAAAAAATTCTTGTTTATAACCTAGTTTACAAATTCCCAGATTGTATTCAGTTGTATTTCATTTTAAACCTATTACCAAGTTCTTTGTTCACCAGTTTTACCTATTCATCTGTTTCTCTATCATGAGATTTAGATGTTTTTAATTCTATGGTTTGAGTTCTTTCTTAAGCATTTCCTAAGACGGGATATGTAAGTGAAGTAATCTCTGCAAATAACGTTCTTTTAAGCTGTTAGTGAATAATATCTTATCACAGATTCAGTCTCTTATTCTAAAGCATCTGTAGATATTGTTCTACCATCTCATAATTTTGAGATTGCAAAACTTAATTACCAATCTCAAACTTTTTTTGTTTTGTTTTAGAAACAGGGTCTTGTTCTGTCACCCAGGCTGGAGTGCAGTGATGCTATCATAGCTCACTGCAACCTCAAACCCCTGGGCTCAAACTATCCTCCAGCATTGGCCTCCTGATTAGATAGGACCACAGGTACATGCCACCATGCCCAGCTAATTTGTAAACTTTTTATTTTATTTTTTTGTTGGAGCAGGTGTCTCGCTATGTTGCCCAAGCTGGTCTTGAACTTCTGACCTCAAGCAATCCTCTCAAAGTCCTGGGAGTACAGGTATAAGCCGCCATGCCCAGCCTCCAGTCTAACTCTTTTTTCTCTTTTCTTTTACCAAGATGTATTTATTATCTTAGCATCTTATCTGGAACTTGATGAGCTATTTAAATCTGCTGACCCAGGTATTCTTCGGGAAAATTGCCCTCAGTTATTTGCTTGATGATTGTCTCTCCTTCATCTGTCTGTTTTTCTCATTCTAGAACTTCTATTTTTTTCTCCTGAATCTGATTTTCAGAATGTACGTTTTTCCCTCATATTTTCATATAGTTTTTCTTTGTATTCCTCTATGATTTAACATATACTTCCACCTGATCTTCCAAGCCACCAATTGGAGCATCTATAATGCAGCCCTCTCTTTTACTTTATCTATTAAATCTTTAAATTTAAAAAATCATGTGGGTTTAGTTCCAGGAACTGTGCCAACTGCTATATATTGGACTTGTTTACATATTCTCCTGCTTCTTTCAAATCTAGCTTTAAAAGAAGCAGCTCTATTTCTTTAGTGGTCTCTTCAGATTTTTCTGTTCCGTCTACTCCCTGGCGGATGGGCCCTGTTAATAGGATGTCATTTCTCTGCATCTGCTCATTCTGGTACCTTACATGGGATCCCTCCTGAGCGTGGTGGAAGGAGCAACCCTGTCTGTCCTGTGGCTCATTGTATTAATACCTTCAGCTGGCTGTCCATCTCTCCTCTTTCAGTGTACAAAAACAGAGCTTCTTTGTTCTGTGATCTCTTGTGTTCTCTAAATCTCGGAGACAGAGATGAATAAACTCAACTGTTTAATATCTCTTTAATTCCTTAGAGTCAGGGAGACCCTGAAGTTCAGTTCAGAAGAACTGAAGTTTAAGAGAGCGGAAGTTGACTTTCTCCCAAGGAAGGGCAGTTTTCAGATATTGGCCTTAAGCTTTTGTACTGAGCCCTAAAGTTCTGACCCAAAGAGGAGAAAGTATGAAAACTGGTGTCGGCCCACCCCTGCTGATTGGCCCCCCAAGAAGGGGGTGAGTGGGGGTCATCACCCCATATGGAAGAATGTGAGAAAGTATGAAAACTGGTGTCGGCCCACCCCTGCTGATTGGCCCCCCAAGAAGGGGGTGAGTGGGGGTCATCACCCCATATGGAAGAATGTGGGACACCTCAAGCCATCATCCTGCCAAAGTTCTTCCCTCTGTGTATAGGGCAATATTTTTGAAAGCTTATTAACTTACTTAAACTTAGTAGTAGTTCTGCCCTATCCACTAATTAGCAGCACGAGTTTGAACTAATCACCTACTTCTTTGGGCTTCAGAGTCCTTATCACTGAAATAATTAGGCTCCTTCCACTAGTCTAAGATGTCTGTCTCCGCTCTTCCAGCATGCAAGTTGACTCAGCCATTTAACTGCCATACATTCAAGTGAGAATTGCCACTCCTTGTATCAACTCTGAGTAAGAAAATTATTTTGGAGTAAAACTTGGGTGAAACAAGGTCTTTAGTTGCCAAAAAATTACTCTGCAAGAGTTCAAAACATTAACTTCTAGTATTTACCTCAGTCAAGCCAATTTTCCTTAGGGGAACACTATTGTTCGAGTTGAACTCATTGTTCGAGTTGAAAAAAAATCAAACCTAAATTGTGGTTATGTATCTGGCATTTATAATGTAAATATGAAAGCAATAGATTTGCCTGTGTTTTTCTAAATCACACAAGTTGCAAAAAGCGTGTTCATGTATGCAATTTATTTTCACATTCAAAAAATTAAACTCGAATTCTAACTGTAAAGACTTGTCCCTTAGAATTATGAGGGGAAAGAAATACCTAACACTTTTTACAGTGCATTATTCTTTGTGGAGATGGCTTTTCCCTTTTTTTCATTGTTCCTTTAAGGTCGTATTTAACCACAGACAGTTGTCGAAGAAGCTGCAAACCTGAGAACCAGGTGCACCCTCTTAATGCCTCTTATGGAACATTTTATTAATCTCTTTGACTCCACTCTATTATCTCTGCCTGGAGTGTCCTTCCTGTCTCCTTCCTCTTTCTACAATTCCAAGCTTTAATGGTCTTTCCATTTTTAGCATGGACTCTTTTGATTCTTGCAGCCATGGGTGTGGGGCTAGGTGGCTGGAAAATTTAAGGTTAGATTCCATGGCCTTAAATACAGTATCATAGAAGAGTCAGTAAAAACTGGAAACCATTTTAGAGTCCTATGCATTTATTATCAGTGTATGTGTATGCTTCCCCCAACCTCCCAGATAATATGCAGCTTGTAGGTGGTGTCTGTGTCTCTGATCCCCTTAAGGAATAGGACTAGTCTTTTAGATAATAGGTGTTAATTATTTTGCATTAAAATTATTTAAGTTACTAAGTATCTTTCTCACTTAAAATTTCATGATGCCCAAGTCAGAAATATTAATGCTAGAATCCAAAGATCGTGGTAGGTAGAAGCTGCTCTTCCACAAATGCAGTTTAAAAATGCTTATTACTGCCACTGTTACCTCATTACTGCATGTTTACAAACATTAAACTTTCTCTACTGAGAAGTGAGAAACTTCTCTAAAGTCAAAGTATCAAACCAAATTGCATCATGATTTTCCTTGACCTGGAATGGACAAAGCATTTCTTGATTCAAAAGTTTTTCTTTTTCTCTTTTCTTTTTTTTTTTTGTGGCCTCGTGATGTCCTAGACAGTAGTTTAAGTGATGGATAGATTGGAATCCATTGTATGCACTCTAACTATCCCTGCTATTGCTTCCATGCAATTGTGCTGGAGCAGCAAATGAAGGATTAGAGGGTAACTCTCTGGGGGCAGCGAAAATACCCATCAATCTGTTCCTGCTGCAGGGTAATATGGATGATGTAAAGCTTGAGTAGCCAAAGATCACAGCATATTGTTCTTCTGGAAGGAAGGGTCATCTTGAGAAAAAATAACAATAACAACAACTATTTAGTTCTCATCTCCAGCTGACCAACAGCATCTCACTCCTTACACACACACACACACACACACACACAGAGCAAAATATGGGATCATAAAAATTATAATATGCTGTTTGATTATAACATTGCTATAGGATGGCAACTTACAGTATTTTATGATGACTGGCACAGAATGAGCTTGGCAGGAAAGGCTCTCATTCTTAGTTCTCAGGAGTTGATATTTTGCAAAATCCCCTGGCTCTTTCATTTCTGTTGGTTGCTGTTGCAGAAGAAAAGTGAAGATTTCCTCCCAGTCTTTTTCCTGTGCAACTCAATGCAATTGTGGCGGATACATGGGGTCTGTTACCATTGGTAATGTTAGCCAAATTAGTAAGTGAGAACTCTGGAAAAGGAATTTCCTGGGGATTTTCAGAAGTGGTAGCTAATTTGTTTATTTTGTTTTTATCATTTTTCCTCATGAGAAAAGAAAGAAAACAGTAGCCTATGGAAAAGATTAGGAGACAGAGGCCTCTGTCTCATTTCTACTTCCTCCTGCTGACTTTGGAGTGTTTGGGAGGTCAGAGTGGAGACTGTGAAGTAGGTGGGAGAACATTCTTGTATCTCAGGTATGCTGGAAACAAAACACACATCTGGGTCTTCAAGAAAAGCCTGGATACCTGGAGTGTGGGTCCCATTGAGCTAATGCAGGGAAAAGGAGAGAAATCCTTTGGGAAAAGTAATTTCTTTCCCTTTTGAGCAACCATAAATTAGGCAGATGTTTTAATTAACTGCTTTTTTATTTTGTTTCACGATGTGGGTATATGTGTGTATTTGGTCCCAGGTTCAGCTTCTGATAGATATATCATCTACATAATAGGTTGTTTTCTAAAGAGCAAGGCTGTTAATCTGGTTAAAAGCCTGAGCCTTGGAGTCAAAAGACCTGGGTTCATATTTCAACTCTGCCATTTATTAGCTAGATGATGATCAATTCTGGAACCACAAATGGCTGATTTCAGTGAGAGACCCTAGACAAATTGCTTAAATTTCTGAAGTATCAATTTCTTTCTTCATCTGTAAAATAGAGATAACAATGGTAGCTAATCATAGTTGCAGTAAGAACTTAAATAATGAATGTGTGTTTATAGCACTTTCAAGGCTAAGGCTGATATACAGTAAATGGTCAGTAAACATGGACATTTAAAAGCTCATTCTTTGCTCAGCTATGAACTATTTTAAAGCTCAAGTGTGATTGCAAGCCTGGGGAGAAAAATTTGCCATCTAGTATAGTATTCTGAGTGACACTTGGCGGTTGCTATGCCTTAATATCGCAAAGCACACACACACATGAACACACACACATGCATGCGCACGTACACACTCCAGAAATTAACCCTTTATAACAGAGATGCAGACTCAGATACATGGATTATGTCTGTAAGTAATATGTTGTGGTAGTGTTTCCAGTTATCAAACCTAGGTTAAATCAAAACCATCCCATAATTCTAACCCAGAGTACAAGATAGTGTCTTAAATGACCTCCGCCATCCAGTTTTTGTACTTGAAGAAGTCAAATAGTTCTCCTCTCAACTTCTGTCCATTTTATACGTTGCCGTTGAACTGCCTCATTGTGATTCTTGAAGGTGCAACTGTATAGTAATTATCCACATCTGAAAAGGAAGAAAAAAATCTTACACTCTTGATGATTTCTTTTTGCTTGGTGCTTGGCAAGCCATTTAAGTTAGGTTTTAATCAGTGTTGGCATCACTTCTGCTCATGCTATAAAGAATTATGTTCCTACATATGTGAAGCCCCAGGAGGAAAGAACCTTCAGACAACACTAAAGCTTTGGTTGGGCCTTCCCAGGAAACCATGCAGTCTTTATGGACCACTGGGAATAGCCTCGGATTTTCACAGATGTGATCGCTTCAAAAGGGTGACCTTCTGTGTAGTTCACATAATCAATTCCAGTCAATTCTCACTGCCCTCGTTTATTCCCCAAGGGGGAATAAGCTTGTAAAAATCAGAAGTGTCTAAACAAGCAAGGGAAGACACCATAGAATGAAGAGGTGACAGACAATCAGGGGAGAGAGAAGAGGAAACCATTTGCAATGGTTTATAACTGCTTTCTCATAAGTATCTCAGTAATTGCAAAGTCTCTCTGATTAATGTTTATAGTTCTCACTCATTTCAGGCTGGCACATGACCCCTGATCCTTTGTTAGTATTTTATATATGAGGACAGTGACACTGGGCATAGGCATTTCTAGTAATTTTACCACCCAAAAATAATGTCAACCTTTTCTGTAACTGCAGTTGCAACAGATCAACCAGTTGCTGTGCACAATTGGCAAAAACATGGGGTTTGAATTTTAGGACTTGTTTACAACCTTCATCAAGGAAGGGATAGCTGAGCTATAAACAAAGAAGGAAATGTGAGTTATAAAAGACGTAACCACAGAGATGTTTCATAGGTCACTTTCACAGTTGACTCAATATTGCTCAGTGTGGAATTAAACTCCTCAATGCCAATTTGGCAGCAGGTGTGCTTTTTAATCTCTATATACAATTATAGTGTTGACAAGTCAAGGGGTCGAGGGGGAGATATGCCACACAGATTTCTCTTCAAGAAGAGAGTTGTTGCCCAGCTGTGGAGAGCATAGTCAGCTGACAGCTGGAAACGGTCAGCTCCCTCAGGGTAGACCGCAGCTGCAAAAAGCCTGCTAGTCCAAAACTTGGGACATCTCTAACAAGCAATATTTGCTTCAGATGTCCTCCACCTCCACTCTGGCATAGGGTGGCTGAGGCTTTTTGGACCTATAGCAAACTTTGGCCTCTCTTATTCTGCCCAACTGTGCTTCCTTCTAACCTTCATGAGTGTCGATACCTAACAAACATCTTGCTCCCCAAATTTAGTCTCACCATCTACTTCTGGAGATCTTGATGTGTAACATAATTTCTCACTAGCATACTGCTTTTAAATTTTTCCCCCAGAATTCAAGGAGCCCCCAAGGCTCCAAGGCTTGAAATCATTACACTGACGTTTGGAAGTAGAAGTTGCACGGATTCCTCCACTGTTTTGCTATTTGCTATTTGATATCCAATGTTATCTTTGTGAGAACCGAATGAGTCTATACAGAATTAAATGAAGGCTGAGAAATTCATTTATCAACTTATCGGGACTTGCATTAGGATATGAAGCTAGAAATAGAAGTACTGTAAGAATGATATAACCCTTGACTTCAAGAGGATCACAGTCTGAGAGAGGGTAAGAGACTAAATGGACCAAATATTATAGCCAAAAAAAAGTTTAAAAGGTAAAAAGAGTAAAGGATTGGAGGGAATAAGGTAGACAGAAAAAAGACAGGGAGACATAGTGGAGAATAAATGGCAGAGGAGAAAGAGGAATCAACATCAGCTTACCATCATCCAAGGACATCAGATAATTCATCAGAGAAGAAATTTTTTTCCCTTGACTCAATCTTCATATTAGTTTTTGAGACTAAGTTATATTTCTAAGAAAAGTCATTAAACAATTGCCTATAAAAATGGGTAAAATAGGGAAAAATGAGAAAAACGGGGGAAACACAACTCTTCAGTCTCCTCAAAGAGTTCTGGTTGACTTTCCAACTAGCTCAGAACAGAATCATTTTCTTGTGTCACCTCAGTTATGCTTCTTTTTTCGGCTCCCCACATTTTTTCATAACCTTACTCAGCATGGATTCCGTACTTCCACCCAAGTGCATATGTATTCCTTCTGTTCAAGAGACCCAGGCACTTGCATTTCATCTCATTGGTCCAGGCAGATGGGAGCAGTGTGGCCAAACAAGTACAGTCAGAGACTTGGATTAAATCTAGTTGACTGCTGGGTTCCTTGTACTATATCAAAGTGAATGTCTGCCAATGTCACATAAGAATGTATACAAATTAACTGCAGACAAGAGGACATATGAGAAAAAGAATCAACAAAACTATAGTATTAAGGAATGTTTAAGTAAATGGGTTGAATCAAAATAATTTAACTTAAAAATAAGTTAGTTGTGAAACATAACAGCTTAAGTAGTAAATACAGATAAAGAAGACAGAGGAGGTTAAGGAAATTTAGGAAGTTGAACTTGGGAATAAGCAGATTGGAAAAATCTTAAGATTTATTCATGAATAAAAAATGGAAAAATAAGACAGAATAATACCAAATCCTTTTATTGCTAAAGACTAATTTTAATGCACTTTGATGTACTGTCTCACTTTTTTTGAACACCCTATGAAAACTATAGAAACAGCAACTCTTGTCTTCCTTTTTAAAGTGAGGATACTGAGGTTTGAAGAGGATGAAAAGCTCATTTTTATAAATTGCTTCACTAGTTAGTGAAAAATCTGGAATCTATGCCCTGCTCTCTTGATTCTGAGTCTAAGATCTCTTCTCATTAGACCTTGATGAATGTCTTCTACGATTGAGGAGGGTGAACACCGAGCTGCCAGAACCCCCATTCTTTATACAACCCAAGGAATACTTGAAAGAAAATAAAGAACTTTGTCCTTAGAAACAAGCCATCTGTTACAGAGAGGAGCAAAACAGCCAGGCATTCATGAGCCGCGTATCAGTTCTGCCAGGATCTGGCTGGGCAGCCTCTGTTGCAAGCTGTTTAATCTCTAATTCCTGTAAATCAGGAACAATATCAACTGGTTGATGGAGAGTTTGGAGAAGTCTAGGGCAAAGTGAATGCAACAACAAACACTAACTTAACTTCAGCCAAGACCAGCTCTGCAAATTCTTTCTAGGGCAGGTCAGATTCATTAGGTTTACTTCTAGCCTAATGCCTATATTACCAATAGGAGCATCTGTGCCATTCAACCCATAATGCTTAGACGTTGTGAAGAAAAATTAACAAGGATGACAATTTTTATCTCAAAAGAAACGTATACTAAAATCTGGGCTTGTTTTTGTTTTCACTTGCTTAACATTTTTGTTCATCCTTTATAGCACATCGTCAGCAATGAGGAATGATGGTAATGAATCTCTTTTTTTCCTTGCTCTTGCTTTTTAACCCTTTTTAGTCTCATCTATCTATTTCTGTTTTTAATTGTGGAAGGGAAAGTTACAAAAACGCTGCTTTAAAATTATTAGAAAGGAGACATGACAGATCATTTTTTAATGTTTTGCATTTTCTCAAAGTAATAGCAGAACTCAAAAATGGTTGTTTTGTGATAAATAGCCGTCATCTACTTTGGTAAAGTGGCTTGCAAAATTGCTCCTGTGAATGCCAGACATAGTCCTGACTCAGGGACTTTGCAATTGCTATTCCTTCTGCCTGAGCACCTTTCCCATAGATATTTATCTTTCTGGCTTTCTCACCTCCTTCAAGTCTTTACTCAAATGACATATCTTAGTCAAGTCTTCCCTAATTACCCTGTTTTACATTGCAGTCTGCCCTAGTATGCTCTACTCTCTTTTTCTACTTAATTTTTCCTATAAAATCATTGAATTTTAATATCCTGTATAATTTACTTATAGCTGGAGGCAGGACACCTGAGTGATTGAAAGGTGGCCTCTACAGCCAACGTGCTTGGGATCAAGTTCTAGTTCTGCCTCTTATTACTTCTCAAATCTTGGGCAAATTACAAAATATTGTCTATAAAATCAGAATGATAATAGTAACTATGTCATCAGGTGATTATGGGGATTAAATCAATGCCAGGCACATAAAAAAAGAAGTACTATATGTGTTAGTAAGTATACAATTATTTCTGGCCATTGGAACATATATTCTGTGCAGGTGGTAGATTTTGTCTCTTTTGTTCACTAGTATATACACAGCAACTTAATCAGTTCCTGGCACACATCAAGTGCTCTAAAAATATTTATTGAACAAGTGAATAAAGGAAGGACAAATATATGAAAAAGCAGGCAGCCCTTTTTGTGTGCAGGAACCAGTGTCTGTAGTTAAACCACGTTTGGCAGCACACAAAGACATTAAGCTTGGTTAGTTTTAGTTTCTCACCTACCTTCAAATTTTTACTTTAGAAGCCCCTCAGTGTGCACAAGGTAGCGAATTAACATATTAAACTTCCCCTCTTCACCTAGATGTTCTGATATCCAGGTTTGTAAGAAAAAAAAGAGAGAGAGAGTGAAAAAAAGTTGTATGGGTGAACATTTCAAAATCTGCAGGGTGAAAACTCCTGTTTTATGTTTGAGTATCTGGGATAATTCTTCAGCAGTGGGAGCACAGTTCTACTGGAGAAGGGGAGAATATAAAGATTGTATGAGGAGGACAAGAAAGTCCAGGAGAAGGACCAGGGTTCTAGCAAAGCATTCATGGCAGAAGTTAATCAAGAGAAATAAGACCAGTAGCCAGTGGGTGTGGCAAGATAATATTTTGATATATTAACAGATGTGTTTCTCCTTCCCAGATTTCTTCCTCTGCGATATCACAAAACAAAATGCCAAAGACAAAAAGAGTCAAAGCTCAGCTTTTGAGTGTCAAAATAAACTTTTGAAAATTGTGACAGAGACAGTGGTATAAGAAAAAAAGAGTTATGAGTTTCAAAATTCTTGGTTTTGAGTTTCAAAATCTACAGCCCCAGGGAACACAGGGCATAAAGTTTATGCATGAAGCAATAGGTCGGAAAGAAAACAAAGCTGGCAAGAGCTGGTTTTCCCCACTTCACCTCCACCCTACAGCAAGGTTAGATTTCTCTAGGCTGGATGAAAACGTTAAGCCAGAGGAAAGCAAGGTTTTAAGCACATGAAATGTTCTGAAAGGGGTCATATGCTCGTGCGCCTCTCTCCAACTGAGGCCACGCATTGAAACTTTAGAATCCCAGATCAGTCTGGGAGGTCTGATGGTGGCGCTGATCTGTGCCTTGCTTCCTAATTGAACACTGAAGAGGCAGCCAGCCTTGGCTTTCTCCTCTGGGTCACACAGAGGAGTTGAGGTGACTAGAAATTCTCTTAGTCAACAGAAAGTAACCTTATGAAGTTCCTGTGCCCTAGACATGGTATAAGGATGCTCAGAACTTTCACCATGGACCTGAGAAGCAGTGTAGCTATAGCCCAGAGAGCAGGGACTTACAAGTCTTTTCAGTGTGAATAGAAAAGTGTAATGACCATGTCTTTTATTTTCTATGTTCTGATCCTTTGACACCTAGGCCCTTGCTGACCCTAAAGGAACTATCCCAACTAGGGCTGGCCAATTCCTAAAGATAGTAAAAACCCTGCCAGCTCAACTAGCAGGCTTTTAAAATGCAAACCAACCAATCCAGAGCCCACATTCCTAACCACCTCCTTTTAAAGGTGGTTAGGAATGTGGGCTCTGGATTGATCTCACATTCTGAGACACTATTCACCTGAACTAATTACCCCAGGGCCAGGTACTAGATAACTGGGGACAGCCCTGACACACCAGAGTCCACTGAAATCATTCAAACTGGCTAATCCTAAACCTGTTTAACCTGCCTTCCCTGTTTCTTCCAACGGAAACCACAATAAAGTATCTTGCCCACAATTCCTTTCTCTCCCTCTGCCTCCTGACTAACCCTGGTGATTCCCCATGTGTCCCCTCCCACCATAGCATGATGTGCCCCTCCTCTTGGGAACTGTGAGTATAACAAATTATCTCATCAATGTCAATCATCTGATCTGTTGGCCTTATCCTACCTCAATAATAAAATTAATATAGGCATAATAAAACCTCTATTACCTCTATTAAAAAGGAACTGAATTGTAGATCAACAAGCAGAAATCAGAAGGAATATTAAGGGCAGTGGGTAGACAAAAGCAGACAACCAGTTACTCTTTTCCACTAATGCATTGTGCTACAAGAGCCTTCCAAAACTCAGACACAACTGGGAAAGGAAGGAAACACCTTGAGTTGATGGAGAAAACACTAAAATCAATGAGATAATCCCAAATTGATTATGGAGAAGCTGAGACAAATCTGAACTGGCTGAGAATTAGTTTTTAGTTTTTTTGTTTTAGTTCTGCATTCTCCACTCACCAGAAAGCAGAAATTATTTTAAGTTAAAGTAAATAACGTTATATTTCCTGTGTCTATGAACTTGTAGACTGCAATTGGGATACTAGGATGGATGGAAGAAAGATTTGGTAAATAAGTAAAGAACATAATTCATTGCACCAGAGCAGATGTTGGCAAACTATAGGCCACAGGCCAAGTTCAACCTGTTTTTGCAAATAAAGTTTTGTTGGAACAGAGCTACAACTATTCATTTACACGTTATCGATGGTTGCTTTCCAGCTACAAAGGCAAGTTGAGTAGTTACGACAGAGGCCATATGTCCTGCAAAGCTTAAAATGTTTACTATCTAGCCCTTTACAAAAAATGTTTGCCCTGAACTAGAGTACACTATAGTACAACATCAGCAAAAGCTAAATTATTATTGTGACTGTGCTCTACTGATATACAGTTGGTTAAATTTCTCCTTTTGAGATTGGCCCTAGAATCTGGGGTAGGTAAGCCAGTGGCAGAAATTAAGAGAAATATGAAAGATAGGAACATAAAATAGGCAGGACATTATTACAGTTCCTCTCAGTGCTCCTCGCATAATCCTTTTCATGTGTTAGGTGTCTATTTAATACTTGATGATTTGATTTTATATCTGGAAAGTGCCTGCTTTGAATGATCTGTGGGCAGCCCCATCTGTGAATTACAGTGGTTTCAGTCCTATCTGTGAAAGTAAATGAAAGTAGTTTTAGTAATTAGGTATCTTGGCCAGGCGTGGTGGCTCACGCCTGTAATCCCAACACTTTGGGAGGCCAAGGCTGGCAGATCACCTGAGATCAGGAGTTCGAGACCAGCCTGGCCAATGTGGGGAAACCCCGTCTCTACTAAAAATATAAAAATTAGCTGGGCATGGTGGCACACGCTTGTAATCCCAGCTTTTCGGGAGGCTGAGGCAGGAGAATCGCTTGAACCCTGGAGGCAGAAGTTGCAGTGAGCCGAGATCGCGCCACTGCACTCCAGCCTGGGAGACAAGAGTGAAACTCTGTCTAAAAACAAAACAAAACAAAACATAATTAGGTATCTTATCCTCTGAGTCCAAGTTCTCCAAGGAAAAGAGCATAGGTAGTAGGTGGTACAGGTCTTAGTTTTTAGTTTTTAGTTTCTTAGTTTTTTAGTTTCTTATCCTACCATGCATGTAATTATTTTCTAACCAGCCAGTAACTTCACTGGCTTCTTCAGGAAAATGCAGCTTTAACTCATTAAAAGCTCCTGGAATGTCATCAGCTGGAAGGATTGCCAATGCTGGCAAATGACTCATTTTTAAACTGAAGTTTTCCTTATTGTCATATCATGTGGCCAATCCATTCATCTGAATTTTTCTGTTAAATGCATGGGGCTGAATGAAAAGGCAAACTTTATTGGTTAACAACTTGAAATGTTCTTTTAGAAGCCTTGATCACACTTAATTTCAAGTCTGTCATTATAGTTTAGGGATTCAATCAGCTGTTACGGATTTTGGACTTTAGGGGTTTATACTTTACGGGTTTCGATTTTTCAGGATTTCAACATTTGGCATTATGACATTCAGCATCGTGTCTTTGGGATTATGATTGGCACTGGATGGGCTATAAGTGAGTTGAGGCAAGAGACATTGCAAAACATCTTATAGGGCACAGGACAGCCCCTAAGATGAAGGATTATCTAGCCCAAAATGTCTGCAGTGCTGAGATTGAGAAAGCTGGATTTAGACTCTTTGAAGTTCAGTTTTCTACATGTGTGTATGTGTACTCACCTCACCATAGTTCTTGTGAGACAAAATAAGATTACTATGTGAAAAGTCCCATATAATAAGCATTATCCTCATTATTCAAGATAAATAATAATTTATATTAAAAATATTCATTGTGAAACACTAGGTATTCCTACCATCTTATTCAATAGGCTACCACCTGTTCTTTTACCAGATTATTTCATTTTACTGAATAAAGATCAAAATTAAATACATCCTAACCTGTGTTCTCACATCTCAGTGAACATAACTTTATTTTAATTTTTACCAGATTATATTAGTTACACATATCTTTGTGTACACTATTTTTCTCCTTGAGAATGTGGATTACACTTCACTTCCCGTGGTGCTATTCCAAAGTTGACACTCAGTAAACAGTAGAAGTATCGTTATTTGAAATGTTCAGTGATGAATGGATGTGAATTGTTAAAACCATCATATTACTGAAGAAAACTTTCAACTGCAAGTCACTGCAAGCTTGACTTAAGGACCCAAAGAAAAGGAGCAAGAAGTCTGAATCTGGATGTTGATTGTCATGGACCCAACAATGTCAGACATGAGATATCAGGACCAACTTCTCTTTGGTTTTTTGCTTTTCTCTTAAGGCTGGCCTTTCACTTCAGTTCTAGGTATCATAATGTACTCAAGGTACAAAGTAGAGGAAAGTGAGAAGTGTTGCTTTGGCTGCACCTATACTTTAATTTCAGAAAACCAAAACTTTCTTAGAAGGTTCCCTGATTCTGTCTACATATCGTAAGCTGGCAGTTGGTTACAAACAAATTTCTCTCTGCAAAAAGGGCTTAGAGAGTATATGTATTTCCAGTCTCCACATTGAAATGTTCAGGGGAAAAGGAGCTGATAATGGCTTTTGGGAAGCCATCCCTACAAGCTTTCTTGAGCATTCTGGACATAGTACTCTATTTTGAAATGAATGTGGTGTTTATGGAGTTAGGATTTAAAAAGGGGAATTACACATTTTAAAGTGCTTGGAGATCTGAAAGATATTGACATTTTAGTTATATATGAAAACTCCCCCGCTGCTTTTTTTTTGAGACAGAGTTTCATGCCCAGGCTGGTCTCAAACTCCTGGGTTCAAGTGATCCTCCTGCCTCAGCCTCCAGAGTAGCTGAGACTACAAGCACCTACCACCGTGCCCATCTTCTCCCTCTAATTTTATTTTCCCATTAAATAGAAAATGAACCTTGAGAGGTTTACTGTCGGCATAACAAATACCAAGAACACAGAATTGTTCGATGTTATGTTTTTAAAAAGTATCAATATGTTAATACTCTGTTATTTTAAAATAAAGTCAATAATAAAGAGGTAATAGAGGACCTGTGTCATTTAGGAGGACTATAGTATGGAATTCCTTTTCTCAACTGAGAGATAGTTCCTACTGATATAGTATTGTAAGAATATAGTGTCTTTGCTTTGATTATGGACTCTAAAAAGAAAAACTCCTTCTTTCCATGGCTTCAAAGCAGGGCACAGGCAGTCATAAAACTTGGTATCTGCCAGCTGCATTGTCCTACCTGGGACTTCGAGTTGCTTAACAAAAGTAGGAGGAGGGTTTATTCATGGTAGTTGCGTGACAGTAACCAGTGGCAGGTGGCTCTGCAACAATGGTGGGATGTCTCTGCCAGGCTGTTCCCTTTAAAAGATCCTTATGTTTGCTATGTTCCTTCTGAAATAAAAATTCTTTTCTTTGTTTAAGAAACCAAAATCAGATGTAGGTTTGCGAACAAGGCCCTGACGGATACTGCAACTATTGGTAGATACACATTTTTCTGTTTGCAAAGTTAAATATAGTCAAATAGAGTTTATAAAGTTGAAGGACAAAAACAGATTGCATCTTACAGGTTTTTTTTTCTACTTGCAAACCGAAAGCTAAGATTGTTAGTAATAAGTCAACAACAGGCTCCAGAAAAAATGGAAATATAAATGTTCCCCAATTTGGCATTTTGGAATTTGAGGCTTATATATTATGAACAAAATAAACTCCTGCTGCTTCTATGAATTCTTTGCACCTTTTCTCCATAAATCCTTATCAAGCAATGGGTTTGTCTGTTAACCAAGACTATACATAAAATGTATTCCCGTAGTTCCTTTTATTACATTTTTTCTTTGTTGTTACTAGTGGAGAAGCTAACAAGAGCAGAATTTCCTGCCCAACCATAGCAAATACAGAAAATCAAAAAGAGAAGCTTTGATACAGCCAGTGTAGATACAGCTAGGACCTCATGAATCAGAGCTCCCACACACGATGATAATGGAAACGTCTTATCCATATCTGATTTGCTCACATATAGTTATTTAGATAACAAATTTTACATTCCTGTATAGGGAGCCTCCGATTTGATTTCAATCTCATAGTCCAGGTAAATATAAAATGACTGCCAAGCCAGCAGACATAAATCTGTACTATCTCATTTTCATCACAGTCTCTGCATTGGGAAAAAAATGTGAGTGAAAAGACATTTTCTCCCACCTTGTTAAGTACACAATTACATGGTTTAAAGAAGATAAGAATTTCAAATTGTGAGAATGATATCGTTACTCAAATGATTCCCTGAGAACCTCAAGTATTCCCCTTCCCCCAAATGTAGGCAGGGCAAAATAGAACCAGTAGGAATGAAAAATGTTAATTGTTTCATGTTCTTTAATTTTGGGTTTAATGACTCAGGCTGTGTGCTACTGAGTAAAATACTCATCTGGAGAAAAAGACTGTTGCATGACATATTTCTGATTAAGGACAATTTAAACTAATTCTAAGAAACTCTTACATACTGCACATGCCATAAAATAAGCAATCCATTTAGAAGCCAAATGAACACATATGAGCAATGTGGGTGAATTACGGCTGCCCTGGGAGCCTTGGTGTTACTTCTCCTTATGCTTGTAGGCTTAAATGATTACTGCAGCATAGATATTGACAAATGGATATAGTTACACAGTGAGGCCTCGTGGGTTCACACAAATGCTGGTTGCTGTGAAAATACTCAGCAGTCTGAGGAACAGGAAGCGTCCATGGCTGCATTTGCAAATTTGTTCAGTTGCTCTCAAATTGCTAGCTTTCTGATGTGATCTCTGCTCATTTCCCCCACCCTAGCACCTGCCTCACTCTAGCACCTGTTTATGCCATTGCCCCCAAAAGAAGTCTTGCCATTTGACCAATTGCCCCATGCCCATTTTCAGACACCTCAGAATCTCTTCTCCCATCTCTGCTGTAAACTCAAGTTTCTTAAACCTTTCCAGAGCAAGTCCAGTCCAATCCAATCACATTGTTTCGTTGGGAATATCTTTGCTAATGGCAGCAGTGGGTGGAGAGAGGTCCGTTATTTTATCAATGTGTCTTGACCCTGTCTTTTCCAATTAATGATAAGTTCCTTGATGACAGGACCCATCTCTTTTTCCTCCTTCACTTCCCACAGTGGCCATAGAAGAAATATAGACAACATAGCCTATTAGAGAAAAGTCATTTACGCAGAACTGAAGCATTCTTACTTTTTATTTCCAGTTGCCCAAAGACTTAGCAAAGTTGATCCTGCTACCTAATGAGACCTCTCTCATTCCCACAATC
Source organism: Pongo pygmaeus (assembly GCF_028885625.2). Taxonomy (NCBI): domain Eukaryota; kingdom Metazoa; phylum Chordata; class Mammalia; order Primates; family Hominidae; genus Pongo; species Pongo pygmaeus. The sequence continues at coordinate 49,809,032 of NC_072386.2, read as the reverse complement.
TCTGCCTAGCTCCCCGCATATTAGAAAAATGTGACAATTTACAACTTTGATGGGGAGCTAGGAACATTCATTCCTGGAGCAGGTTAAACTGTTAGCAGGGTGGAAACTATTTCTTCAAACTAGATGTAATCTGCAATTCTAATAAAGCACTTAGCAACAATTCCAATTGATCCTCACTTGCGAGTTTATATGCGTGATACCCACAAGGGCCGTACCCATGTTTGTTTTGTTTATTGTTGTATCACAAACCTTAGCCTAGAAACTAGTGCAAAGGAGTCAAAGACCCTGTCCATTCATATATTCAACAAATACATTGAGCACCCACACACCCACAAAGTGTGTGTCTTTTGTTCACTACTGTCTTTTTTTTTTTAATTATACTTTAAGTTTTAGGGTACATGTGCACAATGTGCAAGCTAGTTATATATGTATACATGTGCCATGCTGGCATGCTGCACCCATTAACTTGTCATTTAGCATTAGGTATATCACTAAAGCTATCCCTCCCCCCTACCCCCACCCCTAAACAGTCCCCAGAGTGTGATGTTCCCCTTCCTGTGTCTATATGTTCTCATTGTTCAATTCCCACCTATGAGTGAGAACATGCAGTGTTTGGTTTTTTGTCCCTGCGATAGTTTACTGAGAATGACGATTTCCAATTTCATCCATGTCCCTACAAAGGACATGAACTCATCATTTTTTATGGCTGCCTAGTATTCCATGGTGTATATGTGCCACATTTTCTTAATCCAGTCTATCATTGTTGGACATTTGGGTTGGTTCCAAGTCTTTGCTATTGTGAATAGTGCCGCAATAAACATACGTGTGCATGTGTTTTTATAGCAGCATGATTTATAGTCCTTTGGGTATATACCCAGTAATGGGATGGCTGGGTCGAATGGTATTTCTAGTTCTAGATTCTTGAGGAATCGGCACACTGACTTCCACAGTGGTTGAATTAGTTTACAGTCCCACCAACAGTGTAAAAGTGTTCCTATTTCTCCACATCCTCTCCAGCACCTGTTGTTTCCTGACTTTTTAATGATTGCCATTCTAACTGGTGTGAGATGGTATCTCATTGTGGTTTTGATTTGCATTTCTCTGATGGCCAGTGATGGTGAGCATTTTTTCATGTGTCTTTTGGCTGCATAAATGTCTTCTTTTGAGAAGTGTCTGTTCATGTCCTTCGCCCACTTTTTGATGGGGTCGTTTGTTTTTTTCTTGTAAATTTGTTTGCGTTCATTGTAGATTCTGGATATTAGCCCTTTGTCAGATGAGTAGGTTGCAAAAATTTTCTCCCATTTTGTAGGTTGCCTGTTCACTCTGATGGTAGTTTCTTTTGCTGTGCAGAAGCTCTTTAGTTTAATTAGATCCCATTTGTCAATTTTGGCTTTTGTTGCCATCGCTTTTGGTGTTTTAGACATGAAGTCCTTGCCCATGCCTATGTCCTGAATGGTAATGCCTAGGTTTTTTCCTAGGGTTTTTATGGTTTTAGGTCTAATGTTTAAGTCTTTAATCCATCTTGAATTAATTTTTGTATAAGGTGTAAGGAATGGATCCAGTTTCAGCTTTCTACATATGGCTAGCCAGTTTTCCCAGCACCATTTATTAAATAGGGAATCCTTTCCCCATTGCTTGTTTTTCTCAGGTTTGTCAAAGATCAGATAGTTGTAGATATGTGGCATTATTTCTGAGGGCTCTGTTCTGTTCCATTGATCTATATCTCTGTTTTGGTGCCAGTACCATGCTGTTTTGGTTACTGTAGCCTTGTAGTATAGTTTGAAGTCAGGTAGTATGATGCCTCCAGCTTTGTTCTTTGGGCTTAGGATTGACTTCGCAATGCGGGCTCTTTTTTGATTCCATATGAACTTTAAAGTAGCTTTTTCCAATTCTGTGAAGAAAGTCATTGGTAGCTTGATGGGGATGGCATTGAATCTATAAATGACCTTGGGCAGTATGGCCATTTTCACGATATTGATTCTTCCTACCCATGAGCATGGAATGTTATTCCATTTGTTTGTATCCTCTTTTATTTCATTGAGCAGTGGTTTGTAGTTCTCCTTGAGGAGGTCCTTCATGTCCATTGAAGTTGGATTCCTAGGTATTTTATTCTCTTTGAAGCAATTGTGAATGGGAGTTCACTCATGATTTGGCTCTCTGTTTGTCTGTTATTGGTGTATAAGAATGCTTGTGATTTTTGTACATTGATGTTGTATTCTGAGACTTTGCTGAAGTTGCTTATCAGCTTAAGGAGATTTTGGGCTGAGACAATGGGGTTTTCTAGATATACAATCATGTCATCCGCAAACAGGGACAATTTGACTTCCTCTTTTCCTAATTGAATACCCTTTATTTCCTTCTCCTGCCTAATTGCCCTGGCCAGAACTTCCAACACTATGTTGAATAGGAGTGGTGAGAGATGGCATCCCCGTCTTGTGCCAGTTTTCAAAGGGAATGCTTCCAGTTTTTGCCCATTCGGTATGATATTGGCTATGGGTTTGTCATAGATAACTCTTGTTATTTTGAGATACATCCCATCAATACCTAATTTATTGAGAGTTTTTAGCATGAAGGGTTGTTGAATTTTGTCAAAGGCCTTTTCTGCATCTATTGAGATAATCATGTGGTTTTTGTCTTTGGTTCTGTTTATATGCTGGATTACATTTATTGATTTGCGTATATTGAACCAGCCTTGCATCCCAGGGATGAAGCCCACTTGATCATGGTGGATAAGCTTTTTGATGTGCTGCTGGATTCTGTTTGCCAGTATTTTATTGAGGATTTTTGCATCAATGTTCATCAAGGATATTTGTCTAAAATTCTCTTTTTTGGTTGTGTCTCTGCCCAGCTTTGGTATCAAGATGATGCTGGCCTCATAAAATGAGTTAGGGAGGATTCCCTCTTTTTCTATTGACTGGAATAGTTTCAGAAGGAATGGTACCAGTTCCTCCTTGTACCTCTGGTAGAATTCGGCTGTGAATCCATCTGGTCCTGGACTCTTTTTGGTTGGTAAGCTATTGATTATTGCCACAATTTTAGATCCTGTTATTGGTCTATTCAGAGATTCAATTTCTTCCTGGTTTAGTCTTGGGAGGGTGTATGTGTCGAGGAATTTATCCATTTCTTCTAGATTTTCTAGTTTATTTGCATAGAGGTGTTTGTAGTATTCTCTGATGGTTGTTTGTATTTCTGTGGGATCGGGGGTAATATCCCCTTTATCATTTTTTATTGCGTCTATTTGATTCTTCTCTCTTTTCTTCTTTATTAGTCTTGCTAGCAGTCTATCAATTTTGTTGATCTTTTCAAAAAACCAGCTCCTGGATTCATTAATTTTTTGAAAGTTTTTGTGTCTCTATTTCCTTCAGTTCTGCTCTGATTTTAGTTATTTCTTGCCTTCTGCTAGCTTTTGAATGCATTTGCTCTTGGTTTTCTAGTTCTTTTAATTATGATGTTAGGGTGTCAATTTTGGATCTTTCCTGCTTTCTCTTGTGGGCAATTAGTGCTATAAATTTCCCTCTATACACTGCTTTGAATGTGTCCCAGAGATTCTGGTATGTTGTGTCTTTGTTCTCGTTGGTTTCAAAGAACATCTTTATTTCTGCCTTCATTTCGTTATGTATCCAGTAGTCATCCAGGAGCAGGTTGTTGAGTTTCCATGTAGTTGAGTGGTTTTGAGTGAGTTTCTTAATCCTGAGTTCTAGTTTGATTGCACTGTGGTCTGAGAGACAGTTTGTTATAATTTCTGTTCTTTTACATTTGCTGAAGAGAGCTTTACTTCCAACTATGTGGTCAATTTTGGAATAGGTGTGGTGTGGTGCTGAAAAAAATGTATGTTCTGTTGGTTTGGGGTGGAGAGTTTTGTAGATGTCTATTAGGTCCACTTGGTGCAGAGCTGAGTTCAATTCCTGGGTATCCTTGTTAACTTTCTGTCTCGTTGATCTGTCTAATGTTGACAGTGGGGTGTTAAAGTCTCCCATTATTATTGTGTGGGAGTCTAAGTCTCTTTGTAGGTCACTCAGGGCTTTCTTTATGAATCTGGGTGCTCCTGTATTGGGTGCATATATATTTAGGATAGTTAGCTCTTCTTGTTGAATTGATCCCTTTACCATTATGTAATGGCCTTCTTTGTCTCCTTTGATCTTTGTTGGTTTAAATCTGTTTTATCAGAGACTGGGATTGCAACCCCTGTCTTTTTTTGTTTTCCTTTTGCTTGGTAGATCTTCCTCCATCCTTTTATTCTGAGCCTATGTGTGTCTCTGCACGTGAGATGGGTTTCCTGAATACAGCACACTGATGGGTCTTAAGTCTTTATCCAATTTGCCAGTCTGTGTCTTTTAATTGGAGCATTTAGTCCATTTACATTTAAAGTTAATATTGTTATGTGTGAATTTGATCCTGTCATTATGATGTTGGCTGGTTATTTTCCTCGTTAGTTGATGCAGTTTCTTCCTAGCCTCGATGATCTTTAAAATTTGGCATGATTTTGCGGTGGCTAGTATTCCTTTCCATGTTTAGTGCTTCCTTCAGGAGCTCTTTTAGGGCAGGCCTGGTGGTGACAAAATCTCTCAGCATTTGCTTGTCTGTCAAGTATTTTATTTCTCCTTCACTTATGAAGCTTAGTTTGGCTGGATATGAAATTCTGGGTTGAAAATTCTTTTCTTTAAGAATGTTGAATATTGGCCCCCACTCTCTTCTGGCTTGTAGAGTTTCTGCCGAGAGATCCGCTGTTAGTCTGATGGGCTTCCCTTTGTGGGCAACCAACCTTTCTCTCTGGCTGCCCTTAACATTTTTTCCTTCATTTCAACTTTGGTGAATCTGACAATTATGTGTCTTGGAGTTGCTCTTCTCGAGGAATATCTTTGTGGCATTCTCTGTATTTCCTGAATCTGAATGTTGGCCTGCCTTGCTAGATTGGGGAAGTTCTCCTGGATAATATCCTGCAGAGTGTTTTCCAACTTGGTTCCGTTCTCCCCGTCACCTTCAGGTACACCAATCAGATGTAGATTTGGTCTTTTCACATAGTCCCATATTTCTTGGAGGCTTTGTTCATTTCTTTTTATTCTTTTTTCTCTAAACTTCCCTTCTCACTTCATTTCATTCATTTCATTTTCCATCACTGATACCCTTTCTTCCAGTTGATCTCATTGGCTCCTGAGGCTTCTGCATTCTTCATGTAGTTCTCGAGCCTTGGCTTTCAGCTCCATCAGCTCCTTTAAGCACTTCTCTGTATTGGTTATTCTAGTTATACATTCGTCTAAAGTTTTTTCGAGTTTTCAACTTCTTTGCCTTTGGTTCGAATTTCCTCCTGTAGCTCGGAGTAGTTTGATCGTCTGAAGTCTTCTCTCAACTCGTCAAAGTCATTCTCCGTCCAGCTTTGTTCCGTTGCTGGTGAGGAGCTGCATTCCTTTGGAGGAGGAGAGGCGCTCTGTTTTTAGAGTTTCCAGTCCTTCTGCTCTGTTTTTTCCCCATCTTTGTGGTTTTATCTACTTTTGGTCTTTGATGATGGTGATGTACAGATGGGTTTTGGTGTGGATGTCCTTTCTGTTTGTTAGTTTTCCTTCTAACAGACAGGACCCTCAGCTGCAGGTCTGTTGGAGTTTGCTAGAGGTTCACTCCAGACCCTGTTTGCCTGGGTACCAGCAGCGGTGGCTGCAGAACAGCAGATTTTCGTGAACTGCGAATGCTGCTGTCTGATCGTTCCTCTGGAAGTTTTGTCTCAGAGGAGTACCCGGCCGTGTGAGGTGTCAGTCTGCCCCTACTGGGGAGTGCCTCCCAGTAAGGCTACTCAGGGGTCAGGGGTCAGGGACCCACTTGAGGACGCAGTCTGCCCGTTCTCAGATCTCCAGCTGCATGCTAGGAGAACCACTGCTGTCTTCAAAGCTGTCAGACAAGGACATTTCTCACTGCTGTCTTCCCAGTACCTAGGGAAGGTAGGGACTGCCTTCTTGGTTAACTTCTGGCTCAAAAAAAGTAAGAGCTAAGAACTAACAATGCTTACTCTGTGCCTGGCACATTTTAAAGTACATTACATATATTTTAGATGTTTAATCTTTATAGTATCCTACAAATTAGGGATTATTAATATCCTCATTTTTACAGATGTGAAAACTCAGACACTTTCTGCATAAATATGTACATAGTACTTATGTGTTGTAATATACACATTACAATATAGCATATATTTGTCATATAAAATAACATGTATATGCACATAAATACTATAATACATATATAATAAATACTATAATAAATACTATAAATAAATATAAACATATAATAAATACTATAGTACACATAGCATATATTATATATAATACATATATACATATATACATGTACATATGTTCATGTATTGATATAAACATAAATTCACACACATACCCATATAGCACTGATAAAAATGAGGTTGCTCTAGTGTAAGTGTGATGGCAAGAAGGGCTGAAATCTGCTGGCCTTTTGTCTTGTCATCACCCATCCCCTCCATATCCTCTAAGGCACTTTCTCAGAGCCCAGTTTGAAACCACTCCTCTAGCCCTTGTCTCTCATTTTACATTTGAAGAAAGTGAGGCTCAGAGAGGGAAAGTGACTTATTTAAGGTCTCACAGTTTCATTAGCTGTGGGCTAAAGGCTGAGCCAAGACTAGAACGCCCCAATTTTCAGATGAAAAAAGCTGAAGCTCAGGGATGTTGTCATTTACCCATGAGCTCACAGGCAGGATGTGGTGAAACTATAATTAAACTACGGTTGGCCTTGTTCTTTTGTGGTTTCATTTCACTAAGCCTCTGACACCCTGACCTCAACTTCCTTCTGTAGATATGTCACCTGGCACCCTTCAGCCTAAGACACTACACACTGGTCACACAGTTTGTCATCCTCATAGACTGACAACCTGCTCTCACATACCCTGCTTTCTTACTGTGTAGGCTCTCTTTTCTTGCTCAGAATGTCCTTCCCCACTTCTTCATGTGCTAAATCCTAGTCATCCTACAAGAACCACATTCACTTTAAGTTTCTTTTGAAGCCTTTTCAGTGTCCCATGCCCTGATCCCATTGCCTCTTCTATGTATGCAGGGCTTGCTTCATGCTTGTGTAACCCAAGGGCCCTGCACTTCATTTAACACATTTTAAAATTCTTAACAATTTATGAACAAGGGGACCCACATGTTCATTCTGCCCTGAACCCTGCAAATTATGCAGCCAATCCTGTGTGTGTTTTTTCATGTTGCATAGACTCTATTACAGTCAGTAACACATTAAGAAAGAGCGTCTGTCTCATCTGATAGTCTATGAGCTCCTTGAAGCAAGAGGCTTGTCTTAGTCATTGCTATATCCTCACCACCAGACTCTACGGGATGCTCAGGATTCACCTGTTGATCTGTGAGGAAGCCGAAGGCTCAGTTAATGCCCCCACACTCCTTCCATAATAGTCTCCTGATTAGGAAACAGTGCTTGACCTCCATACAATCTGAGTATCCACTCCAGGAAGTGGAACATTGCCTTCCCAATGTTGAAACTGTTAGCACTCAATCATGTTTCAGGAACATATAGAAGGTATGTGCCTATTTCTTCTGCTTCAATTGCTTTCCAAAATAAGTATACCAAAGTGGATAGAAAATATTTTAGTTTGATGAAGTAAGAATGTTATGAGGCAAAAGGAACTGACTTATCCCCCTGGGTGGGGATTAGGTCTGGAATAAGATTGCACCATGACTACAATGACTTATTTAGCCAATGACATTCCTGAAGATTGGATCAGAGTAAAGTTAAACTAACCTACTCAACGAAGACTTTCCTGAATCAGCCCCTTTGCTGTATAATTTAGTATGGAGAGCTGATTGTGGGTTTTTTTTTTTGTTTCATTGTTTAATACATAGAGGTTTCACATTTCATTTTGAAACAGAAAGGGACTGGAAGAGATAAGTTAGTATGAGTGAGGAAAAGATTAGAAGGTAGAGATAGGATCACAATGCTGTTGTCACCTTTGCTTTATTGATAATCCCAGGAAAGACTAGACTGGTAAGAAAGAGGAGCCCAGATTGGAATAAAAGAGACGACGCCAGGATCAGCTTGTGAGAGGATGTCTCACTTAGTACACCTCAAGGATCATGTCAGCTGAGCATCTATACCCCGCGTGATGAATATTGCATACAGACTCTGCCTTCAAGTCATCCCCCATTCGACAAGCATTTATTTAAGGTTCTTACGTTCCAGGCCTTGTACTAGATGCTAGAAACAAAGAGATAAGGAAAACGTAGGAAAATGCTTCTCTCAGGAAGCAATATTGTATATGAGCGGTGAAGAGCTTCAAATCTGGGGCCAAACTGCTGGGTTTGAAACTTGGCTTGGCCACCTACTGGCTGTGAAATCTTGGGCAACTTTCTTAACCACTCTGTGCCTCAATTTCTTCATCTGTAAAATGAAATAGCCGTAGTACTTATTACAAATAGGTAATAATTAGTGAGAATTAATTTGAGTTAATACATAAAAATGACTCGGAATAAAAGACCAGCTAAGAATATATACACACATTCTTAGCTACTTATAATCTAGTAGGAAAGATGGGTATGTTATCAGAGGACTTATAGTGCAAGAGGTTTGAAGCCAAATCCCTGAAGTCTAGAGTGACACATCACCAATGGCTGTTTCAAGGCCACTGAGGTCATCAGCAATGGTTATGGAGTACCTAAATATGACACAAAATGGACACCATAATAGCCTTAATCTCTGGAAGCTTTCAAATCACACTATATGGTTCTGGAGGCACTTAGACTGTCCACCTTCCAAGGATGATTCTGGTCAGAAAGGAGGCAATGGGCAATGGCGAGCGGAGAGATAGGGAAGTTTGCCTATGGCTCCTCACTACAGGGCCACATGGGAGAAGGCACAACTAGGACCTCTTCCATTATGTGTATATATGGAAGTAGGGAAGGACTTCCCTTAATCTCTTATCTCTTTGTTACTTTGTGACAGTGCTTCTTTTTTTTTTCTTTTTCCTTCTTTTTTTTGAGACTGAGCCCCGCTCTGTTGCCCAGGCTGGAGTGCAGTGGCGTGATCTTGGCTCACTGCAACTTCTGCCTCCCTGGTTCAAGCAATTCTCTTGCCTTAGCCTCTGAGTAGCTGGGATTACAGGCACAGGCCACCACGTCCAGCTAATTTCTGTATTTTTAGTAGAGATGCGGTGTCACCATGTTGGCCAGGCTGTTCTCGAGCTCCTGACCTCAGGTGATCCTCCTGCCTCAGCCTCCCAAATTGCTGGGATCACACGCATAAGCCACCATGCCAGGCAAATGGTGTTTCTATCTCAATAAATGTCAACAACAGACACTGAAAGTCTAAAATAGAAAAAATTGGAAATTACTTTTTTTTTTGAGATGGAGTCTCACACTGTCACTCAGGCTAGAGTGCAATGGTGTGATCTCGGCTCACTGCAACCTCCACCTCCTGGGTTCAAGTGATTCTCCTGCCTCAGCCTTCCAAGTAGCTGGGATTACAGGTGTCTGCCACCATGCCCAGCTAATTTTTTTGTATTTTTTTAGTAGAGACGGGGTTTCACTATGTTGGCCAGGCTGGTCTCAAACTCCTGACCTCATGATCCTCCTGCCTCGGCCTCCCAAAGTGCTGGGGTTACAGGCGTGAGCCACTGTGGCCAGCCGGAAATTACTTTTAATAAATTTCTCTAATGGCTCCCTAATGTCAAGCAGCATATGTATTACACTGGGATAAGCACTGCGTCCCGGAACCAGCCTGAATAGCCACACTGCTATGGCAAGAGGTCAACCTGGTTGGTCAGGCTTCTTCCAAAACATGAGAAATATTGACAGTAGACAGAGTGCCATTGTCTGGCTGTGAAAATGTTTCTGTTGTTTATGAGTTAATCTGAACTGTTCACGAATGAAAATGCCATTAGTCTTCTGAGTCTAGTTTTTCTTTCTCATCCCTTCACTTATTTGCAAGACAGCCTGCTTTCCAATGAAATTCACATACTAGATAAGACCCTTGCTGCACGGGCAAGATAGCAGACATCAAGCCTCACGGGCGATGGAAGTTATGACCAAATCAAAACCGCTGCTCTGTGTCCTGTCCAACAGAGATAGGACATTTATATTAATATTTGGCTAAGTTTCTCAATTAGTGATTGATGAACTAAAGCTCATCTTCATAGTAAGGTGATGTAATTTTCCTCTTTGGATGATATTTGCATTGTAAATCTGTTAGAGGGCAGGAATGGCACAGTCTCACTGTGTAATAATATCTCAAAGCAGGGCTATAGTCAAAGGGAATTTTTTTTAATAGAATCTGAGAAATAGTGCATTTCATATAAAATTTTGAAACAGATTGGGTGGGAGAATGCCAGATAACTAGTTATTGCAGGAGTGGGGGGTGATGAACTGTTGAAAGGGATTTAGGCTCTTTCAAATCCCCAAGGTTCCCTATGCCAAGGTGTGGCTATAATGTGGAAAATACAGCAACAGGGAACCCTGAACACTCAGATCCTAAATGCCTTGCAAATAATCAGATGTGCTTTTTCTAGAAAGCCTCATGATTTTCTTAGCTTAGCTATGAAAATGGATTTCATTTTACTTTTTTCTAAACTAAAGTCTTTCCACTGAATGGCAACTTTAGAACTCAAAGGCTTCTGTCTTGACCTCTTCATTGTAATTTTAAATCAATTTTAATGGGTCAGAATTCTAAGCCGAGAGTCATTATTTGGGAAAAATTTTCTCGAAAATTTTTAGCAAGAAATGGACACATTTTTTACTTAACTCTGAAAAACATCTTTTTGTATTTGCCTTGATTAAATTTCTTTTGAGTCTTAAAAATAACATTTACACTGTTGGGCTTGCAAACATTCTGCAGATTTTCTTGGTAACATTTATACATATTACTCCACTGTTTGTTCAGCCACAGAAGTGGCCTTTCTTTGGGCTTTCTCCCCACTTTAGTTTTAGCCAAAAATGAAGTGCTAATCCCACATGTTGGGCAGACATGTTGCCTACTCCTCCTAAAAACCTCAGCCACCAGCCAGTGTGATCAGAGGGCTTTAAAATGTCTCTTCAGGCCCAGGTGACAGACTGGGAAGTGGATTGTGAAAAACCAGGAATATCAAACTCTGTTTTTCTCTCCATGTTGGAAAGCATTTGTCCTCTGGGCAGGAGTGAGGAAAGGCCATTTTCTCAGGTCCCTACTGGCAGCATGCCACATTCTGCCTTCATCTTGATGAACATCTGTCTGCCCCTACCTGAAAGTGATTTATTGAAAAAGCCTCAGTGTGTGTGCTTCCAGGAAAATGCAGCTGCTCTACTCCCACACTGCCTTGGTCAAGAGCACCCTCTGCATGGAGCTCACATTATTAATCTTTAGAGAAATGCAAATCAAAACAGCAGTGAGATACTATCTCACACCAGCCAGAATGGCTGTTATTAAAAAGTCAGAAAATAACAGATGCTGGCGAGGTTGTGGGGAAAAAGGGGAATGTTTAGATGCTGCTGGTGGGAATGTAAATTAGGTTAGCTGTTGGGGAAAGCAGTTTGGTGTTTTCACAAAGAACTTAAAACAGATCTACCATTTGACTCAGCAACCCCATTGCTGGGTATCTACCCAAAGGAATATAAACTCTCCTCCCATGAAGATACATGCATGTATATGTTCATCACAGCATTACTCACAATAGCAAAGACATGAGTTCTCAAATTTAAGGGAGAAAGTCCACATAATTGAATGATGCTCCAGTCCTGTGGAAATAGCCCAAGACCACTCAAATGATAGCAAGCAAAGGCTATTTATTTAGAGCTTGCTACAGCATGCTGTCAGCTGCCAGCATTTGTGTTTGACAAAAGACTGACAGGCAGGCAGGGAAGTGGGAAAGCTGTATAGTAAAGGGAAGGCCCCAGGTGCACTCTGATTGGAGTTTGTTAACATGTGAAGCCAAGGCACTAACTAGAATAAGGACATCTCATGTGATTGATTAGGGAGCATACTGGACTTTCTCTGATCGGGCCTGAGTTGGAAGGAGGGAGTGGGAGACAGAGAGATAGAAATTGTCAGTTATTGACCAAGTCTTGACCTTCTTGGACCAGTTCCTGTGGAGGGTGTGGGTTTAACTTGCTGGGCTTCTTATGTGGATTGGAGTTTATTGTCATATATGGCCTGGCATTGTCCATCTGAGTATTCAGTCTCTCCATTGGTATGAAGGAAATACTGACATGTCATTAAGTGTAGAGCTGTGCTGTTCAGTGCAGCAGCCACCTTGCATGGCTATTGAGCAACTGAAATATAGCTGATCAGAAATGAAATGTGCTGTGACCGGGCGCGGTGGCTCAAGCCTGTAATCCCAGCACTTTGGGAGGCCGAGGCGGCGGATCACGAGGTCAGGAGATCGAGACCATTCTGGCTAACATGGTGAAACCCCATCTCTGCTAAAAGTACAAAAAAAGAAAAACAAAAATTAGCTGGGCGTGGTGGTGGGCGGCTGTAGTCCCAGCTACTCAAGAGGCTGAGGCAGGAGAATGGCGTGATCCCCGGAGGCGGAGCTTGCAGTGAGCCGAGATGGCACCACTGCCCTCCAGCCTGGGGTGACAGAGCGAGACTCCGTGTCAAAAAAAAAAGAATTGAGATATGCTGTAAGTGCACAATATGCGTGAATTTCAAAGCTTTTATATAAAAAAGAAAAAAATATCATGAATAGTGTTTTAATATTTAGTACATGTTAAAATGATAGTTTGGAGTCTATATTAGATTAAATAAAAATATTAAAATCAATTTCACTTCTTTCCTTTTACTTTTTTTAATGTGGCCAGGAGAAAATTTTAAATTTTATTCGTGGGTCACATTTCTGGCTTGCATTCTATACTGATTGGATAGTGCTGGAAAAGAGGATTGATATATTAAACAAGGGCTGTAGGTGGTGTTTTTCCTGGGAAATCCTTTACAAATCTTCACATAGTATAAATACATTTTCTGTGTAAGAGCAGAGCAACTTATAATGAGAAGGTACTTTTGGAGACCCAAAACCTGAGGATAAAGGAATTACCTGTTCAAAATACTATTATTTAAAAACTTCATAGGTTTGACTCAACATTATCTTTGGGAAAAGCCCATATTTGGTTTAGGAAATCTTTTTAGTGTACCTTGTGTTATACAAATAATCAAATAATAGAAGAGAGGGCTTGAATGGAGGAATCTCTTACCCTACCTGGTATTGGAAACTGAAAGTTTGCTTTTCTGAATTGTTGAGATTATTGTGGTGTTAAGATTGTTCTCTTTTCTCGAGAAAGGAGCTAGGGGACAAAAACAGGAAGAGGAGGCTGAGACCCAGGGGAAGAGGTTCTGAGGACAAAGGTGGCCCAGCAGCACAGCATGGCAGTCAGCTGGGAGCTGAGGAGGGAGCTGGCTCTAGGGGACCCCTTACAGTGGGACTTGAAGAGAAGTGCCAATTAATAACCAATGTTAAGCTCTTCTCCCTTTCTGCCTAATAATTCATTTTTTATATTTTCAAATCTGTAGCAAAGTCAGGCATTGGGATTGGGCTTGGCTCTTCCTTGAAGAAAGAAAGAACTGCATCCGCATTTTAAAGGATTGCAGCACATTCATTAAATCCTCCACTTTCTTCCAGCTCCTTTGTAGTGCTATTTGTTTCAACACAAGTGTTTAAAATAAGACACACAATTTTAATACCTGTAGACTACCCACTATTGTCTTCCCTGAATCTTTTTCTATTGGCTCAAGAATGCAAAACTGTAGCAAGTCTCAAAGGGTTCATACTGTTGAAAGGTTCGCTGTAGATTAAAAATAGCACTGTAGTTTATCTTCAGCTGCTGGGGTATTGGTTTACTTTTCTCACAGAAACAGGCTTTAATTACAGAGCAAAGAATAAACTGGACTTGATTGCTCCCCGGAAAGACTGACATTTCAGTCTCTCCCACAAAATACTTATTGATGTTGATGTAAGAGGAAGAGAAGAGTCAGAATACAAAAGAGCTTTGTGTTGCCTGCAGTTGGGAGGCATCCTTTGTCTTCCCAACTTAGCAGTTTTGATATGGAAGTCAACACAAGATAAAAAATATAAAGCACAACATTGTCATTTTCACAATCTTTCTTTGTGACTGTACTTCAGAAAACACCCACAGTAAGACAATTGATGTTTTTGAGCTGCTGGAGAAAAAAGGAAAGCAAAGAAAACAGTCAACAAAACTGACCACATTTCAAATTCATACTTAGGAAAATATATTATTTACAATAATTATAGCTGCATTTTCCACAGATGTTGAAACACAGATGATGATTTAACATTCAAATGGGAGAGAAAAACCCTCATTCAAAATAATTGGTGACATGTAAACCCCCCTTCGAATGCAGTTTGGGATTAATTAAAATGTATATGCCGTGGTACATATCAAAAAAAAGAGAAAGTCCTGAGTATTCACAGCTAAAGAGACAGGGATTCTTTTCCCATCCCTAATATTTCCTTAGAGAAATATTCCTTGCAAGTAGGTAAACATCTGCTATTAGCTAGATAAAGAAGGTAGACAGCAAAGAATACTGTGTAAACAGAAGGAGATCCATCTAAAAATAATTCTTATGTACACAGATAAAGGGATCATGTTAGGAGCAACTGTCAGAGGGGCAATACAAACAGAGAGATTTTCATGGAGACATATACCTAGCTAGAAATATTTTCTGATTTTGGTAACAATTGCCAGCCTCTCAGCTTACTGGCTGGAGGAGATCTTACCTTCTTCTCTATTGTCATAGCAAACCCAACGATACAGAGTGTATGTGTGTGTGCGGGGGTGGCAGGGCAGGGGGCAGTAGAGAGGTGAAGTTTTCATTAATTCCAGAGAATTCAAAAGCAGAAAATTAAAAAAAAAAATTTTGCAAAATGAAAGAAAAATGAAATCAAACATGATCTTTAAGAAAATAAAAAGGCAATGTGAAAAATCTCTAAAATCCACATTGTTTCTTAGCATTCCTCAAGAGAATGTGATGTTGGTAGGAAGATACGTGGACTCCAAAACAAGAATTCACTCCCAGTCAGCCTAAAGCTAGTTCTTGGCACCCTCAAATCTTCATCGTTCTCAAGTGTACAGAAGGAATGCTTTAAATAACTCGTGAAAATGGCAAAGTAGAATTTCAGATTTCAAAACATTTCTGTGTGAAGCAACCCAAAGGAACAGCATCACAATCATCATTCTCTAGGAGCATTTCCCCCAAGCTCCATGGCAGTGCGCTAAGATACAACACAAAGCAAATGAAACCTAGGTATTCCTGTTTTTTGAGACTGCATCAACAATTACTTCCTTTTCAAACTGTGGCACTAAGTAAAGTGTCCTTTCATGAACTAGTAAAGCAAAACTTTGAAGATTAATAAAATCATTTTATAAATAAGAGGGCTATTAGTGATGTTTACAAGATATTCAATGTTGAGACCCATTTCAATGATAAATTCCTACAGGAAATTTAGTACTGCTAGAATTTATGTCCAATTAGTTTATTGAATGACATTGCAGCTATTGAACATGAGCATGAGAGACATTATTTATGTAATAGTAGGCTGATGAGATAAAACATAAATTGTTGAGATAATGAGTCCATTACTTTAGTGTAAATTGAGAAAATGGCTATAATTAAGAGTGATATTGATTATGAAACTTTCCCAGGTCAACTGACCTCAGAATGCACGACTGCCACATTCTGTCTGTCATTGCCATAGAATTGGCTGGATCAACCTTACAAGTGGAAAATCCACCCACAAGTGGGAAATCCACAAGGGAAAGATAGAATTGTCATTCTAGGGAGGTAACGTGGATTCCCACTTTCTGAAATAGTGCCATGGGTCTTAATTCACAGATGCTGCAGTCCCGTTATGATTACTCAACTCCCTAGGTTACAGTGGCTCAAATTCTGCCACTGGCATTTTAACCTGTGCCCCAACTGTTTTATTTGTCATATTGCCACCTGCGCACTAAGACCAAAACAGAGGGTATGGCTAGAAGCCATAATATTGGTGGCTCAGGTCAAAAAAGTCATGAAGTTCCATTGGGCTGCCAGTGGGAAGGGTTTATCTTTGAACTCATCTCAACATAATAACTTTCTTTTCATTAAGAGAGTTATGATAACGATGCCCCTAAAATAAGTGCCCTCCTGCAATAAACTTGCTTCTCCTGCCAGTCACTATCGTGGCCCACAGATATATATGATCTCCTTCAATTTGTAAGCAGCATTAACCACCTGAGAAGGCACATATGCTTTAATTCCTTGAACTTTGTATAATTTAAGCCCATGACCTAAGAAATACATTATAGATGCTTAGATGAGATGCCTGATCAGAACAAACAATGTCTCTCCTCTTCAACATTAATTTGTCATCATTTCTTTATGATATGTGGCAGATAGGGGAAAATACAAAGGAATATCAGATCAGGAAGATTTTAATTTGTCTTATATAACGGTCAAGAAGAGATCTCGTAGCTTGAAGCTTAGGTATGAGGCTTTGGAAAAGATAAACTTTTAAGAAGAGAAAAAATCTTAGAATCTGATCACAACATGAAAATGTTTACAGTTTCTTATATGGGGCTAACTAGCAAAATCAGCTCAGTTGCAACAGGTATCATAGGAATAAGCTAAGTAATTGAAATGCATCCTCTATGTTATCTTAAGTGTCTATACCAAAATCCACCAACAAAGAATGTTTTAGTGGTAATAAATGTTATAACTGTTAGTTATTGAAGGTTTGTTTTTCCCCAGAAAAAAAAGAAAGTTCTTTTTTAAAGTTGCAATTTTATGTTGGTCTTCTATAACTTCAGATGGTCTTGATCAAGCCACTTTACCTCATTGGACCTCAATTTCCATACCTATAAAGCAAAGAAAATGGTCCAGTTGATCTCTGACATTCCTTCTAGCACTAAGAACCTGATTCCAACACATTCCCAATTGCCAGTACAGTAACATAGTACAAAGTAAATGACAAGCATAGCTAAGATATTGAGATAATACTAATGTTTTATCTCCTTGTGACTTGTCAATTGTCTGTTAGTGAACACATGACATTCTGTGTAACAGAGAGCTACTAATTGCTACTTTACATGACAGAAGTGGACTCTTGTAAGGATATATTTGAAGAAGAGTATCTATACTTGGTAAGTAGAATGGACCTTGGTAGAGGTGCATATTCTTTGCCAGAAGTAGGTATGAAATCTATATTTTGGTGAAGTTAGTAGTCTATGAACTGATTCTGCATTCCTAAACTAAACCAAAAGATGCTCTTGTTTCAATGGCACTTATCCTGAATTAAAACTCAGATTACTCTGTATTTAAAATATTTATCAAATGTTAACTAAATATAAAATTATGATGAGAATGTGCAAAGATTTCAGCAAACCCTAATTTCTGTTTCACTGCATGAATTCATCTTTTTGTTGAAATGTTGTGAAGGTTCTGAATTGCCTCTACCTTCTGCAGCATAGTTAGCTGTGTTCATGGGGACAGAAAGGATACCAGGCTTATCCATCTCTTACAAAGCTAACAAATATCAAAGCCAATGAAGTCTGCTAAGGTTTGAGTGGTGGAAGGACTGAAATAATCGGTTGGTGTTTGTAATAAGAAAACAAGTCTAGTCTAACCTTTTAAATGATAAACTGGTTAGAATAAATAGCTAGATTTCTAGGAGTTGGAAGCAGGATTGCATTTGCAAAGCCTATACTAGAAAAGGAAATACATATATTTTTAAATTACACTTTTAATGACCATTTCTGCCCATCTTTATAACCCTACATAGCATGAACTTGAGCAAATGAGGATGGAGATTTCAACCTTAATCAAGCCCTAAATACTGGCAAAACTCTTCTTGGATTCATGGCAGGTCTTTTTGCCTGTTTCTAAATAGAAAAGAAAAAAGCAGCCTATTTGTTGTGCTCTAGAAGGATAAATCAGGATCTGATTACATAGTTTAGTTGGCAAATTAATTCATGAATTTTCCAACATTTTTAAAAGCACTCGTGTTGAAGTGCTGAACTCCTGCCCCTGGTGAAACTTTCAGAGCCCTTTTGAGACACACAGATACAAAGAGAAAATATGTAAAATAATGAGAAGCATTTTCATGATATTTAGCGGTATTTGTTTGCTCCTCAGAATTCTATTAATTTAAGAGAATGACTTGCAACTGTTACTACATTAAGAATCTTGGCAAGCACCAGAATATAATTATTTCTGCCATAGCACTGACACACACAAAAGAAAGGAACCGATTCATGGACCCTGTATACGTATTTCTGGCTATTTTTATTTATATTATTGTGATTTACAGTTTCCAGAAATTTGCCTCCATTCTTCCTCCACACTCAAGAAGGAAGTATACCCAAATGGCATTGCATTTCTGACAATTGGTATTCCACTGAAAAGCTAGTCCTAAATTGGATATCTGATTCTTAAGGAAAGCCGTTAATAAATTCTTAGCATCTGCCTTATGGATATCCCAAACGGGTAGCTGTTTTGATAGTATTCATCAATGTTTGATTGATAACTAAAAAGGATAATTCTTTATTGTATTGGATTGTCCTGAGCATTTTAGGATGCTTCTCATCCCTCACCCCACTTCCTTTGAATCCCTAAATGCCAGTAGTCACTGTAACTACCCAACACATCCCATTTCCCAGCTTTTTCTATGGATGTCTATTTGAAGATGACTGCAAATAGATCAAGCTTCAAGAATGATATTGAGGTTATCATGGGGTATTCTGTGGGAGGGGAGCTATACTAAGCTTTCTCTTATGCTTTCTCTACTAATAATGTAGAATGTGAAAAATTCAAAATGCCTCCTCTTCCTAGGGCCTTCAGCAATATGGACTTATATTGTTAAAAATAATTGTTCTTTGTGTGCTGGTTTGTGACTAAGTTAAAGAAAAATTAAATAATAGCACTCTCTTTACTGGCTGCCAAGTGAATTACCTCTCTTTCCTATCTCCAAAGGACCTTCCTAGGAGGAGTCAGATAAAAGAGTTATTTCCAGAATATCTGTTCCTCAAGACACAGGTATGTGTTGTCCTGAGGACCAAGGGAAACTTCTGTGATGACTACTTTACGAAGTATTTTTAGAAACTGAGTCAGCAAAACAGAAAGTAACTGAAGAAGTGAGGTGTATTAGTCTTTTCTTACACTGTTATAAAAAACTATCTGAAACCAGGTAATTTATGAAGAAAGGAGGTTTAATTGACTCACAGTTCCGTAGGCTATACAGGAAGCATGGCTGGGGAAGTTTCAGGAAACTTACAGTCATGGCAGGAGGTGAAGGGGAAGACAGCATGTTTTCACATGGCAGCAGGAGACAGAGTGTGTGAAGGGGGAAGTGCTACACAGTGTCAAACAACCAGATCTCATGAGAACTCATCTACTATCATGAGAACAGCAAGGGGGAAATCTGCCCCTGTAATCAAATCACCTCCCACCACATCTCTCCCCCAACCCTGGGGATTACATTTCAACATGAGATTTGAGTGGGGACACAGAGCCAAACAATATTATGGGGACAGATGGAGACAGGGATCACAGTTTAAGCTTCTATTACCTGCCTAGCTCAGTAAACTGAATTGACAATTATCAAAAGATTAGGGTTTGCAATAAAGCTGGGAATTTACTTAATAACAATATACTAATATCAGACAATGTACAAACATACGTAGACAACAGCACTTTGGTTATATAAAACATTGCTTTCTAAAGTTACTCACACTGTCCCAACCCCCAACCCATTCTTTTCTCATTCTTTATTTGTCCTATGAGACAGAGTGTTTGTTCTGTTGCCCAGGCTGGAGTGCAGTGGTATGATCATTGCTCATTGCAGTCTTGACCTCCAGGGCTGAAGAGATCCTCTCACCTCAGCCTCCAGAGTAGCTGGGACTACAGGCACACAACACCAAGCTTGCTACCTTTTTTTTTTTTCAGATGGATTATCACTCTGTCATCCTGGAGTACAGTGGTATGATCTTGGCTCACTGCAACCTCTGCTTCCTGGGTTCAAGTGATTCTCTTGCCTCAGCCTTTCAAGTAGTTGGGACTACAGGTGCGTACCACCATGCCTGGCTAATTTTTGTATTTTTAGTAGAGACAGAGTTTTGCCATGTTGCCCAGGCTGGTCTCGAACTCCTGACTTCAGGTGATCCACCGCCTTGGTCTCCCAAAGTGCTGGGATTACAGGCATGAGTCACTGTGCCTGGCCACTTGGCTACTTTTTAATTTTTTTATTTTTTAAGAGACAGAATCTCACTATGTTGTCCAGGCTGGTCTTGAACTCCAGAGATTAAGCAATCCTCCCATCTTGGCCTTCCAAAGTGCTGGGATTACAGGCATGAGCCACCACACCTGGCATCTTATTCTTTCTTCTCCCCTACATACCTCACTCTGCAGTTTTCCTTCCCCTCTTTAGACTTCTGATTCTACCTGTTTTCCCTATGGGACTGCTTCAGTGGTCTCCAACCCAAACTCTGATTCCCTTCTGAATCATGAATTTCTTAGGACTTTTCCCACGAATCCTATAATTCTAACCTCTCTATTCTCTTATTTGCTCGCCTTCTTGCACTCTCTCTCTCTCTCCTTGACTGTTTTTAAAATTGTCTAGGTTTTTATAATTTACAAAGCAGCTTTGCATGTACTCTGACATTTAATCTTCATTCCCAGTGAATTGGTCATAATTATCACTTCTATTTAGTAAGTGGAAAAATGGAGGTCTAGGGAGGCTAAAGTGATTTTCCCAACATCATTCATTATTAATAGCAGAGTCAGGATTTAAATTCAGAAATTTTGATTTTTAATGATATCTAATTGCCTAGAAGTTAAATAATGAATTTTTTTGTTTCTGTGTTTTCCCACGACTTTTTGAAATTTGGGAAAGAATTTTTAAAGAAAAAATGTGACTCAGTCTCTTACCTTGATATGACACACAACGTAAAGACAACTGGATTACGTAGCTAAAATAGACTCTATCCTCCTGAATACCAAAGTGAAGTCAGATTCTCTCACTGAAGCTAATATTCATAAAAGAGCAGAATTGGGAAGGCTGTAATCGTCATCTAGTTGACTGTACATCTCAGAGATAAGGAAACCTGTGGCAGAGACAATACTATAAATTCACTAACTTATTTTATACTTTCCTTGGACATGCAAAAAGACTGATTTGCTAGCCCTCCTTGAACCTATTTGCTACTGAGTTCTATTCAGTGGAGTAGGCAGAAATGGGGTACCTCACTTCCAGGCCTAACCTTAGAATGTATTGTACAATCTTCTCTCTTTCTCTCTCTGTCTCTGTCTCTGTCTCTGTCTCTGTCTGTCTCTCCCAGAAGTCTGCTAAGATAAAAGGGAAGGACTCTTTTGCCAGAAAAAGTTGCCTAGAAGAGCATTGGACTTTATGGGAGTGAGAAATTTTTTTATATATATATATTTATTTATTTAGAGACAGGGTCTTACTCCTTTGCCCAGCTGGGGTGCAGTGGCATAATCTTGGCTCACTGCAGCCTCAAACTCCCAGGCTCAAGGGATCCTCCCACCTCAGCCTCCCAACTTGCTGGGACTACAGATATATACTACCTTGCCTGGCTTGAGAAGCCAGGTATTATTGTATTAAACCTTGGAAATTCTGTGGGATTATTTGTCACCACAGCATAGACTAGCCTATCTTGATGGATAAATAAACTGAAGTTCATAGCTATTTAGTAGCTTGCTTAGATTTACTCAGGGAGTAAACTATTTGCTTCTGGTGGTGATACTAGGCAGGTGCCCCTAGTCAAATCATTTTTACAAATACTCATCTGTGTTAACATAGACCCAGGCCTATAAATATTATTTTTATTGATCTAAATACAGATGAACTCACTTCAGTCTATGTTTTCAGAGATCCACTGTTACATACATATGTATTTCAGTACATAGGAAAAGGCCTAGAAATCATGGTGGGGAAAGGAAAGGGATGGAACTGAGGGGAAGAGGTCAGGAGGAGAGGGAAACAGTGATGTTTTAACATTACCAGCTGTATAATTTAAATGTTTTTGCAATGAAAATGTATTCATGTACTACTTTGAATATTTAAAATAGAAAGAAAAAAAGAAAAATCCTGGATCAGCATAATTACTCCTGCAACTGCTATGCTCAGTCTTTCAACACCTATTGAAATCCTGTCAACCCTTTAAAGCTCACTCAAATGCTGTCCACTCCCTTGATGTTCTTCCTAAACCTTTCCAGAAGGAATGATATTTCTTTCCTCTAAACACCTGCAGAACTCAGTGGCTGCTTATGGAGGCACTGCCTTTGTCTTTGTCTTGTATTTGAGTTATGTGGACACACATTCTATTTCCTTATTTGATAGAACTTTTCTGAAAAGTAGAGACTATATTGCTCTTCATCAGAAAAATTGCACTAAAATAAAAATCAGGGGATTTCTGGAATGGCAAAGTAAATACCTTGGCAAATCTCCTCCTCAAGGAGAGAGGATAAAACTGGAAAAGACTGTTAAAAAACAACGATTTTAGGACTCTAGGCATACAACAAATTGAGATGCATTTATTCAAGAAAGGTTACTGAACTCCAGGTGAAAACAGTGAGAGTCTGTGATGTTATAACCTGGGTTACTCCATCCCTCAATTATACCACCTCCAGCTCCATAGCCATGGCAGTTCCACCGTAACTGGGAAATCCATAAAAACCAGCAACTTCCCTGCCAAAGGAGGCTAACTTCACTTAGAGGCGAGCATGGAAAAAAATCCAGGATCCCAAAACAACCCAAGGGCCTATTGATAGATGAATAATCAATACATGGCAGTATGTCCATATAATGGAATACTACTCAGCAATAAAAAAGAATGACTTATTGCCACAGGTAGTAACAAGAATAGCCTTCAGAATAATTTCTCTAAGTGAAAAAAGCTAGACAAAAATGTATGCATACTGTATGAGTCCATTTACATGAAATTCTAGGAAATGCAAACTAATCTACAGTAACAGCGGTTCAGTGGGGATGGGGTAGTGAAGGATGAGGGAGGAACTCCAAGGACATGAGAAAACTTAGGGGGAGTAATGAATACATTCACTATCTTATAGTGATTGTTTTACAGATGTACACATTTGTCAAATCTTTAAAAATTATACACTTAAGTGCAACGTATTATATTTCAATTATATCTTAATAAAGATGTGTTTAAAATTCTTTGCCTTGAAAATTGTTGAGTTAAATTGATTCTCCCAGAAATCTCTCTCATGTGTAGCCTGTGGCTTTATTTCCCCTTTGGTGCAAAGCTTTGCTCTCCCAGGGGTACGTAAAAAGCTATAAGGAGCATGTGTTTAGAGGAAACAGAATAACTGCACTTAAAAAATGGTGATTCCATGCTTTACAAATGTAAACAAGGAATGTTAGAACTAGAATTCAATCATCTAGTCTAGACTTTCCTATTACACTCGAAACTTAGAGAAAAGTTCTGGTTGAGGTCTATAGGCAGCAAAGTAGACTTGAAGACCTGCTTTTTGTTGTGAACTACTGGAAAACACAGAAATTGAATATTCACTTTATCATTCACTTTGGACATTTCTATTTAGAAGAACTGCATAATAACCACACTAAAAATACAGTCTTTTTAAACGCTCATTGGCTTCTGACAAATGCAAGCAATGTCAAACCTGTATTTTAAGATGTTATCTATTTAAACATTCTTTCCCCTTTTCATTCTAATTGTTTTCATATAGTTTAAATTATTGCAGAAGGTTCTTTGAATCTCTGACAGCCTAAACCAGCTGTGTTTGCTGGTGAGGGTGAAGATAGAAACAATATTTACTAGCAAAATCAAAATCAGACTTTAGAGGGAAAAAATCAATCGGCAGCAATGGAAAGAAGAGCATTTGCCATTCTAGAACAGTTTCTGAACTCTAACACTGGTTTTACCCTTGGCCTAAGACATCCAGATCCAAACTACAAGAGAGGAGGGGCCACTTCATGTAAATTTCTATGGATAACTACCAAGAGGCCCAGGGAAGAATGCCTTTCCTTGCTCTTAAATTGAAGCATCAATGATGCTCCCGTCTCCCTGGCACAGTGGGAAGAATATAGGCATTGAAGTCAGGTAAAACTGAAATCACCTCTTGAATTCTCCACTTGTGGATAATTTTCTATCTATTCTATGGTTTCCTCATCTGTAAAACAGAGGTAATAATGTCTACTTTATTTATAGTGGAATTGTTATGAAATTTGGAAATAATATACATCAATTCCATTTTACAGAACCAGACACATACAAGTGACATATGGACACTCCCTAAATGATAACTGTTATTATTTATTATTTTAAGACTTAGCACATAACCGTGAAAAGAGGCACTGCTGGGTGGAGGAGGAATGTACGTCCTGCACTTGGCGATTCTTTTCAATCACACCAGGGCTCCTGATATTTGTCCCTCAGCTTCCAGCTGTTTCCTTCTGCTATACCTGATGCAGTATAAGAAAATATCTCTGCAGGTTTCTGCAGAGGCAGCCAGCACTTAGGTTGTGAATCTTTCCTTGAGTTGGGTGAGAAGTGATTTTTTTTTCCTTTCATACTTAGAAGGACACGCTGCTCTCTCTAATACAGAGTAGAATTGCACTGACTTTGAGATCTTGATGAATTCCTTTGATTTTTCTTTCGTAAATGAACAATGCAGTTTACACAGATGCAGTGACTCCTTCAATTTTATTTCCTTAGACCTTTGTAAATATTTTTCTCATAGTACTTATCACAACTCATTGTGGACGTTAGCTTATGCTGCTAATAGTACATTCAGAGCTAAATTTTGAGTTTCTCAAGGACAGGGCGTATCTTCTTTTGTGTGTCTACAGCACATAGCACAGAGTCTGCAGGTAGATAAAATTCTATAAATATTTTTGGAGTTGACTATCAGGAATCTCAACTATTCATGATCAAATCAGCTTATTTCTCCTTTAGAATATGAGAAGTGTCTAAAGTTTCTGTGGGCTACATGACAAGCACAGTGCTCTGGTGGCTGCCTCCAATTAACTGGAGCAGATCTAAAAGTTGGAAAGCAACTTCTTATAGAGTAGGAATTTACACTTGAAAGAGTGTATCTACCTCTTATAAGAAGGATATGCAAAGATATGTTTGTATCACAGTTGGCAATGACTGAATACTATACAGTTAAATAATATGTTGGACTTGTTGGATGGGGGAGGGGATGTAAGTGGGAACAAATCCTCTGAAGTTAGTGTGAGAAAACTGATGAATTGGCAACAATGTTTAGTCTGTCACATATAAAATACATAATATTCCTAAAGAGAACCAGGCTGTGTTAATACACGACTTTATAAAGCATGCATTTGATTATTTAGCAACCCATCTGAGGATCTTACAAAAATCAGTCGTGTGTATTTTTATGAGGCATGTCTTATTAAGTGTACCTTTCAGCTCAGAACTTTATAAAACAAAAGAAATTTAACTAAGAAGCCCTGAATCTACCCACTGGGGTCCTCTATTTATTAATAAAAAACAGTTAACTTCAGTGTAACTGATTTAGGCAGAAGTCTGAATTTGTTAGTTGCATGGGAATAAAAGGATATTATTCTACTAATAACTGCTACTAACTGTACCCAGTCAAAGCTTTCTTTCCAGCTGATGGAAGATTCCCTTAACAATCCTCATCCAATTCTATTTCCTTTTTCATCTCTTTCAATTAGTAGAACAGTCTCATTTTGGCTCATTAAGATTCTGTCTTATTCATTTTCATATGCAGTTTAAAGACATTTTTCCTCCTCTCCCCATCTCCATCTCCTGCCTGCAGTCAGCACAGGCCAAATACATGCATCTAGAGTGAGTGAGGTGTTGGGCTTACCCTCACCTCTCACCTCTCCACTCACCCTCACCTGTCTCTCCCCTGCTTACGGCAGAGCCACAGAACAAGAGAATTGAGAGATAGCCTCCTTTAACATGACTACAAATCTCAGATGCTATTGGAAAGCTGTTCCTTTACTATAAAGGTTAAAGAAACCAAAAACTACCCTGGTTCTCTTGTAGCTATGGTACCTAGGTGACCTAATTGTGGCTAACGAGAAATAAGGAAAAGCTTGTTATGTGGATTCTGAGAACACTTTTATTTTCCTGATATAAATAATACACTTTGCTGTTCTCTCCTATTCCCAGACTTCTTCCTTCCTTCAGTGTGCACCTGATGCCTGGGGTTAACATAGCCACCAGAGGGAAAGGCTGAGAGAATTTCAGAACCATTGAGATATGGAACCAAGGGCAATAGCAACTTCCCACGAGACATCTTGTTAAATGAGGAAAAATAAATCTCTATTTGTTAAGGCCACTGAAAAGTAGGCTTTGTATTACTTGCAGCCAAATAAAGCATTTTTTATTTATTTATTTATTTATTTTATTTTATTTATTAATTTTTTTTTTTTTTGAGACGGAGTCTCACTCTGTCACCCAGGCTGGAGTGCAGTGGTACAATCTTAGCTCAGTCTGCCTGCTGGGTTCAAGCAATTCTTTTGCCTCAGCCTCTCAAGTGCTGGGACTACAGGTACCCACCACCACGCCTAGCTAATTTTTTGTATTTTTAATAGAGACAGGGTTTCACCGTATTAACCAGGATGGTCTCAGTCTCCTGACCTCGTGATTGGCCCACCTCAGCCTCCCAAAGTGCTGGGATTACAGGCATGACCGCGTGACCTACCTCACCCGGCCCCAAAAGCATTTCTAACTGATAAACTGCCCCTGGGTATGTATTACTTGTCTCCTTGATTGGCCATAGCCTGATCCACTTGTCATCCACAGGCTTTGTATAAGAAGAGTGGCTTTGGCCAATTAATTGCCAATCAGCCCTGCAATTAATTGCCTTACTTCTAACAGTGTTGCTGGGGATTTGTAGCCCCTTGAAAGTTAGTTTGCATCTGCTAGCTAATCCCCAGCTGGCGGCATCTTGCCTGCTTCCTCTATTCTCCATGTCTCTTTGCCATTCTCTATGGCACTTCCCCATCACATGCACCTTCAGCAGCTTCCCAGCCTTAGAGCCTCCAAGCATTGGTGAATCCCATCTTCTGTACCTCTGGAGCACCAGGAACTTTAGAGAGCCAACCCTGGCCATCTTCACATGTGGCCACCCACCCCATACCATCTCTTGAGTGCTGATGAAAACCTGACTATAAGGAAGTTCCAGGGGCTAAGCAGACAGGCAGACTGCTGGATAAACATCAATCTTTCCACTTCTGTGGGAGTGATTATCTTGGAGCCTTCCTTACCCCTTCCGTGACCCCCTCACCTCACCCCATTGCCTAGGGAACTTAGGAAAAGGAATATCTTTTGTTCATTAACAATGTACTCTCCTCTCCCTACCAAAAGGGGACCTCTGCACCTTTCTCTCTACTCTCTTCTTATATCTACCAGAGTCAAATGAAGGCAGGGGTGAGGGATGATGACATCGGCAGTTCTGCTGATCTGGCATTGCCCTCGGGGTGGTCGAGGCAAGACAGCAGGGATAGCCCTATGAAAGGGAAAGTCTCCAAACTAATTTGTAATGTTCACAATTTAGTGGTTTTTGTTTTCCGTTGTGCACCTTGGTCTCCAATTCTGACAACACCTAATACTATCCTAAGCATTCACAGCATAATATATATTTTTATGTCAATGGACCCTGGATACTTCTCTGCTTCCACCTTGAACACTACTCCATATTGCACGTCATTTTTCTCATATCAGCAATGAGAATTTAAATATTAAAATTCTCATCCTATTTGTCTTCAGTTTCTTGAAGTTCAGTTTTGAGCACATATAAGAGTTCATGCTTCATATAGAGAGTATAATGATTGATCATCTGTATATCTATTGCTCTGCTCCTGCCAACTATATCATGAACCTGCAAAATGCTGCACCATTGCAAACATGCTCTGCTAGTGCCTGCTGTGAGAAGTCTTCCGTAGTGAGCCCGCTGCAGCCTCAGTACCAAGGGTGTTTATAGAGCTTGTCTTCAAGTATCCAAAGAACATATTTCAGAGTCCTCCAGGATCCACATAACCTGGAGGACTCTTAACCTTAAGTACTTTCTTGATCTTTTTTTTTTTTTAGTTGGTTTATTTTCTTTGTGGCCCCCACCCCAACCCTACCACAAACACACATTGTTCCTGTGGCAGCTGTAGGATAAGGGTAAAAGCATTCCTTTTTCAGCCTTGCTGAGGTTTGCTGGGCAACAATTTCATGCCCACTTTTATTTCTCTTACTTGTACTGGCCAATCCTTTCACTCATAAACTAGTCAGACAGCAAGCAGAAGAATTCAGACAACAGCAAAAATCATAAAACCTTTTTCTTTTCATTAGAAAAGAGAAATATTGGTTGATTCAGTTCAGACTGAAGTTGAGTGCTTGAGCCATTCCAATAAGTTGGAAAGCACTCTTTTCCAACCTTTACCATTTTCAAACTGCTTATAAAGGGTTGTCTAGGCAAAATATTGGAGGAATGTTTACTCCCCACCAGGAGATTATAATTTATTGAGTATTCAAAAAGAGTAACAATGACATTCAGAAATTCTAGTCATCTATATAAATATGTTTAATTTTCTTCAATAGGAAATCTAAGGAAAGTAGCAGGAACTGCTAGTGAATTTAGAAAAGCTTTTATTTCTTCTGTTATGTAAAACAAGTACTGATCATAAAATCTAAATCTTATTCAGGCCATTCAGCTGTCTGCTTAGATGATAATGATGAGTAAATGTTTGTCTCATGTTCAAGAAAGATGCTTGATTTGATACATTAGTTACAATGGGATAGTAATTTTTATTATTTTATTTTTTCTTTTAGCAGGATAAATAATTACTTGCTAATCTTTGTTTTCTCTGTTTGATGTCTTTTTAAAAAATTATTTTCGATAGATTCCACTTATATTATTATTTATTTTATTTTGTTTTTGTTTTTGTTTTTGAGATGGAGTTTAGCTGGTCGCCCAGGCTGGAGTGCAGTGGCGTGATCTCGGCTCACTGCAGTCTCCGCCTCCCGGGTTCAAGTGATTCTCCTACCTCAGCCTCCCAAGTAGCTGGAATTACAGTAGCCTGCTATCATGCCTGACTAATTTTTTGTATTTTTAGTAGAAATGGGATTTCACCATGTTGGCCAGTCTGGTCTCGAACTCCTGACCTCAGGTGTTCCACCCACCTCAGCCTCCCAAAGTGTTGGGATTACAGGTGTGAGCCACCACGCCTGGCCTCTGCTTATATTAATTAACAGACTTTGTGGGAGTGCGAGTTTCTACCCAAGCTTTAGCTGCGAACACATGAAAAGGACAAGAGTCCTGAAGTTTGCTGACAACAAAACCAATGACAAAGCAAGAGTTTTTGGTGTCACACATACATTGTGGTTTGTAAGTCATAATGGCTTTCCAAATTTGTATTTTGGTTAATTCATTCTTAGCAGAGTGACTGTGTAACTCACTGAATTCCAGGATACTTGTTAGGTGGTTCCTGTAATCTCTGCCCACCTTTTTTCTGCAGTCTGAAATCTTTTTCTAATCCATTCATTTCTTCCCCTATGGACTTTTAGCCTCATTACTCTGAGAGGGGGTGATACTCTCAGTGTTTCCAGTTTTTTCTTCAGGTCATCTATGATGCTAAGAAAGAACACTACTCAAATCTTTAAAGGAAACCTCAGATGTGGGAGCCGATGCTTAATGGGAAGATTGGATCCCACCAAGGTGAGTTTTGATTTCTTCATTATTTTTCCTAAATCAGATGATGATGATGATAGGAGTAATAGACTTGTAAATGTTCTGTCTCATTTCTCCGATTTGTATACATAGAAGATAAAGAAAAAAACTTGATAAGGCAACCACAAAGCAAGTGTCTAAGAAGAAACTGCTGTTGAACATAAAAGATCAGAGGATTTAATTTTTCCTGACAACCCGTAGAAGCAGAG
This sequence comes from Pongo pygmaeus, assembly GCF_028885625.2. Classification (NCBI taxonomy): domain Eukaryota; kingdom Metazoa; phylum Chordata; class Mammalia; order Primates; family Hominidae; genus Pongo; species Pongo pygmaeus. The sequence goes on along the minus strand of NC_072386.2, from coordinate 49,779,117 downwards.
TAATCGAACCTGCCTCCTGCTTAGTTCATCCACTTTCCCTATCTGCTTTCCAGAGTCTCACCTTAGCCTTGACTTGGCCAATGGCTGTTTTCTAAGGTGACTACTAAAGAATCGAGTCTACAGTACTAACTGTTCCATAAGGCCACTAATATATTCTGACACATTTATTGATTTAAAACTATGTGTATTTACAAAACCACCCAAAAAATCCAGTAGAGGTTAACGAGATAAGGGTTTTCAAGTGTATTATATGTTATATTTCCTAGAAGAAATTACATCTAGGGAAAGCTGTTCATGTTTTACTACTTTGACTTTGCCTTCTTTCCATTTTAACTTGCTCCTACCTGATAAATATCAGCAATTCTCTACTCATGCCTTCAGTTTTAGTACTCCTTTGGGAGACCAGCAAAGCAGCTGTGTAATGGAACAAAGTCAGGGAGAAACTAATAATGTTCACCTGATAGCTTTCTTCATGTTGGGGGTACCTCCTGGCTTCCATTTATTTCCCCATCAATAATGCTTGATTAAAATAATAGGAGTCTACTTTCAATGCTTAAGTTATTCTAAGCATTGCTTTCTATTCTGAAGAAAACGCTAGTGATTTTTGACGGGGATTACAATTTAACTATTTCATAGTCCCCTTAAAATGTTATTTTAAGAAATATTTGTTTTATTTACATTCAAGCCCAGAGAAAGTCATCTCAGACAAAAAGGCAACAACTGCTGGTGTTTCGTGCTTTGAGGGACATTCTGAAAGCTCATTACTGATTCACTATTCCTCCCCTACCAATCATCAAGGTGTTTGTAGTTCCACCATTACTTATTCCTTGGGTTCTTTTCTGTTTAAATGTCCTTCAAAAGTTTCCAGTTAAAATGCAACTACTCTTGGAAGGATTATACATTAAGCATTTATTACCAAGCACTTTAGCAAGGCTCTGGGGGGTTGAGACCTAACACTGCCATATGAGGCTAGGGGTGAGCAGCAGAGAAGTGGTGGGAACTGAAGCTTGAAGGTGCCATGTTCAGGTTTTGATACCTCACAGATTTGCTGAGAGCCCATCCAGCTTCTCAGTATCTTCAAACAATCTGAAATATTTGCTCGCTCAAAAATATTTCATATGTGAATTCTTTTATTTATTCACTTATTTCAATTTAATTTATTTCTACAAATATTTGTTAGGTATAGTCATGTGCCAAACAGCATGCCAAGTTCTGGAATAAGGAAAGCAGGTGCCCTGCTCTCAGGAAAAAAAGTGACAGCAAGTTAGAAGGAGGAGAAATAATAAGCTGTTTATTCTGTTTGATGGATCAAAAACACATAGAAGTGATGGCATTTGATTTTAGCTCGATTGAGAAGTGAGTAGACAATACAAGAAAGGATGTTTCAGGCTGAGGCAACAATATGGAGGTACAGAATTGGAGGATTAAAAGTCTATGGCTCTTTTGAGAATGCTCTGCTCTCTGGTGTGGCTTCAGGTCTGGGTACACAGAAAGATGCAGTGGGAGAGATCATTCAATCACGAACTGTTGGGAGTTTTCTATGTGCAAGGCATTTGACTATGAAGTGACACTGTATATAAAGGGTAAGTTGCAGAGCAACACGTGCATGTACACACACATTCACAAAACTGTCTACTTTTCTTAAAACTTTCTATGCCAGAGCAGGTATTTCTCTTCATCTTTTGAACTTCTAGAAGTAGCGAGGATAAACAAATGGGTAGGTGTCAAATGGTGCTCTCGAGTGAAATCACATCTGGGGCCTCAGTGTGCTCCAGAGAAGCACATGAGAAATAACTTGGAAATAGCCTGGAAAACTTTTCTTCCCTCACTGAGGAGGACCTTATAGATGCTCTGCAGAAATGTACATCAAAGTAAACGTTACTATAAGTCTGAAAACTCTCATTCACTCAGTTAATAAAAATAAAGCAATGGTGTACTATGTACTAGAAAACAGGTTTAAAGCAGGGGATAGAATGGTAAGTAGAGACTAGAGTCATGAGAGAAACATACACAAACCGATAACAACAGTAGTTGAGTAAGGGCAATAGTTGCAATGGAAGATACACTAGAAGCCCAAAGAATGTTTCATTCTACTTATGAAGGCCAGGAAAGACTTCCTAGAGAGTCAAGAAGCAAACTGAATTTTGAAAGATGAGCAAGGCTTTCTCATGATCAAAAGGAACGGGGAGACAGTCCACATACGCAAAGGCAGAAATTGCAGAACTTATTTGAAGAATTGCAAGTAGTTCAGGAGAACTCAACTGGATAAGAAGATAGAGTAGTAAGAAAAGAGAAATAAGGCTAAGAGACGAGTAAGAGAGAAATCTTGAAGGACCTTATGTGACATGCAAAGTAATTTAAATTTTATTGTATAAAAAATGGATTTCATTGAGAGGGGTTATGTATTCATGTGAGTGGAATTAACTTTTAATTGTTTTTTAAAATTTTTAATTGACAAGAATTTTATATATTGTATACAACATGACGTTTCAAAATATGTATACATTGTGAAATGGCTAACTCGACACAAGTTAACATATGTATGACCTCACATACTTACCATTTTTTGTGATGAAAACACTTAAAATCTACCCTTTTAGCAATTTTCAAGTATATAATACATTGTTAAGAACTATAGTCGCTGTATTGTACAGTAGATCTCTTAAATTTATTTCTCCTATCTAAAGAAATGCTGTGCTTTTTAACCACTGTGTCTCCAATTCACCCTCCCCATCCCCAGCCCCTGGTAATCACAATTCTACTTTCTACTTCTATGAGTTTCGTTTTTAAAATTCCACATATAAGTGAGATCATGCAATATTTGTCTTTTTGTGCCTGGCTTATTTCACTTAACAAAATGTCCTCCAGTTTCATTCACATTGCTGAAAATGACAAGATTTCCTTCTTTATTAAGGCTGAATAGTATTCTACAGTGTGGGTATATCACATTTTCTTTGTCCATTCATCCACTAATGGAATTTAGATTTATTCCATACCTTGGCGATTGTGAATAATGTTGCAATGGACATGGGAGTATGGGTATCTCTTTGACATACTGATTTCATTTCCTTTGGCTGTATACCCAGTAGTGTGATGCTGGATCATGTGGTAGTTCTATTTTTAATTTTTTGTGACACCTCTATACTATTTTTCATAATGCCTGTACTAATTTACACTCTTAACAACTGTGTGTAAGGATTCCCTTTTCTCCGCATCCTTGACAACACTTATTATCATTTGTCTTATGGATAATAGCCACCTTAACAGGTGTGAGGTGATAGCTCATTATGTTTTTTTAAATCATTTCATCAATTATTTATCTTTGTAATACTCTTTACTTGATATTTTTCTTTCAATTGACATGTGTCTGATGTTTCTATTTTAATGCCAGTGAAAAGTACAGGTTTGTAGGACTGTTTATATGGGTTTTTTTGTTTGGTTGGTTGGTTAGGCTTGCTTTTTTAATGTACTTTAAGTTCTAGGGTACATGTGCACAACGTGCAGATTTGTTACATAGGTATACATGTGCCATGTTGGTTTGCTGCACCCATCAACTTGTCATTTACATTAGGTATTTCTCCTAATGCTATCCCTCCCCCAGTCCCCCACCCCCCGACAGGCCCCAGTGTGTGATGTTCCCTGCCTTGTGTTCATGTGTTCTCATTGTTCAATTCCCATCTATGAGTGAGAACATGCGGTGTTTGGTTTTCTGTCATTGTGATAGTTTGCTGAGAATGATAGTATCCAACTTCACCCATGTCCCTGCAAAGGACATAAACTCATCCATTTTTATGGCTGCATAGTATTCCATGGTGTATATGTGCCACATTTTCTTAATCCAGTCTATCATTGATGGACATTTGGGTTGGTTCCAAGTCTTTGCTATTGTGAATAGTGCCGCAATAAACATACGTGTGCATGTGTTTTTATAGCTGCATGGTTTATAATCCTTTGGGTATATACTCAGTAATGGGATTGCTGGGTCAAATGGTATTTCTAGTTCCGGATCCTTGAGGAATGGCCACACTGTCTTCCACAATGGTTGAACTAATTTACACTCCCACCAACAGTATAAAAGCATTCCTATTTCTCCACATCCTCTCTAGTATCTGTTGTTTCCTGACTTTTTAATGATCTCCATTCTAACTGGCATGTGATGGTATCTCACTGTGGTTTTGATTTGCATTTCTCTGATGACCAGTGATGATGAGCATTTTTTCATGTGTCTGTTGGCTGTATAAATGTCTTCTTTCTAGAAACGTCTGTTCATATGCTTTGCCCAATTTTTGATGAGGTTGTTTATTTTTTTCTTATAAATTTGTTTAAGTTCTTTGTAGATTCTGGATATTAGCCCTTTGTCAGATGGGTAGATTGCAGAAATTTTCTCCCATTCTTTAGGTTGCCTGTTCACTCTGATGATAGTTTCTTTTGCTGTGCAGAAGCTCTTTAGTTTAATTAGATCCCATTTGTCTATTTTGGCTCTTATTGCCATTGCTTTTGATGTTTTAGTCATGAAGTCTTTGCCCATGCCTATGTCCTGTATGGTATTGCCTAGGTTTTCTTCTAGAGTTTTTATGGTTTTAAGTCTTACACTTAAGTTTTTAATCCACCTTGAGTTAATTTTTGTGTCAGGTGTAAGGAAGGGATCCAGTTTCAGCTTTCTACATATGGCTAGCCAGTTTTCCCAGCACCATTTATTAAATAGGGAATCATTTCCCCATTTCTTGTTTTTGTCAGGTTTGTCAAAGATCAGATGGTTGTAGATGTGTGGTGTTATTTCTGAGGCCTCTATTCTGTTCCACTGGTCTATATCTCTGTTTTGGTACCAGTACCATGCTGTTTTGGTTACTGTAGCCTTGTAGTATAGTTTAAACTCAGGCAGTGTGACTCCTCCAGCTTTGTTCTTTTTGCTTAGGATTGTCTTGGCTATGCAGGCTCTTTTTTGGTTCCATATGAACTTTAAGGTAGTTTTTTCCAATTCTGTGTAGAAAGTCATTGTTAGCTTGATGGGGATGGCATTGAATCTATAAATGATCTTGGGCAGTATGGCCATTTTCACGATATTGATTCTTCCTATCCATGAGCATGGAATGTTCTTCCATTTGTTTGTGTTCTCTTCTATTTCGTTGAGCAGTGGTTTGTAGTTCTCCTTGAAGAGGTCCTTCGTATCCCTTGTAAGTTGGATTCCTAGGTATTTTATTCTCTTTGAAGCAATTGTGAATGGGAGTTCACTCATGATTTGGCTCTCTGTTTGTCTGTTCTTGGTGTACAGGAATGCTTGTGATTTTTGCACATCAATTTTGTATCCTGAGACTTTGCTGAAGTTGCTTATCAGCTTAAGGAGATTTGGGGCTGAGACAATTGGGTTTTCTAAATATACAATTATGTCATCTGCAAACACAGACAAGTTGATTTCCTCTTTTGCCAATTGAATACCCTTTATTTCTTTCTCTTGCCTGATTGCCCTGGCCAGAAATTCCAACACTGTATTCAATAGGAGTGGTGAGAGAGGGTATCCTTGTCTTGTGCCAGTTTTCAAAGGGAATGCTTCCAGTTTTTGCCCATTCAGTATGATATTGGCTGCGGGTTTGTCATAAATAGCTCTTATTTTTTAAGATACATTCCATCAATACCTAGTTTATTGAGTGTTTTTAACATGAAGGGCTGCTGAATTTTGTCATAGGCCTTTTCTGCATCTACTGAGATAATCATGTGGTTTTTGTCATTGGTCCTGTTTATGTGATGAATTATGTTTGTTAATTTGCGTATGTTGAACTAGCCTTGCATCCCAGAGATGAAGCTGACTTGATAGTGGTGGATAAGCTTTTTGATGTGCTACTGAATTTGGTTTGCTAGTATTGTATTGAGGATTTTTGCATCAATGTTCATCAGGGATATTGACCTAAAATTCCTTTTTTGTTGTGTCTCTGCCAGGCTTTGGTATCAAGATGATGCTGGCCTCATAAAATGAGTTAGGAAGGATTCCCTCTTTTTCTATTGATTGGAATAGTTTCAGAAGGAATGGTACCAGCTCCTCTTTGCACCTCTGGTAGGATTCAGCTGTGAATCCGTCTGGTCCTGGACTTTTTTTGGTTGGTAGGCTATTAATTATTGCCTCAATTTCAGAGCCTGTTATTGGTCTATTCAGAGATTCCACTTCTTCCTCCTTTAGTCTTGGGAGGGTGTATGTGTCGAGGAATTTATCCATTTCTTCTAGATTTTCTAGTTTATTTGTGTAGAGGTGTTTATAGTATTTTCTGATGGTAGTTTGTATTTCTGTGGGATCAGTGGTGATACCCCCTTTACATTTTTTATTGCGTCTATTTGATTGTTCTCTCTTTTCTTCTTTATTAGTCTTGCTAGAGGTCTATCAATTTTGTTGATCTTTTCAAGAAACCAGCTCCTGGGTTCATTGATTTTTTGAAGGGTGTTTTTGTGTCTCTATCTCCTTCAGTTCTGCTCTGATCTTAGTTATTTCTTGACTTCTGCTAGCTTTTGAATTTATTTGCTGTTGCTTCTCTGGTTCTTTTAATTGTGATGTCAGGGTGTCGATTTTAGATCTCTCCTGCTTTCTCTTGTGGGAATTTATTGCTATAAATTTCCTTCTACACACTGCTTTAAATGTGTCTCAGAGATTCTGGTGCTTTGTATCTTTGTTCTCATTGGTTTCAAAGAACATCTTTATTTCTGCCTTCATTTCGTTGTTTATCCAGTAGTCATTCAGGAGCAGGTTGTTCAGTTTCCATGTTTTGAGTGAGTTTCTTAATCCTGAATTCTAATGTGATTTCACTGTGGTCTGAGAGACAGTTTGTTGTGATTCCTCTTCTTTTACATTTGCTGAGGAGTATTTTACTTCCAATTATGTGGTCAATTTTAGAATAAGTGTGACGTAGTGCTCAGAAGAATGTATATTCTCTTGATTTGGGGTGGAGAGTTCTGTAGATGTCTACTAGGTCTGCTTGCTGCGGAACTGAGTTCAAGTCCTGGATATCCTTTTAACCTTCTGTCTCATTGATCTGTTTAATATTGACAGTTGGGTGTTAAAATCTCCCACTATTATTGTGTGGGAGTCTAAGTCTCTTTGTAGGTCTCTAAGAACTTGTCTTATGAATTTGGGTCCTCCTGTATTGGGTGCATATATCTTTAGGATAGTTAGTTTTCTTGCTGAATTGATCCCTTTACCATTATGTAATGGCCTTCTTTGTCTCTTTTGATCTTGTTGGTTTAAAGTCTGTTTTATCAGAGACTGGGATTGCAACCCCTGCTTTTTTTTTTTTTTTTTTTTTTTTTTTTTTTTTGCTTTCCATTTGCTTGGTAGATCTTCCTCCATCCCTTTATTTTGAGCCTGTGTGTATCTCTGTACATGAGATGGGTCTCCTGAATACAGCACACTGATGGGTCTTGACTCTTTATCCAGTTTGCCAGTCTGTGTCTTTTAATTGGGGAATTCAGCCCATTTACATTTAAGGTTAATATTGTTATATGTGAATTTGATCCTGTCATTTTGATGTTAGCTGGTTATTTTGCCCATTAATTGATGCAGTTTCTTCCTAGCATCGATGGTCTTTACAATTCAGCATGTTTTTGCAGTGGCTGGTACTGGTTGTTCCTTTCCATGTTTAGTGCTTCCTTCAGGAGCTCTTGTGAGGCAGGCCTGGTGATGACAAAATCTCTCAGCATTTGCTAGTCTGTAAAGGATTTTATTTCTCCTTCACTTATGAAGCTTAGTTTGGCTGGATATGAAATTCTGGGTTGAAAATTCTTTTCTTTAAGAATGTTGAATATTGGCCCCCACTCTCTTCTGGCTTGTAGGGTTTCTGCTGGGAGATCCGCTGTTAGTCTGATGGGTTCCCTTTGTGGGTAACCTGACCTTTCTCTCTGGCTGCCCTTAACATTTTTTCCTTCATTTCAACCTTGGTGAATCTGCCAATTATGTGTCTTGGGGTTGCTCTTCTCGAGGAGTATCTTTGTGGAGTTCTCTGTATTTCCTGAATTTGAATGTTGGCCTGCCTTGCTAGGTTGGGGAAGTTCTCCTTGATATTATCCTGCAGAGTGTTTTCTAACTTGGTTCCATTCTCCCCATCATTTTCTCGTACACCAATCAAACGTAGATTTGGTCTTTTCACATAGTCCCATATTTCTTGGAGGCTTTGTTCATTTCTTTTTACTCTTTTTTCTCTAATCTTGTCTTCTCGCTTTATTTCATTAATTTGATCTTCACTGATATCTTTTCTTCCGCTTGATCTAATTGGCTATTGAAGCTTGTGCATGCATCCCGAAGTCTTGTGCTGTGGTTTTCAGCTCCATCAGGTCATTTAAGGTCTTCTCTACACTGGTTATTCGAGTTAGTCATTCATCTAACCTTTTCTCAAGATTTTTAGCTTCCTTGTGATGGTTTAGAACATGCTCCTTTAGCTCGGAGAAGTTTGTTATTATTGACCTTCTGAAGCCTACTTCTGTCAACTTGTCAAAGTGATTCTCTGTCCAGTTTTGTTCTGTTGCTGGCGAGGAGCTGCGATCCTTTGGAGGAGAAGAATCGTTCTTGTTTTTGGAATTTTCAGCCTTTCTGCTCTGGTTTCTCCCCATCTTTGTGGTTTTATCTACCTTTGGTCTTTGATGTTGGTGACCTACAGATGGGGTTTTGGTGTGGATGTCCTTTTTGTAGATGTCGATGCTATTCCTTTCTGTTTGTTAGTTTTCCTTCTAACATTCAGGCTCCCTCAGCCTCAGGTCTGTTGGAGTTTGCTAGAGGTCCACTCCAGACCCTGTTTGCCTGGGTATCACTAGCAAAGGCTGCAGAACAGCAAATATTGCAGAACAGCAAATATTGCTGTCTGATTCTTCCTCTGGAAGCTTTGTCCCAGAGGGCACCTGTCAGTATGAGGTGTCTGTCAGCCCCCACTGTGAAGTGTCTCTCAGTCAGGCTACACGGGGTCAGAGACCCACTTGAGGAAGCAGTCTGTCTGTGCTCAGAGCTCAAACGCCATGCTGGGAGAACCACTGCTGTCTTCAGAGCTGTCAGACAGGGATTTTTAAGTCTGCAAAAGTTGTCTGCTGTCTTTTGTTCAGCTATGCCCTGCCCGCAGACTTGGATCCTATAGAGGCCGTAGGCCTTACTGAGCTGAGGTGGGCTCCACCCAGTTCGAGCTTCCAGGCCACTTTGTTTACCTACTCAAGCCTCAGCAATGGCAGATGCCTCTTCGTCTGCCAGGCTGCAGCCTCGCAGGTCGATCTGAGACTGCTGTGCTAGCAGTGAGCAAGGCTCTGTGGGCATGGGACCCACCGAGCTAGGCACTGGAGGGAATCTCCTGGTCTGCCAGTTGCTAAGACCGTGAGCAAAGCACAGTATTTGGGCGGGAGTGTACTATTTTTCCAGGTACGGTGTGTCACGGCTTCCCTTGGCTAGGAAAGGGAAATACCCCGGCCCCTTGTGCGTCTCAGGCAAGGTGACACCCCACCTTGCTTTGCCTCGCCCCCCATGGGCTTCACCCACTGTCCAACCAGTCCCAGTGAGATAAACCAGGTACCTCAGTTGGAAATGCAGAAATCACTTGTCTTCTGCATCAATCTCACTGGGAGCTGCAGACCGGAAGCTCATTATGGTTTTGATTTGCATTTCTCTAATGATTAGAGATGTTGAGAAACTTTTGTTTATCTGTTGGCCATTTTTATGTCTTCTTTTGAAAAATGTCTATTTAGGTCCTTTGCTCATTTTTTAATCCAGTTATTTGTTTTCTTGCTTTTGAGTTGTTTGTGTGCTTTATATGTTTTAGATATAAACCCCTTATCAGATGTGCAATTTGCAAATATTTTCTCCTATTCCATAGGTTGTCTCATCACTCTGTGGGTTATTTTGTTTGCTGTGCAGAAACCTTTTAGTTTGATATAATTCCATTTGTTTATTTTTGCTTTTATTGTTTATGCTTTTGGGGTTGTATCCAAAATATTACTGCCCAGACCAATGTCATGAATATTTTTCTCTATGTTTTTTTCTAGTAGTTTTATAGTTTTAGGTTTTGCATTTAAGTATTTAATCCATATTGAGTTGATTTTTTATATGATGTGAGATAATGGACCAATTTCAATCTTCTGCATGTGGATATTTTCACAGCACCACTTATTGAAGAGACTTCCCTTTCCCATTGCATGTTCTTGGAATCTTTGTAAAAAATTAGTTGACTGTAAATATATGTATTTATTTCTGGGCTCTCTATTCTTTTATATTGGTCTATGTTTCTGGTTTTATGCCAGTACTAAGCTGTTTTGGTTATTATAGCTTTGCAGTGTATTTTGAAGTCAGGTAGTGTGATGCCTCCAGCTTTGTTAATTTGGCTCAAGATTGCTTTGGATATTTGGGTTTTTTTGTGATTCCATTTGAATTTTAGGATTTTTTTTCTAATTCTATGAAAAATGTCATTGGAATTTGAATTGGAATTGCATTGAATCTATAAACTGCTTTATGGTAGTATGAACATTTTAACAATATTAATTATTCCAATCTATAAACATGGGACATTTTTCCATTTATTTATGTCTTCTACAATGTCTTTCATCAATGTTTTACAGTTTTCAGTGTAAATGAAAAAATTTATTGGGTGTGTCATTGTTAGTGCATGAAAATATTACTGATTTTTACATGCTGATTTTATATCCCACAACTTTCCTGAATTTGTTTATTAGTTTTAACAGTTTTTTGCTAGAGTCTTTGGAGTTTTCTATATAAATGATCGTTGGGTCTGCCAACAAAGACTATTTAACTTCTTCCTTTATTAATTGGATGCCTTTTATTTCTTTTTCCTGCCTAATTGCTCTGGCTGGGACTTCCAGTATATTTTGAATAGAAGTGGCAAGAATGGGCATCCTTATCTTGTTCCCAATCAGAGCTAACTTTTAGAAAACACTCATTAGTAGCCTTGTGGAGGATAGGTTGAAGACGCCACTTTAGGGAGATAAGTATAAGTGAGTCCACTGAATGAATGGAGTGTCAGAGCGATAGATAAAGGGAAAAATTCAAGAAAGATTTGAGAGATTTAATAGATAGAACTCACAGATTAATCAGATGGTGAGGGAATTTGGAAGAATAAAATAAATTTGGCATTGAGTACATATGGACACAAACAAGGGGACAACAGACACCCGGGCCTACTTGAGGGCAGAGGGTGGAAAGAGGATGAGAATCAAAAAGCTGTCTATCAGGTACTATGCTGGTTACCTGGGTGATGAAATAATCTGTACACCAAACCCCCATGGTGCAATTTACCTATATAACAAATCTGCACGTGTATCCTGAACCTAAAAGTGAGAAATACGTATATACATACATTTTACATAAATGTAGACATTTAAAAATACATAAAACTTTAAAAAGAGATTTAGAATAACTCTTTTTTAACTTAAAAAACATAGAAGAACCACCTCTACACGTACCTCTGAACCTGCATGTTTCCAAAAGAAATGGTGTGTTGTTTTGGGACTTTACTTCTCTATCTCATCTTGAATCCTACCTTTTAGTTTAGCATTTCTTTACTCTCTCATAAAGAGGTAGAAGAACTGGGTAATTCTTCATGACCACACTATGCCCATTTTGGTGATGCCAGCCAGGCTAACTTTATAGTAAATACACACAAAGTCCGTATATATTTGTCAATTAGAGTTACTGAGGAAAACAGTCAGAAAATTCATTAGGTCAGTATTAATACAAGTTTTGGATAAGCAAACCAAACATTATGAATAGCAGTCACTGCTACCCATCAGGCTGAAGGGACAAGGGGGATGGGTCTAGTCTGCCTACTCAGAGCTAGACTATGATGAATGTATGCCTTCTGAGGACAACCACTGCCTACTGGAGCTGGCACAAAGGAGGATGGGAAACCATTGCTGGTGAAGCCTAAGCAAAGAAAGAGGGGAAGAAACATCTCAGATACTCCCTTTTTCCCACCTGTCATTTCCTGCCAGGCCTCCTTCTGAAACTACTTGAAAGTTGGTTGGGGGGTGAACCTGATAAATGTTTGCAAGGATAAGCCCTCTGCAACATAGAGCTAAGAAGTAGAGGCCAAGAAGTATATCTGGGAACAAATAGATGACTGGCATATACACATATGTATTTATTTCCCTTAGGTAAATTAAAACATTGCTTACAAAAAAAACAGAATTGTAGAATTATATGACCTCAGATACAGAATATTGTTGGGGTACGGAAAATGATTCCCCCAAATATGGTACTTCTGTATACTGAATGCCTTGAAAATGGAAAGACTTCAGAAACAAGCTTCAGAACCAAGGTATTTCTTTGACCTTTTCCCACCTCCCTGTCTGTCTGTATCAGGAGGGACTCATCTTGGAATCTTCTTACCTAAGAAGGCTTCTTTCCAACAACAACAACAAAATGCAATAGTCTAAGACTCCCTTCTTAGGAATCTCATCAAATAACCAAGAAATATCAACCCCCAGAGAAAGCGAGAGACTGGGGGTCCTCACCATGAAGAACTTTTCATTAACTCTTCTAAGGGCACCTCTGAGAGGTTACCTGGGGGACTTTATCTACATAATAAGCCAAGAGAATCATTTACTAGCCATTATCTGAACATTGGGCCTATTCATTCCCCCATGTCCCTTTCTCCTAAGAAGAAGGCATTTAAGCCTCAACCCTCTGGCCCCTCTTTGCGCTTGTATTTTGTATGATTCCCATGTACACATGTACACATGTGCATGTAATAGTAATAAATCTGTTATGCTTTTTCTACGTTAACCTGTTTTTTTTGTTATAAGGGTGTTGGCTATGACCTTTTATGACGGGGAGAAAAGGGATTACCCCCTTTTTCCCCTACAGTTCATAGTCGTCTCTTCCAGATATTGTTGGATCTTGCCATGTGGGTATATTTTATTGAAATTATTTGCATTTACCTACTACACAAATTCCGAAGGCAATTGGCGTTTCAAAAAGAAAAAAATATTTTATACAATGATTCTTATAAGTTTCATAATCTGTATTTGGGCCGTCAGTAATTAATTATCTTGTTTTTTCATAATTTAATCTGGTTTTTATTCATATAGTCTTTATAGTCTAAATTGCCACATGGACTCATTTCCTGTATTATGTAAGTGCTAAAAGATGAGTATTCTCTCTATTTACACCCTAAGAACCCTGCTCAAAGCTCTATGCAAAGGGGTACTAAATAAATACTGTTTGATAATGAACTCACAGAAATGGAACTTGCTAGGTGACAGTTTATTTTATTTCTTGTTTCCATTTGCTTTTCTTTCCATAGCAGTTCTCAGTCACCTTAAAATGTATTCAATGTGACGAGTTCTAACATTAGGTTAATTTGTGGCAAGATGAATATATTTTCCCTGCATCAAGCCACATTTACTCTGGAGTCCATAAAATAGTTTTATTCATGTTGCTGTTAATTGCAGAATTCCTGGTAATCTGCCAAGGATAATGACGTTTGCCACTTTTGATCAGTACTGTGCTATAGAACTTGTTCAGACCCTTGCTGAGAAAAGAAAAAAACTTCTTAAATGGATTACACTACATTTATTGTATGTGGAGTACCAAACTGAGCTGATATTAGAGAGACTGATAATGTCATGATTCATCTTTGTAACTAAGAAATACAAAAGAAACACTCAAATACATCATGACTGTGAAAGTTCTTTACCCGTTTACTTTTCTCCTAACATTCTAGTATCTCATCTTAAAACAACAGTAAGTGTAGCTGAATGTTTCCCGTGACTTTTATTTATGCAATTACGGATAATAGTTATACCTGGGGTCAGATTCATAAAGGCATCAAGCATAAAACTCAGAGGAGTTAAATGGTCAGTGGCAAACAGCAGAACACAAGCCCCATCTAATGAAAGCAGCTGCTTTTCTGCATCCCTCAACAGTTTTGCAACAAATAATACCTGACATAAAGTGAGTTACCTGTAGAACATGAACCTTAAGCCATGTGGATAAAAGAGGAGATCTCTCAGACAGAGAAAATAGTGAGTTCAAAGACCCTAAGGCAGTGGTTCCCAGATTTTGTGGAACATTGGAATCACCTGGGCATCATTTTTTTTTTTTTTGAGATGAAGTCTCACTGTGTCGCCCAGGCTAGAGTGCAATGGTGCAATCTCAGCTCACTTCAACCTCCAACTCCTGAGTTCAAGTGATTCTCCTGCCTCAGCCTCCTGAGTAGCTGGGATTACAGGCATGTGCCACCACTCCTGGCTAATTTTTGTGTTTTTAGTAGAGATGTGGTTTCACCATGTTGGCCAGGCTGGTCTTGAACTCCTGACCTCAGGTGATCCACCCACCTTGGCCTCCCAAAATGCTGGGATTATAGGCATGAGCCACTGCGCCTGGCCTCACCTAGGCATCTTTAAAAATTACCAATGAATGGCTCTCACTCCCAGACATTCTGACTTAATTAGCTTGGGATGCAAGCTGAGCATCAGGAATTTCAAAATCTGCCGAGGTAACTGTAGCGTGCAATGGAATCTGGGAACCTCTGCCCTAAAGCGTCAACTAATTATTGTCATACAGAATTGCAGGATTACAGCCTCCATTCTTCTGACCTTTTCAGGAAAAGTCAGCAATCCAGAGTTTGTTATTGTTTTGTTTTGTTTTTGAAATCTCTTAATTCATAAATATTAAGTCATCTTCTTTTCTTTTACATTTTAACGAAACTACCTCTGGACCAGGTCTAGACTATGAGCTAGTTGTTGCTAGTTGTTTCTGACTTAACGGCATAAATCCATAGATTGTCCAAAAGATAAGAATATTCCTGTATGTTGAAGTGTCAAGGTGCAGTGCAAAGATATGTCAGTTTTAAAAGGGACGAGCAGGGATATAAAAGAAGTCCAAGCCTAAACTCTCCATAGCATGAGTCAATGCTGAAGCTCTGTCCCTTGGATCTTACCTTAGGACTGTGCCGCTGCCCTGTTACCTCTGTTCCATCTTCTCAAGTCAGTCTGACTAAGGTTTCAAGCCCAGGTATCTGCTTTTGAATGCCTTTTTGACTTTGATGTCACTGACAAAATTGGCTCTGTTGAAATCAGTTACATATCTTGGTAGTACCTTTGATTTACCCCTTATGTGGAAAAATCAGATTGCAAAAGGGCAATGTGCAGTAGAATCTCATTTTTAATAATATGTCTATATAGATATCCTTATAGATAGTTACAAGAGTCTGGAAGGATATGCCAAATGTCGAAGTACTTATCTTGGAAAGACAGAATTATGACTGGCTGACCTTTCTTCTTCATTGCTGTCAACACTGTGTGTCATTTTTTTAAAAAAATGAGCTTGTGTTATTTTTAGAATGCAGAATATTTCTCATATAGAGTATTCCTAGATGGAAAAGGATTATGTCCTAGTCGTGTGTGTGTGTGTGTGTGTGTGTGTGTGTGTGTATGCAGGACTTGAAATGTTTTAAGTGCTAGGTAAATATATATAAAATGAATGAATGAATGAATGAATGGAAGAAAGAGGTGTATACGTTTTAAATAAAAATTTCTTTGTAATTAAATGCATTATAAGCACAGACATGTGACACAGTTCCGTGAAAATCGTCTTTTTAAGCTTGTGTTCAAAGCAACAACCCTCTCAGATGCTGGAATCAGGGAAGCAGGTGAAGAAGGGGATGAAAGGTGGAGATGGAGCAGACTGTGGGCATTCTCAATTGTCTTTCCACATTTTTTCAAAACCTTATGTTTGTGCTAACTTCCTAAAATATCCACTGCCCTGTATCCAGGTGGATTGCTCACCACTATTTTACACTAGCCAGTTTTAAATTACAGCTCTGATAATCAGGTACAAGTGAAAAATATAAACATGGTTAATTTGAGCATTGTTTCAAGATCTATTTGACATCTCTTTAAAATGTTAACTTATTATTTATATGCTTCCTACCGAAAAATCAAAATTTAAGCAGCAGATTTCTGCTTTATGATAAACACTGGCTATATAATGTAGTATTGCCTCTCACTGGGCTGAAAACTAGTTTCTCCCTCTTTAACTTTACCAGTGTCACCTGGAAAGAAAAGACGCTAAAGACAAAAGATGTAATGCTCGTTTAGTGCAAAGTCCCAGATTGCTAGAGTCAGGAATGTCCTTAATATTTGCCTTATGCCATCATTCACAAACCTTATTTTAGTGGCAGGATTTTTTTTTTCTCCCAGAAGAAATCTAACTGGAGCATCGCTGCATCAAACATATAAATGCAGCATGGCCTAGTTAAAGTAAAGGCCTGAAACTTCTCCTTGTTTCTTGAGGTGACCTAAAGGACCGCCTTGGAATTTTAGGGCTCTTCAGAGCAGTTTTAATAACTGCTGAGCTAGTCCAAGCTCCACATTCTACAGATATTGAAACTGAGCCCCAGTAAGGCTGTGACTCATATTATACTGTCAAGTTAATGTGCAGAAAAACTACCTCTTGAATGTTTAATAGTGATGATGAGTGGATTCTTAATGGCCTTATCCAGTTTGTGGATTAGTCTTGCCATCTGTTTCATTTATTCTTCTCTAAGGCTGCCTGCCCTATGGCTATTTCACACTCATTAATAGCTCCATCAGAGGTCTAGTAAAGGGAAAAGAAGATAGAAAACTCAAATCCCTTATTAGATCTTATCTAGAGGAAGAAAGACTGAAACTAATGAACATGGCAAGACTGGATGTCAGTTCTGGCTGGGCCTGGAGTGCTGTCAGCCCTGTTCTTGTTCTGTTTCAATACTTCCCTCCACAGCCAAGGGTTTCCACGCATCCAGTGTTTGCTTCCTGACCAAACATGAAACTTAGGAAAGTTTCCTGCCCAAAGCAAAGACTAAGTTCAGTATTAAATTCAGTCTTACTTACACTGAGGCTTTGTAGCTGACACCTGACTCACCAGGGTTTTGTCTCCTCTTGGTTGGAAATTTTGATGGTCTTAACCTCCCTGCTATCTAGCTGTCTCTTCTGAATTTTGGCCTGTTAAAGTTCTGTTCAGAGAGTGGTTTTATACCCTTCTATCACAATTCAGTCTCTCCATCATCAGCTTCTGGGCTTAGCTCTCTGGGATTTGCACTGCTGTTTTCTTGAGGTAATGGTCTCTGGGTGTGGGCAAGGCTCCCTATCCCTAGCTCATGAGGACCCACTGCCATTGCTTTGATCCTACTGAGGAACTTGGTGATGCTTCATTTTAGCAGAGTTCCTGACTGTGCTGCTACCAGATTAAGATCACTTAGGCCCTAAATTGTGGACTAGGCTTAGAAATAAAACCAGTGGCTCAAACCACCCAACATGGATTTTGTGAGTTGAAAATGGCTCGAGTGTGAGTAGGCTCTAGAAACTACCATTGGTTTGTTTTTATCAAGACAAACTGAAAAGGGAGAAGCTTAAGAATGTTGGATATCAGCTGTGGGCAAAATATTCTGCTAGACACTTTCACACGTACATATTTCTTGATTCAAGTCATTCCTTCTCTCAGTTAAATTCATATGGTTAAATAGATATATACGAATAAATGTACAATGGGATCTCTCTATCTGGGTTTCACATCCATGGATTCTACCAACGTGGATTAAAATATTTTTAAAAATTACATCTCTACTGAACATGTAAAGACTTTCTTGTCATTATTCCCTAAACAATACAGTATAACAACTATTTACATTTAATTTACATTGTATTAGGTATGACAAATGACCTAGAGATGATTTAAAGTATCCAGGAGAATATGCATAGGTTACATGCAATTAGTAGCCATTTTATATTAGGGACTTCAGCATCCATAGAGTTTGGTATTCTGTGGGCAGCTCAGGAACTAATCCCCCATGGATACTGTATTAGTCCATTTTGGCATTGCTATAAAGAAATACCTGAGACTGAGTAATTTACAAGGAAAACAGGTTTATTTTGGCTCATGGTTCTACAGGCTGAACAGGAAGCATGGTACTGGCATCTGCTCCTGGTGAGGCCTCAGGAAGCTCACAGTTATGGCAAAAGGCAGAGCCAGGGCCAGGCTTGGGGGGCGTGGATTGGTGTATCATGTGGCAAGAGAGGAAGCAAGACAGAGGGAGCAAGACAGAGAAGGGGAAGGTCCCAGATTCTTAAACAACTGGATCTCACATGAACTGAGAAACAACTCACTCATCACCAAGAGGATGGTGCTAAACCATTCATGAGGGATCTGCCCCCATGATTCAATACCTCCTTCTAGGCCCCACCTCCAACACTGAGGATTACATATTAACATGAGATTTGGAAAGGACAAACATCCAAACCATATTAGATTCTGAGAGATGACTGTGTAAATATATACATGTATATTCAAGTCTATGTGTTATATGTGAATTAATTTGAATAGTTCTTTCACTGTTACAGCAGAGACCAAATAGCAGTGACTTAAATAAGACAGCAGTTTTCCTCTTTTAAAAACTAAATTTCAAGATTATACACATTTCCTCTCCCTCCCAGTTATTAACGAGGATGCCTAGGTGGTCTTCTCTTCTGTAAGAGCCTGGTAAGTAGTATCGGTTTACAATAAAAAATGAACTCCTCACAGTACACCATAGTCTTCTGTACTATATTAAGAATCATTTAGTCTGCCCTATCTCAAATAGCTCTCACTCAAGCATAGCTAATACATTTGTTCTTCTCCTTTGGCAAATTGTATGCTCTTTGGAAGTGGGAATTGTGTCTTATGTAATTTACCTTGAAACATCTTTGGATGTGTAGGTGGTGGTTATTAGCTATTTCCTATTACCACAAAGGACGGAACAAGGAGAAATAGCTTCAAAGGAAAGCAGGTAATCAGATAAGTTGGTCAGATATTAGAGTCAGTTATTGAGAGAGCTCATTGAATCTTCTTCCTTGAAAATATTTTAAATACAGTAGAAAACTCTATGTCCAGGCTGGTTTTGATTGGATATAAGTGTCAAAATTTTAAATAACTGATTTTCTATAATTTGGGTGAATTCAGCTGTGCTATTTAACCCATCATCAGCCAAGAGCACATGGAGCTGTTCATAAAACGTCATTGCCTTTAATCTGAGATTGGCCCTCTCTATTCTGTATTGCTTTGGGATGAACTAGTAGAAGTCCTCTACCATGACCCATAGATTTCACATCGTTTTTACTCATTCATTAATTCCTTCATTCATTTATTTAATTTATATATATATAGAAGGCTTACTATATACCAGGCACTAAGTGTTGACTGTAGAAGTGTGAAGCTATAAGAATCATCCTTGAAGGTGAGATCCTAGTTACACTATGGAAATTGCTGACCTAGGCAGTTCATAAATTCAAACTTGTATTTTGAGGTAATACAATAAGTCTTATTTGAAAAAGAAAATTCTCCTGGTATTTTTAGGGTATCTTTTTCCCCCTCTCTGAAGGATTTTATGTTTGTATTTGTCTATGTCTGTATGGGTAACATAAAATTTATTTCCTTTGTCTTTGTCCATTTTAAGCCACTGTTTTAAAGTTATTTGGAGATTGAGCGACATCTTAGCTCCTAACTCCTAATAGCTGTATTGCCCTTACCATCCCACTACACAGATGGAAACAAGCCCATGATAACTGAGCTGCACAGAGTGTATGGCTGTCTTCCTGGCCAGGAGTACTCAAACTTTTCCCCAAAATGGTTCTGTTTGTCTTTTTAATTAAAACTTAAAGCATGAGCTTCTTGGCTCTGGCAAGGACTCTCCAGTGAGAAGCTGCCTCACACAGATTTGTCTCACCGCAATCTGCCTCACAGCAGGCCCCTTAGGTGGCTGCCATCGGATTCTGGGATGAGAGAAAGCTTGTAAGCAACCAGAGCTACAAAGAAAGGCAGTTAATGGCCAGAGGTACCTGCAGCTCCTCTCAGTTCATTAACTAAAGCTAACTTGAGAATCATTACTGGAAGGAGACTAATTTGGCAACCATCAGCATAAAGGATAGAGATCCCACACTGACTTCAGGTCATGTGGACCCAGCATCCCACACCCATCAGCTATGCTTTCTCTCTCCCACATCCCAAAGCTCAGTTACAGCTCATCAATAAGGTTTCTCCTTGTCTTTGCCAATTACTCAGTCATTATTACAAGGTAGAACTGTGTTCTGATCTAAAACCCCTCTAAAATAGTTAATAACATTAAAAAGCCAACTAGACTATTTATTAACAATTAGTTATTGTTCCCACACTTTCCCAAAAGTTTCAAGATATAAAAGAAATAAAAGGATACTGCCCACAAAGTAGTCTGTGTGTTTTTTTCTACCAACAAATGTTTTTCAACTATGTTGTTTAGATAAGCCTGCAATAAATATATTATTATGTAAAAAGTATGAAATATATGTATGAATATATATATATGAAATTATGTGAGGCAGGTCATAAAAGATTAAACATTGTATAATGTACAGAGCAGATTAAGAATAAGAGCAGTTCAAGAGAAGAAAGATGATCCAAGGGTCTTATTACTATTTTGTCCTACACCAGATTATCCAACAAAAATTCCCTGATTAAAATGTACAAAAGCATATGCAAAAGCATGTACAAACATTAGTGTTGATACTTTAAATATGCCCTCAATTCCTTTATCACTTATTTAATCCACATCAGTGATCTCAACTTGTCAGCAGAAGAGACTAAGAGGTTCTTAGACACTATAGAACTGCAATTGCATATGCCTACCTAATATTGCCAATAGGCTGAATAAATACCTTATTATTTTTCAAATTTCAGATATGCTAATATAATTAACGAATTGCTAACTCATTAAGGAGTGTTGTTGAACCCATAGTGGTTCTTTGCCTTGTTTCTGTTTTTGTTTGTTTGTTTGTTTAATCAATGGAAATACTTTTACAACTTCTAGGCTATTAGGCATTCTTTTATAATTTTGTCAAAGCTTTGCCTCCTCAAATATAAAGTTATATTCAGAATATTTCCAGCTTGTAAGTTTCGGGTGGTTAGTGCCTTGCTGAGAAATATTTTCTTTCTTTAGTTATTTGGTTTATTAGGTGACTGCATGAAGCAATTTTGATAAAAAAAAAATTGTACTCTTGTGAAAACCTTTGTTCTCACTGGTGAGATTTCCTCATTACTCAGAAAAATGCCATCATAAATTGTGATCTCTTAGTTGTTTTTAAGGTTTTTAAACTTTTCATCTCATTAGAAACCATTAAGAGTCCCTAAAAAATCAAATATCATGTATAGATCACCTAGTACATACTATATTATCTAATATATTATATAAGCCAATCTTTTATCAGCCCTGTGATATAATCACTATTTATTTACACATTGTGGATGAGAAAACTGAGTCTCAGAGCTAATTAACTAATAATATCTGGCAAGGCAAATCTTAACACAGATATAACTGATTCCAGAAACCATGTTTTTTTTCCACTGTATCGAAAGGATAACTTGAGATTAACTAAATTCAGTATATCTCTGTTGTTCATATAATGATGTGTACATTTATGCAAAGGATGATAAAATGTATTAAGAGGCTATATCAGGCATGGCCCTTTCTAATATCTTTCTAAATAAACATTTGTTTCCTCCATTTGTTTTCCATGTTCACTTATGGGTTTTTTAAAAGTTTAAGGAAAATGCATATTATGAAAAAACTATGCATGGATTTCAAATTTTTTTTGTACCAACATGAACTTATACTAACCTGTTATAACACGTCTGAACAAGATCTAGTTAGAGGCACTAAGAAGGATAAGACATCAGTTTGAAAACGTGTGTCAGAACAACACGAATTCTGCTAAAACTGAAGCAAGAGCAAGCACCAAATTTATGGTGAAGTTTGAGGGGAAGAATGATGAAATCATTGATAGTTTACAAAAAGTTTATGGAGACAATGCTTCAAAGAAATAAGCAGTTTACAAAGAGATAATTTAAGAAGGGATAATATGATATTGAAGATGAAGCCCACAGCAGCAGACTATCCACACCAATTTGCAAGGAAAAAATTTGCATTGTCTGTACCTTAATCGAAGAGCACCTACAATTAACAGCACAAACAATAGTCGACACTACAGACATCTCAGTTGGTTCAGCTTAAATAATTCTGGCAGAAAAATTACGGTTGAGCAAACTTTCCAGTCAGTGCCTACCAGAACAGTGTGTCCAGATCAGCTGCAGACAAGAACAAAGCTTTCAATGCAAATTTTCAACAAGTGGGATCAAGATCCTGAAGTATTTCTTCAAGGAATTGTAACAGGAGATGAAACATGGCTTTACCAGTACAATCCTGAAGGCAAAGCACAATCAAAGTAATGGCTACTGAGAGGAAGAAGGGGTCCAGTCACAGCAAAAGCAGACCAGTCAAGAGCAGAGGTAATGGCAACAGATTTTTTGGATGCTTAAGGAATTTCACCTGTGGGTGTTATGGAGCACCAAAGAACAAGAACTTCTGTTTATTATGAGAGTATTTTGAGACAACCAAAGCTTTAGCAGAAAAATGCTCAGGAAAGCGTCACCAGAGAGTCCTTCACCATGGCAATGTTCCTGCTCAGTCCTCTCATCAAACAAGGACAATTTTATGAGAGTTTCTATGGGAAATTATTAGGTGTCCGCCATATAGTCCTGATTTGGCCCTTTCTGACTGCCTTGTATTTCCTAATCTCAAAAAGTCTGCAAAGAGCACCCATTTTTCTTCAGTTAATAATGTAAAAAAAGACAGCATTGACATTGTAAATTCCCAGGACCCTAAATTCTTTAGGGTTGGA
Source organism: Pongo pygmaeus (assembly GCF_028885625.2). Taxonomy (NCBI): domain Eukaryota; kingdom Metazoa; phylum Chordata; class Mammalia; order Primates; family Hominidae; genus Pongo; species Pongo pygmaeus. The sequence goes on along the minus strand of NC_072386.2, from coordinate 49,756,428 downwards.
CTAAATTGATGGTACCATTACAAAAGTGTCTTGAACTTGATGGAGGTTGTGTTGAGAAAGAAAGTTTATATTTTGTGTTTTTATCTTTTAATTCTATTTTTCCATGAACTTTTAGAGTACCTCTAAGTGGCAGGCACTGGGATTCAAATGATAAGCAACAGGGAATTCCTGCCCTCACCCTAATGTGGCTTGGTTGTGAATGAAAGGGCAGTTCTAATAAAATGAGATATGCTCAGGACTCTGTAAATATGTAAGGAAGAATAATTTAACCTAGCTTGGGAAAGTGATGGGAATTAAGTCATTAAGAAATGAGGAGATCCATTTAATGTTACCTTTTAGAATAGTCCTGGGAGTGGTTGAGGAAGTTAAAGTGCCTAATTTAGGCTTTTCACTGAAAAAAAAATTGCACATAATCTAAGCTTTTTACTCTTTCTGCCATCATAGTAGTTTTAAATTAAAGCATACTAGTGCATCTTTTGGGGACCTCTGATATTGTGGATATACTTAGAGGTCTCTAACCTGGAGCATACACTGCAGTTGCTGCTACATTTATGCTTCTTGTTGCAATCTCCAGTCCACACACTCTTCCCTTCACACTCACAGTCAATTCTGCAGTCCAGGGCACTGAATCTCCTGCCTGAACCATGACAAAAGCCTCTGAACTCATTTCCCTGTCATCTGCCTTTTCCCTTTCCAGTGCCCTTTCCAGCCAGCTAGAGCCATTTTTCTAAAATCACATTTGATTATGTTACTTCTCTGTTTAATGGGCTTACTGTTATCCAAAATAAGTTTCTCCTAAATTCCTTATGAACATGTCCTCAAGGCCCTTTAAAATCTTGCCCCAACACACCAGTTCCAGTTTGATGTCCCAATACTTCCTTCTACATTCCCATGCTCTGACCCTTCATTGCTTCTTGATCATAGCTTCTTTCCTCTCTGCCTGACCAATGCTATTCTCCCTTCAAAACTTCTCTGACTCTCCTAGAGCCATAATGGTCACGTCTTTCTTTTTCACCTTGGGGCCTGGTAACATTTTTATCATAGAACTTATATCTCTTTGTTTCAACCACATGACTCCATATCTGTCTTTACTGGCAGACTGTGTATTCTTCCAGGGAAGAGAATAAATATTGTTCATATTGAACACAGTTGTACCCTAAGTGCCTAGCATGGCACAAGGCTTATAGAAGGTACCTTATAAATATTTGTATTTATTCATGAAATAGTCAATATTTACTGAGCAATTACTATGAAAGTTTCTATATGATGAGTGTTTTGTATGCTTTGTTTGTCCATTTTGCATTTTTGTAAAGGAATACCTGAGAATGGGTAATTTATAAAGAAAAAAGGTTATTTGGCTTATGGTTCTGCAGGCTGTATAAGCATGGCACCAGCATCTACTCAGATTCTGGTGAGACCTCAGGAAGCTTTTACTAATGACTGAAGGCAGAGGGGGAGCATGTATGTCACATAGTGAGAGAGGGAGTGAAATAGTGAGGAGGGAGGTTTCAGACTCAATTTTTTTTTTTTTTTTTTTTTTTTGAGACAGGATTACACTCTGTTGCTTAGGGTGGAGTGCAGTCATGCAATCATGGTTTTCAATGCACTGCAACCTTGACCTCCTGGGCTCAAGTGATCCTCCCATCTCAGCCTCCTGACTATCTAGGATCATAGATGTGTGGCAGAATGCCTGGCTACTTTTTTAATTTTCAGAGAGATGGAGTCTTACTATGTTATCCAGGCTGGTGTTTAAATCCTTGACTTAACTAATCCTCCCACAGTGGCCTCCCAAAGTGTTGGGATTACAGGCATGCGCCACTGCTGCCAGCTGACTTTTCTTAACAATTAGATTTTGTGGTAATTCATGGAGTGATAACTTACTCAATACCACTGGTAGGACATCAAGTCATTCATGAGGGATCCAGCTCCATGACCCAAACACCTCCCACCAGGCCCCATGTCCAACATTGGGGATCACACTTCAACATGAGATTTGAAGGGGACAAGCACCCAAACTATATCATATGCATTATTTCTGTTTTTCCTCATCACTTACCCCATAATTAGGCACTACTAATAGTCCCAATTTTACAGATTAGGTAATTGAGGCTTACGTTTAGTAAATGATTTGCACAAGCTTAAGCTGAAGGAAAACAGTAGATTTGAACCAGTCTCCTAATCACTACAGTATATTGTTGAATGGATGAAAAAAATGGAAAGGACAGCTTGTTGCTGTTCATCAAATTTCTTGTGATACTAGAAATTGGGATAAATCTACTCTGTTTAGTTTTTTTTTTAGGTATCCTCTTATAATAAACTATTAAAGTAGTTTAGATAAGACTTTAACAGAGGTTTGTCTTACCTCTGGAAAAGTGGAATCAGTCTGGGATTTGCTATTAGTTCTAGAGAGACTAAATGACTTGCACCTTAAACATTTAAAAAAGAAAGTATCAGCATAAAGCTGTAGTCTGAGTAAGCATTAGAGAGCTCATTACAGACAAGTATTGGGCAAGACATTTAAAGAGTAGAATAACAAGCAGAATACGATTTAGAGAATGGCTAGCTGAACAGATAACATTAAATAATCATAGATAACATTTAATAAACATATGATTTGATCTCTAAGAACACTTGCCTTTAAAAAGGAATATTTTTAAAAAGGAAAATTTCCTTTGAAAAGGAAAGAGTGTTCTTAGAGATCAGATGGTAATATTGTAGGGTATGAACCAGGAACTGGGGACCAAAATTCCAATTCTTTTTGCTCTGTGACTTTGGTCAAATTTTTCAATTTCTCCAGGCCACTGTTTCCTAAGATGCATTATTCAAATTCAGTGACATTCAACAGGTATTTATTGATTGGCAATCATGCCCAGAAATGGGCTTACAGGGTCTCCAAGTCTGCTGTCACATCTCACAACCAATGACTCCAAACTTCCCTCTTCAGTTCTCAGGGGATGAGAAAGCACCTCAGAGTGAGGTGCTTTGCCAAGCTTACATGACTAATTGGTAGCAGAAAACAGGTGATTATCACAACTGCCATTTTATACCATTAATACACTGTTAGCTGAAAACCACACCACACACATTGAGGAGTGTAAAATGTATGCATTTATCATCTATCACCCTCAGCAATGTTCAGTATAATCTCTGCATAATTTAAGAAATGTGGAGTATTTGGCACAATTTCAAAAAGACCTCTGGAAAAGAGAAAATGATGCTATAATATTACCTATTAAAACAAATGAAAGACAATCTCTTTCTTCTTTCTTTTTTTTTTTCTAAAGAGAAAGAGCCAGAACAACTGAGGTTGAATTCCAGTTCTCATATAGCTGCATGGCCTTGCCGTCTGTGAATATCAACTTCCTCATGTCTAAAATGAGATGAGATGTTTTGACTGTCTAGTAAGACAATGTATGTGAAAGTCCTCTATAAACAACTGAAGCACTACAAAAATGTTTATTGTTGTTAACTGAAGGTGCTTTGCTAAAAGAAATTCTTATGTCTTTCCATCTTCTTCCAGGACAGAGAAATTACTCTAAATAGTAAAAGAATAATTTCATCTTTAAAAAAAATCAACTTTTTGATAGTAAAACTTGTTAGATATTGTAGGCAGGGGGCAATAAAAGTACTTTACCCTTTTAATTCATATTTTTAAATATTTTTGTAGAGACGGGGTCTTGCTATGTTGACCAGGCTGATCTTGAACTCCCGGCCTCAAGAAATTCTCCTGCCTCACCTCAGCCTCCCAAAGTGTTGGGATTACAGGCATGCACCACTGTGCTCAGCCAATAAAGATATTTTAAAGCGATATTTTATCCAAAGAATTTTAAAAAGACAAACATATGTAGTATAATTTGCTCCTTAAAGCAGGAAGAAAGAATAGGTGATCTCTGATAAGGAAGATCCAATAGTAACAAACTGCATAACGTATGAAAACTATGATTTATCTTTTTGCTTGAAATGAAAAAGAGAAAGAAACTTGGTAATATTTGTTTCAAATATCTACTTCACAATTGCCAGGAGTCCTTGTATAGTATGCGGTGGTCACATGTATTTTTGGGAGAAAATGTTTTATGTAGTCACGAAATAATTTGATCTTTAATGCATAACTGAGTTCTCTGGGTGAAGACAAAGACCCTCAAAACAGTTCAGTGGGAATAGAAAACAACAGAGACGCCTGCATGCATTTCAGTACTTTGTTCCTGACAGCATGCTTAGGAATTCGGAGGCAGTGTCTTTTAACTGTATCGCCTTTATTTTCTCCAAAGAGCAATTTGGGGACTGGTGAGTTGGCATTTGCAAGAGGTTAAAAGAAAAAGAAAATTGTTACCCTGCTGTGAATTTGTTCGTGTGCCTTGTTTTATGTTTCTAAATAACAGCCTGTGGCTTTATTCAGTGTAATTGTGAACTGTATTTATAAGAGCCTGAGAGAGAAAAGTTTCTTAATTTAAAAAGTATGTGGGGGACCCAAGACATGGGCAGCAATTTTTACTGCAAACTCTGCTCTTTCAGCACTTTAGGTTGTTCCATTATATACAAACTGTTTCAGCAACCTGTACACAATATGTACATTGTGTGTATGTTAATGGCATTTAGGGTAAAATGAGAGACCAAGAGAGTTCTGTTTGGTCAACTTTTTGTAACGTAAGAGCTCTCTGAGACCACCCAGTGTTATGGAGTGTCATTCGCCAGAGACAATGTTGAGGGTCTGTCTGTTTATTACAGGGAAGGATCATTTATCATCGAGTGCTCAGTAGCACCAAGGATAGCACTGGCACCTGGAAGACAGTCAATAAATTTCTCTTGAACTGAATGAACTGAATAAAATTCATAGGATTATGGCATTGGCCACCCCTGTGGAAAGCTAGATGTGTCCCTTAAACAAAGTTTGGTTGATATTTCAGAAGGACCTTGATCAGTCTTCCTGGTTAAGAGCAGAAACTGTGGGTGGAATCTGCCTATGTACATACTAAGCATGTGACCTGGGTAAGTTATCTCGCTTTCAGTTTTCTCATTGATAAAATGGGAATTGTTATAGTGCTTACCTTATTCAGTTGTTGTAAGGATTAAATGAGATAATCCATGCAAAGCTCTTAGAAGAATGTGTATCTCATAGCAAGCGCACAATAAATATTAGCTACGACTATTGCTCCTGGATAAAGACTTAGCAAACTAATTTCAAATGTGAATGTGAATGAATATAAACATGTATATATTCATTCTGACTGCAAAAGCTTCTTGAGAGCTTATTACATGGCAAGGTTCTGTTCACTACAGAGATAGAGGTGAACAAGTAAGACAAGTGATAAATAGTATATGCCATGAAGGAAAAAACAATGATGTAGAGAGTGACTGGAGTGGGCGCTTGGGGTGTGGAATCTGGGGTCGGGATTTGGTGACATTTGAGCAGAGAAGGGTGGGTGACATCGAGAGCCAAGTGATGAGCTTTTCCTGGTTAGGGAACAGCAAGTGGAAAGGCTGTGAATTTTTCAAGGAACGAAGCCACCATTGCTTGGCACGTGTACCACCATTAGTGTGGAAGTGTAAGCCTTCCAACCTTAACACCATGGAAATTTTGGGCTGGACAGTTAATTATTTATTGGGAAGGTGGGTGCTGTCTTGCGTGCTATAGCCTGTTCATTCCTAACCTCTACCTACAAGATGCCAGTCACATTCCTTCTCCAATTGTGACAACAAAATATGTCTCCAGGTATTGCCAGATGTCTCCTATAGGGCAAAAATTATTCCCCATCACCACTGTTGAGAATCACTGGAGCAGTGAATAAGCAAGGAGGAGAATAGTTTTATATTGAATTAAAAATGTTGGGAGGGTTTTGGTAGGTTCTTCCTGAGCAACAATCCTAAGGCTTTATTGGCAAATCATTTGACCTCACCATTCATCTCCTGACCAGAACATAACATCTGGATTTGTAAAAACTAAAGATCCAACTTCGTAGGCTTCCAACCTCAAGTGTCAGTTACAATTCTTTTCCTAAGCCTCAAGGCCTGTGACTTTATTTCTCTACTTGGAATACAAAGCAATAATATGCCATTTTTGCTTTGCCAGGTGAAATATGTAATACTGGATTATAATTCTAACAGGATAATCAGTACTCACAACGAAAGTAAAACACTATTTCCTTAAGCTCATAAAAGAGAACGCTTGATGCATTTCATTAAGTAGGACTTGTTTTATCATACCTGAAAATTGAATTGAAAATAACTGTCTCTTCAGTGTCTTCAGTGATGAGAGGTTTGCATGCAAGCTGGATAGGGATTATTTACCTAACATATGTAGATTTAAATTAAGTTATGAAGGTGAGGAGGAGCTAGTAATGTCCATTTTAATGCTTCTAAAGTTGTTCCCAATCTATACAAAATATTAACAAATAACTTACTCTTTAAAATGGGTGTGATTTAACAATTCCTGAGGCTACATAATTGAGAGGTGTTTTTAGGTGCTGCAAAATCAACAATTTAACAAGACATCTCTGATGCTGCCATTTTTATGCAAATAACCAGAAAGAGAACTTGCATCTGAGTGGGTGTAACATTTGTCAGGATCAACTCTAAACTGACCCCAATGGTTTGGGATCTCATTTCATCTTTAAACCATCATTTCTTCCTTGGACATGACAATCTATGCTCTAGAAATTGGCTATCCTGGAATGTTATGCTCTGGGCAGAAAATACCCCAAGAATATTTTCTAGATATTGATAGGAGTAGAAAAAGATCCTAGAAGCTGGTCTTTAAGATTACTTTCAGGAAATTTGATCAGTTTTCTTGTTTTGTTCTGGAGTTGTAAGATTCTGAAATTTTCTTACTTATCTATGAAGATTTCTTAGATTAGAATTAGTGACTGCCTTTAATTTCATTGTGTGTGATAGATGCTAGAATTTGCAGCCATCCACAATATGAAAGAACTAAGTCAAGACTCTGGAGACCTCTGCTTTAAGTCATGATTAAAAACCTGTCCAGTTCACTGTCAGACTCTCCCCTGTAGGACTCGCTAACGTCTCAGATGCTATGACTTATACTGAGTCACTTGGAAGTCCTTCAACAGAAAATTTCTGCTTGGCACATGTATCAGGTATTTTAGTCTTGTACCCTTCATCATTCAACTCATATGCTTCAGACTAATAACTAAAAATAATCCTTTACTGACAATTTCTCTTAGCTTTGGGAATCGATTTTTTCAGAAGCGGAAATTTCAAGAGAGGGGGGATAATTGAACTCAAGAATAGACTACCATGGGAATGTCTCCTTTCCCGGAGAACATAAAGAAGAGAGTATGTAACCATCTGCTGGATGGACTAGACACAGCCTTGTCTGGGTTGGTGATCTCTTGGGCTCCCTTTCAGCTCTAGGCATCTAGGATATTTTGTGGAGGTAAAAGGAAAGCCATGAATTTTTTTTAGTTCTGTACCTTTTTGTTGTTGTTGTTGTTGTTGTTGTTTTTAAGTGTTGGTTTTATTAAATTGCTGAGTTAGTTTTTTGTCACAAAAAAGTACAAAGTAAAATGTGAAACTCAGCCCCATACCCCAATTTTATTCCTCAAAATAAAGGTTAACAGTATGGAGGGTATCCTTCTAGGCTTATTTCTATGTGTGTATAAATGCATTTTACAAATATAGTTTTTAAAGAAACTACATAAATATACATGAGTAGACATTTCTTTCCATCTACATTAGGTATGTATTTTATTATAAAAATGGGAGTTATTTACAACTCTCCTCGAAAGTACTCCCTCTGCCCTAATGTGTGTTTTGTTCTTCATCCCATTTCCTCAACCTCCATATTCAGTGCCACTGAAACCAAAGAACCCTTCTGAAAAAATGATGATTCTAACTGAAGGACAGGGATAGGGAAGATACAGAGAAGCCATAGCAGGCATATACCATTTATAGTATGGTGAGTGTGCGTGTGTGTGTATATATGTGTGTGTAAAATTTATGTGTCCTGATTTATGTAGGAAGTAGAAATGGGATCATTGTGGCTAAGGACATGCCATAATTTCCCATGCATCTTTCCTCAAAAGAGCTCCAGAAACTTCTGTAAGATATTTTGCTATGAATTATTTCTACAAACATCATATAGCATCTTGCTATGCTCCAAGGAAGTTTGCCTGTCTGGACAGGGGTGAGGTGTACATGGGGCTCTCCAGTGAACTTAAAATGGATGTCTCAGTTCAGCGGAGAGCAAGCCTGACAGTAAAAAGGGAAGAAGAGAAGGAAGCTCCAAATTCAATCAGTTGCAGGTGCAGAAGGAGGAAATCACTTCAGGGCTAAACCAAGAGAAACTTCTTTATGCCACTTCCTGCTTACTTACCTCTTCTGTCTCATCTCCCATTGTCTACCCTTTGGTTCAAACGCCTTTTTCCCCCAGGGATTCTTTCATGATTAACGCATCTCTTCCCCTCACCTACATGTCCAATTCCTGGGCTCATACATCACACTGTGATTTTATCACATTACATCATTGTTAGAATGCATGTTTTAAAAAGAATCTCTGCATCAAACTAAAATTTATCAACACAGTTTTTCACCTCTATATCCCCACCACTAAGCACAGTATGGTGTATAGTAGGTGCTCAATATATGTCAAGAAATGAATAAAAGATCCATCACCTATTACAGTAACATCATCAGAGCATCATATGAGTAACCTTACCTATAACCCCAAACCTTAAATGACATGGTTATATTCCACTCATTTTGATCATTTTCTGATATCATAAACAAAAATACACCCAACAACCTCCTATTAAACTTTTTCAAAATGATTTAAAAGAAGAAAAATTAACAGAGATCATTATATGAAACCACATGACCATCGTAAATCCACAAAGTTTTTAAAATGTCTATCAAGTTATTTTTTTCTTTCTCTTTTATTCGTGGTAGCTGTTTCTGTCAGATCTTCTCCTCCATGATTCGCGTGGGTGGATAACTTTCCTGCCCAGTAGGTTTACTATTTTGAAAGACAACTGTGCTTACACATTAAGATGCAAGTGGTTTTTTTCTAGAGCCTAGAAATGGTCTCTAGAAATGTTCCACTGGCATTAAGACAAGGGACAGTGCCATTACTATATTTGGATTATGATTGGATAGAGGCTATTACTGACCCTCTTCTAGGACAGCCTGAACTCCCACCTAGAGTCCTTAAAAACCAACTGAACGACAATGAATAGTGCCCTTTTTGCATTTTCTATTTTATATTTCTGATGGTCAAAAATACATTTCATTTAAATAATATTTCTCAGAGTCTCAATTACATCCATAGCAATATACACATATTTTTCTTATTCAGATTACTTTGCTCTCTTTCTCTCCTCAATTTCATTTCACCTATGAACTGAAAACTCTTTTCTCTTTTCCCAAGTTGGATGCCTTCTAAGTTTTACCTGACAATTTCCAGAATGTAAAGACAAAAACACAGGATAAAAAAATCTTTATCAGTAAACAAACCAACTAGTGAGGTTGGTGTGTGTGTGTGTGTGTGTGTGTGTGTGTGTTTGCGTGTGTGTATATATCTCCCCAGCATGGAAAGCCTACTTCAGCACGGGAATCACCCTGAGGCATTCTCAGCTGTGCCATCAATTAGGCCCTGAAAATACATCAAATGTTGTTGTAACCTCTTATCTTGGTGTGCAGTCTGTACTACCTAGCATTTGAAGTATACTGCAACAATGACTAGCTCAATACCTCAGAGTTTTCAAGATAGTCTGGATTGACATCCCCTCCTAAGCCTCTTTCTCCCCATAAACAAACATCTCTTTCTCTATATAGAACAGAATGGGGCCACATCATCCTGAATGGTTCTTAGAATAAAATAGTCATTGCTTCAGTCGTGATGTCCTGTGTGTGTGTTTGCCTTACTGTGTAATGGAGAACTAAAAATCTCATGCTTAATACAATATAGAGAAAAGACTCTAGGAAGTTCATTTCGCTATTTATCAAACATTCATTGTGCACTGAATACAAAGCAATTGATCCTACTCACTGCAGTCCCATTTTTAAATAGTTGGAAAATGGGAACATTGGCTCTCAGGAAGGTAGAATTTGTATGTACATGCTGATAGCTTGTATATTTTTTCAAGTTTCAACATTTGATCTCAACTGCTGATTGATTTAGAGGTGGGCTTATTAAAATCAAGATTCCAATTGTTGTTTCAAGTTGCTGGTGGAGCAAGGGTGAGGTCAATGATATCTTGTTCCTTCATACCTCACAGCCCAGGAAGCAGAGAAGTCTAGGACTCCCTTCCCTGTTATTTTTCTTTCCAAATTGCCTTGATGTTTGGGGGTGTTTTTCCACTTTTCTTAAGGTCAAAATAAAGGTGAAAATAGTTGGTTTAATAAGTAAGGAGTTCTATACGTGTATCTGTCAGGATCCAGTCAGGAGACAAACCACAAGTTATTTTAACAGAGAATTTAATATAAAAATTGTGAATTATTAGTTATTAAATAATTTAAAAAGGTAAAAATGAAATAATAAGGTATCCTGAGGATGGCAAGTGCAGGAAGCAGCTTCCACCCCTGAAGCTGGAAGCACAAAGAGTAGATGTTGGAATAACTAAAATGTAGAAACTTGGAAAAGCAGTTCCATATAGCTGGGATTCAAACCTTCTAGAAAAGGCGCTTCTTTTCTAGTGGTAGAGATTCTGAGCCTGCAGTGCTACAGAGCTGTGACTCAGGCCCCTGAGCCAATCATGTGGCTGGCTAGTGTTAATGCCTCTGAGGAGCATAATAAGACTGGCTTGTGAATGTTAGAAACACTGCTCGAATCAACTGCTTCTAATGGAATGGAAAGAAAGCAAACAGGAAGAAGCAAGTACCTTCTTTCTTCCCCCACTTGGTAGTCTCCATCTACATTCTTTATTGGTAAACCATAATAGGGACCAAGCTGGCAAAGGAGAAATGTGACTTGCAGAGTCTCAGCCTGATATCATCAAAGCAGAGGAGAAAAGGGTGTGTTTGAAGCTGTAAGAAAATAGTTTAACACATGGGAAAATTTTATAAATCACCACTATATAAATATATAAATTTACTGTCTCTCTTTCTTGCTTTCTAATTTTTTCTTGTCTTTATAAAAACCTATAAACCTTCTTCCCATCCTAGGTGCTTCACTTCACTTATGCACGCCCATCACTCTTGCATTTTCCTTTCTCTGCAAAGCTTTGTAAAGTGATTGACTATAAAAATAAAGTTTGCTTTATTCTTCTGGGTATAGAAAATAAAAGAAACAAAAGCTAGGGTGCCTGTATCACTCAGTGGTGTGCCAAGTGACCAATTATCTTATAGAAATCTAGCCTTAATGTTTATAAGTTCATAGCCTTGTTGTTCCTTCCATATTCCCCAGGTGCCAGTATACATTCTGCATTTTACTGTACCCGGACAGGGCTGCCATTAGCAATTGTGTAAGTGTGTCCAGCCAAGAGAGTAAGGGGAGTGCTAGACACCACCAAGCCAAACACCCTGATGAAGAACTATAGCTACAGAGGAGAGGAACTTTTCAGTTATTCACATAGAAATGTCATGTTGGCTAGCAGCAGCCCTTCACATTCTTCCCATATCCACTTATTTAAAACCTCAGGCCAGTGTGAATGCCGCCTCTTCCATGAAGCCTCTTAATCTCTCAGACTGAAAGAAATTACTATTTCCCTCCTTAGAAATGCCAAAGCACTTTAGTTTTGCCATTTTTGTTATTTGTAAGAATTTTTCCTTCCCTTAAAGCTACTTGTATACTTTTAACTTCTCAATAAGACATAACATTTCATTATTCACATTTGAAACTTTGATAATTATTTTCCTGTATGTATCTCATACTTTTTTACATATTATTAATAGAAGTTTAATACATATTGTTTCAAAAATAAATCAATGACTGAATAATAGTATGCTACTGGTGATGATTATATAATATCTAATTTTGAGATTACAAACCATTTTTGCAATTCCCACTGCATAAATAATTGTCTCAAAAATTGTTACTGAGTCATGAAATAAAATTTTTTTAACCAACTTTAAAACAAGCTAACAAAATTGGACTTTATCAAAATTTTTAAAGTTTTGTTATAAATGATTCAAAAAAGTGAAAAGATAACACAGAATAGGAGAACTTATTTGTAAATCATATATCTGATACGGGACTTATATCAAAAATAGGTATACGAAACCTCTTATAAGTCAATTACAAAAAGATAAATGACCAATTGGAAAATGAGCAAATAATTTAAATAAACATTTCTCCAAAGAAGACATACAGATGGCAAATAGCTACAGGAGAAGAAGCTTGGAATTATTAATCGTTAGGTAATGCAAATCAAAACCACAATGAGATACAACTTCATATACCTAGAATATCTACAACAAAATGGCAGAGAGTAACGAGATAGAATACAGTGAAATTGCAACTTTCATATATTGCTAGTGGGAATATAAAATCCTACAATTGCTTTGGAAAACAGAAACAGTTCTGTATTAGTCCATTCTTACACTGCTATAAAGACATGCCTGAGACTGGGAAATGTATAAAGAAAAGAGATTTAATTGGCTTACAGTTCTGCAGGCTGTAGAGGCTTCTGCTTCTAGAGAGGCCTCAGGGAACTTACAATCATGGCAAAAGATGAAGGGGAAGCAGGTATATGTTCACATGGCTGGTGAGAGAGAGACAGAGAAGGGGGAGGTGCCACATACTTTCAAATAATCAAATCTCATGAGAACTCTAACACAAGACAAAACTAGGGTATGGTGCTAAACCATGATCCAATCACCTCTCACCAGGCCCCAACTCCAACATTGGGTATTACAATTCAAATGAGATTTGGGTGGGGACACAGAGCCAAACCATATCATTCCACTCTGACCCCTCTCAAATCTCATGTCCTTCTCACACTTCAAGACACAATCTTGCCTTTCCAATAGCCCTTGAAAGTCTTAACTCATTCTAGCATTAACTCAAACATCCAAATCCAGAGTCTCATCTGAGACAAGGCTAGTCCCTTTTGCCTATGAGCCTGTAAAATCAAATTAGTTACTTCCAAGGTACAATGGGAGTACAGGCATTAAGTAAATGCTCCCATTCCAAAAGGGAGAAATTGGCCAAAAAAGAGGGGATACAGACCTCATGAAAATCCAAACCCAGCAGGGCGGTCATTAAATCTTAAAGCTGCAAAATATTCTCTTTTGACTCCATGTCTCACATCCAGGCCACACTGATAAAAGAGGTGGGCTCCCAAGGACTTGGGCAGCTCTGCCCCTGTGGCTTTGCAGGGCTCAGCTCCCATGGCTGCTCTCAAGTGCTGGCACTGAGTGCCTGTGGCTTTTCCAGACACAGGGTGCAAGCTGGTCTATGCAGCCTCAGGACATGGCTCCTATCGGTGGATCTACCATTCTGCAGTCTGGAGGATGGTGGCCCTCTTCTCACATCTTCACTAGGCAGTGCCCCAGTGGGGACTCTGTGTGGGGGCTCCAACCACACATTTCCCCTCTGCATTGCCCTAGGGCAGGTTCTCCATGAGGACTCCACTCCTGCAGCAGACTTCTGCCTGGACATCCAGGCATTTCCATACATCCTCTGAAATCCTGGTGGAAGCTCTCAAGCCTTAACTGTTGCACTCTGCACACCTGAAGTCTTAATACTATGTTGAAGCCACCAAGGTTCAGGGCTTGCACCCTCTGAAGCAATGGCCCAAGTTGTACCTTGGCCCTTTTAGCCATGGCTGGAGCTGGAGTGGCTGTGATGCAGGACATGATGTCCTGAGGCTGCACGGAGGAGCAGGGCCCTGGGACTGGCCCATGAAACCATTTTTCCCTCCTAAGCCTCCAGGCCTGTGATGGAAGAGGCTGCTGTGAAGGTTTCTGAAATGCCTTGGAGGCATTTTCCCCATTGTCTTGGCTATTAACATTCGGCTCCTCTTTACTTATGTAAATTTACACCATCTGCTTGAGTTTCTCCCCCCAAAATGGGTTTTTTTCTACTACATGGCTGGGCTGCAAATTTTTCAAACTTTTATGTTCTGTTTCCCTTTCAAATATAAGTTCCAGTTTCAGTTCTTTAATTTGCTTATGCAAATGAGCATAGGCTTTTAAAAGCAGCCAGACCACATCTTGAAAGCTTTGTTGCTTAGAACTTTCTTTCACCAGATACCCTAAATCATCTCTTTCAAGTTCAAAGTTCCACAAATCCTTAGAACAGGGGCACGATGCCACCATTCTCTTTGCTAAAGCATAACAGGAGTGACCTTTACTCCAGTTCTCAATAAGTTCCTCTTTGCCATCTGAGACCTCCTCAGTCTGGACTTCACTGTTCATATCACTATCAGCATTTTGGTAACAACCATTCAACAAATCTCTATAAAGTTCCAGACTTTCCCTCATCTTCCTGTCTTCTTCTGAGCCCTCCAAACTGTTCCAACCTCTCACCATTACCCAGTTCCAAAGTTGCTTCCACATTTTCAGGTATCTTTATTGCAATGGCCCACTCCCAGTACCAATTTTCTGTATTAGTCTGTTTTCACACTGTTATAAAGAAATACCTGAGACTGAGTAATTTATAAATAAAAGAGGTTTAGTTGACTCACGGTTTTGCAGGCTACCCAGAGGCATGACTGGGGAGGCCCCAGGAAACTTACAATTATGGGGAAAAGTAAAAGGGAAGCAGACATATCTTCACATGGCTGGCAAGAGTGAGAGAGTGAAAGAGGAGGTGCTACAGACTTTTAAACAACCAGATCCTGTGAGAATTCTGTCACGAGACAGCAACTAGGGGGATGGTGATAAACCATTTGAAACCACCTCCATGATCCAGTCACCTCCCACCAGACCCCACCTCCAACACTGGGAATTACAATTCAACTTGAGATTTGGGTAGGGATGCAGAACCAACCATATCAGCAATTCCTCAAAATGTTAAACACAGAGTTACCATATGACCCAGCAATTCTAGGTATATTCTGAAGAGAAATTAAAATATATGTGCATGTAATATTTGTCCACAAATATTTATAGTTGCATTATTTATAATAGGAAAAAAGTGGAAACAACTGAAATATTCATCAACTGATGAATGGATAAACCAAATGTGATACATACACACAATGGAACATGATAAAACAATTAAAAAATGAAGTACAAATAAAAGCTAACATGTCGATTAACCTTGAAAACATTATGGTAAATGAAAGAAGCCAGTCACAAAATATTACATATTATTAAATTGTGGTTTTTGCCATGGAAAATAATGGTAAAAACTGCAATTTCTTTTACACCAATCTAATACATGCTATTATTCATATCAAATGTCCAGAATGGGAAAATCTGTAGAGATAGAATGTAGATTAGTGGTTACTTAGAGCTTAGGGTAGAGATGGTGACAACACTGTTAATATGCCAAAAAAACTTAGAATTGTCAAATTCAAATGAATGAAGTGTAACACATGTGAATTGTATCTCAATAAAGCTGTTAAAAAATAAGCAAACCAACTCTGATTACTAAAATGAATATTCAGGAAAATTTTATTCCCATATTCCTCAACTTGTGGGAAATTAATAATGGATTCATTTGTTCTCTTAATTTTTCTAATAAATACAAGTTGATTCAAACCTTCAATCTCTCAAATATGAGTTCATAAATTTAAAAACTGTGTAACTTACATTTAACTGTTTTAAATTCTCAATTCCGTTTGGTCTTCCATTCACTTATTTTACAAATATTTATTGAGTGCTTATTATGCCCCACACACTGGTAGACATTGGAGTTACCATAATGAAACAGATAAGCTTGCTCTCTGCCTTTCATTGAATACAAATCCAGTAAGGCATAAATCTAAGTTAGCATAAATCTGCAGTCAAAAGTATAATTTCAAATGGGGGAAAAGGTTAAAAGAAATCTGGGAATGAAGTTAGAAGTCTATTGTAGTAAGCCAGGCAACAGATGATGATGGTTTGGCCAAAGTGTGTGAAGAGGGAGAGAAGTGGATAAAGACGATGGATATTTATGATAAGATATTTGTGCACTTGGAAATAGACTTGGTGGAAGATAATGGAAAGGGAGGCACCACACATGAATTTGATGTAGTTCAGGTTTTCAGAACTAGGTTGATGGTGATACAATTTACTAAAATATACAATGCTGGAAAAGAGTATGAATTTGAAGGGCTTTTGAGACATCTAACTAAAAGAATCAAGCAGACATTTACATTTTGATATGTGAGAGAAGGTCATAGCTGTGATATAAATGTAAGACTCAGCTACTTATAGTTGCTCTTTAAAACTATTGGTATGGATGAGGTAACCTAAGGAGAGAATACAAAATGAGAAGTAAAGCAAGACTGGGACTTGAAGAGCTTCAGTGTTGAACGAAGAAGTCTAAGCCTATAAAGGAGACCAAAATGATGCAGCCTGAAACATATAAGTAAAACCAGCAAAGCATCATTTTATGAAGGCCAAAGGAAAAACATTATTTGAAGATTTTCCTGAAGGACAATGATTGAGCTGCTTTTGTGCTACCATAGAGAGCTAAGACATTGAAGCAGATATTTTTAGGCCAGAGAGACATGAGAAGAATCAGGAAAAGTTCCAGAAGATAGTCTAAAGAGCAATTCCATTAAGACTTAGGCATGTTCAACAAATTCACTGTAAAGGGTGAAGATTTTCTTATACAGGGCCTAGCAAGAAAGCCTATAAAGTACAAAGTGTTTAGAGCTAAGTACTTTCAGAAGATTGATGGTGATGTGCATTACACAAGACCAGTGATAGAGCTTAAACATCTTTTAAGCATTTTATTTTTTTGTGGAAATAACACTGAGCATGAAATGTACCTTCTTAACGCATTTTTTTTGAATTTCAACTTTTATTTTAGATTCAGAGAGTGCATGTGCAGGTTTGTTACATGGGCATATTTCATGATGCTGAAGTGTGGGATATGAATGATCCTATCACTCAGGTACTAAGCATAATACGCAATAGGTAGTTTTCCAACCTATGCTCCCCTCCCCACCTTCCTCCTCTAGTAGTCCCCAATGTCTATTGTTCACATCTTTATGTCCATGTGTACCCAATGTTTAGCTCCCACTTAGAACATGTGGCATTTGGTTTTCTGTTTCTGTGCTAATTTGCTTAAGATCATGGCCTCCAGCTACATCCATGTTGCTGCAAAGGACAGTATTTTTTTTCTTTTTTCATGGTTTTGTAGTATTCTACTGTGTATACATACCACACTTTCTTTATCCAATCCATCATTGATGGGCACCTAGGATGTGAAACTCGGCCCCCTACTTATCACCAGAAACCAAAATTAACACAAGATGGATTAAAGACCTAAATGTGAAACCTCAAACTATAAAAATGCTAGAAAAAAACCTAGGAAATACCCCTCAGGACATCAGACTGCAAATAATTTATGCTAAGTCCTCAAAAGCAATTGTAACAAAGACAAAAATTGACAAGTGGGATCTAATTAAACTAAAAAGTTTCTGCACAGCAAAGGAAACTATCCACAGAAAAAACAGACAACCTACAGAATGAGAGAAAAATTCTGCAAACTATACATCTGACAAAGGGCTAATATCCAGCATCTATAAGGAATTTAAACATGTCATCCAGCCAAAAACAAATAACTCCATTAAAAAGTGGCCAAAGGAAATGTACAGGCACTTCACAAAAGAAAACAGATAAGTGCCCAACAAACATAGGAAAAATGTTCAATATCACTAATAATCAGAGAAATGCAAATCAAAACCACAATGAGATACCATCTCACACTGGTGAAAAGTCAGAATGGTTTTTATCAAAAAGTCAAAAAATAATAGATGCTGGTGAGGTTGTGAAGAAAAGAGAATGCTTATACACTCTTGGTGGGACTGTAAATTAGTTCAGCCACTATGCAAAGCAATTTGGAGATTCCTCAAAGAACTAAAAACAGAATTACCATTCAACCCAGCAATCCCATTACTGTGTACATACCCAAAGGAAAATAAATCATTCTACCAAAAAGACATATATGTACTCATGTGTTCACTGCCGCATTATTCACAATAACAAAGCCATGGAATCTTAACACATTTTAAGTGTACAATACATTGTTGACTATAGGTACGATGTGCAGCAGATCTCTAGAACTTATCTTTCTTAGTGAGACTTCATGCTTATAGATTAGTAAATCTTCATTATACCCTATATAAGTAGAATCATGCAAAATTTGTCTTTCTGCAACTGCTGATTTCACATAACAAAATGTCCTCAAAGTTTATCCATGTTGTCACATATTGCCAAATATTCTTTTTTAAAATCAAATAGTATTCCATTGTATGTATAGACCTCATTTTCTTTTTTTCTTTTTTTATTATACTTTAAGTTCTAGGGTACATGTGCACAATCTGCAGGTTTGTTACATAGGTATACATGTGCCATGTTGGCTTGCTGTACCCATTAACTCATCATTTACATTGGGTATTTCTCCTAATTCCACCAGCCTGCCACCCCATGGCAGGCCCTGGTGTGTGATATTCCCCACCCTGTGTCCAAGTGTTCTCATTGTTCAATTCCTACCTATGAGTGAGAACATGCGGTGTTTGGTTTTCTGTCCTTGTGATAGTTTGCTCAGAATGATGGTTTCAGCTTCATCCATGTTCCTGCAAAGGACATGAACTCATGCTTTTTATAGCTACATAATATTCCATGGTGTATATGTGCCACATTTTTTTAATCCAGTCTATCATTGATTAACATCTGGGTTGGTTCCAAGTCTATGCTATTGTGAATAGTGGTGCAATAAACATACTTGTGCATGTGTCTTTATAGTAGCATGATTTATAATCCTTTGGGCATATACCCAGTAATGCGATCGCTAGGTCAAATGGTATTTCTAGTTCTAGATCCTTGAGGAATAGCCACACTGTCTTCCACAATGGGTGAACTGATGTACACTCCTACCAACAATGAAAAAGCATTCCTATTTCTCCACATCCTCTCCAGCATCTGTTATTTCTGGACTTTTTAATGATCGCCTTTCTAACTGGTGTGAAATGGTATCTCATTGTGGTTTTGATTTGCATTTCCCTGATGACCAGTGATGATGAGCACTTTTTCATGTGTCTGTTGGCTACGTAAGTGTCTCCTTTTGAGAAGTGTCTGTTCATATCCTTTGCCCACTTTTTGATGGGGTTGTTTGTTTTTTTCTTGTAAATTTGTTTGAGTTCTTTGTAGATTCTGGATATTAGCCCTTTGTCAGATGGGTGGATTGCAAAAATTTCTCCCATTCTGTAAGTTGCCTGTTCACTCTGATGGTAGTTTCTTTTGCTGTGAAGAAGCTCTTTAGTTTAATGAGATCCCATTTGTCAATTTTGGCTTTTGTTGCCATTGCTTTTGGTGTTTTAGTCATGAAGTCTTTACCAATGACTATGTACTGAATGTTACTGCCTAGGTTTTCTTCTAGGGTTTTTATAGTTTCAGGTCTAACATTTAAGTCTTTAGTCCATCTTGAATTAATTTTTGTATAAGATATAAGGAAGGGATCCAGTATGAGCTTTCTACATATGGCTAGCCAGTTTTCCCAGCACCATTTATTAAATAGGGAATCCTTTCCCCATTTCTTGTTTTTGTCAGGTTTGTAAAAGATCAGGTGGCTGTAGCTGTGTGGTGTTATTTCTGAGGCCTCTGTTCTGTTCCATTGGTCTATATCTCTGTTTTGGTACCAGTACCATGCTGTTTTGGTTACTGTAGCCTTGTAATATAGTTTGAAGTCAGTTAGCATGATGCCTCCAGCTTTGTTCTTTTGCTTAGGATTGTCTTGGCAATGCGGGCTCTTTTTTGGTACCATATGAACTTTAAAGTAGTTTTTTCCCAATTCTGTGAAGAAAGTCATTGTTAGCTTGATGGGGATGGCATTGAATCTATAAATTACCTTGAGCAGTGTGGCCATTTTTAGGATATTGAGTCTTCCTATCCATGAGCATGGAATCTTCTTCCATTTGTTTGGGTCCCCTTTTATTTCATTGAGCAGTGGTTTGTAGTTCTCCTTGAAGAGGTCCTTCACATCCCTTGAAAGTCAGATTCCTAGGTATTTTATTCTCTTTGGAGCAATTGTGAATGGGAGTTCACTCATGATTTCGCTCTCTGTTTGTCTGTTATTTGTGTATAGGAATGCTTGTGATTTTTGCATATGGATGTTGTATCCTGAGACTTTGACGAAGTTGCTTATCAGTTTAAGGAGATTTTGGGCTGAGATGATGGGGTTTTGTAAATATACAATTATGTCATTTGCAAACAGGGGCAATTTGACTTCCTCTTTTCCTAACTGAATACCCTTTATTTCTTTCTATTGCCTGATTGTTCTGGCCAGAACTTCCAAAACTATGTTGAATAGGAGTGGTGAGAGAGGGCATCCCTGTCTTGTACCAGTTTTCAAAGGGAATGCTTCTAGTTTTTGCCCATTCAGTATGATATTGGCTATGGGTTTGTCATAAATAGCTCTTATTAGTTTAAGATATGTTCCATCAATACCTAGTTTATTAAGAGTTTTTAGCATGAAGGGCTGTTGAATTTTGTTGAAGGCCTTTTCTGCATCTATTGAGATAATCATATGGGTTTTGTTGTTGGTTCTGTTTATGTGATGGATTGCATTTATTGATTTGCATATGTTGAACCAGCCTTGCATCCTAGCAGTGAAGCCTACTTGATCGTGGTGGATAAGCTTTTTGATGTGCTTCTGGATTTGGTCTGCCAGTATTTTATTGAGGATTTTTTCATCGATGTTCATGAAGAATATTGGTCTAAAATTCTCTTTTTGTGTTGTGTCTCTGCCAGACTTTGGTATCAGGATGATGCTGGCCTCATAAAATGAGTTAGGAAGGATTCCCTTATTTTCTATTGACTGGAATAGTTTCAGAAGGAATGGTACTAGCTCCTCTTGGTACCTCTGGCAGAATTCGGCTGTGAATTTGCCTGGTCCTGGACTTTTTTTGGTTGGTAGGCTATTAATTATTGCCTCAACTTCAGAGCCTGTTATTGGTCTGTTCAGAGATTCCACTTCTTCCTGGTTTAGTCTTTGGAGGGTGTATGTATCCAGAAATTTATCCATGTCTTGTAGATTTTCTAGTTCATTTGTACAGAGGTGTTTATAGTATTCTCTGATGGTAGTTTGTATTTCTCTGGGATTGGTGGTGATATCCCCTTTATCATTTTTCATTGTGTCTATTTGATTCTTCTCTCTTTTCTCATTAGTCTTGCTAGCTGGCTATCAATTTTGTTGATCTTTTCAAAAAACCAGCTCCAGGATTCATCAATTTTTTGAAGGGTCTTTTGTTTCTCTATCTCCTTCAGTTCTGCTCTGATCTTAGTTATTTCTTGCCTTCTGCTAGCTTTTGAATGTGTTTGCTCTTGCTTCTCTAGTTCTTTTATTTGTGATGTTAGGGTGTCAATTTTAGATCTTTCCTGCTTTCTCTTGTGCGCATTTAGTGCTATAAATTTCCCTCTACACACTGCTTTAAATGTGTCCCAGAGATTCTGGTGCATTGTGTTTTCATTCTCATTGGTTTCAAAGAACAGCTTTATTTCTGCCTTCATTTCGTTATTTACCCAGTAGTCATTCAGGAGCAGGTTGTTCAGTTTCCATGTAGTTGTGCAGTTTTGAGGGAGTTTCTTAATCCTGAGTTCTAATTTGATTGCACTGTGGTCTGAGATACAGTTTGTTATCCTAACTGTTCTTATACGTTTGCTGAGGAGTGCTTTACTTCCAACTATGTAGTCAATTTTGGAGTAAGTGTGATGTAGTGCTGAGAAGAATGTACATTCTGTTGATTCGGGGTGGAGAGTTCTGTAAATGTCTATTTGATCCACTCAGGGCAGAGCTGAGTTCAAGTCCTGAGTATCCTTGTTAACCTTCTGTCTCATCGATCTGTCTAATATTGACAGTGGGGCATTAAAGTCTCCCATTACTATTGTGTGGGAGCCTAAGTCTCTTTGTAGGTCACTAAGAGCTTGCCTTATGAATGTGGGTGCTCCTGTATTGGGTGCATATATATTTAGGATAGTTAGCTCTTCTTGTTGAATTGATCCCTTTACCATTATGTAATGGCCTTCTCTGTCTCTTTTGATCTTTGTTGGTTTAAAGTCTGTTTTATCAGACTAGGATTGCAACCCCTGCCTTTTTTTGTTTTCCATTTGCTTGGTAGATCTTCCTCCATCCCTTTATTTTGAGCCTATGTGTGTCTCTGCACATGAGATTGGTTTCCTGAATACAGCACACTGATGGGTCTTGACCCTTTATCCAATTTGCCAGTCTGTGCCTTTTAATTGGAGACCAGGGCATATTTCATACCTCATCTACAACTGCATAAGACAGATACTCCCAGAGCAGCCATTTTAGAGACCTCCTCCTGGGAATTCATTCGTTTTCCCAGGGTTATTCCTTGCTGAGAAAGGAATTCAGTGATATTTCTCCTATTCACTTTCTGAAAGAAGAGAAATATGGCTCTGTTTTGCCTGGCCCTGCGGGCAGTCAGACTTTATGATTATCTCCCTTGTTCTCTGAAAATTGATGTTATCCTGTTCTCTTCAAGGTGCCCAGATTTCATATTGTTCAAACACACATGCTTTACAACAATTTGTGCAGATAACACAATTATCACAGAGTCCTGATGTGACATGCATCCTCATCTTAAGATGATGGGATTAAGAGATTAAAGTAAAGAGAGGCGTAGGAAATTATAAGAGTATTGATTGAGGAAGTGATAAATGTCCATGAAATCATCACAATTTATGTTCAGAGTTGCAGTAAAGACAGGCGTAAGAAATTATAAAAGTATTAATTTGGGGAACTAATAGATGTAATAGATGTCCATGGAATCTTCACAATTTGTGTTCTTCTACTGTGGCTTCAGCTGGTCCCTCTATTCAGGTTCCCTGACTTCCTGCAACAGATCTCATTCTTTTTTATGACTACATGGTATTCCACGATGTATATGTGCCACACTTTCTTTATCCAGTGTACCATTGATGGGCATTTAGAATGATTCCGTGTCTTTGCTATTGTGATAGTGCTGAAATGAACATGCACATGCATGTGTCTTTAAGATAGAATGATTTATATTCCTTTGGGTATACTGTGTTGAATGGTAGTTCTACTTCTAGCTCTTTGAGAAATTGCCCCACTGCTTTCTGCAATTGTTGAACTAATTTATACTCCCACCAACAGTGTATAAGTGTTCCCTTTTCTTCATAATCTCACCAGTATCTATTATTTTTTGAATTTTTATTAATAGCCATTCTGACTACTGTGAGATGATAACTCATTGTGATTTTGATTTGCATTTCTTTAATGATCGGTGATATTGAGCATTCTTCATATGCTTGTTGGCTGCATGTATGTCTTCTTTTGAAAAGTATCTGTTCATGTCCTTTGTCCACTTTTTAATAGGCCTGTTTTTACTTATAAATTTGTTTAAGTTTCTTATAAAGCTGGGTATTGTTAGACTTTTGTTAGATGCATGCTTTGCAAATATTTTGTCTCTATAGATTTTCCACTTATTATATTGACTCTTCTGTGGTGCAGAAGTTCTTTAGTTTAATTAGATCCCATTTGTCAATTTTTGCTTTTGTTGTGATTGCATTTGGCATCTTTGTCATGAAATATATGTATTGCCCATTCCAATGTCCAGAATGATATTGCCTAGGTTGTCTTCCAGAGTTTTTATAGTTTTGGTTTTACATTTATGTCTTTAATCTATCTTGAGTTGATTTTTATATATAGTGTAAGGAAAGGATCAAGTTTCAATCTTCTGCCTATGGCTAGCCAGTTATCCTAGCACCACTGAATAGGGAGTCCTTTTCCTATTACTTGTTTTTGTGAATTTTATCTATGATCAGATGGTTGTAAGTGTGTGGCATAATTTCTAGGCTCTCCATTCTTTTCTCCTGGTCTATGTGTCTGTTTAGTACCAGTACCATGCTGTTTTGGTTACTGTAGCCCTATAGTGTAGTTTGAAGTCAGGTAGTGTGATTCTTCCTGCTTTGTTCTTTTTGCTTAGAATCGCTTTGGCTATTTGGGGTCTTTTTTGGTTCCATATACATTTTATAATAGTTTTTTCCAGTTATGTGAAGAATGTTATTGGTAGTTTGATAGGAATTGCATTGAATCTATACATTGCTTTGGGTGGTATGGCCATTTTAATGATATTGATTCTTTCTATCCATGACCATGGATGTTTTTCTATTTGTTTGTGTCATCTCTGATTTCTTTGAGCAGTTTTGTGTAATTTTCATTATAGAGACCTTTCATCTCTCTGATTAGCTGTATTCCTGGGTATTTTATTCTTTTTGTGGAAATTGTGAATGGGATTGTGTTCCTAATTTAGCTCTCAGCTTGGCTGTTTCCAGTGCGTAGGAATGTTAGTGCTTTTTGTGTGTTCATTTTATATCCTGAAGCTTTTCTGGTATCTACAAATTCAACACAATCCCCATCAAAATACCACCATCATTCTTCACAGAATTAGAAAAAATAATTCTAAAATTCATGTGGAACCAAAAAAGAGCCCATATAGCCAAAGCAAGAGTAAACAAAAAGAACAAACCTGGAGGCATCACACTACCTGATTTTAAACTATACTATAAGGCCATAGTCACGAAAACAGCATGGTACTGGTAAAAAAAAAAAAAAAAAAATAGGCACATAGACCAATGGAAGAGAATAGAGAACCCAGAAATAAACCAAATATGTACAGCCAACTGATCTTTGACAAAGTAAAGAAAAAATATAAAGTGGGGAAAGGGCAGCTTTTCCAAGAAATGGTGCTGGGATAATTGGCTAGCCACACATAGGAGAATGAAACTGGATCCTCATCTCTCACCTTATACAAAAATCAACCCAAGATGGATTAAAGACTTAAACCTAAGACCTGAAACTATAAAAATTCTAGAAGATAACATCAGAAAAACCCTTCTAGACATTGATTTAGGCAAGGATTTCATGACCAAGGACCCACAAGCAAATGCAATAAAAACAAAGATAAATATCTACGACTTAATTAAACTAAAGAGTTTTTGCATGGCAAAAGGAACAGTCAGCAGAGTAAATAGACAACCCACAGAATGGGAGAAAATCTTCACAATCTATAATCTGATGAACGACTTACATCTAGAATCTACAACAAACTCAAATCAGTAAGAAAAAAACAATCCCTCAAAAAGAGGGCTAAGGACATGAATAGATAATTATCAAGAGAAGTTATACAGATGGCCAATAACATCTGAAAAAATGCTTAACATCACTAATGGCCAGGGAAATGCAGATCAAAACTATAATATGATACCATCTTACTCCTGCAAGAATGGCCATAATCCAAAAACAGTAGCTGTTGGCATGGATGCGGTGAACAGGTAACACTTCTGCAGTGCTGGCAGGAATGTAAACTCGTACAGCCACTATGGAAAACAGTGTGGAGATTTCTTAACGAACTAAAAATAGAACTACAATTTGATTCAGCAATCCCACTACTGGGTATCTACTCGGAGGAAAAGAAGTCATTATTTGAAAAAGACACTTGCACACGCATGTTTATAGCAGCACAATTCACAATTGCAAAATCGTGGAAAAAACTCAAATGCTCATCAGTCAACGAGTGGATAAAGAAACTGTGGTATATATGTATAATGGAGTACTACACAGCCAGCCATAAAAAAGCAATGAATTAATAGCATTCACAGTGACCTGGATGAGATTGGAGACTATTATTCTAAGTGAAGTAACTCAGGAATGGAAAACCAAACATCATATGTTCTCACTGATATGTGGGAGCTAAGCTATGGGGATTCAAAGGCATAAGAATGACACAATGGACTTTGGGGACTCCCTGGGGAAGAGGGGGAGGTGAGTGAGGGATAAAAAACTACAAATATTATGTGGTGTATACTGTTTCAGTAATAGGTGCACCAAAATCTCACAAATCACCACTGAAGAACTTACTCATGTAATCAAATACCACCCATACCCTAATAACTTATGGAAAAATAAATTTAAAAAATAAACTTTTCTGAAGTTGCTTATTAGCTTAAGGAGCTTTGGGGTCAAGGCTGCTGGGTTTCCTAGATATGGAATCATGTCCTTTGCTGATAGGGATGGTTTAACTTCCTCTCTTCTTATTTAGACCCTTTATTTTTTTCTCTTGCCTGATTGGTCTGGCCAGGACTTCCAATATATGTTGAATAGAAGTGGTAATAGAAGGGATTCTTGTCTTGTCCTGGTTTTCAAGGGAAATGCCTCCAGCTTTTGCCCAAATGGTATAATGTTGGCTGTGGGTTTGTCATAGATGGCTCTTATTATTTTGAGGTATGCTCCTTTGATGGCTAGTTTGATGAGGATTTTTAACATGAAGTGATGTTGGATTTTATTTAAGGTCTTTTCTGTATCTATTGAGATGATCAGGTGATTTTGATCTTTAGTTCTGTTTATTTGATATGATTATCAATTTGAGTATGTTGAACCACACTTGCATCCCAGGAATGAAGCCTACTTGATCATGGTGGATTAGCTTTTTGATGTGCTGCTGTATTCCCTTTGCTAGTATTTTTTTGAGGATTTTTGTATCAATGTTCATGAAGGATATTGGCCTAAAGTTTTATTTTTTGTTGTGTCTCTGTCAGGTTTTGGCATCAGGATGATGCTGGCCTCATAGAATGAGTTAGAGAGAAATCCCTCCTCCTCAGTTTTTTCAAATAGTTTCAGTAGGAATGATACCAGTTCTTCTTTGTACATCTGGTAGAATTTGGATGTGAATCCATCTGTTCCTGGGCTTTTTTTGGTTGGTAGGCTATTTATTACTGATTTAATTTTGGAACTCATTATTGGTCTCTTCAGGAAAACAATTTCTTCCCGGTTCAGTCTTGGGAGAGTGTTTGTGCCCAGGAATTTATCCATTTCTTCTGGATTTTCTAGTTTGTGTGCATAGAGGTGTTCATATTACTCTCTGATACTATCTGTATTTCTATGGGGTCAGCGGTAATATCCCCTTTGTTGTCTCTAATTGTGTTTATTTGAATTGTCTCTCTTTTCTACTTTATTAGTCTAGCTAGTGGTCTATCTTATTAATTTTTTCAAAAAAAAAAAAAACAGTGCCTGGATCCATTGATCTTTAGAATGGTTTTTTGTGTCTCAATATCCTTCAGGTCAGCTCTTATTTCTGTTACTTCTTGTGTTCTGCTAGCTTTGGGGTTGATTTTCTCTTGTGTCTCTAGTTCTTTTAGTTGTAATGTCAGGTTGTTAATTTGAGGTATTTCTAACTTTTTGATGTGGCGTTCAGTGCTATAAATTTTCCTCTTAATGCTACCTTAGCTGTTTCACAGAAATTCTGGTATGTTATATCTTTGTTCTCATTAGTTTCAAAGAAGTTCTTCATCTCTGCCTAAATTTCATTATTTATTTCCAAATCATTTAGGAGCATGTTGTATAATTTCCGTGTAATTGTATGGTTTTGAGCAACTTTCTTAGCCTTGAATTTTATTTTTATCATACTGTGGTCTGAGAGAATGTTTGGTATAATTTTGGTTTTTGGCATTTGCTGAGGAAGAGTTTATGTCCGATTTTGTGGTTGATTTTAGAGTCTGTGGCATGTGGCAATAAAAATGTATATTCTGATGTTTTTAGTTGGACAGTTCTGTAGATGGCTATTAGGTCCATTTGGTCCAGTGTTGAGTTCAGATCCTGATTATCTTTGTTAATTTTTTGCCTTGACAATCTTTCTAATACTGCCAGTGTGGTGTTGAAGTCTGCCACTATTATTGCATAGGAGTTTAAGTCTCATTGAAGGTCTTTAAAAACTTGCTTTATGAATCTGAGTACTCCTGTGTTGAGTGAATATATTTTTAGGATTGTTTGGTCCTTTTGTTGAATTAAGCTCTTCACCATTATATAATGGCCTTCTTTGTCTTTTTTGATCTTTGTTAGTTTAGTCTGTTTTATCTGATAGTCTGTTTTATCTGAAATTATAACAGCAACCCCTGCTAGTATATGTTTTGTTTTCTGTTTGCTTTGTAGATTTTTTTTCTATTTGCCTTGTAGACTTTTTTTCATCCCTTTACTTTGAGCCTATGGGTGTCATTGCATGTGAGATTGGTCTCTTAGAGACAGCATATCATTGGCTCTTGCTTCTTTATCCAGTTTGCCATTCTGTGCCTTTTAATTGGGGAATTTTGCTTATTTACATTCAAGGTTAGTATTGATATGTATTGATTTGATCCTGTCATCATGTGGTTAGCTGTTTATTATGCCAACTAGTTTGCATGATTACCTTATAGTGTCACTGGTCTGTGAATTTAAGTGTGTTTTGTAAATGCTTTCCTTTCCATATTTAGTGCTTCTTTCAGGAGCTCTTATAAAGCAGGCCTAGTGGAAACAAATTATTTCCACATTTGCTTGTCTGAAAACAATCTTACTTCTTCTTGGCCTATGAAGCTTAGTTTGACTGGATTTAAAATTCTTGATTGGATTTTCTTTTTTTTAAGAGTGTTGAAAGAAAAAGAAAAAAGAAGAAAGAAAGAAAACAAGGAAAGAAAGAAAGAGTAGGGTAGGGTAGGGGAGGGGAAGGGAAGGAAGGAGAAAGAAGGGGAGGGAAGGGAAGAGAAGGGAGAGATTGGGCCCCCAATCTCTTCTGGCTTGTAGGGTTTCTGCTGAAAAGTTTGCTGTTAGTCTGTTGGGCTTCTCTTTGTAGGTGACCTGTCCTTTCCCTCTGCTGTCTTCAACATTTTTTCTTTCATTTTGACTTTGGAGAATCTGATGTTATATTTCTTGGTGATAAAATTCTTGTAAAGTGTTTTGTGAGGGTTCTCTGCATTTCCTGAATTTGAATGTTGTCCTGTTCCCTGAATTTAAATGTTGGCCTCTCTAGCTAGGTTGGAGAAATTCTCATAGATGATATCATGAAACATGTTTTCCAAGTTGCTTCCATTATCTCCATCTCTTTCAGGGATGCTAATGAGACATAGATTCACTCTCTTTACATAATCCTATATTTCTTGAACATTTTGTTTATTCCTTTTCATTCTTTTTTGTTGTTGTTATTGTTGTCTGACTGTTTTATTTCAGAAAGCCAGTCTTCAAGCTCTGAGATTATTTCCTCAGCTTGGCCTATTCTACTGTTAATACTTGTGATTGTATTATGAAATTCTTGTAGTATGTTTTTCATTTCTACCAGGTCAGTTACATTATTTTCTGTTCTGGATATTCTGCTATTTTGTCTGTCAGATCCTGTATTATTTTATCATGATTCTTAATTTCCTTAGATTGGGTTTTGCCATTCTCTTGAATGTCTATGATCTTCCTTCCTATCCACATTCTCAATTCTATTTCTGTCATTTCAGACATCTCAGTTCAGTTAAGAACACTTGCTGGAGAACTTTTTTGGTCTTTTGGAGGAAAAAGGATACTATCACTTTTTGACTTGTCAGAGTTACTGCACTGGTTCTTTCTCATCTTGGTGGGTTGATATTCTTTTAATCATTGAAGTTGTCCTTTAGATGAATATTTTTTCCTTTTATCCTCTTTGATGACTTGTGGGTTTGCCTTGGTACAAGGTGGGTTAGGCTGACTTGTTTTGTTTCTGGGAGACCTTAGTGGCCTAAGGCTCAGCTCAGGACTCTTAGACTGTGTGCTTTAACTCTGGAGGACTGGTATCAGGCCCCAGCTTTATTCTCTGGCTCCAAGAAGTTAGACACTAGCTGTGCTGGAGGAGCTGAGGCCCCCATGGACCACTAGTCACATTCCAATGGGTGTGCCAGCCAAAGCACTTCACAGGGTAGTAGTGGTATAATTCATCCTTGTTCATATGTGCCAGTGGCAGGGGGGTGCATGCTTGTCAAGTGGTGTATGAGTGTTCACAGCAGTGGCAGTGACAGCATAGCTTGGGAAGGAGTGGCAATTGTATGTGTTCGTGCTGGTAATGGTGTTAGCATGGGGGCAGGATGCTGGTGGATGCAGGACTGTGCACGCCCTCTGTGCATGTTTACATAGGCAGCTGTGGCTGCTCAGGGCTGTTACAAGTCCACTGTTCTCCATGCCTAGCTTTGTGCAGGTGACAGTGTTAGTGCAGGGGCGTGGTGCTTGAAGGGCAAGGCTGGCAGCTCCATGCTCGCCAATACTCCAATGACAATAGTGGTGTGGCCAGAAGACAGGGGGTTGGAGTGCACTCATACTGGCAGCAGTGGCATGGAAGGATGCACTTGCACACATATGCTGATGGATAAGGGAAGGCAAGGTCTGTCCACACACACACACACACACAAAAGCCATGTAGGTGGTGGGCATGGGTGAGCATGCAGGCAAAGCAGCACAGAGGAGGCTACTGTCGGGAGGGCACGAGCAGGCTGGTGCTTTTCCGTGGGGGCTGCTTTGCTGGAGCATTCTGCCGGTCAGGGGCAGTCCAGGGCAGGAGCTGTGTTATGCTGGGCAGGCCCGGTTGGGGCCTGAGGAGAGGCCAGCTGATAAAGGGGTGCTCAGGTCAGACCAGCCTTGCTTCTTGCGCAAGACCACCCTGCATAGTTCAGGTCCAATAGTTCCCCTAGGGCTAAAGTACCCTATGGGAACAAGTCAAGCCTAAGGGGATAGGTGTCCCTGGTCATGCTCCATTACAGATGTTATCACACCAGATGCTCTGGGCTCCCCACCAGCTGGAGTTCTGCCCCTACCACTTCTCTAAGCTGCTCTCCCTGCCAACTGAAGTGTGTGTGATGGTCAAGGGGTCTCCTGCCAGGATTCCAAGTGGGTTGCTCCTTGCTTGTTCAACTCATCCCTTCCACAGGAGTCACTGGGGGCCAGGAATGAGTCCCGGTGCATGGTAGCCCCAAGCAGGTTCCTAGCTTCCTCCCTCTTCAGCCCAGCATCTGTGCTGAAGGTTTTTATATCAAGGTTATACTGGTGTCATAGAATTTGTTGGAAAATGTTCCTTTTTTGTATTTTCCTGAAGAATTCATGTAAAGTAGATGTTATTTTCTCCTCAACTGTTTCATAGAATTCACTGGGATGGGAAAGCTAACTGGAAGTTGTTTTATTTGTGGGAAGGTATTCTTTCATATGTTGAGGGTTATTCATATATTTTTTTTACTCTTGTGCTGATTTAGTGTGCTGTGTTTTTATCTGAATTTATACATTTCATCTATATTTTCATATTTATTGGTAAAAATAATATACAATATATGTTTAATCCTTGTGGAGTCTGTAGTGATGTTGCCCATTTCATTCTTAATATTAATAATGTGAATATCTCTTTTCCCTTCATTGGTCTGGCCAGAAGTTTTTCCATTTTATTTGTCTTTACAAAGTAACAAGTTTTCATGTTTTAAAGTCTTTCTGTAGTTTTTTTTCTATTTTATTAATTTCTGCTCTTATATTTGTTATTTCCTTCCTTCTGTTAATTTCTATTCACTTTGTTGCTCTTTTTCTAACTTTTTGAGGGAGGTACTTAGATCATTGATTTTTAGCTCTTGTTTTCTAATATACTAAATTAACAGTATAACTTTCATTTTAAACATGACTTTTGCTAACTAGTACATTTGATTAAAATAGATTACCATTCAATTAAAATAGATCTTTTTATTTCCTTTGTTTTTCTTCTATGACCCATGGATTAATTTAAAATGTATTGAATATTTTTCAGCTCTATGGGCATATTCTTATCTTTTGCTATTGATTTAGAGGTTAATTACTCTGTGGTCAGAGAATATATTTTGTATTATTTTCATCATTTGAAATGTGTTGAGAATTGTTTCATGATATAGCAAATAAAGAGTTTTTATAGAAGTTATTTTTGCTCTTGAAAAGCAAAATGCAAAATACTGCATGTGTATTTTGCAGATATTGAGTGAAGCATTCAATGTATGTCAATCAGCTCCAATTGGTTAATATTGTTTTTCAAGTCTTCTAGATTCTTATGGATATTTTGCTATTTATTCTTAGATATATTAAACCTTAATATTATGTGGATTTTTCTATTTCTCCATTTTATTTCTATTTTGTTGCTTGTATTTTAAAGCTTTTATTAACCACATGCAAATTTAAAATTTTTGTGTTTTCTTTATTATACTTTTGTCATTGTAAAATTTACTTCATTATCTCTAATAATATGTTTTTTTCTTAAACAGCTACTTTGATATCAATTTATTAATATTGCATTATCAACTTTCTTTGTTTTAGGATTAACATGATATATCTTTTCATCCTTTGACTTGTATTGTAAAAAGCTATAGCTTTTAATTTTTAAATTAAGTCTGGCAGTTATTATTTTTAATTGGCATAATTATTAACCTAACTATATTTTAATTATTTTTTTAAAATTTTGAGGTCCAATCTTTAATGTATTTATTTTCTATTTGTTTCTATTTGTCTTACAGAATTTGTGTTTCTTTTTGTCTTTTCAATAATTTTTTTAATTTGTAGTTTTATTCTGAAATTCTTCACCTTGTCAATTCATTCTGTGAATATCTCAATCATAATTATATTAAAGTCAAATATAAGCTTTTTTCTACCTTTTTATTTGGTGTTTTCTATTTGTTCCAGTTTTTTAACTTTCTTTTTCTTCTTGCATTTTAAATTTAATTTTTCTTTTTGCTTGATTCTATCTGTTTTCCTTTGCTAAACTGAAAGATCTGCCCTCCATTTCTAATTTTTCAATCAGTTATTACTGAAATTGTACAATGCATAAAGTCTTAAAGTTAATTTCTTTATCTTCGTTGTGAAAAAGCAATTATCTTCCAACTCACATGCTAGTATTTTTCAGCATTTTTTGTTATTCTTTTTAATCCCCAAAATGACATATTATCATTATTATTATATTATATAAGCAGTACTAGTCTACATTTACCTGCGTACTATCTGATCTCTTTGCTCACTATTCCTTCTTTTATTGCAGACCTTCCTACTGGAATTATCTCTCTGATTGCTGAAGTACATACTTTTGAGTTTTCTTTAAAGAACATATATTGCTAGTAACCTTGTCAGTCCTAGCTACTCAGACTATGAAACAACTTTAGTCCCTTTGTATCCTCGCTTACCGTTGGAATCTCAGGCTCAACTCCTTTCCCTTGTTAGTCTAAGGCTTAGTTTTCTTTCTGCAGTGTCCTGCACTCAGGTATCATTGCAAGGCTGACATTTGAAGTTGCTTTTAAGATGAAGTCACTTTTTTGTACTTGCTTGAAAAAGTTCCTACTAGCTCTGTTTCATCTCACTGTTTTTTGTTGCTTAGTTCTTATTTTGTCCTAGCAATTCATTAAAAATTCTACTTTACCCACATCTAGTTGTTTACAATGGAGGGACCTCCAGAATATTTAATCTACATTACTGCCTGGGGGTGACAGCTGTTAATTGATGGGCCTCTTATGTATACGCTCATGCTATAAATGACATTGTTTTTGAGGATGAAACAATTGGTGTATCTCTGCCATCTGGCCGTTTCTGATGAAGCATGGCTATAACATGAAGTATCTATGGCTAAAAAAAAAGGCAGTGATTTCTATTTATCGTGATGTACTAACACAAACTCAGACTTCAAGGATTCATTAACCTTCGCTATTTTCTATTTCTCCTGAGCCTTACCTTTATCTGGTAGGCCATGAAATAGTACAGTAATTATAACATTTTATGTCTGTTAAACATATTAGAAATTGAGTAACTCTATAGCTCTTCCTTTGTTTTTGGAGTACTCACATCTTACATTTCTGTGATGAATGTCAGAAGAAATGATGAAAGAATGTGACACTTTGTATTCCTATTTGACATTTCTTTTCCTTTCCCAGCCCATGAGCTTTTTCCTCCTTCCTAAGAGCTAATTCGCTGCCAATACTATCTTATCTACTTACAGGGCTCTGGAAGCCATTTTCAAACTACATGAGCTTGGCTGTCAATGATTGCATTAGGGGTGATAACCTGATCAAATCTGAGCCAATCAAATTCTTTTTAGGGGAATTGGAATTGGAAGACAATAGAATTAGAGACTGAAAGGTCAATAAAGTTAAAGGAAAAGATATAGAAACAAAATCTGCAAAATGCTACTACTGTAGTCTAAAGTTGCACAGGTTCCTAACCTGAGTTAAACCAAAGGTTTGCCAGATCTGTATCACAATTCAAATTCCTCTAATGCTTCCACCTTCTTATTTCCACAGGCATTGATCTTTAAGAAATTTCTTTACATACCAACTTGCATCTCACCGTCTGCTTCTGGGGAACCCAACTTGCAACACTCAGTATATGTCCAATAATTTTCTCTTATATTTTTAATCTAAATTGAGTTGGTTCTGTCACTTGCAACCAAGAGTATTAAGACTTTATAGTATTTACATAGTGAGTAGCATAGGTGATCAGCAGGGATGTTTAGCAGCTTTGATAATATCCTGATTGGATGTTGAAAGTATTTAAATTTTTCCCTTAGGACAGAGGGTAACATTTAGGATTACTTGAATTACTCCAATTCAGATGAAATTATATTAGCTCTTAAATATAAAACCCTTTACTCTTTGGAGAACACTTTCAAAAATCATGTATATTCTGTTTATCTTTATAAACCTACAATCCAGCACAGTTATCAGAACAAGCTTGAGTATTTATTATTTCTATGTGTTCAGAACTTTTCAAGTTCTTTTAGCTATATGATTTTTTTGTATATTTTAATATTTTGATATATTCAATACATTGTTGTTAACTGTAGTCACCCTACTCTTCTATCAAACATTAGAATTTATTCCTTCTATCTAACTGTACATTTATACTCATTAACCAGACTCTTCATGCCTCCCTCTCCCTGTACACACACCCATCCTCTCCAGCACCTGTTGTTTCCTGACTTTTTTATGATCGCCATTCTAACTGGTGTGAGACGGTCTCTCATTGTGGTTTTGATTTGCATTTCTCTGATGGCCAGTGATGATGAGCGTTTTTTCATGTGTCTGTTGGCTGCATAAATGTCTTCTTTTGAGAAGTGTCTGTTCATATCCTTTGACCACTTTTTGATGGGGTTGTTTGATTATTTTAAAAAGGCAAAAAATAACAAATGCTGGTGAGAATGCAGAGCAAAGAGAACTTTTATATACTTTTAGTAGAAATGTAAATTAATACAATTACTATGGAAAACAGTATGGAGATTTCTCAAAAAAAAAGCTAAAAACAGAACAACCATATGATCCAGCAATCCCAATACTTGGTATTTACCTATAGAAAAAAAGATCAGAATATCAAAGGGCTACCTGCTCCTTTGTGTTTATTACTTATTCACAATAACAAAGTTATGTTTTTACTGTTGAAATGATTGAGTTCCTTGTCTATTCTGGATATTAGTCCTTTGATAGATAAATAGCTTGCGAATATTTTCTGCCATTCAACAGGTTGTCTCTTCACTGTGTTAATGGTTTCCTTTGTTGTGCAGAGCTTTTTTGTTTAATATAGTCCCATTTGGTTCTGTTGCCCATGCTTTCGAGGTCTTAGCCATAAAATCTTAGCCTAAACCAAAGTCCTGAAGTGCTTCCCTAGTGTTTTCTTCTAGTTGTTTTATAATTTCAGGTCTTATGTTCAACTCCATCTTGAGTTAATTTTTCTGTATGTTGAGAGATAGGTGTCTAGTTTCATTTTTCTGCATATGGATATCTTACTTTCCCAGCACCATTTATAGAAAACGGTTCCTTTCCAAAATGTATATTCTTGGCACCTTAGTAAAAAATCAGTGGGCTATAAGGATATGGATTTATTTCTGGGTTCTTTTTTCTATTCTATTGGTCTCCTGTGTCTGTTTTTATACCAATGCCATACTGATCTGGTTACTATATTCTTGTAATATATTTTGAAGTCAGGTAGTGTGATGCCTCCAGCTTTATTCTTTTTGCTCAGGATTATTTGGGCTATTTGGGTTCTATTTTGCTTATATATAAACTTTAGGATTTTTTTTCTATTTTTGCAAAAAATGCCATTAGTATTTTGATAGGAATTGCATTGAATATATAAATTGCTTTGAGTAGTATAGTCATTTTAACAATATTAATTATTCCAATCCATGAGCATGAGATGTCTTTCCATTTGTATGTGTGCTCTTCAATTTATTTCTTCAGTGTTTTTAGTTTTCCTTGTGGAGCTCTTTAACCTGTTTGGTTAAATTTATTTCTCTTTTTTTGTTTTTGTTTTTGTAGCTGCTGCAAATGGGATTGCCTTCTTGATTTCTTTTTCAGCTATTTCATTATTAGTCTATAGAAACATTACTGATTTTTTAATGTTGATTGTTGAATTTGTATCTTACAACTTTACTGAATTTATTCATCCAAACTATGGGGTTTGGGGAGGAGTCTTTATGTTGTTCTAGATGTAAGATCATTTTTTTCAGTAAAAAGTGACAATGTGACTCCCTCTTTTCCAATTTGGATGACTTTTATTTCTTTCTCTTGCCTGATTTCTCTGGTTAGAACTTCTAGTATTGTGCGGAATAGGATTGGTGAACATGAGCATCTTCATCTTGTTCCAGTTCCCAGAAAAAAGGCTTTCAGCTTTTCCCCATTCACTATGATGCCAGTGGGTTTGTCATGTACGACCTCTATTATGTTAAATGTCTTTCTTCTATACCTAGTTTATAGAAAGTTTTTCTCCTGAAGGGAAGTCAAATTTTATCAAATGCCTTTTCTGCATCTGTTGACATGGTCGTGGATTTTTATCTTTTATTCTCTTGATGTGATGTATCATGTTTATTGATTTGTTTATGTTGAATTATCCTTTTATCCCTGGGATAAATCTCACTTGTCTATAATGTATTATCTTTTTAATGTGCTCTTAGATTCAGTTTGCTAGTATTTTGATGAGGATATTTATGTCTATGTTCATCAAAAATATTGGTCTGTAGTCTTTTTTGTTACATCTTTGTCTGCTTGTGGTATTAAGGTAGTCCTGAGCTTGTAGAATGAGTTAGTTCTTCATCATCCTGAACATTTTTTTGTTGGGAGACTTTTCAGCACTGATTCAATCTCACTACTCATTATTGGTCTGTTCAGGTTTTCAGTATATTTCTGATTCAATCTTTGTAGTTTGTATTTATGCAGGAACTTACCCACTTCCTCTAGGTTTTCTAGTTAGTTGGCATGTAGTTGCTCATAATAGTCTGTGATGATCTTTTCTATTTCTGTAGTATCAGTCATATTGTTTGCTTTTTTATTTCTGATTTTGTTTATCTGGATCCTCTCTCTTTTTTTTCTTGGTTAGTTAGTGGTTTATCATTTTTGTTTATCTTTTCAAATAACCATTTTTTATTTCATTGATCCTTTTTTAGTCTCATTTTGTTTAATTCTCCTCTAATCTTTATTGTTTGTTTGTTTGTTTCTAATTTGGGGCTTGGTTTGTTGTTTCTTTTCTAGATTCTTGAGATCCATCATTAGATTGTTCATGTGAAATCTTTGTTTTGTTGATGTAGGCACTTATTGCTATGAAATTCTCTCTTAGCACTGCTTTTGCTGTATCCCACAGGTTTTGGTATGCTGTGTTTCCATTACATTTGTTTTAAAGTATTTTTGATTTCCATCTTAATTTCTTCAGTAACTTAATTCAGGAGCATGTTATTTAATTTCATGTATTTGTATAGTTTCTAAGCCTCCTTTGGTATTGGTTTCTAGTTTTATTCCTTTGTGGTCTGAGAAGATAACTTGAAATGATTTTGATTTTTTTTTTTTTACTTTTTGAGAGTTGTTTTGTGTTAAACATATGGCCAATCCTGGAGAATGTTTTATGTACTGATTAGAAGAATGTGTATTCTGTACCTGTTGGATGAAATGTTCTGTAAAAGTCTTTTAGGTCCATTTGGTCTAATGTGCAGTTTAAATCCTATGTTTCCTTATTAATTTTCTGACTTGATGATCTGTCTAACGCTGAGAGGGGAGTGATGAAGTTTCCAATTATTATTGTTTTGGAGTCTATGAAGTCCTATAGATC
Organism: Pongo pygmaeus; assembly: GCF_028885625.2. Classification (NCBI taxonomy): domain Eukaryota; kingdom Metazoa; phylum Chordata; class Mammalia; order Primates; family Hominidae; genus Pongo; species Pongo pygmaeus. The sequence goes on along the minus strand of NC_072386.2, from coordinate 49,718,501 downwards.
TAATAATATTTGTTTCATTCATCTGGGTGCTCCAGTATTGGGTGCATATATGTTTAGAATTGTTATATCCTCTTGCTGAATTGATCCCTTTATCATCATATAGCCACATTCTTTCTTTCTTTCTTTCTTTTTTTTCTTGCTGTTTGTTACTTTAAGTCTGTTTTATTTGATCTAAGTATAGCTATTCTGTTTACATGGAATATATTTTTCCATCCCTTTATGTTCAGTCTATATGTGTCACCACATGTAATATGGGTTTCTTATAAGCAGGATATAGTTGGATCATGTTTTTTAACGCAATCAGCCAGTCTATATATCTTCAGTGGACAGTTTAATTTGCTTTTAAGCTTATTAGTAATATGTGAGAGCTTATTCCCATCATTTTATTTATTGAATTCTAGTTGTTTTGTATATCCTTTGTTTTTTTCTTTCTCTGTCATTATCATTGTGGTTTAGTGGTATTCTACAGTGGCAATATTTGAAGCTTTCTTTTTCTTGTTTGTATGTTTATTCTACCACTGGTTTCTATATTTCCATGTGTTTTCATGATGATAGCTATTGTTCTTTTGCCTGCAGGTGTAGGACTTCCATGTGTTTTCATGATGATAGCTATTGTTCTTTTGCCTGCAGGTGTAGGACTTCCTTAAGCATTTCTTGTAGGGCTAGTCCCTCAACTTTTCCTTTTCTGGAAAGATTTTATTTCTTCTTCATTTATGGAGAATAATTTTGCTGGATATTGTATTCTTGGGTGGTAGTTTTTTTTTTCAGCATTTTGAATATGTCATCTCATTCTCTCCTGGCCTATAAAGTTTCTGCTGAGAAATCACTGTTAGTCTGGTGGAGTTTCCTTTATAGCTGACTTGATACTTTTCTCTTGCTGTTTTTGGAATTTTCTTTTTTTCTTTTACTTTTGATAGTTTAACTATAATGTGCCATGAAGAAAATCTTTTTGAGTTGTATTTGTTGATCTTTGAGCCTCCTATATTTGGATGTCTAAATCTCTTGCTAGACTTGGAAAGTTTTAATCTATTATTTTGTTAGATATTCTAAGACTTTCACTTTTCCTTCACCTTTTGGTGCACCAAAATTTTGAGTATTTGGTCACTTTATAGTGTCCCATATGTCATTAAGGCTTTGCTCATTCTTTTTTTATTTTATTTTTTTATTTTTGTTTGTCTGGGCTATTTCAAAAGACCCATCTGCAAGTTCTGATTCTTTTTTCTGCTTGAGCTAGTCTATTATTGAAGCTCTCAAATGTATATTTTATTTTATTTTATGAATTCTTCACTGCCAAGATTTCTGTTTAGTTCTTTTTTTATAATATCGCTTTGGTAAATTTCTCATTTGTATTTTCAAAATTTTTTATGATGTATTTGTATGGTTTTTCTGCGTTCTCCTGTATCTCACTGAACTTTCTTAATATCAATATTTTGAATTCTTAAATTTCTTTTTTATTGGAATATGTTGCTGGAGAATTATTGTGTTCCTTTGAGGGTGTCATATTTCCTTGCTTCTTCATTTTTTTGTGTGGCTTTACATTGACATCTGCAAATCTGATGTAATAGTTGTGTCTTCTAATTTTTCAAATTTGCTTTCATAGAGGAGGACTTGTTCCTGAAGATATATCTATGGTATTGATTGGGTCAGGCACTTTAGCTTTGATTCTTGGTTTATGCAGTAGTATAATCTCTGTGTAATTTCTTTGGCTATAAACAGCCTCAGTAATGTCTGCCATCTTTTCAGTAGCTTGGGGTGTGGTTGTTAATGAAGACTGTGGTGAAGTTTTGCTGGAGATGGAAACACTAGGTGGCCAGTTTTTGACTCTAGTGGTGTCAGCAGCAGGCTGAGTGTGCCTATCTTTGTGCCTCAGAACAGCATATACTGGCACCAGGGTTAGCAGGTCCAGGTGGGCCCATTCTTGGCCCTCTAGGTGACTTCTTTGGGTGCCAGTAGTGGTAGCAGTAAGCCAGGCAAGTAATCAGATCCTCAGGCCCCTGGACAACGATGCAAGATATGGGTGATGGCAATAGGAATGGTGTGACAACCTTCTGGTTCCCAAGCATTCCACATTGGTGTTGATGGTGGCTACAACAGGCTCTGCAAGCCAGTCCCCAGGCCTGCAGGTGTCATGTGTGGGTGAGTGCCACATTTGGTGTCAGCTGCAGGTTGGGTCTGCATGTCCTCAGACTCCCAGAGGAGTGTTTTCAGGTGCCAATGGTAGTGAATGAGGCAGGGCATCTAACGATGCCTCTTATCTGGAGCAATGTCACCCAGGCAGCTCCCTGTGTTCGTCTTAGTACATGTGAAGGTTGAGAGGTTTTCTTGTAGTTAGTTCATGCTACATGACTCTGTCCTCAGACACTCAGTGGTGTCTATGGGTACTGGCTGTGGTGGGCAGGGATAGGGTGATTTCCAGGCCCTCAGCAGAGTGCTTGGGTTGCAGCAGCAGTGGCTGCACCGTAGCCCTGTTGCCAGGCAGGGCATGGTTGCTTTTACTGGCAGCAGCTGTAAGCACGCAGATGGGGAGGGCATATTTCAGCCCTAGATGGTGGCATTAGGCAGGGTAACCTGTCCTTAGGGCACTCATAAATTTGTGGTGGCCCCAATGCTGGGGGCAACAGGGTTGCTACCAGTGGTTGGCACATCAGCCCTGGTGCTGGCAGCCAGCAGTGGCAAAGGCTGTAAGTGGGCGAGCTTGTCCTCAGGGTGCTTGTGAATGTGTGGTGGCCCCACTGCTGGGGTGGCGGGTTTGCTGCCAGTGACTCATGCTTCAGCCTTAGCAGCATAGCCAGCAGCAGCAGTGGCTGTGGATGGAGGATGTAAACTGAGTTCTACGGATGTGGAATTGCAGGGACTGTTGGCTGCCAGGGCAAGATGTAGTCTGGTGGGTGCTGGACTCTCAAAATGGTGCTGTGCTGTAGCTGCTTAAGACTCACGGGGGTAGTGGTGTATGAGAACCAGCATGAGCTTCCTCTCAGGAGCAATGTCATTGCCCAGGCAGCTCCCTGTGTTAGTCTCAGGGCCTGTGAAGGTGGAGGGATTTTCTTGTAGTTAGGATTGCAGGAGTTCATGTTGGAAATGTGGACCACTAGAGGTCTTTCACTTACCCTTTCCCCACATTAGACAGCCTGCCAGTCTCCCAGGAAATCCTGACCAAGCAGGCTGCCTTGCTCCCACCCCCTTACTTGCCTTAGGTGTTTCTTGTCACTTCTCTGTTGAACTCTAGTGCTCTCTCTTAGATGATCTGTTCAAAGTTTGATTATCTACTCACCATTTTGGTTCTTCTCTGTGGAAGATGCCAGTACCTGAAGCCTCTAGTCTGCCATTTGGAAGTTCCTCCCTCCCATTCCTTTTCAGAGGCTCTTTGCCACTGACCCACATGTTCACTCTTGCTCTGCTATCTTATCTTTTTCCTAACCCTCCACCCCACCACCAGAATCTTTCATGGTAAACATATCTTCCATATCCTCAGTCTTCTTTCTTAGTATTTCCTTGCCTTCACTCTCCCCTGAGTTTACAACTGTTCCTTGCAGCTTTCTCCCTATCAAAAAGAAGAAACTCCAATTTTCAGCAAATATATTCATGTGGATTTGTATCATGTAGTAATTATTAATCACAACAAGAGGTGTTATATCATGCTCAGAGTGACCAAGGCAAGAGACTTAGAAAGAGTCTAGTATTTGTAATTCTAGCTTTGTATCCAAGAGAGTGCCCAGCTGTGGATAAGGTATATATCAAAATTGCAAGGGCAAGGGACCCATTCTGATAATCAATGATGATTCCAACAGTGATATTATGTCGGGGGAGTTTGGTAAGGAAAATAGAAGCAACTCTATGTATTCCAAGTTTGAACGGTTTTGACAAAGGAAATTAAGCTTATTAATCACTGGAAAGCACAAAGGAATTAAGGTCAAGGAGTACCAAAGTACTCTCTGGTACTTCACCTTGAAGCAGAAGATTCTCAATAGCTCACCTAGAAGCCATTGCAAACCTTAGGAATCTCTAGGAAATTTGCACCAGCTAACCGGCTCGTCTATATGAGTAAAATGGGTGGCTTTAAAGGATTTGTTAGATATCTGCTGTGTTCCCACACACTCGCATGTAGAGTATTTGACCTCCTTTTCTAATGTCTTCCAACTCTTATTTAAGTGCCTCCTATTGTCCAACTCTAACCTGGAACAATAAAAGGAAGGAAGAAAATTCTGGGAAATGTTGCTTCCATGCAGTGATGAATTAGAAGGAGCTGGTGGTGATACCAAATTGACAAGTGACTAGTCAGACCTTTCCCACTGGGCTTCAGGAAAACTGAACATAGTCATAGACCAAAGGAGGCACAACTAGATCCAGGCCAAAATATTAATTTCTTCCTTCAGCCAGGTTATATAGCAGAAATAGATTTGGGGCCCCAGAGGAAAGAAATCCAGTTAAATTTCACATTGCCAGAATTAAGCAATTAATGTATGCAATGTGAGGCTTGGCAAAGAAGCATTTTTTTTAAATTTTAAAATATTCCCATTCCTTTTTTGGAAATTTATATAGTATGTGCCACTCCTCTATCTTTCTACTATTTCTGAATTGCACTAAAACATTAATTAAATGAATTCAGCAATCAATCCTAACAGGCTTTCCCCTTGGAATAAAGTAAAAGTTAATTTATTTCTACTTAATTACCTCATTTCAGCCTTGCCAGGTTTATTAATAATGAATATCTGTTCCTTTTTAAATGGCATTGATCACTAATTTTCAATGATGCTGAGGAGATTTGACATGACAAATGTCCAGAACTAGAAGTTCAGAGTTATTGTTCAACTTGATATACTTACAGCATAATCAATTTGTAAGCAATCTATACTTACTGCATATGTACCAAACACATTAGCAATACAGTAGAAAAGCACAATATTTTTTTTTCCAGTATGTTTTGCTGAATCCTGAACTCCAAGTTAACTCTCATGAACTTGGGAAACTAATACATTTACACTAACTGTGTGGGGTTTCTCTCCCCCTTTCCCTCTCTTGGTCCTGCTTTCACATAATGAATGTCACCAAGACTAATTGATTCGTTTTTAGTTTAGGCGAAATCACTCCAATTGATGTTTTTAGCCATCTTTTAAATAATGTCAAATGATTAGAAACAGGTGAGGTGAGAGACACTTACTACTTGCAGAGAGGACTGGTGTAAACTGTATCGATCTGCAATTAAGGGTTTACAGTAGAGAAACATTCACCACATTACTTAAAGTGTAAATACCTATCTGATTTATTTTTGTCCTGTATCCAAACATCTGTAACACAATTTTGCCCTTTTGTTTGGCTTCCTCCACCTCCTTTTTTTTTTTTTTAATGTTTTGACACAAGCCAAATCTGTTCTATAAAGTTGTTTAGGTTTCACTTTTAAAGACTAAGGTGATAAGAAGAAAAAAGGAATTTAAAAAAAAGGAGAAAAAGGCAAGGGAAAGGCAAGGCTTATAGACTTAGAACCTAAATATATCAGTCAGTCATAAGGAATAAAAAAGACTCAGCCCTTCAAAGTTGATGCCCAGAAGCAAAACCAAGGAAGACCTCCTGCTCGGGCTTCCACCACCTCCACCCCATTATAAAGTGAAAGTGTCCTCTCTAATATGGCTTGTCTGGAAATCCTTAGAGAAACAGCAGACAGGTCACACAAATATAGAAGTTAATTCTCTCTGCTTGATAAAAGCTTTCTCTGTTCAAGAGAAAAAATATGGGGTAGGGATCTGTCAGGATATGAGGATATGAATAAGGACTGACTAGATAGAAAAGAGGGTCAAGTTGGTAAACCCAGGAAGGCAGGAGGTGGAAGAAGCATATTTTCCTTTTATTGTATCAAATCAGTAAAAGTAAGGTAGAATCCAGTTGCTACGTTCTTATTTAGATAAACACTATAAGCACTCATATTTTTAAGAGAAAACTCTTATAACAGCATCTAATGAATTTATGAAATTAGCACCACTTTTCTAATTAAACAATTCCTCAAGTAATACAAAGGATAATTTATCTTGTTATAAATCGTAAAGAACACAGAGTGAGTATCTCCTTCCAACATCCCTTATTAGAGGTGACTCCTGTTAAACATTTCATGAGGAATATTTTAGTTCTGTTTTAAATTTAGCAAAAATTATAACATTTTACATTTCCTTGTGATTTGCTTTTTTAAAAAGCTTAGGATGTCTAGGAAATATTTTCTATGATAGTACATATATCATTCTTCTAAGGGACTGCATAATATTTATAGCATGTGTGTAAAAATTAATTTCAAGTTTCCTTTTTGATTCATGTCTTGGCTATTTTCAAGGTATTTTTACCATCAAAAATAATTATTCAATTAACATTTTGGAACAAAGATTATCATGCTATATAAGAGTATTTTTATATGAGAGATTATTAGAAGTGGAACACCTGGGCAAATGTTTCATGTATTTTAATTTTTGGTCAGTGGTGCCAAATTCCTCTAAATAGACTTTAAAACTCTGTACTACCATGAAAATATATCAGAGTATTGTTCCCATGATTCTCACCAAAACAGAATAGCATTAATTACTAAAATGTTTGCTTATCTGATGGACAAATATCTGATTGTTATTTTAATGTGCATTTTCCTCATTAATAATGAGATTTGATTTTAAAATAGACTTATTAGCCACTTATATATCTTTTACCAAGGATTTTCTGGTCATACACTTACCACATTTTCTATTTTGTTGGATGCATTTTTTTCTCAATTAAAAAGCTATGTTCTCCAAATAATTTAATAAATACTCCATCATTTCTCTACTGATTTGAAATGTTACTTTTACATTTACTACTTCCAAATTCTCATTTTTTTATATATTTACTGTATTTAAAGATTCTATTGAATTTTTATGTTAACTTTGTATCCAGACACTTAAATGAATTCTCATTTTTCAATGGATTCTCTTGGATTTTCTAAAAAGAAAATCACAAACAGTTTTATTTGCAATACTTATACCTCTATTGTTTTATTCTTATAGCATAGATGAACGTTTCCAGGAAAATATTCAATAATAGAAATAATAGTGACATCTGTGTCTTTTTCCTGCCTCCTGTAGACATGGTTTCTATATTTGCTTATTGATAGGTAGTTTGCTGGTTTCTTTGTTTTTCTTTTTTTTTTTTTTTTTTTGAGACAGAGTCTCCCTCTGTCACCTAGGCTGGAGTGCAGTGGCACATCTCGGCTCACTGCAAGCTCCGCCTCCTGGGTTCACAGCATTCTCCTGCCTCAGCCTCCCGAGTAGCTGGGACTACAGGCACCTGTCACCAAGCCCAGCTAATTTTTTATATTTTTTAGTAGAGATGGGGTTTCACCGTGTTAGCCAGGATGGTCTCGATCTCCTGACCTCGCAATCTGCCCACCTCGGCCTCCCAAAGTGCTGGGATTACAGGCATGAGCCACTGCGCCTGGCTGGTAGTTTGCTGGTTTCTGATAGATAACACTTACTTAGGTGAAGGACCTTTCTTTCTATTCCTAGAGAAGTGTTTATTTGCTTACTATCTGAAATATATATTGATTATTATTTGATGATTTTCAGCCTTTGTTGAAATAACTGCATCGATTTTCTTCTTTAAAAGATTAATGTTGTGATTTATATGGAAAAGGAAAACTTTTGTATAATGATCTATCCCGGCAATATTTCTCTTTTTTAGTTTTAGATTTTTTAATTGACAAATAATCATACATTTTCAATGGGGTATATATTGATGTTTTGATATATACAATGTATAGTGATCACATTGGGTTAATTAGCATACATATCATCTCAAACATTTATCAATTCTTTAAATAAAAATTTTTCTTTACAAAAACAATTTCAACTTTTATTTTTGATTCAGGGGATAAAAGTTCTGGTGTGTTCCATGGGTATATTGTGTGATGCTGAGGTTTGGGGTACAGGTGATCCCATCACCCAGGTAGTGAGCATGATACCCGATAGGTAGTTTTTCAGCCCATACCTCCTTCCCTCCCTCTCCCTAGTAGTTCCCAGTGTCTATTGTTCCCATCTTTATGTCCACGTGTACAAATGTTTAGCTCCCTCTTGTAAGTGAGAACATGCGGTGTTTGGTTTTATGTTTCTGCATTAATTTGCCTTGGATAATGGCCTCCAGCTGCATCCATGTTGCAGAAAAGGACACGATTTCATTCTTTTTTGTGGCTGCATATTATTCTCATGGTGTATATGTATCACACTTTTAAATCAAATTCATCATTGATGGGTACCGAGGTTGATTCCACATCTTTGCTGTTGTGAGTAATGCTGCTATGAACATACAAGTACGTGTGTCTTTTTTGTAGAACAATTTATTTTCCTTTGGGTATATACTCAGTAATCAGATTGATGGGTTGAATGGTAGTTCTGTTTTAAGTTATTTGAAAAATCTTAAACTGCTCTCCACGGTGGCTTAACTAATTTACATTCCCACCGACAGTGTGTAAGTGTTTCCTCGTTGCTACAACCTTGCCAACATCTGTTGATTTTTGACTTTTTAATAAAAGACATTCAGACCAGTGTGATACGATATTTCATTGTGGTTTTGATTTGCATTTCTCTGATGATTAGTGATGATGAGCATTCTTTCATCTGTCTATTGGCTGCTTGTATGTCTTCTTTTGAGAAGTGTCCATGTCATTAGCCAAATTTTTAATGGGGTTATATGATATCTGCTTGCTGATTTGTTAAAGTTCCTTATAGATGCTAGACATTAGACCTTTGTCAGATGCATAGTTTGCAAATATTTTCTCCCGTTCTTTAGGTTGTCTGTTTCCTCTGTCGATAGTTTCTTTGGCTGTGCAGAAGCTCTTTAGTTTAATTAGGTCCCACTGGTCGATTTTTTATTTTGTTGCAATTGTTTTTGGGGACTTAGCCATAAAGGTTTCCCAAGGCCAGTGTCCAAAATGGTGTTTCCTACATTTGCTTCCAGGATTCCTATAGTTTGAGGTCTTACATTTAAATCTTTAATCTGTCTTGAGTTAATTTTTGTATATGGTAAAAGTCAAAGTCCAATTTCATTCTTCTGCATATAGCTAGCTAGCTACCCAAGCATCATTTACTGAATAAGAGTCTCTTTCTCCACTGTTTGTTACCGTCGACTTTGTTGAAGATTATTTCTAGGTTCTCTAATGTGTTCCATTGGTCTACGTGTTTGTTTTTGTACCAATACCATGCTGTTTTGGCTACTGTAGCCTTACAGTATAGTTTGAAGTCAGGTAATGTGATGGCTCCAGCTTTGTTCTGTTTGCTTAGGATTGCTTTGACTATGTGGCCTTTTTTTCATTCCATATAAATCTTAGAATGTATTTTTTTCTAAATCTGTGAAAAATGAGATTGGTTTTTGGGGTTTTGTGTGTGTGTGTGTGTGTGTGTGTGTTTGTTTGTTTGAGACAGGGTCTCACTCTGTTGCCCAGGTTGGAGTGCAGTGGCTTGGTAATAACTCATTGCAGCCTCATCCTTCTGGATTGAAGCAACCCTCCCACCTCACCCTCCTAAGTAGTGAGAATTACAAGCATGTGCTACCATGCCCAGCTAGTTTTTGTATTTTTTGTAGAGACGGGGCCTCCCTATGTTGCCTGAGCTGGTCTCAAACTCCTGGGCTCAAGTGACCCTCCTGCCTCAGCCTCTCAAAATGTTGGGATTGCAGTTGTGAGCTTCTGTGTCCTGGGTTTTCTAAGTATAGGATCATATCATCAGTGAAGAGAGATAGCTTGACTTCTTCTTTTCCTGCATGCATATCTTCTATTTAGTTCTCTTGCCTTATTGCTCTGGCTGAATTCTAGTACTGTGTTAGAGTACTAGAGTGGTTAGAGTGGATATCCTTGTCTTTTTACAGTTCTCAAGGGCAGTGTTTCCAGTTTTGGCCCATTCAGTATGATGTTGACTGTGGGTTTGTCATAAATGGCTTATTGCCTTGAGGTATGGTCCTTTGATGCCTAGTCTGTTGAGGGTTTTTATTATGAAATCATGCTGGATTTTATCAAGGCTTTTTCTTCATCTATTAAGATGTTCATATGGTTTTCATTTTTAATTATTTGTAAGGTGAATCACATTTATTGATTTGCATATGTTGAACCAAACTTGCATCCCAGGAATAAAACTTACTTGATTGTGGTGGATTATCTTTCTGATGTGCTGCTTGATTTGGTTTGCTAGTATTTTGTTTAGGATTTTACATCTATGTTCATCAGGGACATTGGCCTGAAGTTTTCATTTTCAGTTGTGTCTTTGCCAGGTTTGGGTATCAGGGCGATGCTGATTTTATAGAATGAGTGAGACAGGAGCCTGTCCTTCTCAATTTTTTGGAATAGTTTCAGTAGGGTTGGTAATATCTCATTTTTGTATGTCTGACAGAATTCAGCTGTGAATCCATTTTGTTCAGGGCATTTTTTTTGGTTGGTAAGTTTTTTATTATATTAAATTTTGAAACTTTGTATTAGTCAGTTCAGGCTTTCATTTTCTTCCTAGTTCAATCTTAGGAGGTTGTGTGTTTCCAGGAATTTATCCATTTCCTCTAGATACTCTAATTTGTATGCACAGAGGTGTTCATAATAGTCTCTGAGGATCTTTTGTGTTTCTGTGGAATGGGTTGTAGTTTCATTTTTGTCATTTCTGATTGTGCTTATTTGGTTCTTCTCTTTTTTTCCTTTGTTAATCTAGCTTGTGGTCTATCAATCTTGTTTATTCTTTTGAAGACTCATATCTGGGGTTCATTGATCTTTTGTATGGATATTTGCATCTCAAATTTGTTCAGTTCTTCTCTGATTTTAATTATTTCTTTTCTTTTGCTAGCTCTGGGACTGGTTTATTCTTTGTGTTCTAATTCCTCCAGGTAGAATACTGCATTCTTAATTTGATATCTTTTTAATTTTTTGAGGTAGGCATTTAGCACTATAAATTTCCCTCTTAGCATTCCTTTAGCTATATCCCAAAGATGGTGGTAAGTTGTGTCTCTATATTCATTAATTTCAAAGAATTTTTAAATTTCAACCTTAATTTTATTGTTCACTAGAGAGTTATTCAGGAGCAGGTTGTTTAATTTCCACACATTTGAATAATTTTGAGATATCTTGTTGGTATCGATTTCTATATTTATTGCACTGTAGTCCAAGAGTGTGCTTGGTATGATTTTGATTTTTTACTCCCTCAGCAGGTCCACTCTTGGGCCTTGAGGGAGCCCCCTCCTATCACTGGCACTGTGCCAGCATTTCCTTTGTTAGCTGTTCCAGATCTTGGGGCTCCTTTGGGCAGACACTGCAGCTGGCAGACAGGCCACTCTCAAACTGGCCCTGCAGAAGGAGGCATGCCTGGCTACAGCATCTGTCCATGAGCCTATGATCTCATCCTTCTGTTTTCTGATAGTGGGGGTTCCTCCCCAACTGGAGCACTGGCTACCTCTGCTTGACACTCTGGTGCTGCGGACTTCAGCCCTGGGACACTGGGACTGGACTGCAACTCCATCCTCTAGCCACTGGGCTTTGGCACTGGCTGCTCTGGGGGATCTAAAGTGCTCCCAGACCACCAGCAAAGCACTCACCCTGGGCAGCAGAGGCTGCACTATGCACAGGCTCCTGCAGGAGGATCCAAAAGGGGACTTCGGAGGGGCTGTCAGGCAGGAGGGCCTGTAGAACAGACACGGCCTATTCCCTTGGGAAAGTCAGCCCTGCTGTCTCTTGGCCCTGCAGTCAGCTGAAGTTAGAGCAACTCAGAGCAACATAGGGAGCCTTGGGGACTGAACCCCTTTTGCTGCATCCCACTGTATCTGCCCTGTGCACAAAAACCCCCTGGGTTCCGCACAGCCCTGGGTTCTGTCTCCTCCTACTCTCTGGGCAGATCCTCCTGTCAGTTCACATGTTTGGGGGTGGGGGGGAGGGGCTGTAATCTCTTGTGGGCAGGATCCCAGAGGTCCTTGGTGAATGTGGGCTGCCCCACTGTCCCTTCACTCACCTCCTAGGAGCCATTCAGGGGTGGGCACTAGCCCTTGTATCTGGCAACCCTGCACAGGTTTCCCAGCTTCCTGTCTCTTCAGCCTCAGTGTCCGCATTGCCTCTCTATTGACTCTCAGTATTTACTCTCCAAAGATCTATTCAAAATCTATTGGTTCACTTGGTATTTTTATCTCTCTTGGTGGGAGCAGCCTTTCTCCTGGCTGCATCTCGTCTGCTATCTTGTTTCCCTGTACTGCGATTTTTTGAAGACTTCTGACTTGATCATGATTTATTATTCTTTTATTATAATGTTATATTTAATTTGCTAATATTTAAAGTTTTTGAATCTGTTTCTAATTAAGAGTTACCTATAGCTTGTTTGTGTGTGTGTGAGTGTGTGCAAATGTCTTTTTATTTTTGGTATCAGGGCAGTGCTAACATCATACATTTATTTGTGAAAATGTTCATCTTGTCACATGCCTCTAATTGGTGTTTCACAAATTGGCTGATTATAACCATACTTTTTGCACTTTTTAACAATATAAATTCCCTGTCATTCCCTTGAATATTCCAATTCAGTGAATCTGAGGTAAAACCCGGGATTGTGCATTTCAACAAAATCTCTAAAGATTCTTATCAGTTGGCAAATTTGGAAAACATGATTTTGGAAATCTTTAAACAACTTGTACTTATATATCTTGAATTTGGGGCAGTTTATATCTGTAGTTTGGCTGGAATTTATACTAAACATTGTGGATTAAAATTGATATTTAGATCTACTCTCTTCTCAAACTCTAGTAATATAACTATACTGAAAAAGGTTTAGGGTAGCAACCCCTAGGACAAGGAGAAAGGAAAAGAAGACATGTTAACACAGTTTCGTAGCTATAAAGCAGGATGATGTGTGAGTGATAATGGACTTATCCGTTTTAGGAAAACTAAATCCTAAAGCACCAGCAGGGAAGGCAGAGAAGTTATTATATCACAGAAATTTCCGAAGGCTAAGAAATAAGCAACAAATTGGCTGTGAAAGTGGAAGACAGATATGGCGTCAACAAAAAAGACTGATTAAAAGTCTGTTTAAGAAGTAATTATTCCTCGGGCCTCTTCCCCAGTTTTGAACAATCAGGCAATTTCCTTCCCATCCACACAGAAGACGGAAATTTTATTCCCTGGAATAGTGAAACAAAGGTCTTTGGACACGAAGAATCAGCAAAGTTGATAATGAGAGTGCCATACTAAAACCAGGAAGATTACATAGATTTTGCATAACAAATATTAAGAAATATATTAAAATATGAAGCCATTTTGCATACTTGGTTCCCAGTGACTCTCCAGGATATATATTGGAAGTATCAGTTAGAGAGATCTGACTGGCCTAAATAAAATACCTAGATTATGAACTTCAGAAGTTCTCTTCCTACAAAACAGCACAGCCAGATCATCATGTGGTGAAGACCACAGTCAGTGAAACTTTTACATGCAGAAATCTTTTTAATGCGCTACTTTTAAATATGAGTCGACAGCCAACAATTACCACACAATGTTAGGAAATCTTCTTTTTTTAAAATTTAATTTAATTTTATTATTATTATACTTTAAATTTTATGGTACATGTGCACAACGTGCAGGTTTGTTACATATGTATACATGTGCCATGTTGGTGTGCTGCACCCATTAACTCGTCATTTAGCATTAGGTATATCTCCTAATGCTATCCCTCCCCCCTCCCCCCACCCCTCAACAGTCCCCGGTGTGTGATGTTCCCCTTCCTGTGTCCATGTATTCTCATTGTTCAATTCCCACCTATGAGTGAGAACATGCGGTGTTTGGTTTTTTGTCTTTGCAATAGTTTGCTGAGAATGATGGTTTCCAGCTTCATCCATGTCCCTACAAAGGACATGAACTCATCCTTTTTTATGGCTGCATAGTATTCCATGGTGTATATGTGCCACATTTTCTTAATCCAGTCTATCATTGTTGGACATTTGGGTTGACCCAGTCATCCCATTACTGGGTATATACCCAAAGGAAAACTTCTGATATAAACAGAACAAGCCAAACAAACAAAGACAAAAAAAAAAAAAAAATGAAAACAGAGACTATGCAGGGAGAAAAAAAATGTAGAAAAGATGTAAAACAAATGAATCAATTACTAATAATCTTAAAAAGAGAAAATAATACCAACATCTGAAAAAGAATAAGTTGCAATAAAAATACCACACCCAAAAATATGAAAAGAAGTTCTTGGAAATTAAAAATACAATACATAAATGAAAATTAAAATCGAAAAGTTAGAAGTTAAAATAAGAAAATTCTCCCAGAAATTAAATTTTAACTAGAATTAAAAGACAAGTGATGGACAATTGGAAAAACTCTAGATCAAACTTCTGTATTAAGAAATTACAGGAAGAAAGAACAGAAAAGAAGAAGGGTAATAAATAAAAGAAATAATTTAAGAAAATTTAATTTAAAAAAGGAATAATTTTCTATATTTGCAATTAAGGATCCATGACATAGAATAAACATATATTCATATCAAAGCACAACAGTATAAACTTTGACAACAATGAAGATGAAGAAAGTATCCTACAAGTTGAGAGAAAGAAGAATTAATTATTTTTTGTTCGTTTCCCCCACCAGACTATAAACTCCACATGGTCAGGGATTTTCTCTGCCTTATTTATTTCTGTATCTTCAGGAACTGATGTGCTAAACTGCAATAAGGGTTCAATAAATATTTGATAAGTAGATGAATGCATTAATGAATAGAGAAATTAGGCTTACAATGAGCATTTTTCTCATCTTATTATGAAGTTGAACAAAGTTTAGAGTATTTTAAAAAGGAAAATGAAGTATAAGTGGATGCTGGTTTTACCTACCCCTAAAACCTGGTTCCAGAATTTTACTATGGAATGGCTCTATTCTTAGGCTGAGAGAACGCAGATGTAGAAAATCTCTAATTGAAAGCATCACAGATCTTCTTTAGTTCAACCTTACTCCCACGGATAAATCCCTTCTATAATGTTATTGACACATAATCACTTGGGCCAGGTGTAACTGCTTCCAGTGACAGGAACCTCGCTACTAGCTGGTTTTGCTAGAGAAGCTGTGCTCATTTCTGTACCTCTGTAAAGGACCAGAGCTGTGTGTGACTCCAATGTAAACTGACAATAAAAGAGACAAATTAGCATAACTGACTGTTTCGGTTATGAAGATTAAATAGCCTTTTATTGCGGATGTTTGCCAAGGAAAATGCTCCCCAGTGGAGGACTCTAAGCAGTTGAGATAGATTTGATGAGGGTTTTAATTGCTGTTATGCAACTGGTAATGGAAAGTTTTTATTAAATGTCATGCAAGAGTCAATCGATAGTTTAGAAGAGAAAAGCTTCTCTCTAATATAGACCTCAGGCTTTTCCAACAGTATTTTATCAGCAGGGGCAATTTCATCAGCAACCACAAATATTTATCAAGTAACCAGTATGCATGTGGCGATATCATAAATGTGTCAAGGACTGATGGGGATTAGAAAAAAAAAAAAAAGCCGATGCTGCAGAGGATCTATGAATTTTTTTTTTTTTTTTTTTTTTTTTTTGAGGCTCTGTCTCCCTTTCGTCACCCAGCCTGGAGTACAGTGGCACCATCTCGGCTCACTACAACCTCTGCCTCCCAGGTTCAAACAATTCTCCTGTCTCAGCCTCCCGAGTAACTGGGACTACAGGCACCCACCACCACACCTGGCTAATTTTTGTATTTTTAGTAGAGATGGGGTTTCACCATATTGGTCAGACTGGTCTTGAATTCCTGACCTCAGGTAATCCACCCACCTCAGCCTCCCAAAGTACTGGTATTACAGGGGATCTATGATTTTAAGCAAGCAAATAACTACTGTAGAAACTAAAATAAAAATAGATGCTTACACTTGGTATACACGTGTGCATTCTACTTAAAATTCAATAGATAACATCGAGAAGCAGAATAAGAGATGTATTAAAACTGAACATGTACAAAAATACCATTTTTTAAAAATTATTTATCAAAAGGATTTTTATCTATGTGTTTTTGATTTTTTGTTTGCTTTTGTTTTTAGTAGTACAATGGAAAAATATTTGGCTAGAATGCAGAACACAGGGTTCTAGTCTGCCATTTACTACCTGTACCTGGGGTACTTTCTTAATTTACTGGGTCTCAATGTTCATCTATAAAATGGGGCTTTGGATAAAATTCTGAAAACATTTGCTAGCCTCAAGATTCATTGATTTTTATTAAGGAGTAAGCAACCACAGAGTATGCATACAATAATTCATCCTTTTTTTGTTTGTTTGTTTGAGATGGAGTTTCGATACTTTTGCCCAGGCTGGAGTGCAATGGCACGATCTCAGCTCACTGCAATTCCGCCTCCCAGGTTCAAGCAATTCTCCTGCCTCAGCCTCCAGAGTAGGTGGGATTACAGGCACCTGCCACCACACCCGGCTAGTTTTTTGTATTTTTAGTAGAGACGAGGTTTCACCATGTTGGCCAGGATGGTCTCGATTCTTGACCTCGTGATCCACCTGCCTCGGCCTCCCAAAGTGCTGGGATTACAGGCGTGAGCCACCATGCCCAGTCCAATAATTCATCTTATAAAATTATTTCATACAACTTTTAAAACTTCATTCATTGCACAAAGTACATGCATACTAATATAAGAATCAATTGTCCCATAAAATGTATGTATTTTAAAACTAGAGTAGAAACTTGCTCAGCCAATCGTATTTGGTATTCCCCAGATCCCCAAACTTGCAAAATTATCTAGAACAATTTTTGTCAAATTCAGCATACTGTCAGC
Source organism: Pongo pygmaeus (assembly GCF_028885625.2). Classification (NCBI taxonomy): domain Eukaryota; kingdom Metazoa; phylum Chordata; class Mammalia; order Primates; family Hominidae; genus Pongo; species Pongo pygmaeus. Next base: position 49,701,717 of record NC_072386.2, on the reverse strand, counting down.
TTGTCTCTCCCTATTGCTGTCACACTCCCCTAGCTGCTCGATGAGCTATGCTAATAAGTGAAAAGCGTGTTGCTTTATAAAAACAACTGATCCTTCCTGAAATGGGTGTTTCAGGAAGAATCATTCTGTAGTTTTGTGATCTATCAAGACTGAATCAGCAACCTGTCTTCTGAAAAGTAGTGGCTGAAATTAGAGGTTATTGGATTTGGAGTGAGAAGACCTGCGTTCAAGTCCTGACCCTACCATTCTTGAGTAGTGTGACACTGGGAAACGCCTGCATCTCTGAGTCTGTTTGCACAAATTAAAGTGCATGATTGAAATGGGTGCATTATTGGTGTTATGGAACCTGCATTATTGAAAATGAGATAATATACATATTCCCATACTGCAAGTAATCACACACTTGTAGGTTATTGCTTTTATAATTCTAAGCAGGCATTTCAGGTTTTTTTCCAGATTCAAAAGAGTATCTTTGAGTTCCTACTCCAAGCCAGGCATTATACTAGGCAATTTCACTAGAAAGCAGTATTGAATTTTGCATCCAGATTAAAAAGTGAATTAATGTAGTGAGGATTTGGAGAGAGTGAACATAATGGTTAGTGAGTTTTTTGAGGAGGGAGCTTTTGAGGAGGGAGCTGCTGTAGCTTCCAACTTTAAGTATTTGCCCACAGATAGCAACTTTGGAAATGAAAGAGAAACATTGTGCAGGGAATGATTCGCTGCTTAATTGCTAGGAGTAAAATAAAGGGTCACTGCATTTTTAACCCATTCTCTTTAGTCCTCAATATCTGGGGTGTACCTGAAGGCCATCTACCAGCAGCTATATTTATAAAGATTAGAGAGCAGTGTTAGAGCCATTTTCAATGAAAAGGACATTAAAATCAACAGGAAATATGTAAGGTAAGTGGAGGAAAGCCCGCTGTGTTCTTCTGGACCAATAATTTAACACATGCTATTTGTTTCACCTTTTAAATTTAGGAACATGACAATTCTTGTCTGAAAGGTGAAATATAAATGAAAGGGAACTTATGGATTTGCCTACTATGTACCAGGCACTTTATTGAAAACAATGCAATTTACATAGAGTATTTCATTTTGTCTGCTCAGCAAATCTTTAAAAGTATCTTATTACTAATTCTTCATTTTACAGGTGAAGGAACTAAGGCTTAAGAGTATTAAGTCATGCAGCTAGCAATAGTGGGATTTAAATCTAACTTTCCATTTATAATCTCAAACCCAAAATTATTCCTGGGAATGCTTTCAGGTTCCCAGTGGGATGACTCTTCACCTATGAACTCACTATCATTTTGGTTCTACTTTACAAGTAAATAAGGAATTGCCTAGGTGGCCCATTGGAGGGACTCAAATGTCTTCATTTTGAGAATACTGCTGCCTGAAAGTATATATTTGGAGTTACTTTGGAATTTGGCTTAAAGCTGGTTTCGTTTGTTTAAAAAATTTTCCTATACGAATGCTTTTACACTGTTGGTGGGAGTGCAAATTAGTTCAACCATTGTGGAAGACAGTGTGACAATTCCTCTAGGATCTAGAACCAGAAATACCATTTGAAGCAGCAGTCCCATCACTGGGTATGTACCCAAAGGAATATAAATAATTCTATTATAAAAAGATACATGCACATGTATGTTTATTGCAACACTATTTACAATAGCAAAGACACCAAACCAACCCAATGCCCATTAATGATAGACTGGATAAAGAAAATGTACATATACACCATGGAATACTATGCAGCCATAAAAAAGGAATGAGATCATGTCCTTTGCAGGGACATGGATGAATCTGGAAGTCATCATCCTCAGCAAACTAACACAGGAACAGAAAGCCAAACACCATATGTTCTCACTCATAAGTGGGAGCTGAACAATGAGAATGCATGGACAGAGGGAAGGGAACAACACACACTGGGGCCTGTCAGTGGGGGCGAGGGGAGGGAGAGCATCAGGACAAATAGCGAATGCATGCCAGGCTTAATACCTAGGTGATGGGTTGATAGGTGCAGAAAACCAGCATGGCACATGTTTACCTATGTAACAAACCTACACATTCTGCACGTGTATACCAGAACTTAAAGTAATATTAAAAAAAAAAAAAATTCCTAAGAAGGACCAAGAATCTGTTAGCAGCCTCAGGATGTGTGGTAGATTAGGTCATTGTTCCTCAATTCTTCATGCCCTCCCTGTTAGAATTATATACCTGTGTCCTTTTCCGTGTGACCTTGCAGTTCTGCCCTTTAGAGGCAGAGCTGCTTTCTTTGGCCAGTGGAATGAGGAAGAAGTGACAGTGGGCCAGTACAGAAAGCATCTGCTGTACAGAAAGCATCTGCTCAGTTTCTGATGAGGCCTCAGGCAATTTTTACTCAAGGAAGAAGGCAAGGCAGGAGCAGGTATGTCACATTGCAGAAGTGGGAGCAAAGTGGTGGGGGAGGTGCCACACTCTTCTTAACAAAAAGGTCTCACATAAACTAAGAGCAAGAACTCACTTATCACCAAGGGGATGGTGCTAAACCATTCATGAGGGATCTGCCCCCATGATACAATGACCTCCACCAGGCTCCACCTCCAACTTTAGTAATCACATTTCAACATGAGATTTGGAGTGGGCAATCATCGAAACCATATCAGGTGCCTGCTGGTCCGAAGAGGAGAGGAGAATGGTAAAACAGACCTGAACCCAACTTTCAGCCTAAAGCAGAGCCCAGCCCAGCCTAACCTAACCTATGTTAGTTGATCTATAGACCAAGAATAAATAATTTTTATTGGAAACCACTGAGTTTGGGGATATAATAAAGCATTATAATTGCAATAGGTAAATATTATAGTGTGTATGAATGGGTTTTTTTATTGTTATACTTTAAGTTCTAGGGTACATGTGCACAACGTGCAGATTTCATACATAGGTATACATGTGCCATGTTGGTGTGCTGCACCCATCAACTTGTCATTTACATTCAGTATTTCTCCTAATGCTATCCCTCCCACATCCCTCCACCCCACAACAGGCCCTGGTGTGTGATGTTCCCCATCCTGTGTCCAAGTGTTCTCATTGCTCAATTCCTACCTATGAGTGAGAACATGCGGTGTTTGGTTTTCTGTCCTGGTGATAGTTTGCTAAGAATGATAGCATGCAGCTTCATCCATGTCCCTGCAAGGACATGAACTCATCCTTTTTTATGGCTGCATAGTATTCCACGGTGTATATGTGCCATATTTTCTTAATCCAGTCTATCATTGTTGGACATTTGGGTTGGTTCCAAGTCTTTGCTATTGTGAATAGTGCCACAATAAACATATGTATGCATGTGTTTTTATAGCAGCATGACTTGTAATCCTTTGGGTATATACCCAGTAATGGGATTGCTGCGTCAAATGGTATTGCTAGTTCTAGATCCTTGAGGAATGGCCACACTGACTTCCACAATGGTTGAACTAATTTACACTCCCATCGACAGTGTAAAAGTGTTCCTATTTCTCCACATCCTCTCTATTATCTGTTGTTTCCTGACTTTTTTTTTTCTTTTATTATTATTATTATTATTATCATTATTATACTTTAGGTTTTATGGTACATGTGCGCAATGTGCAGGTAAGTTACATATGTATACATGTGCCATGCTGGTGCGCTGCACCCACCAACTTGTCATCTAGCATTAGGTATATCTCCCAGTGCTATCCCTCCCCCCTCCCCCCACCCCACAACAGTCCCCGAAGTGTGATGTTCCCCTTCCTGTGTCCGTGTGTTCTCATTGTTCAATTCCCACCTATGAGTGAGAATATGCGGTGTTTGGTTTTTTGTTCTTGCGATAGTTTACTGAGAATGATGATTTCCAGTTTCATCCATGTCCCTACAAAGGACGTGAATGATCGCCATTCTAACTGGTGTGAGATGGTATCTCATTGTGGTTTTGATTTGCATTTCTCTGATGGTCAGTGATGACGAGCATTTTTTCATGTGTCTGTTGTCTGCATGAATGTCTTCTTTTGAGAAGTGTCTGTTCATATCCTTTGCCCAGTTTTTGATGGAGTTGTTTTTTTCTTGTAAATTTGTTTCAGTTCTTTGTAGATTCTGGATACTAGCCCTTTGTCAGATGAGTAGGTTGCAAACATTTTCTCCCATTCTGTAGGTTGCCTATTCACTCTTACAGTAGTTTCTTTTGCAATGCAGAAGCTCTTTAGTTTAATTAGTTCCCATTTGCCTATTTTGGCTTTTGTTGCCATTGCTTTGGTGTTTTAGTAATGAAGTCCTTGCCCATGCCTATGTACTGAATGGTATTGCCTAGGTTTTCTTTTAGGGTTTTTATGGTTTTAGGGCTAACATTTAAGTCTTTAATCCATCTTGAATTAATTTTTGTATAAGGTGTAAGGAAGGGATCCAGTTTCAGCTTTCTACATATGGCTAGCCTGTTTTCCCAGCACCATTTATTAAATAGGGAATCTTTTCCCCATTCCTTGTTTTTGTGAGATTTGTCAAAGATCTGGTGGTTGTGGCTGTGTGGTGTTATTTCTGAGGTCTCTGTTCTGTTCCGTTAGTCTGTATCTCTGTTTTGGTACCAGTACCATGCTGTTTTGGTTACTGTAGCCTCATAGTATAGTTCAAAGTCAGGTAGTGTAATGCCTCCAGCTTTGTTGTTTTTGCTTAGGATTGCCTTGGCAATGTGGGCTCTCTTTGGTTGCATATGAACTTTAAAGTGGCTGTTCTAATTCTGTGAAGAAAGTCATTGGTAGCTTGATGGGGATGGCATTGAATTTATAAATTAAATTGGGCAGTATGGCCATATTCACAATATTGATTGTTCTTATCCATGAGCATGAACTGTTCGTCCACTTGTTTTTGTCCTCTTTTATTTCGTTGAGCAGTGGGTTGTAGTTCTCCTTGAAGAGGTCCTTCATATCCCTTGTAAGTTGGATTCCTAGGTATTTTATTCTCTTTGAAGCAGTTGTGAATGGGAGTTCACTCATGATTTGGTTCTCTGTTTGTCTGCTATTGGTGTATAGGAATGCTTGTGATTTTGCACATTGATTTTGTATCCTGAGACTTTGCTGAAGTTGCTTATTAGCTTAAGGAGATTTTGGGCTGACATGATGGGGTTTTCTAAATATACAATCATGTCATCTGCAAACAGGGACAATTTGACTTCCTCTTTTCCTAATTGAATACCCTTTATTTCTTTCTCTTGCCTGATTGCCCTAGCCAGAACTTCCATTACTGTGCTGAATAGGAGTGGTGAGAGAAGGCATCCTTGTCTTGTGCCAGTTTTCAAAGGGAATGCTTCCAGTTTTTGCCCATTCAGTATGACATTGGCTGTGGGTTTGTCATAAATAGCTCTTATTATTTTGAGATATGTTCCATCAATACCTAGTTTATTGAGAGTTTTTAGCATGAAGGGCTGTTGAATTTTGTCAAAGGCCTTTTCTGCATCTATTGAGATAATCATGTGGTTTTTGTCATTGGGTCTGTTTATGTGTTGGATTACATTTACTGATTTGTGTATGTTGAACCAGCCTTGCATCCCAGGGATGAAGCCCACTTAATCGTGATGGATAAGCTTTTTGTTGTGCTTCTGTATTTGGTTTGCCAGTATTTTATTGAGGATTTTTGCATCAATGTTCATCTTGGATATTGGTTTAAAATTCTCTTTTTGTGTTGTGTCTTTGCCAGGCTTTGGTATCAGGATAATACTGTCCTCATAAAATGAGTTAGGGAGGATTGCCTCTTTTTCTATTGGTTGGAATCGTTTCAGAAGGAATGGTACTAACTCCTCTTTGTACCTCTGGTAGAATACGGCTGTGAATCCATCTGGTTCTGGACTTTTTTTGGTTGGTAGGCTGTTAATTATTGCCTCAATTTCAGAGCCTGTTATTGGTCTATTCAGAGATTCAACTTCCTCTTGGTTTAGTCTAGGGAGGGTGTATGTGTCGAGGAATTTATCCATTTCTTCTAGATTTTCTAGTTTATTTGCAGAGAGGTGTTTATAGCATTCTCTGATGGTAGTTTGTATTTCTGTAGGATTGGTGGTGATATCCCTTTATCATTTTTTATTGCATCTCTTTGATTCTTCTCTCTTTTCTTCTTTATTAATCTTGCTAGCACTCTATCAATTTTGTTGACCTTTTCAAAAAACGAGCTCCTGGATTCATTGATTTTTTGAAGGGTTTTTTATGTCTCTATCTCTTTCAGTTCTGCTCTGATCTTAGTTATTTCTTGCCTTCTGCTAGCTTTTGAATTTGTTTGCTCCTGCTTCTCTAGTTCTTTTCATTGTGATGTTAGGGTGTCAATTTTAGATCTTTCCTGCTTTCTCTTGTGGGCATTTAGTGCTATAAATTTCCCTCTACACACTGCTTTAAATGTGTCCCAGAGATTCTGGTACGTTGTATCTTTGTACTCTTTGGTTTCAAAGAACATCTTTATTTCTGCCTTCATTTTGTTATGTACCCAGTACTCGTTCAGGAGCAGGTTTTCAGTTTCCATGTAGTTGTGCAGTTTTGAATGAATTTCTTAATCCTGAGTTTTAATTTGATTGCACTGTGGTCTGAGAGACAGTTTGTTGTGATTTCTGTTCTTTTACATTTGCTGAGGAGTGCTTTACTTCCAATCAGTGGTCAATTTTAGAATAAGTGTGATGTGGTGCTGAGAAGAATGTATATTCTGTTGATTTGGGGTGGAGAGTTCTGTAGATGTCTGTTAGGTCTGCTTGGTGCAGAGCTGAGTTCAAGTCCTGGATGTCCTTGTTAACTTTCTGTCTCATTGATCTGTCTAATATTGACAATGGGGTGTTAATGTCTCCCATTATTACTGTGTAGGAGTCTAAGTCTCTTTGTACATCTCTAAGGACTTGTTTTATGAATCTGGGTGCTCTTGTATTGGGTGCATATATATTTAGGATAGTTAGCTCTTCTTGTTGAATTGATCCCTTTACCATTATGTAATGGCCTTCTTTGTCTCTTTTGATCTTTGTTGGCTTAAAGTCTGTTTTATTAGAGACTAGGAATGTCTGCTCTTTTTTTTTTTTTGCTTTCCATTTGCTTCATAGATCTTCCTCTGTCCCTTTATTTTGAGCCTATGTGTGTCTCTGCATGTGAGATGGGTCTCCTGAATACAGCACACTGATGGGTCTTGACTCTTTATCCAATTTGCCAGTCTGTGTCTTTTAATTGGGGCATTTAGCCTGTTTACATTTAGGGTTAACATTGTTGTGTGTGAATTTGATCCTGTCATTACGATGTTAGTTGGTTATTTTGCCTGTTAATTGATACAGTTTCTTCCTAGCATCAGTGGTCTTTACAATTTGGCATGTTTTTGCAGTGGCTGTTACCGATTTTTCCTTTCCATGCTTAATGCTTCCTTCAGGAGCTCTTGTTAGGCAGGCCTGGTGGTGACAAAATCTCTCAGCATTTGCATGTCTGTAAAGGATTTTATTTCTCCTTCACTTATGAAGCTTAGTTTGGCTGGATATGAAATTCTGGGTTGAAAATTCTTTTCTTTAAGAATGTTGAATATTGGCCCTTACTCTCTTCTGGCTTGTAGGGTTTCTGCCAAGAGATCCCCTGTTAATCCGATGGGCTTCCCTTTGTGGGTAACCTGACCTTTCCCTCTGGCTGCCCTTAACATATTTTCCTTCATTTCAACCTTGGTGCATCTGCCAATTATGTGTCTTGGGGTTGCTCTTCTCGAGGAGTATCATTGTGGTGTTCTCTGTATTTCCTGAATTTGAATGTTGGCCTGCCTTGCTAGGTTGGAGAAGTTCTCCTGGATAATATCCTGAGTGTATTCCAACTTGATTCCATTCTCCCCATCATTTTCAGGTGCACCTATCAAATGTAGATTTGGTCTTTTCACATAGTCCCATATTTCTTGGAGGCTTTGTTTGTTTGTTTTTACTCTTTTTTGTCTAACCTTGTCTTCTCACTTTATTTCATTAATTTGATCTTCAAACCACTGATACCTTCTTCCACTTGATTTAATTGGCTGTTGAAGCTTGTGCATGCATCATGAAGTTTTCATGCCATGTTTTTCAGCCCCATCAGGTCATTTAAGGTCTTCTCTACACTCTTTATTCTAGTTAGTCATTCATCTAACCTTTTTTCAAGGCTTTTAGCTTCCTTGCAATGGGCTAGAACATGCTTCTTTAGCTCAGAGAAATTTATTATTACTGACCTTCTGAAGCCTACTTCTGTCAACTCCTCAAAGTTATTCTCCATCCAGCTTTATTCCATTGCTGGCAGGAAGCTGCGATCCTTTGGAGGAGAAGAGGTGCTCTGGTTTTTAGAATTTTCAGCTTTTCTGCTCTGGTTTCTCCCCATCTTTGTGGTTTTATCTGCCTTTGGTCTTTGATGTTGGTGACCTACAGATGGGGTTTTGATGTAGGTGTCCCTTTTATTGATGTTGGTGCTATTCCTTTCTGTTTGTTAGTTTTCCTTCTAACAGTCAGGTCCCTCAGCTGCAGGTCTGTTGGAGTTTGCTGGAGGTCCACTCCAGACCCTGTTTTCCTGGTTGTCACCAGCAGAGGCTGCAGAACTGCAAGTATTGCAGAACAGCAAATATTGCTGCCTGATCCTTCCTCTGGAAGCTTTGTCCCAGAGGGGCATCTGCCTATATTAGGTGTCTGTTGGCACCTACTGGGAGGTGTCTCCCAGTTATGCTATGCGGGGATCAGGGGCCCACTTGAGGAGGCAGCCTGTCTGTGCTCAGAGTTCAAATGCCGTGCTGGGAGAACCACTGCTGTCTTCAGAGCTGTCAGACAGGGATGTTTAAATCTGCAGAAGCTGTCTGCTGCCTTTTGTTCAGCTATGGCCTGCCCACAGAAGTGGAATCTATAGAGGCAGTAGGCCTTGCTGAGGTGCAGTAGGCCCTGCCCAGTTTGAGCTTCCAGGGTGCTTTGTTTACCTACTCAAGCCTCAGCAATTGCAGACACCCCTCCCTGTGACAGGCTGCAGCCTTGCAGTTTGATCTCAGACTGCTGTGATAGCAGTGAGCAAGCCTCCATGGGCGTGGGACCCACCGTGTCAGGCATGAGAGAGGGTCTCTTTGTCTGCTGGTTGCTAAGACCTTGGGAAAAGTGCAGTATCTGGGTGGAAGTGTCTCGTTTTTCCAAGTAGAGTTTGTTATGGCTGCCCTTGGCTAGGAAAGGAAAATCCCCTGACCCCTTGCGCTTCCTGGGTGAGGCAACACCCCATCCTGCTTTGGCTCACCCTCTGTGGGCTGCACCCACTGTCCAGCCAGTCTGAATGAGATGAACCAGGTACCTCAGTTGGAAATGCAGAAATCACCCGTCTCTATGTCGATCATGCTGGGAGCTGCAGACCGGAGCTGTTCCTATTTGGCCATCTTGGAACGTGTCTGAAAAGATTTATTTTTAAGGGAAAGTTTTGGTAGGCAAGAGAGTGAAGAGAGTAGGATGCTAGGCATGCTCTGGTAGGGGAAGTGGAAAAGAAGTCAGAGAATATGATTAGTATGGAAAACAGAAGAGGAGGGCCAAAGAAATGACAATATGCACATCAGCACTTTAGAGACTGGTGGATACAAGAGCAGGTGCCTATTGTGTGACTTGGTGGTTGTGTGGCTTCCTTGAGACCCTTAGTGACAAAAGAAGAACCTGCTCTGGTCTGGAAACAATTGAGAGTGCCAGAGCCCTTGAATTATACAGGCAAATGTGTTCTTGCAAACTCTGAAACTGGCAACTCACACTCCAAGTTTAAGGTCAAAAAGAATTGAATAGGCTAGAGAACCTCTAGCCAATCTCCTGCTCTACAACTAAATGATTATGCTGTTGAGTAAAGCAGTATGTCTGAAAATTATCTGCAATGAGTTTTATGTTTAAAGAGAACATGCCAAAAATGGAGAAAATGATTTTTTTTCCTTCTGAAATGACTTAATTTCTGCGGTGCTCTAATAAGCAGGCTCTGCATGATGGGCTGATGGCCGGCTGCATTATGTGTACTTGTTTCTCTACTGCTCTTCAGAGCCACAATAGCACTTCAGATAATGGCTGCTGCTTAATTGCCATTACACAGATGTTATTTGGTCAGATGCCTCTCATCTTTTCCACTCCCAAACATCTGATCTCCACAGCAACACATATTGTCATTCATGTGGGAAGAAAACAGGATTTTTGAAGCTCATCTTCTTTTCCCAAACATACTTCTTAAAATGACCGTGAGTACTGCCTTTTGGTGGGGATTAGGGGGAGGTTGTTGTATATAGAAAACCCTAATATTCCATTTATAGAGAATTGGTTAAATTAATCATCCTATATCTACAAAAAGAACTGCCAGGTCACCATAAAAAACGATAATGTAGGCCAGGCATGGTGGCTCATGCCTGTAATCCCAGCAATTTGGGAGGCTGAGGCTGGTGGATCACGAGGTCAGGAGATTGAGACCATCCTGGCCAATATGGTGAAACCCCATCTCTACTAAAAATACAAAAAAATTAGCCGGGTGTGGTGGCACGTGCCTGTAGTCCCAGCTACTTGGGAGGCTGAGGCAGGAGAATCCCTTGAATCTGGGAGGCGGAGGTTGCAGTGAGCCAAGATCACGACATTGCACTCCAGCCTGGGCAACAGAGTGAGACTCCATCTCTCTCTGTCTCTCTCTCTCTCTCTATATATATATATATGTGTGTGTGTGTGTGTGTGTGTGTGTGTGTGTGTGTATATGTATGTATATATATATATAACAATGTAGACCCATACTTATTGAGTTGAACATATATACATAACACAATTGATTAGTAAAAAAATTCATTGATGGCCGGGTGCAATGGCTCGCGCCTGTAATCCTAGCACTTTGGGAGGCTGAGGCGGGTGGATCACGAGGTCAGGAAATCGAGACCATCCTGGCTAACACAGTGAAACCCCGTCTCTACTGAAAATACAAAAAAATTAGCCAGGCGTGGTGGCACGTGCCTGTAGTCCCACCTACTCGGGAGGCTGAGGCAGGTGAATGGCGTGAACCCAGAAGGCGGAGCTTGCAGTGAGCCGAGATCGCACCACTGCACTCCAGCCTGGGCAACAGAGCGAGACTCTGTCTCAAAAAAAAAAAAAAAAAAAAGTTCATTGATAAACAACACATGTGGTATGATTCTGTTTTAATTATACAACTATGCATGTGTGTGTATGTATAGAATAGGATATAAATTAATATATATTCAAAGTCAACAGTCTTGAAGGTGCCAAGATTTTATTAGTGGTTACAGCTGAGTGATAGGATTATATGAGATTTAGGAATTGAACAATGAGAACACTTGGACACAGGAAGGGGAAGATCACACACCGGGGCCTGTTGTGGGGTGGGGGGAGGGGGAGGGATAGCATTAGGAGATATACCTAATGTAAATGACGAGTTAATGGGTGCAGCACGCCAACATGGCACATGCATACATATGTAACAAACCTGCACATTGTGCACATGTACCCCAGAACTTAAAGTATAATAAAAAATATATATATAAAAAAAGAGATTTACACTTGTGTCTTTGTACTTTCCATATCTTGTTTTTGTAATAAGCACTGCTTTCTTTAATCAAACAAATATATTTTATATCCAAAAGATAAATAATGGGCATATCTTTAACTTTTAATGAATTTCATGTGTTTCATCTTATTCAAAATAATGTAAACCTGCCTATTTTCCTTCATCTATGACCAGAATAAAGGTAAATTTTCATAAATGAACTAAGGTTATTTGTAGAGCTTTGGAGAGGACATTGGACATTTGCTACCTATACATGATAGCCACTGTAAAATATACTTTATCAGGTTAAATTTAAGTGTCTCTCACTGAAAGGCAACAACACAGTCATTTATTCAAAAAACAGATATTCAACATGTAGAATAAGACACTATTCCTTGCGCTAGAGTGAAAGGGGGACCCAAGGAAGAGTAATAACAATCTACATTTGCTTTCTAATATTTTTTTCTACGCATTATCACTATGATCTTCATGATATGAGGTGAATCAGGACAAGGCTTCAGATGAATGAACTGAGACTCGGTCAGGTGAAATGACTCATGCACTTCTGCCCAGTATCATCTGTCTCCAGACTTAGCAACCATATTCCTGGTCCCTCAGTGCAGTGTTCTTGGCAATCTATTCTTCATCAAAACAATGGAAGTCTGTGTATATGCGCATATGTTTGCATGTATGTATGTATGCATGTATGTGTTTATCTAGCTATGGTTGCCTGGTGAAGCCAGCTTTTTTATTTAAAGGGTATTGTCTAAATAACATTGACCAGTCACCTGGAACTGGATTAGCTCTTTAGCTAGGTTATGCTGGCAAAACTTGGCTGGTCGTTAATAGCATGTAAATTAGTTTATAAGAGTGTCTTGAGAGTATGCTGAGAGCCTGTAGGGAAAGTGGGCAGAAATCCAGGACACTTAGGGGATATATCTGAGCAGTACTCTAGCAGCCTGTGGCTGCATATATGCCTTGGATTCTAAAGTAATCACATTCATTGATTCTCCAGCATCTGGTCCACTGTAGAAATAATTATAAAATGGTCCAAGAAATCCCTTGCCTCTGCCTAGTAATTTGTTTAGGACTTCCTAATAGGCTACTTCTGGTAAGTGAGACATAAAGGGAGCATTTTAAAAAATGTTTACTTCATCTGAAAAGGAGACACAAAGAAGAGGGTGTCCCCTTCTTCTCCTCAATGGCACTATGAAGGAAGGTCAAGCCTGGAGTGATGCAGCCCCCTTCTGAGCATAGGGAACCAGCCTGAGGCCAATGCTCATGGGAGGAACTTGGGTCTGTGATGACATGGAGGGGATGTCTGAATCAACAGGCCTTCAACCCTGAGTTGTTGACTTCCCACTACATGAGATAACTCATTTCTTCATAGCTGAAGCCCATTACACTGAAGGGTTTTTGAGATTTGTTGCCAGAAACTTTCAAACTGATATGGGTTCCCAGAAGAGGAAGGTAGAATCATGAAAGGAGAAAGAAAGGAGTCTCTGATAATAAAATCTTTCACTTCAATTTTTCCTAGAAATAGCCCTACCTGCTAATACATTGCAACATGGAGTAGTGTAGATCAGAACTTTTAAAACATGAATGTAGTCCCTCCTGGCAAGCTTGTTAAATTCAGATTCCGATTCAGTAACTAGCTCCCAAGTGATGCTGATGTTGCTAGTTCTTGGGTAACAACAAGAGTGCAGAGAGCAAGGTAGTGGATATTGAAACCATATGTATTGATTTAAGAGCTAAGAACCTTCTCATCACATGAAAGTAATACTTCATAATTTATAAACCACTATATAAAAGCTATTAAGAATGATGATGATAGTGATGGTGATAATGATGCTAATGATAACAATGACTAACGCATGTGCATGCAGGTAATATGCATAGTAAGGTGGTTAAAAGCATGCATTTGCAAATTAGATACATGTATCTAAATCCTGGCTGTACCTCCTACTAGCTATATGTCCTCAAATTATCTAACATCTTTCTACCCCAGTTTCCTCATCTACAATATGGTTGTATTAATTGTACCAACCTGATATGGTTTAGCTTTTTGTCTCCACCCAAATCTCATCTTGAAGTGTAATCCTCAGGTGTTAAGGGAGGAACCTGGTGAGAACTGATTGGATTATGGGGTGGTTCCCCCATGCCGTTCTCGTGATATTAAGTGAGTTCTCACAAGATCTGATGGTTTTATAAGCATATGGTATTTCCCCTGCTCACCTCTTCTCCTTCACCTTTTGCCACGTTATGAAGAAGTTGCCTTGCTTCCCCTTCCACCGTGATTGTAAGCTTCCTGAGGCCTCCCTAGCCATGCTGAACTGTGAGTCAATTAAACTTCTTTCTTTTATAAATTACCCACTCTCGGGCAGTTCTTTATAGCAGTGTTAAAACAGACTAATACACAGCCTTACAGAGTTATTCTGGTGATGAAGAAATAATACACATACAAGGTGTTTAGAGGTGTCTGGCAAATAGTAAATGTTCTAGTAGTAGTAGCAGTAGCAGCAGAAGTAGGATGAATATTTCACATAGTCATGAAGTTTTCCTTTGGTTATCTCTCTTTTGTTGTGGCCAAACCCCTCTCTGCACCAAAACTTTTCCTTCAGTGTCCTCTGCTGCTTCTCCTAAAATGAAATCTGATTTTATGCCTACAATCCTCTTCTACACGCTGATCCCTGAAAGCCAGTGACATTTCCCCAAGCATCTGACTGTTAGCTGTAATATCATCATTTTAAGGCCACATATAAATCTAGACAATACTCAAACACTTATATATTTGGGGTTACACTAGCATATTACCACCCAGTCTGAGGGCACAGAGGGAAGGAGATTCAGATCCACCCAGAACTCTGCCTGACAACTCTACAGACAGCGGAAAAACTCTCCACCTGGAACTTTCTCTGTCATCTCTCCTTCTCCTGTTCCCACTGTTTTCCTCATCTTCTCTCTCCTTCACCAAGGTCTTTCCTTTGCTGGAGCTCATCCTCTGGAGAGCTGTAGAAAACAAAAAAATTAATTTATTTTTGTCTGGTTCTTCTTCTAGATGGGATTTGGCTGGATTCAGCATCCAGCCTTTCTCCTTCCCACCTCATTCCCTGCCTTTATATTGCATAATTTCAACTTCCAGGTTGATGCGCAAATTAGAGCGCTAACTTCTAAATTCCTAAGCTCTGTGACTTTTAGTTTCTGAGATTTGCATTTCCATTTTACTTTAGCTACCCAAAGTTGAAAAAAGTTATTACTCAAAACTGTTCTACCTTCGTGACCTACATCCCAGAACTTCATCCCTTGAAACCAACATCCTTTTCTGCCACTTCACACCTGTCAAGGTTTCTCCTGATTGCCCCCTCCCCAGTGCATCAGCCCCTTCTCTTTTATTGGATTCGCTGATGAACTCCAACTCTGCTCCTTCAATGCTATTGTCTCAATTGCTTTAGAACTTCCTGCTTCTTTGCTCTTCAATCATGTTCCTGTGTAAGTTCCCAAACTGGGTCACAACTATAATTTTGTTTCTCTACCTCTGGGTTCAGAGCTTCATTAGAGAAACTTAAACAACAACCCAACCAAAATACTGATTAGAATCAATACTGAAAGAGCCCTTGTCAACTCCCTATCACATTCCCCACAGCAGCAGTTTCGAACATTTTCCCACAATTTTCAGGCCTCTGATCTCACTCCCTCATAGAGTAATGTTAAGGTACAAACACGTCTTCTGGGAACCGTGGTAAAAGGAAATTCCAATCAGTGATCCTGAAGTCATTAGTTTAGAAACCATACTTCTGAGGACGAAGGTCTTACAGTTAATTCCTTTATGCTTTTTCTGGAACTTGGTCAAAGAAACTATATTTTTGTCTTACATCTTTAATTTCTTTTGTTCTGTCTTCTTTCCCTAAGCCCATAGGCATGCTCAGTTCTAGCAAATATTACATTTTACTAACTCCACTATTCCATAAAGTAGCATTTCTCAAAATGTGTTTCATGGAACACCAATCTTTTAAACTATAGTATTCCATGGAAAAGATAGATTCTATGGTCAAGTACATTTGAAAATGCTTTGTTAAACATAGCTCAAATTTTATTTATGAAGTTACTTCCTATGTGTTTTCCCAGGCACCAACTCTGGAGTTACTTTAGTAAATACCATTGTAGAAATATCCGAATTGTCCCTTCCTTTCAAAGCACAAGTTTTTCAAACCATAGTTCACATGGATTGCCTCAAATTCATCACAGTCTGTTGAGTCCATAAACCCTAACATTCAGATTTTTCTCACTGTACAACTGCAACTGCTCCTCCAAATAAAATTAGCTGTTGAACACTTTCCCTTTACCTAACCAATTTTTAAATTATATATTTATGTATGTAACAAATACATACACAGAAAAGTAAGAATGTAAAGTTACCCATAAACCTGATATCCAAATATAACCATGGTTAACATTGTTTTTCATATCCTTCTCATCTTCTGTCTACATATATATATATATATACATATATATATGCATACTCACCTACCACATACTTACATATAGTGTATGTATATGTTTGTGTATATCATGGGTATGTGTATGTATGTATGGGTATCAGGCCTGCATAATACATGTTATATAACAAAGTAAACCATTTTTCTCTCAATAGCTGGTGTCACAAATTCTTTGAGGGACAAAATAATTCTTAGTTTTGAAAACTGCTGTTGTAAGTGCTTGGATTAGAAGGTGAGCTCCTGAGAGGGAGAAATCTGCCTTCTGTAATAGAGAAGAAAGTGTTCACACCTCCTTGAGACTCTGGGAAGGAGCATAGTGATGAGAGGAGAGAAGAAAATGCATGGATAGTGGAAAGTTGTGTGGTATGTATTGTCATTTCTTTTTGAGCCTTCAAACATTTAATAATGCTTTGAGAAGCTTCTTTTTGTAATAATTGGTGGAGGAACTGAGATTCTTGTTTAGATTCACATGGTACAGTACCCAGATAGCCAACAAGGGGATTAGAGCCCAAACACAGAGAGAAATTTGAAGACAAAATCTCCCAAGTAATACAGATATTAGGAGAGATCTGAATATCCATATATTTTAGAGTTGGAGGTTTAAAGCCAAGAATATTCATATCCTTGGAAAAAAAGGAACAGCCAATCTTGACAAAGGAAAGACAAGATATGATTTTGAGTATTATATACTGCTTATTCTATGTTCTTTTGCAAAAAAAAAAAAATGGCATCAAACATTGCAGTCTATTTTGTATTCTGAAAATCAGATTTTCAATTATATTGGATGGACCATCCATTGATTTTTCAGTAACAGAGTCTTAATATGTTAATACAATTTTATCTAAGTGATTTTAATAAAGCCATTAAAAAACTGACCATATCATATCATTAAGTTTGAATTTTGGGCTTGAGATCCCTAGTATATTATCCTCAGGCCTTACAGTGGTGCCTCAACCCTATAGTCCAACAATTTCCACCCCATTCATCTTTCCAGCTTCATTTCTTCCTGTCCGTCCCTTCCTCTCCTACCTTCTCTAAACTAAAGAGATTGTAAAACCCATGCCCCATAAACTCCAGGCACTTTCGAGTTCTTGACAATTCCAAAATGGCAAACTCTTTCAACACCTCTTGCATTCTTGACAACAAGAATTCTTGCATTCTTGTTATCAAGAATGCCCTTCTTCCCAATATCCAATTCAACCACTACATGATAAAGGAAGCATTTCTTCAACCCCCACTGGCAGAATGAAAGGTACCATTTCCTGAGCTTTTCCAGCACTTGATTTATATCTGTATTTCAGCAGTTATCATGTTTTCTTTTATTTATTTGTTCACATGCACTTTTCTGGTCTAGAGGTGGGAGGGGAGATTATTCAATATTGTAAAATATGAACATACATCATGAATCTATGATCACTAATAATCATTATAACAAAGCTAATGGCATGATTATAATATGCTATATGTGTTGTAATAGTCCTCTGCCCCAACTACTACACCTGTACAAACATGCACATGCTTTTCTTAGTTAATACTTACATAAGGCTCTAAGATCTATTACACCATATGTTTTCCTCTCATGAAACCTCTTGCATGGTGCATCTCAAGTGTCAATGTGAATTTAGCTGGATATTTTGTTAAAATGCAGATTCTGATGTGTAGATTTAGGGTAGGTCCCAAGATTCTATATTTCTAGCAGGCTCCCAGGAGATGCCAATAGTGATTATCGGTAGGCTCTGTAAAACGTATTTACATTGCCATGAATTGAATAAGTGCTAAGGCCTAGCAGGAAATTCATACATGAATAATTTATATCTCAGATGAGATTTGAGTTCTAAAACTAGCCAACACTGCATGTAGTTAAAATTACCTTCAAAAGCATGATAAGAAGATGCCATGGTGGAGAAAAGCACAATTTCTCTCAATTAGTTCCATATGACTTAAGGTTGAGCCTTCAGTATTTGTGTTGATTGATAAATCTTTGGTTGAGCACCAGATTGAGGAGTCAGTTAACATGTAGAGGTTATATTGTACAAAAGTAAATAAATATTTTTAAGTGGGTAAATAAATCTCTTTCAACACTACAATGACAGTGTTCACATTCTGAGAAGCATATGGGAAATTAAGACTGCCATGGGAGAAACACCTCTTAACCTTGCAATCTCATGCCCATTCTTGGGCAAAGCATCATTGAGTGGAATGGCAAGCAGAACTCATCCTAAGTTAACTGTTATACTCCTCTATATTTCTATTTTCGACTGAATGGATATAGTTACATATGTATAAGTTACATATATGTAGTGTTCTCATAACATCAATGCCAAAGACATGAGAGCTTTTTAGGTATTCCTGCCATCTGTAGACTGAGAGGAAAAGTTCAGGATTTCTCAAACAGATAGCCTGGAAGTCGAGGCCTGCAAAGCAGTGCAGTGTAATATGGAAAGCCTGTCATAGAATATTAAATAACATAATAAGCAAACCTCTGCTGAAATCTATAAACGTGCCATTTTCAGATTCCAATGATAAGCCAATATAGCAATGTTTATTTTTTTTTCATAATTCCTTATCTTTTTATGGACTATTTCCTCGTAAAAGAACTAGACAGCTTTTCCATCTTTATTGCCATTTGGTTCAGGATCTGTCCTTAGGGAGATTAGCTGATCATGAATATTATATATGTTTGAAATTTTCATTTTATCTTTACAAATAACACTGAAATTGAAAAGGTTTTATGCCACTCTAATAGAGCCCAGTGAACTTTTTAGGCATGCAGTTAAAGATTGGGCAATAATCAATTTTCCTATAATTTGTTTTTACACTTATCCCTTGTGTTCCCTACTAGCTATATCACTCTACGTAAATCTATAGAATTTTTGGAAAAGAAGATACTTCTAACATAAAATGCGTGATTAGCCTCTCTTACTTCCCAGTCTCAGAATCAAACCAGACTAACAATCTGCTCTGGATGTCTTTGAACAAGCTAATCCTGCCTCCTGCCTAAGGGTACTCTGGGAGATGATTGAAATTTTAAAGATATGAAAACACACTAAAATGGTAACAAACGACTCAGCAATGTGCCTTCTAAGGTGGACAGATTCTTGGTAGGCAGCCCTAATTGTTGCAATCGTTTTTAGGTATTCTAATGCACTCAGCTGAATTATGCACCACACTGCTTCTGAATGACACAGCCATTTCTGACTCCATTAATATGGAAGATTTCAGCCAAATGCTCTTAAACGATAGCTTCTCTTTATTTGTAATTTCAGACTCTATTGATTTCCTTCTGTTCCCTTCATTATGATTTCAATTGATTACCTTGGCAACTGCAATAACAATGATTGCACTTGACACCGTCTGAGACTCTTGAGATGGTATTTGAATAGGAATGGTATAATTTGGGGGAAAGTGCCTGCAAGAACCTGTCATTAGCAGTACACTTACACTTTACTTTTATTGACTTTCCTCTCTTTCGAGTAGGCCCTTGTCACAGAGTTGGCTGTTAACAGGGCTACAGTAGTAGTTCAGATTTCTGTGGCTCTTCAAAGAGTAAAAGATTCTTATTATTAAAGAGAATGGAGTGGGCTTGCATATATACACGCACGTACACACATCATACAGTGTCTGTGTGTGTGTGTGCATGTACACGCGCATGTGTAGCTTTTGCCTTTTTGCCAATGTTGCCAGCGGTGATTACCATTCAGGTCAACTTACCAGCTGGGGTGGGCATCTGATGATGGTTAAACTCAGGGCATTAGAGCTCAGATGAAAGACTCCAGCCAAGATTCGATAATGAATCCTGTACAATGTCTTTATTAGGCTTTTAAGAAAGAAGAAAACAAACAAACTTGCTTTATGTCATTGTCACAGCACAGAATTTAAAATTCACAGGCTCAACTGTGAATTGCTAGCTGAATACTATGTAAGCTCTTGGGTCACCACGTAGCTCCACTGGCCCTTCCTGAAAGACTGTTTTCTCCATGAGATTCATGGAGGATATTGGCTGTGTAAAACAAGGGCATCTGTGGTCACACTTCCCTAAGTTTTTTCTTCTAGTGATGTTTTAATTAAATGGCCACCCATTTATCCTTTTGATAATAGCACATGTCTTCTGGAACAGAATGAGGTGTTTGCCATGTCGGAGGGCTTCACAGGAATTTAGAAACACTAAGTTTCAGCCATTTTCTGCTGAGAGGCTCACGTTCTGTTCATTCTTTGGAAAATATGTAACACTGTTTCCCACCAAAATGTTTGGCTTTTTTATACAAGATTTACCTAGCAGCCTTAGTACAGTGAGAAGAAACACAAATTTGAGCTCCATAGACATGCTTTCTAGGCTCATTTCTACCATGCGCTATGTGAGCTTCTGCAAGCCAGTTTTTGTCTGTAGACCTCAGTTTATTCATCTGTAAAACAAGGGGATTAGATTCAATGATATCTAAGGCCCTTTCTACTTCTATATTTTCATAAAATATTTAGCAAAGAAACTTGATAAGCCAGCTTATTATATATAAATGTCAATGAATTTAAGTAGGAGAGAAAATTCCTCGCATAAAATGTGCTTAGTGTTTGTAAAATCTGCAAATTTGAAAACAAACAAACAAACACCAAAGAGGTTTTCTGAATTCAAGCTATTTTCTTTTTCTCTTCAAAGTCATTCGTCCTTGCCCTTGCTTGTGTAGCTCCATTGCTTTTGTTGAGCTGAAAGCTAATTAGATTTCATCATCTATTTCCTGTTTGTTTGGCAGACACAAGATTCTAGTTACACCCTCAACATAATGAACTTTTAATTTGATATTTCTTAATCGTGTCCCACTGTGGTGTGTGAATATGTGCATGATGATTGTGCGTTGCCCACTCCATATCAGAGAGTGGTAACTCTCATACCTGTGTGATGTAGTTTCATGGTCATACAAACTACATCGGTGACTTGCATGACACAAGTCCTCAGGAGACACTTTGTTTTTATAATTTCAACTTTTTAGATTTAATGGTACGTGTGCAGGTTTGTTACCTGGGCATATTGCATGATGCTGAAGTTTTGGATATGAATGATTCCATCACCCAAATAGTGAGCATAGTAGCCAAGAGTTTTTTTTTCAGCACTTTCCCTGCTTTCTTCCTCCCCACATAGAAGTCACCATTGTCTATCATTGCCATCTTTATGTACCTGAGCAGCCAATGTTTAGCTCCCACTTATACACGAGAACATGTGGCATTTGGCTTTCTGTTTCTGTGTTAATACACTTAAGATAATGGCCTTCAGCTGCATCCACATGGCTGCAAAATAACATGATTTCATTCTTCTTATGGCTGCATAGTATTCTATGGTATATACATACTACATTTTCTGTATCTAATCCACCATTGATGGGCATCTTATTTGATTCTGTGTCTTTGCCATTGTGAATAGCAGTATTAGTGCGTTCTCATTCTGCTAATAAAGACATGCTTGAGACTGGGTAATTTATAAAGGAAAGAGGTTTAATTGACTCACAGTTCAGCATGGCTGGAGAGGCCTCAGGAAACTTACAATCACGGCAGAAGGGGAAGCAGGCACATCCTTCATCACATGGCAGCAAGGAGAAGTACAGAGTGTAGAGGGGGAAAGCTCCTTATAAAACCATCAGATCTCATGAGAATTCACTATCATGAGAACAGCATAAAGGTAACTGCTCCATGATTCCATTACCTCCCACTGGGTCCCTCCCACAACACTTGGGGATTATGAGAACTACAATTCAAGATGAGATTGGGGGGGGACATAGCCAAACCATATCAGTACCACTGCAATGAACATACGCATGCATGTGTCTTTTTGGTAGAATGATTTATTTTCTTTTGGAAATATACGCAGTAATGAGATTGCAGAGTCAAATGGTAGTTTTGTTTTAAGATCTATGAGAAATCTCCAAACTGCTTTCTGCAGTGGCTGAACGAATTTACATTCCCACCAACAGTGTGTAAGCATTCCCTTTTCTCCACAGCCTTGCCAGCATCTGTTGTTTGTTGACTTTTTGATAATAGCCATTCTGACTTGTATAAAAATGGTATCTCATTGTGGTTTTGATTTACGTTTCTCTGATGACTAGTGATGTGAAGCATTTTTTTGTATGTTTGTTGACCACTTGTCTGTCATCTTTTGGGAAATGTCTGTTCATGTCCCTTGCCCACTTTTTCTTTTTCTTTTTTTTTTTTAAATTTTGTGGGTACATAGTAGGTGTATATAATTACGGAATACATAATATGTTTTGATACAGGCCTTCAGTGCACAATAATCACATCATGGAAAATGGGGTATCCATCCCCTCAAGCATTCATCCTTTGTGTTACAAATAATCCAATTATACTCTTTTAATTATTTTTAATGTACAGTTGAATTATTATTGACTAGAGTCACCCTGTTGTGCTACCAAATACTAGGTCTTATTCATTCTTTCTATTTTTTTGTAGTCATTAACCATCCCCACTCCCCTCTTCTTCCCCCCATCCCACTGCCACCATCCTCCTAATACCTTCCAAGTCTCTGGTAACCATCTTTCTACTCTCTATCTCTGTGAGTTCAATTGTTTTGATTTTAAGATCCCACAAATAAGTGAGAACATGTGATATTTGTCTTTCTTGCCTGGCTTATTTCCTTAGCGTAATGACCTCCAGTTCCATCCATGTTGTTGCAAATGACAGGATCTCATTCATTTTATGGCTGAATAGTTCTCCTTTATGTACAAGTACCACATTTTCTTTATTCATTCATCTGTTGCTGGACACTTAGCTTGCATCCAAAATTTTGGCTATTGTGAAAACATCTGCAACAAACATCTTTGCTCACATTTTAATGGAAGTATTTGGTTTTTGCTTGTTAAATTAAGTTCCTTATATATTCTGGATATTAGATCTTTGTCAGATAATGTAAACATTTTCTCACATTCTGTAGGCTGTTGACTTTTTTGGAAGTTTCTTTTGCTTTGCAGAAGCTCTTTAGCTTAATTATATCCCACTAGTCAATTTTTGGTTTTGTTGAATTTGCTTTTGAGGACTTAGTCAAAAATTCTTTCTCAAGGCTGATGTCTAGAGTGGTATTTCCTATATTTTCTTTCAGGATTCATATAGTTTGAGGTCTTACATTTACATCTTTAATCCATCTTGAGCTAATTTTTTGGAAGTTGGGGTTCAGTTTCAGTTTCATTCTTCTTCATGTAGCTAGCCAGCTATCTCAATACCATTTATTAAATAGGAAGTCCTTTTCCCATTGCTTGTTACTGCCAACTTTGTAAAAGATCAGATGGCTGTAGGTGTGCAGCTTTATTTCTGAATTCTCTAATTTGTTCCATTGGTCTATGTCTGGTTTTGTACCAGTACCATGCTGTTTGGGTTACTGTAGCATTATAGCATAGTTTCAAAGGTAATGTGATGCCTCTGACTTTCTTTTTGTTTAGAATTACTTTGGCTATTTGAGCTATTTTTTTGTTGTTGTTTCATATGAATTTTTGAACAGTTTTTTTTTTAATTCTATGAGAAGTAACACTGGTAGTTTGATAGGAATAGCATTGAATCTGTAGATTGCTTTAGGCGATACAGCCATTTTAACAATATTGATTCTTCTACTCCATGAGCATAGAATGACTTTCCATTTGTGTTATCTATGATTTTTTAAGCAGTTTTTTTATTTTTATTTTTATTTATTTATTTTTATTTTTTGAGACAGAGTCTTGCCCTGTCACCCAGGCTGGAGTGCAGCGGCCCGATCTTGGCTCACTGCAAGCTCCGCCTCCTGGGTTCACGCCATTCTCCTGACTCAGCCTCCCGAGCAGCTGGGACTACAGGCTCCTGCCACCACGCCCGGCTAATTTTTTTTTTGTATTTTTAGTAGAGGCGGAGTTTCGCCATGTTAGCCAGGATGGACTCGATCTCCTGACCTCGTGATCCACCCACCTTGGCCTCCCAAAGTCCTGGGATTACAGGCATAAGCCACCGCTCCCAGCCGTTTTTCAGCAGCGTTTTATAGTTTTCCTTCTACAAATCCTTTATCTCCTTGGTTAGATTAGATTTATTCCTACTATTTTATTTTTTTGTGAATAGCGTAAGTGGGATTGTTTTCTTGATTTGGCTACCAGCTTGAACATTATTGGTATATAGAAATGCTATTGATTTTTGCACACCAATCTTGTATCCTGAAACTTTACTGAAGTAGTGTATCAGTTCCAGGAGCCTTTTGATGGAGCTTTTAGGGTTTTCTAGGTATAGAATCACATCATCATCCCTGAATACAGATAGTATGACTTCTTTTCTATTATGGAAGCCATTTATTTGAGAGATAGTTAGGCTCCTTTTCTTGTATAGATGCCTTTTATTTATTTCTCTTGACTTATTGCTCTGGTTAAGACTTCCTATACTATGCTAAATAGGAGTGGTGAGTAGGCATCCTTATCTTTTTCCAGTTCTCAAGGGGAATTCTGGCTTTTGCCCATTTTGTATGATATTGGCTGTGGGTTTGTCGTAGATGGTTTTTATTATTTTGAGATATAGTCTTTTGATATCTAGGTTTTTTGAGGGTTTTAATTGTGAAGGGATGTTGGATTTTATGGAACTACTGATGGATTTTATGGAACTACTGATGGATGTTGGATTTTATGGATTTTCTTCAACTACTGAGATAATCATATGGTTTTTGTTTTTAGTTATGTTTACGTGGTGAATCATATTTATTGATTTACGTATGTTGAGCTGACTATGCATCTCATGGATTAAGTCTACTTGATTACAGTGAATTAACTTTTTGATTTGCTACTGGATTTAGTTTGCTAGGATTTTGTTGAGGATTTGGAGGTTTATGTTCATAAGAGATATTGGCCTATAGTTTTATTTTTTGTTGCTGTGTCTTTGTCAGGATTTGTTATCAAGGTGATGCTGGCTTTATATAATGAGTTGGGGAGGAGTCTCTCCTCCTTTTTTTTGGGAATAATTTCAGTAAATTGCTACCAGCTGTTCTTTATATGTCTGGTGGAATTTATGAATTCATCTGGTCTGGGGCTGTTTTTGGTTGGTAGGTTTTTTATTACTGATTCAATTCTGGAACTTGATATCAGTTTGTTGAGGATTTCAATTTCTTCCTGATTCGATGTTGGGAGGTTGTGTGTTTCCAGGAATTCATCCATTTCCTCTATATTTACTAGTTTTTTTGCATAAAGGTGTTCATAATTGTCTCTAAGGAGCTTTTATTTTCCTGTGAGATGGATTGTAATGTCATCTTTATAGTTGCTGACTGTGCTTATTTAGATCTTCTCTCTTTTTTTTCTTTGTTAATCTAGCTAGTCTAGTGCTTTCATTTATCCTTTCAAAGAAACAGCTGTTGGTTTCGTTGATTCTTTGTATGGACTTTGGGGTCTCACTTCCATTCAATTCTGCTCTGATTTTGTTTATTTCTTGTCTTCTGCTAGCTTGTAGTTAGTTTTTCTTGTTTTTCTAACTCCTCTAGTTGTAGTATTAGATCATTCATTTGAGATCTTTCTAACTTTTTGAGTTAGTCGTTTAGCACTACAAACTTTCCTTTTAACACTGTTTTTGCTGCATCCCACAGATTTTGGTAAGTTGTGTCTCTGTTTTTATTTCTTTCAAAGAATTTTTTTTTATTTTTGCCTTATTTACTCAAAAGTCATTCAAGAGAAAGTTGTTTAATATCCATACAATTGTGTGGTTTTGGGGAAACTTGTTGGTATTGACTTCCATTTTTATTCTATTGTGGTCTGAGAGTATGGTTGGTATGATTTCAATTGTTTTTGAATTCACTGGGACCTGCTTTATGGCCAAGCATGTGGTTGATCTTGGATTAGGTTCCATGTGCAGAGGGGAAGAATGTATATATTATGTGGTTGATGGCTGGAGTGTTCGGTAGATGTCTTTTAGGTCCAATTGGTCAAGTGTCAAGTTTAAGTCTAGGATTTGTTAGTTTTCTACCTCAATCATCTAACACTGTCAGTGGGGTGGTGAAATCCCCCCATATAATTGTGTGACTGTCTAAGTCTTTTCATAGGCCTAGAAGTCATTGTTATATGGTGTTGGGTGTGATAGTTAAGGCTTCTCATTGAATTGAACCCTTTATCATTATGTAATACCCTTCTTTGTCCATTTTTACCATTGCTGGATTAAAGTCTGTTTAATATAAGAATAGCAAACCCTACTTATTTTATTTTTTATTTTTTATTATACTTCAAGTTCTAGGGTACATGTGCACGACGTGCAGATTTGTTACATATGTATACATGTGCCATGTTGCTGTGTTGCACCCATTAACTCATCATTTACATTAAGTGTATCTCCTAATGCTTTCCCTCCCCGCTTCCCCCACCCAACAACAGGCCCCGGTGTGTGATGTTCCACTTCTTGTGTCCAAGTGTTCTCATTGTTCAATTCCCACCTATGAGTCAAAACATGCGGTGTTTGATTTTTTGTTCTTGTGATAGTTTGCTGAGAATGATGGTTTCCAGCTTCATCAATGTCCCTACAAAGGACATTAACTCATCCTTTTTTATGGCTGCATAGTATTCCATGGTGTATATATGCCACATTTTCTTAATCCAGTCTATCATTAATGGACATTTGGGTTGGTTCCAAGTCTTTGCTATTGTGAATAGTGCCGCAATAAACGCATGTGTGCATGTGCCTTTATATCAGCATGATTTATAATCCTTTGGGTATATACTCAGTAATGGGATTGCTGGGTCAAATGGTGTTCCTAGTTCTAGATCCTTGAGGAATCGCCACACTGTCTTTCACAATGGTTGAACTAGTGTACTGTCCCACCAACAGTGTAAAAGTGTTCCTATTTCTCCACCTCCTCTCCAGCATCTGCTGTTTCCTGACTTTTTAATGATTGCCATTCTAACTGGTGTGAGATGGTATCTCATTGTGGTTTTGATGTGCATTTCTCTGATGGCCAGTGATGATGAGCATTTTTTCATGTGTCTGTTGGCTGCATAAATGTCTTGTTTTGAGAAGTGTCTGTTCATATCCTTTGCCCACTTTTTGATGGGGTTGTTTTTTTCTTGTAAATGTGTTTGAGTTCTTTGTAGATTCTAGATATTAGCCCTTTGTCAGATGGGTAGATTGCAAATATTTTCTCCCATTCTGTAGGTTGCCTATTCACTCTGATGGTAGTTTCTTTTGTGGTGCAGAAGCTCCTTAGGTTAACTAGATCCCATTTGTTAATTTTGGCTTGTGTTGCCATTGGTTTTAGTGTTTTAGACATGAAGTCCTTGCCCATGTCTATGTCCTGAATGGTATTGCCTAGGTTTTCTTCTAGGGTTTTTATGGTTTTAGGTCTAACATTTAAGTCTTTAATCCATCTTGAATTAATTTTTATGTAAGGTGTAAGGAAGGGATCCATTTTCAGCTTTCTGCATATGGCTAGCCAATTTTCCCAGCACCATTTGTTAAATAAGGAATCCTTTCCCCATTCCTTGTTTTTGTGAGGTTAGTCAAAGATCAGATGGTTGTAGATGTGTGGTATTATTTCTGAGGGCTCTGTTCTGTTCCATTGGTCTATATCTCTGTTTTGGTACCAGTACCATGCTGTTTTGGTTACTGTAGCCTTATAGTATAGTTTGAAGTCAGGTAGTGTGATGCCTCCAGCTTTATTCTTTTGGCTTAGGATTGTCTTGGCTATGCGGGCTCTTTTTTGGTTCCACATGAACTTTAAAGTAGTTTTTTCCAATTCTAGTGAAGAAAGTCATTGGTAGCTTGATGGGGATGGCACTGAATTTATAAATTAGGCAGTATGGCGATTTTCACGATATTGATTCTTCCTATCCATGAGCATGGAATGTTCTTCCATTTGTTTGTGTCCTCTTTTATTTCATTGAGCAGTGGTTTGTAGTTCTCCTTGAAGTGGTCCTTCACATCCCTTGTAAGTTGGATTCCTAGGTATTTTATTCTCTTTGAAGCAATCGTGGATGGGAGTTCACTCACGATTTGGCTCTCTGTTTGTCTGGCATTGATGTATAAGAATGCTTGTGATTTTTGTACATTGATTTTGTATCCTGAGACTTTGCTGAAGTTGCTTCTCAGCTTAAGGAGATTTTGGGCTGAGACAATGGGGTTTTGTAAATATACAATCATATCATCTGCATACAGGGACAATTTGACTTTCTCTTTTTCTAATTGAATGCCCTTTATTTCTTTCTCCTTTCTGACTGCCCTGGCCAGAATTTCCAACACTATGTTGAATAGGAGTGGTAAGAGAGGGCATCCCTGTGTTGTGACAGTTTTCAAAGGGAATGCTTCCAGTTTTTGCCCATTCAGTATATTGGCTGTGGGTTTGTCATAAATAACTCTTAATATTTTGAGATACATCCCATCAACACCTAATTTATTGAGAATTTTTAGCATGAAGGGTTGTTGAATTTTGTCAAAGGCCTTTTCTGCATCTATTGAGATAATCATGTGGTTTTTGTCTTTGGTTCTGTTTATATGCTGGATTATGTTTATTGATTTGCATATATTGAACCAGCCTTGCATCCCAGGGATGAAGCCCACTTGATCATGTTGGATAAGCTTTTTGATGTGCTGCTGGATTCGGTTTGCCAGTATTTTATTGAGGATTTTTGCATTGATGTTCATCAGGGATATTGGTCTAAAATTCTCTTTTTTGGTTGTGTCTCTGCCTGGCTTTGGTATCAGGATATTGCTGGCCTCATAAAATGAGTTAGGGAGGATTCCCTCTTTTTCTATTGATTGGAATAGTTTCAGAGGGAATGGTACCAGCTCCTCCTTGTACCTCTGGTAGAATTCGGCTGTGAATCCGTCTGGTCCTGGACTTTTTTTGGTTGGTAGCCTATTAATTATTGCCTCAATTTCAGAGCCTGTTATTGGTCTATTCAGGGATTCAAGTTCTTCCTGGTTTAGTCTTGGGTGGGTGTATGTGTCAAGAAATTTATCCATTTCTTCTAGATTTTCTAGTTTATTTGCATAGAGGTGTTTATGGTATTCTCTGATGGTAGTTTGTATTTCTGTGGGATCGGTGGTGATATCCCCTTTATCATTTTTTATTGCGTCTATTTGATTCTTCTCTCTTTTCTTCTTTATTAGTCTTGCTAGCGCTCTATCAATTTTGTTGATCTTTTCAAAAACCAGCTCCTGGATTCGTTGATTTTTTTGAAGCGTTTTTTGTTTGTCTATCTCCTTCAGTTCTTCTCTGATCTTAGTTATTTCTTGCCTTCTGCTGGCTTTTGAATGTGTTTGCTGTTGTTTCTCTAGTTCTTTTCATTGTGATGTTAGGGTGTCAATTTTAGATCTTTCCTACTTTCTCTTGTGGGCATTTAGTGCTATAAATTTCCCTCTACACACTGCTTTAAATGTGTCCCAGAGATTCTGGTATGTTGTGTCTTTGTTCTTGTTGGTTTCAAAGAACATCTTTATTTCTGCCCTCATTTTGTTATGTACCCAGTACTCATTCAGGAGCACGTTGTTCAGTTTCCATGTAGTTGAGCGGTTTTGAGTGAGTTTCTTAATCCTGAGTTCTAGTTTGATTGCACTGTGGTCTGAGAGACAGTTTGTTATAATTTCTATTCTTTTACATTTGCTGAGGAGTGCTTTACTTGCAACTATGTGCAAACCCTACTTTTTGCTTTACATTTGCATGATATATCTTTCTCAGGAGACACTTGATAACACAGGACATTATGTGTTGATTTTATGTTGTATCTTCTACTGCGGAATGTGAGACAAGAGAGGAGAGGAACAGAAAAAAGGGCAAGCTCTAGAGGAAAAGCCAAAGGAAGAGAAAAAAAAGAGAAAGCATACTTGGGGACAAGAATGATTAAGGAAGGTTCAGTATCGTTTTCCTTTCTGAGGAATCTGTCTTTTCACAGAACTGTAGATTCTTACTCGGTTTTGACATGGCCCATCCCTCAGCACTGCCAGAAGTGAAATCAGCATCTTCTAGATGAAAAATCTTCATGTTTACCATGTTTATGAATGCCAGTCATTCACCAGCCTCAATATTCAGACTTGCCTGTCAGTTGGTAATCATGCTGCCAGCAGTCCTAAAAAATGTCTGGAGTAAACAATGTATGGATAACAGCTAAACTACTTGATAATACTGAAGAGTCAAGGCAAGGTATAATTTTAATCATAGAAGGCAGATGTGGAAGGAGCTTCCCCTTTTTCTTTAACAAGCCCTAGCAATATCTGATTGTCACCTAGCACAGAACATACATGGGAATCTCTGTCGTTTAAGAGAGGATTAGTGACAACCATTTTATGATGACACACTGCTAAAGAATGGGAGAAAAGAAAGACATTTGGGGCCCAAACTTCTTGACTCTCCAAAGCTCTTGGTAATTACTTCCTTTATAAACTGAAAGGCCAATTTAAAATGGAGGTAACTTATAAAACAGAAGTAACTAGACTATGTCAGCGAAGACTTGGATAGGGTTATAAGTTGTTTTACAAAGAGGCTTCCTATTTGATTTTGACAAGAACACTAAAAAGAATACATTTTTATTGCCTTATGTTAGTGGGGGACCAGAATTACAAAATTTGGTTGGGTTTATGAAAATAGTAAGAGGGAAAAGTTAGAAATTAATAACAAATATTAAATCAAGTTAGAATAACCTTTCCATTATAACATAGCTTCCTCCTGGAAAACAGAGCTCTGTATTTTCTTAAATCATACCTGCAACATCATGCTAGTGTAGACTGGGATGTGCTTGTCAAGGAGTTGAGGTGACTTTGGCCTTGGTGGTTATGCATTCATTTTTGAACCTCAGAAGTTATGGTTGCTAACAGCAAGGACTTTTCTTGGTATGACCTCAGAGACCATGATATAAATTCTGCAGTCTTTTTCCTGCTTCCAGTGACTCCTTGCTGGCATAGCATGCCACTCAATGGCTAACAGATCTGGGAGATTGGCACAGAAATTTGTCATGAGCAGATTTTCCTTGTGTTGGGCCCTGTGTAATGGTTGCTTGCTTCCTCTTTCCACTGCCAGGAAATGAGTCCTTTCATGAGGGCATTTGAAGGAGATGCTTTTTGTTTAGTGATTTTCTGCACCAGCAGTTTCCTCATTTAGAGACTGAAATGGATATACTTCACCTTGGGAAGTGATGTTCTAGAATCTGTTCCTTTTCTATGAGCAGCCAGGTGGCAGGGACATTGCAAATATGGAAAGAGAGAGGACACAGCTTTGCAGAGGAGAAAGGGTCTGTGTGTGAAGAGTGTCAAATCCAGGGAATGAATCTGGCCATTCCTTCCAGAACTTCAATAACATAACCAACTTTGCCTGCCAGGACAATGGCAAAGAAACCCTATAGAATGTATAGAATCAAAAATGTGATTTCTACTGGGGCTTTTTAAAAATGTTTGTTAATGGGCATCTTTGATATTTGTGAAAGTAAAACTTGTATGAAAATTTAGTAGAACAACTTAACCAAGGGACCACGATGGATACATTAGTGAAGATTTTGACAATCTGGGGATTTAACCAAAGGGAAACAACCACACGTGGAGAAGCACATAAAACTGAATTGAAGTTCACCACAACACAAAGATCATTGCATTGGATGACAGTCATTTGGCAGCATGGTGTACATACAACAATATGCTCTCTTGAAGTACATTGTGCATTAAGAGACTGTGTTTTGGGGTCAAAAACAGAACTGTCTCAGCTTAAGCACAAGATAGCTCTGGATTCAAATCCCAACCCTGCTACTCATAAACTACATGGCCTTGGAAGAGTCATTTAACCTTTAGGAGCCACAGTTTCCTCACCTGTGAAATGGAAAAAATACCAATTTGTAAGTATATAAAGCACTTGATAAGTGTCAGTTAAAACTGTCAGTATTACTTAACTCAATAAAGACTTTATACTGGTTATTAGCATCACTTTTTGTTATTCACAGTGCATATCTTTCAGGTCACTTGTTCTGAATACAATTTTAAAAGGTTAGCACTTTATGTTTAGATATGCTCTAAGAGGACTGGTAATACAGAAAATGATCAAGAGGTGGCCTCTGTTTATTAGGAATAGCAGTAGAGAATCTCAAAGTTATGCCAGATTTTGTAATTACTTCATTGGTGAGGTATGATTTGCACCTAAATTGATAATCCATCGTTCACCAACACTGAGTTTAAGCTCCAGACTGCCATGGCACATATGACGTGGTCTATAGAACTGGGTACTTGTTCATATAGAATATCCCATTTTTTTAGTTGTTCTGAAGAAGAAGATTTGGCTAAACATCAACACTGACTATATAACTCATTCCATTTTATGTAATTTCTTTTCAAATTGATGTTTTCTCCTAGATCTATCTCAGATCAGTCACAGCCTTCATGAGTTATTTGCAAAAGTATAGATTTTATATACACATACACACATACATGTATACATGTATACACATACACACATACATGTATACATGTATACACATACACACATACATGTATACATGTATACACATACACACATACATGTATACATGTATACACATACACACATACATGTATACATGTATACACATACACACATACATGTATACATGTATACACATACACACATACATGTATACATGTATACACATACACACATACATGTATACATGTATACACATACACACATACATGTATACATGTATACACATACACACATACATGTATACATGTATACACATACACACATACATGTATACATGTATACACATACACACATACATGTATACATGTATACACATACACACATACATGTATACACGTATACACATATGTATACACGTATACACATATGTATACACGTATACATATACACACATATGTATACATATATACACACATATGTATACATATATACACACATATGTATACACATATACATATACACACATATGTATACACATATATACATATATACACATATATGTATACACATATATATGTAGTTCTTGGCATTTACTAGGCATTGTTCTAAGCACTTTAAACATATTAACTTATTATCATTGCAGTGGATATTCCATTATTATCTTCAATATACTGATGAAGAGTACCACTCTTAGATGAGGGCAAGAGAGGCTCCTGGTCTGAGCCTTTTCCAGTTATGCCCTTTATCATGGGCAAAGAATCAATGGGGTTAGGGAGACATCCTTAGCTGGAGTCAGAGGCATGGCCAAGGGGTGGCCTCAGGTTGACTGTTTGTGGGAATTACAGACTCCCAGGTACTCATGGGTCAGGATGGTATAATCAAGTGCATTTGAAGCTCTTTGTTGGAAAGAGAGTGTGTAGGGAAGGAGAGGAATGTGTGCCACTCTCCAACTGTCCTGGTACCACCATGTTCCTACCTGGTAGTCTGAGAATGCTAGATAAGTACTTTTTGTTTTTCTAGGATGATAGACAATATAACAGTTGCTAGCTAGATTTATGACCTTTAAATGGACATAGAGTATGTGAGCCTTCGTTTATATTCTTTCCTCAAGATGTGCCAGTGTAAGAGGTAGACTAATCAAGGCACATAGAAGTTAAATGATTTTGTCCAACACCACAAAGTAAGAAAGTGGTAGAGCTGTGATTTAAAAACAGGCACTCTGGCTGCAGAGTCTGCGCCTTCACATTATGATATCTTAGTAGCTGCTAAGTTTAAGCAATCTGCAGATAGGATATTGGCATGACCTCTCACCCTCATTCCTCATTACCCTCAACTAATAATCTCGCAAGAAGATCTAAAATTTCTTTGCTACTGAAGGGGGCACAGCATGGGAGCCTGAGCAGCCATTGCCACACCATGTTCAAGGAGATTCACAATTCCCTGGAGCTGACTCAGGACAGTGAAGGAGCAAGATGGAGTCAGAGAGGCAGACTCTGAATCATCTGGAGGAAAAATATTTTCAACCATCAGAGAAATCAGCGTCCTGGGCAAAATTTAATAGGAGAGAAATAAGGATTCTATTACAAAAGAAATTTGGTTAAAAGGCACTCATGGTAAAATGAACCTGGGGTTGGAGTCAGGGCTGGGTTGAATCTATTGACTTGCTAAGTGACTTTGACAAGTTACTTAATCTCTGCAGGCCTTTGCTTCCTCATTTTTAAAAATGGACAGGACAAAAATCCCATGTAAAACTGTTAGCACAGTACCTGACACAGTGAAGGCACTCCATGTAGGGAGATCAGAACAATTACAGGAGCAGCAGCAATTATAGAAATAATAGTAATGATAATAGTTAATGTTCATATAGTGTTTACTACATGTCCAACACTCTACATTTTCACTCTTTCATCCTGAGAAGAAAATAATGAGGGAGTTCTATTATTATTACTTCCCTTTTACAAACGAGGAAACTGAGGCAGTGGGCAGTAAGTAACTTGCCTAAAGTCACTGGAATGACAAAGTGGCAGAGACGAGATTCTAATTCAGGGATCAGCAAACCTTCCCTATAAAAGACAAGATAAGTGTTAGGCTTTGCAGGATTTTAGGATGGTTTCTGTCACAGCTACTTCACCTAGTTCTTGTCGTGTGAAAGTATCTGTCAACAACATATAAACAAATGAACATAGCTGTATTCTAATAAAACTTTATTTATGAACACAGGAGTTGGCATTTCATATATTTTTATGTGTCATAAAATATTTCCTCCTTTCAACTTTTTTACCAATCATTAGCTTGTAGGTCGTACAAAAATGGGCAATGGGCTACATTTGATCTACAGATCATAGTTTACTGTTTCTTGTTATTAAGTGGGCCACAGGGGGCCTACAAGGTACAAAAAATTGACCTTTGAGGGGAATCGGAAGGAACCATATGATAGGAGGAAAATAACCCATTTCTGAGAGAGGAAGTCTTGGAAAGAATGAAGGGGACCTGAAGAGAGGGACAGCCAGAAACAATCACCGTTTTGAAGGGATATGGTGAGGAACTGAGGAAATCAATGCCTGACAGCCCATTTAAAGCTATTTCTAGTTTTATGATGTAGTAAGCTTTGCAGCTAAGGTAAGCAACACGACTTAGCCTAACCTTGTTTTGTGGGGTCTGAGTGGGAGAGAGAAGGGACAGGAGGTAGTTTTCAGGCCTGAGTAAGCTGTTTATCAGCAAAAAAGAACTGACAAGTAGAAAAGTCTGTGTATCCATGGCTTGTTTTTATTGATGCACTGTCAACATAAACATCCTGCTCACCAACAAAGAGACATTTGTGAAGTCCTTACATCAGGCAGTAAGTGTTTTGATGGGTTTATATACTGTATGAAGAGAGATTTTATTCCCCAGAAGCTCACAATTTTAGGGATTTTTCTACATGTTAGTTTGGTACTTCCCTTTCTTTAGGGCATACTGGAACAAATATTGAAAATCCTGTTAGTGGATTCTGTGTTTGTCTAAAATTAAGACCTAGACTACGTAGAGAAGCTTGATTAATTCTATGAGCAGAATCAAGCCTGTTCTACTCAGTTAAGAGTGGCTGGGTCAAATGGTATTTCTAGTTCTAGATCTCTGAGGAATCGCCACACTGACTTCCACAAGGGTTGAACTAGTTTACAGTCCCACCAATAGTGTAAAAGTGTTCCTATTTCTCCACATCCTCTCCAGCACCTGTTGTTTCCTGACTTTTTAATGATCACCATTCTAACTGGTGTGAGATGGTATCTCATTGTGGTTTTGATTTGCATTTCTCTGATGGCCTGTGATGATGAGCATTTTTTCATGTGTTTTTTGGCTGCATAAATGTCTTCTTTTGAGAAGTATCTGTTCATGTCCTTCACCCACTTTTTGATGGGGTTGTTTTTTTCTTGTAAATTTGTTTGAGTTCATTGTAGATTCTGGATATCAGCCCTTTGTCAGATGAGTAGGTTGTGAAAATTTCCTCCCATTTTGTAGGTTGCCTGTTCACTCTGATAGTAGTTTCTTTTGCTGTGCAGAAGCTGTTTATACTATTTGACCCAGCCATCCCATTACTGGGTATATACCCAAAGGACTATAAATCATGCTGCTATAAAGACACATGCACACATATGTTTATTGTGGCAATATTCACAATAGCAAAGACTTGGAACCAACCCAAATGTCCAACAATGATAGACTGGATTAAGAAAATGTGGCACATATACACCATGGAATACTATGCAGCCATAAAAAATGATGAGTTCATGTCCTTTGTAGGGACATGGATGAAATTGGAAATCATCATTCTCAGTAAACTATCACAAGAACAAAAAACCAAACACCACATGTTCTGACTCATAGGTGGGAATTGAACAATGAGAACACATGGACACAGGAAGGGGAACATCACACTCTGGCGACTGTTGTGGGGTGGGGGGAGGGGAGAGGGATAGCTTTAGGAGATATACCTAATGCTAAATGACAAGTTAATGGGTGCAGCACACCAGCATGGCACATGTATACATATGTAACTAACCTGCACATTGTGCACATGCACCCTAAAACTTAAAGTATAATAATAATAAAATAAAATAAAAAAATAAAAATAAAAAAAAGAGTGGCTAAGCTCCTGGGCCCAGGCTCTCACCTCTTCCCACCCACTTCTTTTTCAACAGCCTGCTGATAATTAGTAATTTTAACTATTGTTCTGTCTATGAGTGCAGTCACTCTTTTCTTTTTAAGTTGGAAGAATGTAAGGATAACAACAACCAAAAGAAGGAAATAGAAAAGGAATTAAGTAGTGAGATAGCATTTTACATCACCCCAATCCACTAAGAAGTTTCCTTTAGACATGGTATGCGGGGCTTAGGGGTAAACTTGAAACTAAGGATCTGGACATTTAAGTGTACATCTAACCTAGGATCATTTTTAATACTTTCTTCTTTCTGAGTATCTTCAATCCCCACTTCTCAATTCAGAAAAGGCACATCACATTTCATATATTGTCCTAAACATATTTTGTAGGAAAACATCAGTACTTCCTTGGAAAACTGCATTATCTAGACTACACCCTTTGGGGTTATGTGATTCTGATTCTAGAGTAGCCATGTTACAACTCTGTAGGCTGCCCACACCCGAGAGCAATGCAAAATCATTCTTGACTGAAGACAAGCAAATTCTCTTCAGTGGAGGTTGAGCTGACTTCTCTTCCCCATTGAGAAAGAGCTAGTTTTACCCTCATTTGCACATTCCATTCAAAATTCCTGATCTATAAATGATCTGGTCTTTGGATTTCCCTTTGAACTGGTGGTAAGATCTGATGAGTTCTCTAATTAAGAAGTTAAGAAGAATAACTTACATATGTTCGTTTTGTATCTGTGTAAGAATCATGATTTTACCTTCTCTTGAAAATTATCCTTTAACATTTTCTTCTAGTTTGCAGATTAGGGGTTCACTACTGGCAAGTGACTCTGGTGACAGAGTCACTTGCCAAGGTGTAGATAAATAAAACATGTTTCCCTATCTTATTTCTACAGCTTAATCTTATCCTAATAATTATATTAAGTTTTATGTTAACTTGCTTCAGAGCTAGGGGCGTGGAGAATAACTGTCTTTCTGGATTGGGGAAATACTTTTAAATAGCCCAGAGGCACAGTGTTGTATATAACAGTATAAAGGCAACAATTATAGCATTTCGATACCTTTCCTTCTCTATTACCTCCAGCTAATAAGCTTTGCAGAATCAAGGTTGGTTCTTCCCTAACAGTGTACAATAAAATGTTCTCTTTTTGTGTTATTCTGTTCATCCCTCTTAAAAATCGTGAGATAAATATCAAAACTGTTTTGGGTTTTTACAGACCAAAATAATTGATCAAAGGAACAAAGTTTTAAACAGTGAAAACTGTACACTTCTATGAGAACATTAGTGCAAAATGTTCTTTCTGCTTGGCTGGCTAGAATGGAGACTTATGTAGAAAGAGCATAACTCTATTACTCGATGATGGCCGCTCGGTATAATACACTCTCTTGAAGTAGGTTTAAGAAGCTAATAGAATCAGTTGATTATAATTAGGAATGATGAGATCAGCCCATGAAGTTGGCACAATAAACCATGCTGTTGAGTTAGGCAGACTCTGCCGGATGCTTTTCTGCTCCTATATTGTGTCCACGTGAACCTTGGCCTGGGCCACAGTCTACAGCATGGCAGCCCTTCTAAAAGTCACTTACTATGAGTGACCTGAAATATTGGATGAGTTATATGGTCTCATTTTTTTAGGAAATGGGACCCCCATTCCTAGCTATTCTTGATCAATTAATGAGCATTATGTGACCAGCAATGTGCTTAAAAGTGTTCATAGGCATACAGAAGTATACCTACCTGGCCTCACAATGCCTATAATCTTGTTGGAGAGAGAAATCTAACCAAACTATAGCAATAAGAAAACAATTTACTGTTTACCTGAGATACTGATTTTGAGTACAATTATCATGCACAGAATAGTAATGAGGAATTGCCTCACAGAGAACAAGGCATTTGAGTTAGATGTTGCACGATTTGAAAGTTGGATATTGCAGGTAGAAGATACAGGATGAGCAAAGGCAGAACAGTGAGAAAAGGATGGCACATATAAAATTTAGGGGGAGATGATACTGGTATGAAGAGTGCAGTTTATGGAGTAACAGAAAGTAAGTCTGAGTTGGAAAGAGAGAGAATGGGAATCTCAGTTGACCTAGAGGTAGGAAAGAGGAGTCTTCTGGATTTGGCACAAAAGCCAATCAAGGTCATTTTGGGATTAGGAGTGGAAAATAACATAAAGTATTGATTTATGCAAGGTAGCTTGAAAGGAAAAGTCCAAGATAATAAAAAAGATGGACTGACCAGGTCCTCCTTTAGAGGTAGCATTACTCAAATTAAAATATGGAAAATCTAATACATATTTTAAAAGAACCAATGGTAAGATTTTAATTCAATAGAATAAACATTTATTGAATATATGTATAAAGCACTACGACAAGCATTGCAGGAAACCTTAAGATGAGCAAGGAAGTCCTCTGTTTTATGAGTTTAAAGTCTAGAAGGGGGAGTTAGTACTGTACTGAGAAAGGCAAGTCCATGCATGCTTCTCAAAAACATATTAAAGCTATGC